>NC_091986.1:56932892-57532892 GCF_044704955.1 Pristiophorus japonicus
CTGCCGCTCTCGCCCCCCCCCGCCTCCTCCTCTCTCTCCCCCCTCCTCCTCCTCTCTCTCCCCCCCTCCTCCTCCTCTCTCTCCCCCCCTCCTCCCTCCCCTCTCTCTCCCCCCCCTCCTCCTCCCTCTCTCTCCCCCCCCTCCTCCTCCTCTCTCTCCCCCCCCTCCTCCTCCTCTCTCTCCCCCCCCCTCCTCCTCCTCTCTCTCCCCCCCTCCTCCTCCTCCTCTCTCTCCCCCCCTCCTCCTCCTCCTCTCTCTCCCCCCCTCCTCCTCCTCCTCTCTCTCCCCCCCTCCTCCTCCTCTCTCTCCCCCCCCTCCTCCTCCTCTCTCTCCCCCCCCCTCCTCCTCCTCTCTCTCCCCCCCTCCTCCTCCTCCTCTCTCTCCCCCCCCTCCTCCTCCTCCTCTCTCTCCCCCCCTCCTCCTCCTCCTCCTCTCTCCCCCCCTCCTCCTCCTCTCTCTCTCCCCCCTCCTCCTCCTCTCTCTCCCCCCTCCTCCTCCTCTCTCTCTCCCCCCCTCCTCCTCCTCTCTCTCCCCCCTCCTCCTCCTCTCTCTCCCCCCCTCCTCCTCCTCTCTCTCTCTCCCCCCTCCTCCTCCTCCTCTCTCTCCCCCCCCCTCCTCCTCCTCTCTCTCTCCCCCCCTCCTCCTCCTCCTCCTCTCTCTCTCTCCCCCCCTCCTCCTCCTCCTCCTCTCTCTCTCCCCCTCCTCCTCCTCTCTCTCTCCCCCCCCTCCTCCTCCTCTCTCTCCCCCCTCCTCCTCCTCCTCCTCCTCTCTCTCTCCCCCCCCTCCTCGTCCTCTCTCTCCCCCCCCAACTCCTCCTCTCTCTCCCCTTTCTCTCCCCCCCTCCTCTCTCTCTCTCTCCCCCCTCCTCCTCCTCTCTTCCCCCTCCTCTCTCTCTTCCCCCCCCCTCCTCCTCTCTCCCCCCCACTCTTCCTCCTCCTCTCTCCCCCCACTCCTCCTCCTCCTCCTCCTCTCTCTCCCCTCCTCCTCCTCCTCCTCCTCTCTCCCCCCCTCCTCCTCCCCTCCCCCCCTCCTCCTCCCCTCCCCCCTCCTCTTCCTCTCTCCCCCCCCCCTCTCTCTTTCCCCCCCTCTCCCCTCTCCTCCTCCTCTCTCTCCCCCCCGCTCCCCCTCTCTCTCCCCCCGCTCCCCCTCCCCCTCTCTCTCCTCCCCCCGCTCCCCTCCACCTCCACCCCTCTCTCTCTCCCCCCGCTCCCCCCCCCCCCCCCCCCCCCCCCCCCCGCCCACACTAAGTGGAGCTGTTCCGTTTCGACGGGCTCCACTTAGGCCGTGCTGGGACTAGGGTCCTGGGGAATCAAATAACTAGGCTTGTAGAGAGGGCTTTAAACTAACTAGCGGTGGGGGAGGATTCAGCTGAGCAAAAATGTAAAAAAAAGTCAAGAAACAGAGAAAAAAGGTGCAGGCGTAGACCATTTGGCCCTTCGAGTCTGCACCACCATTCAATAAGATCATGGCTGATCATTCACCTTAGTATTCCTTTCCTGCTTTCTCTCCATACCCCTTGATCCTTTTAGCCATAAGGGACATATCTAACTCCCTCTTGAATATATCCAATCAACTGGCATCAACAACTCTCTGCGGTAGGGAATTCCACAGGTTAACAACTGAGTGAAGAAGTTTCTCCTCATCTCGGTCCTAAATGACTTGCCCCTTATTCCTTAGACTATGTCCCCTGGTCCTGGACTTCCCCAACATCGGGAACATTCTTCCTGCATCTAACCTGTCCAGTCCCGTCAGAAACATATAAAATTCTATGAGATCCCCTCTCATCCTTCTAAACTCCAGTGATTACAGGCCCAATCAATCCAGTCTCTCCTCATATGTCAGTCCAGCCTACCCGGGAATCAGTCCAGGGAACCTTAGCTGCACTCCCTCAATAGCAAGAACGTCCTTCCTCAGATTAGGAGACCAAAACTGAACACAATATTCCAGGTGAGGCCTCACCAAGGCCCTGTACAACTGCAGTAAGATCACTCTGCTCCTATACTCAAATCCCCTAGCTATGAAGGCCAACATACCATTTGCCTTTCACCTCCTGCTATATCTGCATGTCAACTTTCAATAACTGATATATCATGACACCCAGGTCTCGTTGCACCTCCCCTTTTACTAATCTGCCGCCAATCAGATAACATTCTGCTTTTGTGTTTTTTCCGCCAAGTGGATAACCTCACATTTATCCACATTATACTGCATCTGCCACACGTTTGCCCACTCACCTAACCTGTCCAAGTCACCCTGCAGCCTTTTAGCGTCCTCCTCACAGCTCACACCGCCACTCAGCTTAATGTCATCTGCAAACTTGGAGAGATTACACTCAATTCCCTCATCCAAATCATTAATTTATATTGTAAATAGCTGGGGTCCCAGCACGGAGCCCTGCGGTACCCCATTAGTCACAGCCTGCCATTCTGAAAAGGACCCGTTTATCCCAACTCTCTGCTTCCTGCCGACAGTCATGATATGCGACAAGAACGGGAATTGATACTGTTTACATAATCAGGGTGGGTGCATGTGAGGAGGCGGGAGAGAGAGTAAAGACTGATCTCCTGGCCAAGAACGGGGAAACATTCATCAAGGACACCGAGGCTGTCAGGGCCCGATAGAAGGAGCACTTTGAAGATCTTCTCTATCGAGACTCTGGCTTTGACTCGAGTGTTCTCGACTCCATCCCACAGCATGCGACTCGCCACTAACTCAGGTGAAACTCCAACATTGCACGAGGTAGGCAAAGCCATAAAACAGCTCAAGAATAACAAGGCTACGGGTGTGGATGGAATCCCTGCTGAGGTGCTAAAGTATGGCGGAGAGGTGCTGTTGGCACGGATACATGACCTCATCTCTCATCTGGAGGGAGGAGAGCATGCCGGGAGATCTGAGAGATGCAGTGATTGTGACCATTTTTTAAAAAGGGGACAAGTCCGACTGCAGCAACTACAGGGGAATCTCCCTGCTATCAGCCACTGGGAAAGTTGTCACTTGAGTTCTCCTCAATCGTCTTCTCCCTGTGGCCGAGGAGCTCCTCCCGGAATCAGAGTGCGGATTTCGTCCCCTACGGCGCACAACAGACATGATCTTTGCAGCGCGACAGTTGCAGGAAAAATGCAGGAAGCAGCGCCAGCCCTTATACATGGCCTTTTTCGATCTTACAAAGTCCTTTGACACTGTCAACCGTGAGGGTCTATGGAGCATCCTCCTCAGTTTCGGATGCCCTCAAAAGTTTGTCAACATCCTTCGCCTGCTTCATGACATCATGCAGACCGTGATCCTTACCAACGGATCCATTACAGACCCAATCCATGTACGGACTGGTGTCAGATAGGGCTGCGTCATCGCTCCAACCCTCTTCTCAATCTTCCTCGCCTCATGCTCCACCTCAATCAACAAGCTCCCCACTGGAGTGGAACTAAACTACAGAACCACTGGGAAACTGCTTAACCTACGCCGCCTCCAGGCCAGGTCCAAGATCATCCCAACCTCTGTCGTTGAGCTGCAGTATGCGGACGACGCCTGCGTCTGTGCACATTCAGAGGCTGAACTCCAGGATATAGTCAATGTATTCACTGAGGCATATGAAAGCATGGGCCTAACGCTCAACATCCGTAAGACAAAGATCTTCCACCAGCCTGTCACCGCCGCACAGCACTGCCTTTCAATCATCAAGATCCACGGCACGGCCCTGGACAACGTGACCATTTCCCATATCTCGGGAGCCTCTTATCAACAAAGGCAGACATTGATGTGGAGATTCAGCATCGCCTCCAGTGCGCCAGTGCAGCCTTCGGCCATCTGAGGAAGAGTGTTTGAAGACCAGGCCCTCAAATCTACCACCAAGCTCTTGGTCTACATGGCTGTAGTAATACCCGCCCTCCTGTATGGATCTGAGGCATGGGCGATGTATAGAAGGCATCTCAAGTCGCTGGAAACATATCACCAACGATGTCTTCGCAAGATCCTGCAAATCCTCTGGGAGGACTGGTGCATCAACATTAGTGTCCTCGACCAGGCTAACATCCCCAGTATTGAAGCACTGACCACACTCGATCAGCTTTGCTGGGCAGGCCACATAGTTCGCATGCCAGATACGAGACTCCCTAAGCAAAAGCTTTATGCGGAGCTCCTTCATGGTAAACAAGCCAAAGGTGGGCAGCGGAAACGCTACAAGGACATCCTGAAAGCCTCCCTGGTAAAGTGCGACATCACCACTGACACCTGAGAGACCCTGGCCGAAGACCGCCCGAGGTGGAGAAAGTACATCCGGGAGAGCGTCGAGCTCTTCGAGTCTCAACGCAAAGAGCATGAAGAGGCCAAGCGCAGGCAGCGGAAGGAGCACGTGGCAAACCAGCCCCACCGACCCCTTCACTTGACGAATGTCTGTCCCATCTGTAACAAGGTCTGTGGCTATTGTATCGGACTGTTCAGCCATCAAAGAACTCACTTTGGGAGTGGAAGCAAGTCTTTCTCGATTCCGAGGGACTGCCTATGATGGATGGTCTCGACTCCATCCCGCAGCATGCTATCCGCCACCACCTCAGTAAAACCCAGCCCTGCACAAGGTAGAAAAAGCCATAAGACAGCTTAAGAACAAGGCCACGGGAGCGGATGGAATCCCCGCTGAGGCACTGAAGTATGGCGGAGAGTCATTGTTGGCGTGAATACATGATCTCATCTCTCTCATCTGGAGGGAGGAGAGCATGCCGGGAGATCTCAGAGATACAGTGATCGTGACCATCTTTAAAAAAGGGGACAAGTCCGACTTCAGCAACTACAGAGGAATCTCCCTGTTGTCAGCCACTTGGAAAGTCGTCGCTAGAGTCCTCCTCAACCGTCTTCTCCCCGTGGCTGAGGAGCTCCTCCCGGAGTCACAGTGCAGATTTCGTCCCCTACAGATCAATGGACATGATTTTTACAGCGTGACAGCTGCAGGAAAAATGCAGGGAACAGCACCAGCCCTTATACATAGCCTTCTTCGACCATACAAAGGCTTTTGACACTGTTAACCGCGAGGGTCTAAGGAACGTTCTCCTCCGTTTCGGATGTCCCCAAAGGTTCGTCATCATCCTCTGCCTGCTCCACGACGACATGCAGGCCTGTGGTCCTTATCAACGGATCCATTACAGACCCAATACATGTCCAGACCGGGGTCAAACAAGGCTGCATCATCGCTCCAACTTCTTCTCAATCTAACTCGCTGCCATGCTCCACCGCAGTTAACAAGCTCCCCGCTGAAGTGGAACGAATCTACAGAACCAGTGGGAACCTGTTCAACCATCGTCGTCACCAGGCCAGGACCACCCCAACCTCTGTCGTCGAGTTACAGGACGCGGATGACGCCTACATCTGTGCACATAGAGGCTGAACTCCAAGTCAATCAACGTATTTACTGAGGCGTATGAAAGCATGGGCCTTACACTAAACAGCCGTAAGACGAAGGTCCTCCACCAACCTGTCCCTGCCACACAAAACTGCCCCCGTCATCAAGATCCACGGCACGGCCCTGGACAACGTGGACCATTTCCCATACCTTGGGAGCCTATTATCAACAAGAACAGACATTGACGACGAGATTCAACACCGCCTCCAGTGTCGCCTTCGGCCACCTGAGGAAGAGTGTTTGAAACCAGCCCCTCAAATCTGCCACCAAGCTCATGGTCTACAGGGCTGTAGTAATACCCGCCCTCCTGTATGGCTCAGAAACATGCTCCATGTACAGTAGACATCTCAAGTTGTTGGGAGAAATGCCACCGATGATGTCTCCAAGATCCTGCAAATCCCCTGGGAGGACAGACGCACCAACGTTAGTGTTCTCCACCAAGCCAACATCCCCAGCATTCAAGCACAGATCACACTTGATCAGCTCCGATGGGCAGGCCACATTGTTCGCATGCCACACACGAGATTCCCAAAGCAAGCACTCTACTCGGAACTCCTTCACGGAAAACAAGCCAAAGGTGGACAGAGGAAACGTTATAAGGACACCCTCAAAGCCTCCCTGATAAAGTGCAACATCCCCACCGACACCTGTGAGTACCTGGCCAAAGACTACCCTAAGTGGAGAAAGTGCATCCGGGAGGGCACTGAGCTCGAAGGCGCATCACCAAGAGCATGCAAAAATCAAGCGCAGGCAGCGGAAAGAGCATGTGGCAAACCAATCCTACCCACCTTTTCCCTCAAAGACTATCTGTCCCACCTTCGACAGGGACTGTGGTTCTCATATTGGACTTTTCAACCACCCAAGGGCTTATTTTTAGAGTGGAAGCAAGTCTTCCTCGATTCCAAGGGACTGCTTATGATGATGAATTTCTATAATTTTGTGAAAAGTTTCCTTTTAAAATTGAGCCCTGAAAATGGTTCAGAAATGTTGCTAGTGATCTAGTTTAGGATGATGTGCTCTCTAAGAAATGAAGGGAATATAAGTGTACCTATCAATTTTTTTACTTATCAGTGCAATTTCAGTGAATTACCATAGTTATTGTTGAATCAAAGTTCGTCCGACCTCTGGTTTCGCCTACTTGCCTATTCACGTTGATCTCCTTTCTTGGAACCTTGAACAAAGGTCGTTACCTACAGGGGACCCAACCTCTGGGGGAAAGGCAATGCCGATTGCATTAGTCGTGTGATCCGGCATCACACGGTCAGATGTCATGTGGTCAGCACATCACGTACTCAAACTTCCAGGAACGTCTCCGATCCGAACTGAAGAATGGACCGAGCTTCATCTCATTATAAAAGCCATTCTCGGTATTGGGCGGCTTCGCGGTTGACAACGAGCAGAACGATCGGGTCGCCGATTTAAAGCGCACCGAGAGCCATAACACCACAGCACACCACACACCGCCTGCCACGTGCGATCCGGGTCAGAGGTCGACAATCCATGCCCGGATGTAAGTGAGCGCGCGATTGGCTTTGCGCCGATGAAGTGCTTGTTGTGCGCTCGGCCCCACCCCTCATTAATATTCCGCGTCGGGCTCCGCCCCTTGCACATTAATATTCCGCGTCGGGTTCCATCCCCTTGCTCATTAATATTCAGTGTTTCCTTCCCCACCCCTCGATCTCTATGTCATGGCGGCCGCTGCGTTGTGCCGGTTGCTGGGCCTCGTCGATATGAGAAGCGCCGCCCTGTGGCGGCAGAGACCCTGGTCTCCTCGTTATGCGGGTAAGTTGGTGAAGGTTCCTGGGGCCGGGCTCGGAGCTGTTCGACTGTGACAGGAATCGCGGGTTGTTCAAAGCAGGAACAGGCGCGCAGTATGGTTACGTCCCACCTCCAGGGTGTTCAGATGAGAGCGTTGGGTTTGGCGTCCAGACACTTGTGCCATCCAGTGACCTTTGACCAGGAGTAAGCCGATTGGTTTGTATTGGAAGTGACGTCTGGGGAGATATTGGTGTGATGAGACCTGCCCATTGTAACATTGGAGTACCCATTCTGCACCGCCCGGCACCTGGTATGACAACTTTGCACAGATCAATTGTTTGTGTCTGCCAGATAGACCCCAATTCCTTGGGAGAGAAAGCTCTCTCTGTAAAAAAAAAAGGAGGGAGAGAGAAAACGGAATTATAGAACGGTCAGCCTGACCTCAGTAGTGGGTAAAATGATGGAATCAATTATTAAGGATGTCATAGCAGCGCATTTGGAAAATGGTGACATGATAGGTCCAAGTCAGCATGGATTTGTGAAAGGGAAATCATGCTTGACAAATCTTCTGGAATTTTTTGAGGATGTTTCCAGTAAAGTGGACAAAGGAGAACCAGTTGATGTGGTATATTTGGATTTTCAGAAGGCTTTCGACAAGATCCCACACAAGAGATTAATGTGCAAAGTTAAAGCACATGGGATTGGGGGTAGTGTGCTGACGTGGATTGAGAACTGGTTGTCAGACAGGAAGCAAAGAGTAGGAGTAAATGGGTACTTTTCAGAATGGCAGGCAGTGACTAGTGGGGTACCGCAAGGTTCTGTGCTGGGGCCTCAGCTGTTTACATTGTACATTAATGATTTAGACAAGGGGATTAAATGTAGTATCTCCAAATTTGCGGATGACACTAAGTTGGGTGGCAGTGTGAGCTGTGAGGAGGATGCTATGAGGCTGCAGAGTGACTTGGATAGGTTAGGTGAGTGGGCAAATGCATGGCAGATGAAGTATAATGTGGATAAATGTGAGGTTATCCACTTTGGTGGTAAAAACAGAGACAGACTATTATCTGAATGGTGACAGATTAGGAAAAGGGGAGGTGCAATGAGACCTGGGTATCATGGTACATCAGTCATTAAAGGTTGGCATGCAGGTACAGCAGGCGGTTAAGAAAGCAAATGGCATGTTGGCCTTCATAGCGAGGGGATTTGAGTACAGGGGCAGGGAGGTGTTGCTACTGTTGTACAGGGCCTTGGTGAGGCCACACCTGGAGTATTGTGTACAGTTTTGGTCTCCTAACTTGAGGAAGGACATTCTTGCTATTGAGGGAGTGCAGCGAAGATTCACCAGACTGATTTCTGGGATGGTGGGACTGACCTATCAAGAAAGACTGGATCAACTGGGCTTGTATTCACTGGACTTCAGAAGAATGAGAGGGGACCTCATAGAAATGTTTAAAATTCTGATGGGTTTAGACAGGTTAGATGCAGGAAGAATGTTCCCAATGTTGGGGAAGTCCAGAACCAGGGGTCACAGTCTAAGGATAAGGGGTAAGCCATTTAGGACCGAGATGAGGAGAAACTTCTTCATCCAGAGAGTGGTGAACCTGTGGAATTCTCTACCACAGAAAGTAGTTGAGGCCAATTCACTAAATATATTCAAAAGGGAGTTAGATGTAGTCCTTACTACTCGGGGGATCAAGGGGTATGGCAAGAAATCAGGAAGGGGGTACTGAAGTTTCATGTTCAGCCATGAACTCATTGAATGGCGGTGCAGGCTAGAAGGGCTGAATGGCCTACTCCTGCACCTATTTTCTATGTTTCTATGTATGCAATGAGAAAGCTGTTCGCTGACCCGTACTGATCAGTTGAGTGCACTGAGGAACTGGCACCCTGTTTTGGTTGAGTAGCAATTTTATTTTGCCCTCTATTTTGCTACTGCCTTTGAAGAAAATTACCTCATCAGATGGATCTTGGTATCCAGTGCTTTCTCTCAGTAGATACTTAAATTGGGGTGTGGCCATTAGCATATTTTTTTTAATAACTTTGTCAGGTTGTCATGGTTGATTATTGGCCAAGTGCTCCTGTATAAGGTGCTTATTTGTTCTGATCCAACTGCTTATCATTTCTCTACATCTTTACTCTGACTATTCACATAGTAGCATGTGAAATTATTTGCATTCATATTGTATTGGTAAAGGCAACTTTGGTTTCTGTAACTCCTCAATCTGGTGATCATCAGGTCCACTTACAATGATCCTAAAATAACAGGTGGAAAGTGGCATTGTAATTCTTGACATGCTTAAGCAAGTCATATTTGGCAATTGAAGATTAGGCCAGTTGTGCACCATTTGTGACAACCCAAGTTTGTGCCTCTTGGTCTTGAGAGAGCCTTACTGTGGGGAGCAATGACATGAGAAATAGGAATTGTCAAAAGTGAAGGAGCAGCTAAGCAAATCAATAGCAGCAGAAAGATCAAGGTGGCTGGAGGGCCAAAGGCAGGGAAATTGGGAGTCAGAGAAGGAGTTTGATTGTCAGGGTAATGCGAGTAAAGGGGTGAGGGTTGTTATTGGAAAGGGAGTCGAGGAAGTGGTCAGAGGTTACTTTGTCAATGATCCAGACTTCAGATCCATAGAAACCCCGAGAGATGACTAAGGATGGCCAAGGATATGTGCAGAGAGTGAATATGAAGGAAGAGGTTGAGAAATCTGAGGAGAGAGGGCAAGGGGAATTGAGCTGCAGGTTAAAATCAGAGGACGAGAAGCTGAGGAAAGAGATGGAGAATATTTCAAGAATTTAGTTTGTATTGGGTTCGGGAGAACATTAAACTGTGATGATTTTGAATAAAAGGCATGAAGGATGGAAAAGGGTAGAGTACTTGAATGATAAGAAATTAGAAGAATAAGGGAGAGGCTTTGGCGAGGTTTAGAGATGATTAGGGCAGTGCAAGTAGTTTAAGGAAGAGCCAGACGAGGAGGAATCAATAAAAGCTTGGCCAGGCTGAATTTCCTACCCCCTGGGGGAAGGTCAGTGCTCTTAGCTAGACTGGTGGGGATGTGTTTTCATAAGAACACAAGAAATAGGAGGAGGCCATTTGGCCCTTCGAGCCAGCTCTGCCATTCAATAAGATCATGGCTGATCTGATCATGGACTCAGCTCCACTTCCCTGCCCACTCCCCATGACCATTTACTCCCTTATTGCTTAAAAATCTATCCACATCTCCGCCTTAAATATATTCAATGACCCAGCCTCCACAGCTCTCTGGGGCAGAGAATTCCATCGACTTACAACCCTCAGAGAATAAATTCCTCCTCGTCTCAGTTTAAAATGGGCGATCCCTATTCTGAGACTATGTCCCCTAGTTTTAATTTCCCCTATGAGTGAGAATATCCTCTCTGCATCCAACTTGTCGAACCCCCTCATTATCTTATATGTTTCAATAAGCTCATCTTTCATTCTTAACTCCAATGTGTAAAGGCCCAACCTACACAACCTATCTTCATAAGTCAATCCCCTCATCTCCAGAATCAACCTATTGAACCTTCTCTGAACAGCCTCCAATGCAAGTATATCCTTTTGTAAATATGGAAACCAAAACTGTATGCAGTATTCCAGGTGTGGCCTTAACAGTACTCTGTACAGTTGTAGAATGACTTCGCTGCTTTTATACTCTACCCCCATTGCAATAAAGGCCAACATGCCATATGCCTTCCTGATTACTTGCTGTACCTGCATACTAACTTTTTGTGTTTCATACACAAGGACACTCTGGTCCCTCTGCACTACAGCACTTTGCAATTTTTCTCCATTAAAATTATAATTTGCTTTTCTGTTTTTTTTCTGCAAAAGTGGATAATCTCACATTTTCCCACATTATACTCCATCTGCCAAATGTTTGCCCACTCCCACTCACTTAGCCTGTCTATAGCCCTTTGCAGATTTTTTGTGTCCTCCTCACAATTTGCTTTCCCACCCAGCTTGTATCATCAGCAAACTTGGCTACATTACACTTGGTACCTTCAACCAAGTCATTAATATAGATTGTAAATAGTTGAGGACCCAGCACTGATCCCTGCGGCACTCCACTAGTCACTGTTTGCCAACTGGAAATTGACCCATTTATCCCGACTCTCTATTTTCTTTTAGTTAGCCAATCCTCTATCCCTGCTAATATATTATCCCCAACCCCGTGAACTTTTATCTTGTGCAGTAACCTCTTATGTGGCACCTTATCGAATGCTTCTGGAAATCCAAAATACACCACATCCACTAGTTCCCCCTTATCCACCCTGCTCGTTTTACTTCCTCAAAAAACTCCAGCAAATTTATTTATGCTTTTCCAATTGTCCTGCTACTGCTTCCTTAATAATGGACTCCAGCATTTTCCCAACGACAGATATTAGGCTAACTGTGGTCTATAGTTTCCTGCTTTTTGTCTGCCTCCTTTTTTAAATAGGGTCATTAGGGACGCATGCAATAAGGGTACAGCAGTTATCACTGGTGACTTTAAGCTACATATTGATTGGGCTAACCAAACTGGTAGCAATACTGTGGAGGAGGAGTTCCTGGAGTGTATAAGGGATGGTTTTCTAGACCAATATGTTGAGGAACCAACTAGAGAGCAGGCCATCCTCGACTGGGTCTTGTGTAACGAGAGAGGATTAATTTGCAATTACCCCTTGGGGAAGAGTGACCATAAGATGGTAGAATTCTTCATTAAGATGGAGAGTGACACAGTTAATTCAGAAACTAGGGTTTTGAACTTAAAGAAAGGAAACTTCGACGGTATGAGACGTGAATTGACTACTGGCGAATGATATGCAAGGGTTGATGGTAGATACGCAATGGCAGACATTTAAAGATCACATGGATGAACGACAACAATTATACATCCCTGTGTGGCGTAAAAATAAAAAAGGGAAAGTGGCTCAACCGTGGCTAACAAGGGAAATTAGGGGAAGTGTTAAATCCAAGGAAGCGGCATATAAATTGGCCAGAAAAAGCAGCAAACTTGAGGACTGGGAGAAATTTAGAATTCAGCAGAAGAGGACAAAGGGTTTAATTAGAAGGGGGAAAATAGAGTATGAGAGTAAGCTTGCAGGGAACATAAAAACTGACTGCAGAAGCTTCTATAGATATGTGAAGAGAAAAAGATTAGTGAAGACTAATGTAGGTCCCTTGCAGTCAGAATCAGGTGAATTCATAATGGGGAACAAGGAAATGGCAGACCAATTGAACAAATACTTTGGTTCTGTCTTCACTAAGGAAGACACGAATAACCTCCCGATGATACTAGGGGAGCGAGGGTCTAGCGAGAAGGAGGAACTGAGGGAAATCCTTATTAGTCAGGAAATGGTGTTAGGGAAATTGAAGGGACTGAAGGCTGATAAATCCCCAGGGCCTGATAGTCTGCATCCCAGAGTACTTAAGGAAGTGGCCCTAGAAATAGTAGATGCATTGGTGGTCATTTTCCAATATTCCATGGACTCTGGATCAGTTCCGATGGATTGGAGGGTAGCTAATGTAACCCCACTTTTTTTAAAAAAGGAGGGAGAGAGAAAACAGGGAATTATAGACCAGTTAGCCTGACATTGGTGGTGGGGAAAATGCTGGAGTCAATTATTAAAGATGTAATAGCAGCGCATTTGGAAAGCAGTGACAGGATCAGTCCAAGTCAGCAGAGATTTATGAAAGGGAAATCATGCTTGACAAATCTTCGAGTTTTTTGAGGATGTAACTCGTAGAGTGGATAAGGGAGAGTCAATAGATGTGGTGTATTTGGACTTTCAAAAGGCTTTTGACAAGGTCCCACACAAGAGATTAGTGTCAAAATTAAGGCACATGGTATTGGGGGTAATGTATTGACATGGATAGAGAAATGGTTGGCAGACAGGAAGCAAAGAGTGGGAATAAACGGGTCCTTTTCAGAATGGCAGGCAGTGACTAGTGGGGTGCCGCAGGGTTCAGTGCTGGGATCCCAGCTATTTACAATATACATTAATGATTTAGATGAAGGAATTGAATGTAATATCTCCAAATTTGCAGATGACACTAAGCTGGGTGGCAGTGAGATGTGTGAGGAGGATGCTAAGAGGCTGCAGGGGGACTTGGACAGGTTAGGTGAGTGAGCAGATGCAGTATAATGTGGATAAATGTGAGGTTATCCACTTTGGTGGCAAAAACAGGAAGGAAGATTATTATTTGAATGGTGACAGATTAGTAAAAGGGGAGGTGCAACGAGACCTGGGTGTCATGGTACATCAGTCATTGAAGGTAGGCATGCAGGTACAGCAGTAAAGAAAACAACTGGCATGCTGGCCTTCATAGCGAGGGGATTTGAGTATAGGAGCAGGGAGGTCTTGCTGCAGTTGTACAGGGCCTTGGTGAGACCACACCTTGAGTATTGTGTGCAGTTTTGGTCTCCTAATTTGAGGAAGGACGTGCTTGCTATTGAGGGAGTGCAACGAAGGTTCACCAGACTGATTCCCGGGAAGGCAGAACTGAAATATGAAGAAAAACTGGATCGGCTAGGCTTATACTCCCTGGAATTTAGAAGAATGAGAGGGGATCTCATGGAAACGTATAAAATACTGACGGGATTGGACAGGTTAGATGGAGGAAGAATGTTCCCGATGTTGGGGAAGTCCAGAACCAGGGGACACAGTCTAAGGATAAGGGGTAAGCCATATAGGACTGAGATGAGGAGAAACTTTTTCACCCAGAGAGTTGTGAACCTGTGGAATTCTCTGCCACAGAAAGTTGTTGAATCCAGTTCGTTGGATATATTCAAAAGAGAGTTAGATGTGGCCCTTACGGCTAAAGGGATCAGTGGGTATGGAGAGAAGGCTGGGGTGGGGTACTGAGGTTGAATGATCAGACAATGGTGGTGCAGGCTCGAAGGGCTGAATGGCCTGCTCCTGCAACTGTTTTCTATATTTCTATGTTACATTTTTGTTTTTCCAATCTGCTGAGACTGCCCCAGAATCCAGGGAATTTTGGTAGATTACAACCAATGCATCCATTATCTCTGTAGCCACTTGTTTGAATACTTTAGGAGGTAAGCCATTAGGTCCAGGGGACTTGTTCACCTTTAGTCCCATTATTTTACCGGGTACTACTTCATTAGTGACAGTGATTGTATTAAGTTCCTCCTTCCCGATAGCCCCTTGATTCTCCACTATTGGGATGTTTTTAGTGTCTTCTACCGTGAAGACCGATACAAAATATTTGTTCGTCTTTGCCATTTCCGTATTCTCTATTAATTCCTTGGTCTCATCCTCTAGGGGACCAACATTTACTTTTCCTTTTTATGTACCCATAGAAACTCTTGCTATCTGTTTTTATATTTTGTGCTAGTTTACTTTCATAATCTATCTTGCCTCTCTATCATTTTTTTAGTCGTTCTTTGCTGGCTTTTAAAAGTTTCCTCTGGCCTCCCACTAGTCTTGGCCACATTTCAGACAGGATATGCAGGATCACCACCTTTTTTTCCTCTTTGGAATCCTTTTCTTGCATGTGGAGGCTGGGTTATTGAATATATTTAAGATGGAGATAGACAGATTTTTGAAAGATAAGGGAGTCAAGGGTTATGGGAAGGGGGCAGGGAAGTGGAGTTGAGACCAAGATCAGATCAGCCATGATCTTATCGAATGGAGGAGCAGGCTCAAGGGGCTAGATGGCCGACTTCTGCTATTTCTTATGTTCTTATTAAGACATCATTGAAAGAGGTGGGTCTGGCCTGGTGACCTCGTCCATCAACATTGCCACCTGTTCCATTTAAAATTGGGGATGGGGAAAGCAGAAGGCTTCCTTGAGGGCTGGGGGAGTGTAGCATCCTTGCTCCTCCTGGTCCACAAGGAGTGCTAAAAGAACCACTTGCCTTGGGAGCCAGCAGCTCCCGCCTCTGTTTCACTGCCCAATTTCCTGTGCTCCCTGAAAGCAATAAAGCACAAGTTAATTTTTAATCAGGCTCCCAATTTCATTGTAGTATCCAGATGTTAATAAGCCTCCCGCCTCTCCACGGTGGGACACCGGGATGCGCCAATTGCACGGTACATTTCCTGTGCCTGAGTCATGAAGCCTGAGGCGGTCCTGTTAGTGGGTTTCAGGCCTCATTTCAAACTGTGGAGTGTAAGAGGTAGCTCGACCGGCAAAGTGTTGCTGAAGATCGGGCCGTGATAGCGTCAGGTAAGTCAGAACGGGGCAGTCGGTGGGGGAGGAGAGGAGAGGGGAGGGATGGGGTGGGCGGGTGCGGTGATGTTCGCTCGTCAAGGGGCTGATCGGTAGCCAAGCGGGGCTGACTGGTAGCCGGGTTGTGGGGAGCGACTGGAGTTCTTTTAATGTGGAACCAGTAGGAACATCCTTGCCAGTTAGCGCCATATTGTGCTGTGGAAGTACAGCACATGGTGAATGAAGTGCCAGCGCTTGGGCGTTCAAGATGTACAGCTCCCTAATTTAAATAAATTATTTCCACTTTTGAATGTTCTGGACGTGCACTCCAGATGCCTGCGCAATTTCTTTATCCGATATAGTGGGTGGCATGCTTTCGGCTGCAAATGTGGGCATGATTCCTGCCCGCCGTATTAGAGGCTGTATGGCGCCTGAAATACAGGTGCTGAACGGCTGAATTTCTTGATGTAAATTACTGGGAACAGGATGTTTTGGCAAGGGAAAAACAAAGTTTCTTAAATATTAAACAAGTTTTGTAATATTCTAGATATGTTACAGGATATATAGATGTAATATTTGTATCTTTCACTATCAGTAGGTTCGAAGCAGTCATGTTCATATTGCTTGAGTAAATTTCCTATATTACGTGCTTGTTTAGGTTGTAGCAGGACCAAGGTAAATGCTGGAAACCAGTGTCAAGAGCACATGTAACGTGTGAGCAATGCCATTGGAGATCATATGTGCATGTATACAGTGTGTTCAGAGAGTAGGAGAGACTTGTGGTAATAAGAGTTGGAGACAAACACTGAGAACAATGAGAAAATATGTGAAAGACAGAAAGTAAGGAGACTTGGGGCCCCTATTTTCCACTTGCTGCATTTTTGGCGCCCGCACATGTTACCGTACGATTTTTTTTGTACGTTCGCGCCAGAAAAAAAAATCGGGACTTTCGGCAACAAATATTTGAATTTGGCGCTGTGCTCTCCGAAGTTGTCTGTTGGGGTGTGGGGGGGTGGTGGGGTGGTGTGTGGCAGAGCTTCATGTCTGCGCTAAAAACTCTCTAGGCATGCGCAAAAAAAGAAACTTCCTGGTCTGGATCAGACATATGTAAAGAACCCTTTGTGATCGGATCGTTTTTCCTTTTGTGATCCTATCATGCTGGCTGGATCTATCTGCAATTTTGAGCATTAAAACCTGCAAACATGGCTGAGCGAGAAGTGGACGAGGAAATCGAAGGAGGAGAAGGATGGGCTGTTCGATTTCTCTCCCATCCCTGGTAGATATTGAGAGGAAATGGGATCTGCTGGCACCTCGGCGGAAAAATGAAAAAAAGTAAAACCTGCTAAAGTGACTCAACGTTGCTGTAGAGTACAATTCAGTAGCCATCACCTGGAGAATCAGCGGGCAGCTGAAAAAGAAGTGGCAGGACCTAGGACAATTAGCTAAAGTAAGTATGCACTGCAATGGCATTTGTAAGTGTGTGTGCGTGTGCCCAGGTCAAAGAGACTGGGTATTTGGGCTAGCTAGGCTTTAATGGATGTTTTCGATATGTTTTACAGCAGCTGCGCGTGAGGAAGAGGCAGAAGGTGATCCAGAAATAGCACCCGAAGGACGTCCAGAAGAGAGTCCAGAATTGTTTCCTGATTTTGAGCAGGACAATCTGGATGAAGGCCAGCATGAAGATCCCCCCCAATGATCAGATGGTCATCTTGGACCTGCAGCCGGTGGAGCCCATGGATCAGGATGCAGGTCCTAGTGTGGTCCAGCAAGGCACACCTGTGAGCAAGGCACAGGTGGGACACAGCGAAGGAGGGTGGAAAGGATAACTGAACCACAAGCGCAGGTAGACATGGTACAGCTCATCGGGATGAGTAAGCAGCTAACCAGGTCGCTCCTGGGCACCATGGGTGAGATGAGGGTAGAAATTGAAGGACTGTCAGGAGAAGTAGCAACACTATCTGGGGGAATAGGACCATCACTGGCGGGGCAGATTCAAGAGGGAATGTACTTGATGCACTGTCGGGACAGCTAATGGGGAAATTGACTGATGTACGTAACAAAAATTTGCAGGTAGTTGCTGCAATAAGGGAACACACCCAGATTGTCATTCAACAACACCAATTGACGGCATCAACTGCTGCCACTCAAATCATCCCCAGACCAACCTCGGGGACTGTGCCGCAGGGTGATCCACAGCTTGAAAAAGACAAAGACAAACCCGGGCCTTTCAGAAAGGTGTCTACTAGGTCTGCCCCTGTCCAACCCCACCACCAAAAAATAAAAAATATAACTTTGGGCTCATCTGGGGGCCGAGGAAGTCTGCTGCGCCAACAGAAAGGGCTAAGGGTAGAGGCGGGCAAGAGGGCCACTATGTGTTAGTGGTAGTTGAATAAGGGGGAGGAGAGATGTTTGTAGTTTGCTGTTACTTGTTTTATTAATCGAAAAGTTTGATACAATAAGGTTTTGTTAATTGAAAATGTTAAAGTTTGCAAGAAGTTTAAAATTTGATGCATGTTAATTGAAAATTTTAAAGTTTGATATTTCTTCATTAAAGTTAAGTACAAATGTACAAATCTCTAATAAATCTATTCTTTTAATTTAACCAGAATCAGTGCATTTTGTGAATTTAACCAACATAAACCAGCACATTATTAAAAGTGCAAACAGGTGTAAACAGTCAAAATGGTGCGACACTATAATCAACTGTGCCGTCGTTTAGCCTTCAGGCAGAAAAACGTTCATGGATTAGCAACTGACGCATGTCACTAGCAATGGCTAGAGGTCCCCTTGGTCACCCAACCCTCCTCCGCCGTCGTCCTGCGGCTTGAGGTGGTTCCTCCTCCTCCTGCTACTGTTCCTCCTCCTCCTCCTCCTCCTCGTCAGCCTCCTCCTCCTCATCCCTCCTTCTCCCGTCAGGAGGACCTTCAATGTCCAGAATCTGTCCCCTCATGATGGCACAAGTTGTGCAGCATGTGGCACATGACAGTGATTTGAGTGGCGTGATGAGGGGAGTATTGCAGGTAGCCTCCAGAGTGATCCAGGCATCGGAAACACTGCTTTAAAAGGCCGATTGTCCTCTCTATGATGCTCCGTGTGGTTATGTGGGACATATTGTACTGACGCTCTGCCTCAGTGCGGGGTTTGCATAGGGGGGGGGGTCATAAACCAGGTGGCGAGCCCATAAGCTTTGTACGGAGCAACCACCTCTGCCCTTCTGACAGTTCTTGAAACATCGCAGATATAATGCTCTCACGTAGGATGAAAGCATCATGGACGCTACTGGGATATTTGGCATTCACTGCCATGATCCACTACAGATGGTCGCACACCAGCTGCACATTTAGGGAGCGTAACCCTTTCCTGTTGCAGTAAACTTCGGAATCTTGCAAGGGTGCTCTCAAGGCGATGTGGGTACAGTCAATGGCACCCTGTACCCTGGGGAAGCCAGCAACTCTGGAGAACCCCACAGTGGTCATAGGGAAAGTGATGAACTGGTCCCTTTTGGCATACAGTGCAGCAGTCACCTGCCGAATGCATGCTGCGAGATCGAGCATACGTCCCCAGTTGAAGCTTGAAATTATGCCGTAGTATAGAACGCAAGTGCTGCTGTTACCTTTATTTTTACAGGTAGGGAAGTCCTCCTTCCACTTCTTGGCCGTATGTCTGCCCTGATTAGTTGGTAGATCTCAGTGATGACCTCCTTTCTGAATCGCAGCCTGCGAACATAGTCTGCCTCACTCAGTTGCAGGTATGCGCACCTCTCCCGATAGACTCGCTGTGGGTAAGGCCTCCACCCCATCAATCTGTCTCTCCGATATCGGCGTCCAATTATTCGTTGCCTCTGCATGTGCATGCCATGTATGGCCAACGCCCTTATCACATCAGGTAAAAATTGCACTCATTATTATTATTATGCAGATAACGACTTAAATCACTGACACCTTTCCTCTCCGTTTTGCTCCACAAGGCTAGGTGACGTCCTATATCGGACCACACCCTGATCTGCGCATGCCTTTCTTTGTTTTTGTACAGTGATTCTCTTGGGTCATCTGTGACAAATGGTGAATTTTAGCTTGCTGATGTGCCTGTGCACAAAACATCCCATTTCGGATACTGATCGAGCTTGAGCACGGGTCGAAGGAGTGCCGGCTGGGCAGAATCGCAAGCTCGGCCGGACATGAGCACAACAACTCGACACTCTGGTTCTCTGGTGCTTGCGTCCGGCTGAGCCCACGACCCTGACCGGCCGGCACTCCATTGACCCATGCCTGGAGCCCAGCCAGCAATGATTGTGTTGGGGTGGACAGTCGCGATTTGAGTGAAAAAGAACCCAGCAATGTTATTTCATTTCCCTCCAAAAAAATTATACATTTGTTTATTAGATTATCTCACTGAAATTACTTTGAGTTATTCTCGGGGTACCCGGTCAAAAAAAATCCATGCATTTGTACTTTATTTTGTCTTTTGCCTGGCCCCAATGTCCCTTTGTGCGCCGCGCCGATTTCCTTAAGTTCACAGCAGGTTTTTTTTTATCGTGGTTTTTTGGCAGTGTAGGCTGTGCTGAAAAAAATTGTGGATGGCCAAAATCGTCTAACTGCATAAAAATGGCGCCCGAGTCCATTTTCACTCGTGTCTGCTAAACATTTTTAAACTGGTGCACATGGTCGGCGCCGGCATGCAAACGTTGGCGAAAGTTGGAAACTGAGGATTTCACATCAAAATACGTTTGGACGCCAAAAAATGGCGCACAATTGTGGTGAAAATAGAGGCTTTGGAATGCAAACAAAAACCAAGCAAGAAGGAAACTTACAAGAATATACAATGTTTTCTCCCATTTTGTACAGGAGCAATATCTGGGTGATCAAGTGACACTAAATGTGGACATTTCTGTTTTGAACTGCTGAAATGTTAACCTTTCAAATCTAGGTCATTTGCCTACGAGCTTGAGCCATTTTGTATCTAACCCATGTAAAGAATGCTTGTATATGTTGATCCATGTTTTGCTGTTCTAGAGTGCCGGAGGAAATCAACCCAATACCTAAATCGTCCAGATCAACCTAAATTAGCATATAAGAAAATAAAAGGTAGAAGCCCAGGAGTCCTTTTCCTCCCTGGGTTTGGATCAACTATGAAGGCACACAAAGCACTGGCACTTGAGGACTTCTGCAAATCACTTGGGCATTCATTTATAAGGTACTGTATGGAAAGGTTACAATAGGCATCTCTATTATTTATTGCACTTCAATAAGTACAATGTTTGCTGACGGTCATATAATGCTCCAAAATGGCAGCTTAGTTAATCTCAATTTACTGTTCTACTATAATATACTTTCCCTTTTGGAATGTATTTTTTCCCTCTCTTCCCTGTTGCAGTTAATGGGCTAGATTTTCGGCTTTTGAGATTTCGAGGTGGTAATGGCAGAGGGGCGGTCCTGATACTGCCTGGAAAAAGTTTGCACCCACGTCTGCAAAATTCACCAAAAGATGAGGTTTCATGATCGGGCGCGCAAAATCGGGCATTACACATGGAAGTTTTTGCGTCCCAGCCGAAAAAAAGTTTTGTTGATTTAAGGAACTTTATTGTTCAGTGCCCTGCAACATAATGTTGTATATTGTATGGTTTTATTTTGGTGGGGGGAGTTTTTGTTACTTTGTTGCAGTAAAATTTATCCTTTGCCATTGGTGTCTTGTGTATCATTCCAACGTTCACTGGAGATGTGCCTTTTATGGGGGCACATAGCGTGTCCAGTATTAGCTCAGTTTCCTCCATTTAGGAGAACTGGTCCATTATGAGCCGGCGACTTGCGACTCTTAGTCCAACAGCATCTCCGCGCTGCCTCCCCCGTGGATGATGTGGCTATCCAATGGGGACCTTGCCAGGCTCCTCTTTGTCGTTGTCGTCGTTGTCCTCCTCCTGCAATCCCTACTGGTTCCTCATGATGGCCAAGTTGTGCAACATACAGCACAACACAATGAATTCGAAATTTGTTGAGGGGAGTATTGAAGGCAGCCTCCAGAGCGGTGCAGGCATGGATCTGCCTGTTGGAGGTGGCATATCTCTGTCAGCACTTCCTTTTGGAAGCGCAGCCTTCTCACACACTGCTCCTCAGAGAGCTGGAGGTATGAGCATTGGTGCCTGTAAACCCGTGGGGAAGCAAGTCCTCCTCCCCAGACGTCTCATCCGTGGGCTGACATGGCCAAGAGCCCTTCTTCTAGCTTGACATCACCTGGAAATAGCATGCAGCATGATACACTGACGAACGAGTAATGCCCCCATTAAATTCTCTCACTGACATCATAAGGATACTGTAATGGCAGATAAAACTGCCACTTTCAAGTCAGAGCTTCAGGCAGCGTGATGTGCACATCCGCTGCAGTCAATGTGATCTGCGATGAAGGATCCCTCCATTTAAAAATGCTGCCAATATTGCCTGCTGCACCCTGGGAATGCCTGGTTTTTCAGATGTTTCCTGAGGCGGACGTATAATGAGGCATTGAGGCCTAACTTTGCACTAGGTGCGCTAGCGGAGAATTGCACGACGATTGACGTCATGATTTCGGTGAAACTAGAGGGCGGGGCGTTAAGTTTTTGCGCTGCCGTTAACCATGAGCCAAATTTGCTGACCGGGCGGTAAAAGCTGTACGTTAGCCGTAATGCCTAGAAACACCCTTTACTGCCCCTCCAAGGTGCTAACCAAGGCGCAAGCGAGCTGAAAATCCAGCCCATAATCTCAATTGTGTCCTAAAATGCTTCATTCACAGCTTACTTTGTCCACAAGAAACTGTGTGTCAGAAACAATAAGAATGCAGCAAGGTGTGAGCTTTCCAATTCTCCTTTCTATATGATTCAAGGTTCCTTTCTCTTTTTCCACCCCTCATTACAAAAATATATAAAGATCACGTTGCTATTGAAAATTGTGTGTGTGTGGAAGCCAATTTCTTGTACAACTCTAGAATATAAGTTGCAAATATGTTTTCTTCTGTAGAGGATTGTTCTATTTATAAAACATGGGGTGCTCAATTTTATTTTTAAGATTTATTTGTAGCATTGAAAAAGCATTAAATATTTTATTTGCCTTCATTCAACATTTTTTTTATCACAGATTTGCTGGTAGCTAATGCTAAGCCAGTAAAACTCTTGTCATAAACGGACAAACGCTTAATGAGCTTGGTTTACACACTCATGATTTCATGCAAGCAGTCAGTCACAATCTGTAATTTTATGTCTCATTCCGACGTTTATTTTCAAATATGTCTGTCCCTTTTTTTCAAATGTTACTGGTTCTTGGGTACTTTAGGAGATTGTTTTTCATTTTCTCTGTGAATGCCTTTCTTCTGCTTGGTAAGCGTCCTCCTCAGTCCTATAAGTCCCCAATCCTCTTTGATGATCAGCACTAAATCATGTGAAACGGGTATGTGTGCCACATCTTGGTTTCTTTCTACTGGATAGTACAGGTTGAACCTCCCTTATCCGGAACCACCCCTCATCGAGAACCATTTCCGGCCACCGGGTGGCACAGCGCAGAACTCTGACATGAACAAATTGAAGTCCTTCCTCGCTGCTGACTCCCGCAATCGCTGGCCTGACCCCTCGATCTACCACTCAGCCCCCACCCCGCCCCCAATCTCTCTGCTGCACTCCCAGCCCCAAGCCAGCCAGCCAACCAGTACCTGTACCATCCAAATTAATGTGACCACCCCTCGTCCGCGAAAATCCCTTATCCAGAACAGGCCAAGTTAGAACATAACATAAGAACATAAGAATTAGGAACAGCAGTAGGCTGATCTGGCCGTGGACTCAGCTCCACTTACCCGCCCGCTCCCCATAACGCTTAATTCTCTTATTGGTTAAAATATCTATCTGTGATTTGAATACATTCAATGAGCTAGCCTCAACTGCTTCCTTGGGCAGAGAATTCCACAGATTCGCAACACTCTGGGAGAAGAAATTCCTTCTCAACTCGGTTTTAAATTGGCTCCCCGTATTTTGAGGCTGTGCCCCCTAGTTCTAGTCTCCCCGACCAGTGGAAACAACCTCTCTGCCTCGATCTTGTCTATCCCTTTCATTATTTTAAATGTTTCTATAAGATCACCCCTCATCCTTCTGAACTCCAACGAGTAAAGATCCAGTCTACTCAATCTATCATCATAAGGTAACCCCCTCATCTCCAGAATCAGCCTAGTGAATCGTCTCTGTACCCCCTCCAAAGCTAGTATATCCTTCTTTAAGTAAGGTGACCAAAACTGCATGCAGTACTCCAGGTGCGGCCTCACCAATACCCTGTACAGTTGCAGCAGGGCCTCCCTGCTTTTGTACTCCATCCCTCTCGCAATGAAGGCCAACATTCCATTTGCCTTCCTGCTTACCTGCTGCACCTGCAAACTAACTTTTTGGGATTCATACCTTGGGGAAAAAAAAACAGTAAAAGGGAATATTATTTGAATGGGGAGAAATTACAACATGCTGCAGTGTAGAGGGACCTGGGGGTCCTTGTGTATGAAAATCTAAGAGTTTCATACACAAGGACCCCCAGGTCCCTCTACACCGCAGCATGTTGTAATTTCTCCCCATTCAAATAATATTCCCTTTTACTGTTTTTTTTTCCCAAGGTGGATGATCTCACATTTTCCGACCTTGTATTCCATCTGCCAAACCTTAGCCCATTCACTTAACCTATCTAAATCTCTTTGCAGCCTCTCTGTGTCCTCTACACAACCCGCTTTCCCATTAATCTTTGTGTCATCTGCAAATTTTGTTGCACTACACTCTGTCCCCTCTTCCAGGTCATCTATGTATATTGTAAACAGTTGTAGTCCCAGCACCGATCCCTGTGGCACACCACTAACCACCGATTTCCAACCCGAAAAGGACCCATTTATCCCGACTCTGCTTTCTGTTAGCCAGCCAATTCTCTATCCATGCTAATACATTTCCTCTGACTCCGCGTACCTTTATCTTCTGCAGTAACCTTTTGTGTGGCACCTTATCGAATGCCTTATGGAAATCTAAATACACCACATCCAGCGGTACACCTCTATCCACCATGCTCGTTATATCCTCAAAGAATTCCAGTAAATTAGTTAAACATGATTTCCCCTTCATGAATCCATGTTGCGTCTGCTTGATTGCACTATTCCTATCTAGATGTCCTGCTATTTCTTCCTTAATGATAGCTTCAAGCATTTTCCCCACTACAGATGTTAAACTAACTGGCCTATAGTCTGCCCCCTTTTTTAAACAGCGGCGTTACATTAGCTGCTTTCCAATCCGCTGGTACCTCCTCAGAATCCAGAGAATTTTGGTAGATTATAACGAATGCATCTGCTATAACTTCCGCCATCTCTTTTAATACCCTGTGATGCATTTCAGCAGGACCAGGGGACTTGTCTACCTTGAGTCCCATTAGCCTGTCCAGCACTACTCCCCTAGTGATAGTGATTGTCTCAAGGTCCTCCCTTCCCACATTCCCGTGACCAGCAATTTTTGCCATGGTTTTTGTGTCTTCCACTGTGAAGACCAAAGCAAAGTAATTGTTTAAGGTCTCGGCCATTTCCACATTTCCCATTATTAAATCCCCCTTCTCATCTTCTAAGGGACCAACATTTACTTTAGTCACTCTCTTCCGTTTTATATATCGGTAAAGGCTTTTACTATCTGTTTTTATGTTTTGTGCAAGTTTACTTTCGTAATCTATCTTTCCTTTCTTTATTGCTTTCTTAGTCATTCTTTGCTGTCGTTTAAACTTTTCCCAATCTTCTAGTTTCCCACTAACCTTGGCCACCTTATATGCATTGGTTTTTAATTTGATACTCCTTTATTTCCTTGGTTATCCACGGCTGGTTATCCCTTCTCTTACCGCCCTTCTTTTTCACTGGAATATATTTTTGTTGAGCACAATGAAAGAGCTCCTTAAAAGTCCTCCACTGTTCCTCAATTGTGCCACCGTTTCGTCTGTGTTCCCAGCCTACATTAGCCAACTCTGCCCTCATCCCACTGTAGTCCCCTTTGTTTAAGCATAGTACGCTCCCTCACCCTCAATCTGTATTACAAATTCAACCATACTGTGATCACTAATTCCGAGAGGATCTTTTACTCGGAGATCATTTATTATTCCTGTCTCATTATACAGGACCAGATCTAAGATAGCTTGCTCCCTTGTCGGTTCTGTAACATACTGTTCTAAGAAACAATCCCGTATGCATTCTATGAATTCCTCCTCCAGGCTACCCCGTGCGATTTGATTTGACCAATCGATATGTAGGTTAAAATCCCCCATGATTACTGCCGTTCCTTTTTCACATGCCTCCATTATTCCCTTGATTATTGTCCGCTCCACTGTGAAGTTATTATTTGGGGGCCTATAAACTACGTCCACCAGTGACTTTTCCCCCTTACTATCTCTAATCTCCACCCAAAATGATTCAACCTTTTGTTCATTAGAGCCAATATCATCTCTCTCAACTGCCCTGATATCATCCTTTATTAACAGAACCTTCTTTCCCTTCTTGTTTATCCTTCCGAATTGTCAGATACCCCTGTATGTTTAATTCCCAGTCTTGGCCACCCTGCAACCATGTTTCTGTAATGGCCACCAAATCATACCCATTTGTAATGATTTGTGCTGTCAACTCATTTACTTTATTTCGAATGTTGCGTGCGTTTAGGTAGAGTGTTTTAATACTAGTTTTTAGACCATGATTTTTAGTTTTGACCCCTCCTGCAGCCCCCTTATATTCATACATATTGTCCCTTCCTATCACCTTGTGGTTTACACTTACCCCAGTGCTACCCTGCTCTGTTGCCTCCTGCCTTTTGCATTCTTTCTTGGGGTCCTGTTCATCTGAGCTCTCACGCATTCTAACTAGCTCAGAGCCCTCTCCTGGGTTCTGAATACTCCTTGCATTGTTCCGAGGGTTCCGGATAAGGGAGATTTAACCTGTATTGTAATCTTTTTTATGCATTTCTCGTCTTTCTTCACTCGCTTTTCATTTGCTCTCTGCCTTCATCCTTTTCATTTTATGGTTCTGCTGGAGATACTTCTTATCCTATGCCCTCTCTCTTTCCTAACCAACAATTGTTATTATTGTCATTGCTCATTCAAAACTCTAGTTGTCCATCTTCTCTCTGTCCCATTGCTCCACTCCAAGTTAATTCTTAGCGCACCTTTCCTCAACTTCTTCATGCCCAAATAGCCTTAACTTTTCTTGGGTTATTCATTTTTGATTATATTGCAAATAGTTGTTTATTGATTACTGCTACGTGTATGACAAAGGACTCAAATACCAGAAGACAGAAATTAAAATTTAGGATGTTCAGAGTAAGAAGTGATGTCAAGTGGCAACTTGTAGAATAAATTTCCAGGGAAGGACATTGATGTGAACAGTCTAAATGGTTTCAAGAGGCAACTCGATGACCTTTGGGTGAGAGAAGAAATTGGGGGATTATGGTGATTAAGTAGAGTTGTGCTCAATTAAAAAGGATTGGGCTGATTGGGTTAAAATACCTTTTTCTTACTCCTAAATTGTTCAATGTTCTTTTGTAAAATTCCCAGTGTGAGCTTTCCATTTTTTCCAAAAAGAAAACTGTTTTGCTGCCATTTGTTGGAAGATTTGTCGCCTCACTGGGTATAATCAATACCTGCGATTATTGGCTATCTCTGAATGGTATCGTACATTTCGTGCTCAGCAAGTCTTTCATCTGAAAAGTTTGTAGATACTGAGCTATGAATCTAACAAATTGCCCAATATCTCTTTAAAATGTACACCTTTACTAATAAATTCAGCAGCTTCATAACACACCCTTTGGAATGTTGGATCTGCAGTAATTCTTTAAACACCTTTGTTGGAAGTTGGTGAATCACTCCTCTCTCAACCTTCAAAGAAGTTGAATGCTTAATTTGAATAACCTTTGCTCATTGTTAGGATGTGTGTCACCAGCTTAGTCCTTCCCAAAAGATTTGAGGATTGATTCAAACAATAATCTTTTTTAATTTCATAGGTGTCAAAAGCTAGTGATCATGTGTTTTTTCACACAAAATCAAACAACCACTCATGCAACTATTTGATTAATGCAGATTACTATATCAAAAAAACACAGGTTCAGCATAAATAATTTACATAGAATTTACAGCACAGAAACAGGCCTTTAAGGCTCAACTGGACTATGCAGATGTTTATATTCCACATGAGGCTCCTCCCACCCTACTTCATCTCACATATCCTTTTAGTCCTTTCTCCTTCATGTGCATGAAATAGAAAAGGATAGTATGCAGGTTCAGCAAGTGATCAGGAAGGCCAATGGAATCTTGGCCTTTGTTACAAAGGGGATGGAGTATAAAAGCAGGGAAGTCTTGCTACAGTTATAATAGGGTATTGATGATGCCACATCTGGAATACTGCATGCAGTTTTGGTTTCCATATTTACGAAAGGATATACTTGCTTTAAAGGCAGTTCAGAGAAGGTTCACTAGCTTGATTTCTGGGGATGAGGGGGTTGACTTATGAGGAAAGGTTGAATAGTTTGGGCCTCTACTCATTGGAATTCAGAAGAATGAGGGGTGATCTTATCGAAATGTATGAGATTATGAGGGGGCTTGACAAGGTGGATGCAGAGAGGATGTTTCCACTGATGGGGGAGACTAGAACTAGAGGGCATTTAAAACTGACATGAAGAAAAAGTTCTTCTCTCTGAGGGTTGTAAATCTGTGGAATTTGCTGCCTTAGAGAGCTGTGGAAGCTGGGACATTGAATACATTTAAGACAGAAATAGACAGTTTCTTAAACGATAAGGGGTTGTGGGGAGCGAGCAGGGAAATGGAGCTGAGTCCATGATCAAATCAGCCAAGATCTTATTGAATGGCGGAGCAGGCTCAAGGGGCCGTGTGGCCTACTTCTGCTCCTATTTCTTATGTTCTTATTATCTAGCTTCCCCTTAAAAGCATCTATGCTATTTGACTCAACTGCTCCATGTGGTAGCAAGTTCCACATTCTCACCACTCTCTGGGTAAAGAAGGTTCTCCCGAATATCTTATATTTATCATCCCTTGTTTTGGATTCCCCACAAGTGGAAACAGCTTCTTTGGGTCTAACCTATCAAATCCCTTTATATTTTTAAAGATAAATTATGTCACCACTCATCCTTCACTTTTCTAGAGTAAAGAGCGCCAGCCTTTCCTGATAGTTATAACCTCTCGGTTCTGATATCATCCATATCTTTTTTGCACCTTCTCCAGTGTCTATGGGCTCAATTTTACCAGGTCATTTGTGCCGTTTTTTTGGCGCACGCCGTTTTTTCTTGCCGTAAGTATTTAAATCAAAGTTTCCCGTAGGAATCTGCACCGGTGTAACTGAGTCATTTATGTTTTTTTTAACGTTAGGCTTTTTTAACGTCCTGTCTGCACCAGTTTTGATAATTTTTCACAGTTTGTCCCCCAAAAATTTCTGCTAAGTCAGTGTATCTGGCCACTCTCGAAAAACCTATGTTGTGTTAACAGAAAGCAGCGTGTTGAGAAATCGGCGCAGAAAGACGCCATTGTTTTTCATCGAAGCTTTTGGAGGGAATCACGAACACTTTATATATCCATAATAAAGATGAATTTTTTTTACCTTTCAATGGAGTACATGGAAGTTTGTTGGAATTCTGAAGTTTTCATTTTATTTTTTACTCGCATGCCACCACCGAACATCTTCAAACAAGGCTGGAGTGTCGCAGCATCGGCTGACAGAATCGGACACGGGCTCGAGGCTTGGCTGCAAAACAAGCCCGGGGGGGGTGGGGGGGGTTAATGGTGTGAGGTGCTGATCGGAAGACTGCACTAGGCAGCAAATGAGCCTGCGGGGGTGAGCAGTCACAAGACTGCTGAGACCTGGGTGTGGTCCATACAGACCTTGGGGAGAGACAAAGGACCTGTCCTGCCTGCCTTCCTGCCATTTTGAGCTTCTTGCCAAAGTAAAATGTAACCATGGGGCAGTAACCTTGTGCGAGCCTTCTGCACCATGGTGCTACGGAGGCGACAAATGATTCAACGTCAGCGCATGAGGAACCTCCGAGCCTGTAGGGTGCTGGGCAGGAGGCCTTACCCACCTCGGGTATATCGAGACAGGCATTCGTACCTGCACCTGAGTAATGCGACTGTGTCAGAAGGCTGCATTTCCGCAAAGAAGTAACTGAGATCTCAACATCCTCACACTGGCTCTTTAAAAATGGCTGATTGCAGACCCGGAGCTGTACTGCACATTCGCGCCCATTGGGACCAAGTCAAAAACGTCCTTTTTTTTGCGCGTGCGCAGACAGCAGGCTACGCACCCCACCCCCGAGGCGACTGGACAGGCTGCGCGGCACCAACTTTGAAAAATACAGCGGGGAAACTTTGGACAAATATTTTTGCCGCATTTCTGGCCTAGAAAAGCGGGCATAACTCTGGCAATACGCCAAAAAACGGGTTTGGGCAAAATTGAGCCCGATATCCTTTTTGTAATTATGGAGACCAGAACTATACACAGTATCCTAAAAGTATGGTCTAACCTAGGTTCTTTAAGTTTAACATACCTTCTCTGCTTTTCAATTCTGATCCTCTAGAAATGAGCCCAGTGTGAGATTTGCATTTCTTTGACCTTGTTAACCTGTGTTGGTACTTTTAATGATTTGCGCCCCAGGTCCTGTTGCTCCTCTACCCTATTTCGACTCTTAAGGAGTACATGGCGCCTCTCTTTCTCCTACCAAAATGCACAACCTCACCCTTAACTATATTGAAATTCATTTGCCATTTACAAGCCCATTCTATAAAATTATTAACATCTTCTTGTATTTTGCGACAGTATTAACTGTAGCCTCCAATTTGGCTTCATAGACATAGAAACATAGAAAATAGGTGCAAGAGCAGGCCATTCGGCCCTTCGAGCCACCATTCAATATGATCATGGCTGATCATGCAACTTCAGTACCCCACTCCTGCCTTCTTTCCATACCCGCTGATCCCTTTAGCTGTCAGGGCCACATCTAACTCCCTTTTGAACATATCCAGCGAACTGGACTCAACAACTTTCTGTGGTAGAGAATTCCACAGGTTCACAATTCTCTGAGTGAAAAAGTTTCTCCTCATCTCGGTCCTAGATGGCTTACACCTTATCCTTAGACTGTGACCCCTGGTTCTGGACTTCCCCAACATCGCGAACATTCTTCCTGCAACTAACCTGTCCAATCCCATCAGAATTTTATATGCCTCTGAGATCCCCCCTCAATCAAGCATGATTTCCCTTTCATAAATTCATGCTGACTTGGACCGATCCTGTCACTGCTTTCCAAATGCACTGCTATTACATCTTTAATAATTGATTCCAGCATTTTCCCCATACCGATGTCAGGCTAACCAGTCTATAATTCCCTGTTTTCTCGCCCTCCTTTTTTAAAAAGTGGGGTCACATTAGCTATCCGCCAATCCATAGGAACTGATCCAGAGTCCGTGGAATGTTGGAAATGACCACCAATGCATCATCTATTTCTAGGGCCATTTCCTTAAGTACTCTGGGATGCAGGCTATCAGGCCCTGGGGATTTATCGGCCTTCAATTCCATCAATTTCCCTAACACCATTTCCTGACTAATAAGGATTTCCCTCAGTTCCCTCAGTTCATCCTTCTCGCTAGACCCTTGGTACCCTAGTATTTTTGGGAGGTTAGTTATGTCTTCCTTAGTGAAGACAGAACCAAAGTATTTGTTCAATTGGTCTGCCATTTCCTTGTTCCCCATTATGAATTCACCTGATTCTGACTGCAAGGGACCTACATTAGTCTTCACTAATCTTTTTCTCCTCACATATCTAGAGAAGCTTTTACAGTCAGTTTTTATGTTCCCTGCAAGCTTACTCTCATACTCTATTTTCCCCCTCCTAATTAAACCCTTAGTCCTCTTCTGCTGAATTCTAAATTTCTCCCAGTCCTCAGGTTTGCTGCTTTTTCTGACTAATTTATATGCCTCTTCCTTGGATTTAACACTATCCTTAATTTCCCTTGTTAGCCACAGCTGAGCCACCTTCCCTGTTTTATTTTTATGCCAGACAGGGATGTACAATTGTTGTAGTTCATCCATTTGATCTTTAAATGTCTGCCATTGCCTATCTACCGTCAACCCTTTAAGTATCATTCACCAGTCTATCCTAGCCAATTCACGTCTCATACCGTCCAAGTTTCCTTTCTTTAAGTTCAGGATCCTAGTCTGAATTAACTGTGTCACTCTCCACCTTAATGAAGAATTCTACCATATTATGGTCACTCTTCCCCAAGGGGCCTTGCACGACAAGATTGCTAATTAATCCTCTCATTCGCAAATTTTGAAATTATACTTACGATTCCCAAGTCCAAATTGTTTATATAAATGATGAACAACAGCGGTCCCAGCACAGATCCCTGTGGAACTCCACTTTCCACCTGCTAGTCTGAGTAACTACATTTAACCTCTACTCTCTGTGTTCTGTTTTGTAGCTAGCTTGCTATCCATTCTGCTACTTGTCCCCTGACTCAGCAGGTTTTAATTTTAGTCATGAGTCTACTTGAAGGTCTTTTGAAAATCCAAGTATATTACATCTACTGCATTACCCTTATCTCCTCTTTGTTATTTCAAAGGATTCAATAAGGTTGGTCCTTCCCTTTTGAAATTCTGTTGACTATTCTTTATTATATTTTCGGTTTCTAGATGTTTCTATTACATCTTTGAGTAAATAATTCCATTATCTTTCCTACCACCAACATGAAGTGAACTGGTTTATAATTCCCTGGACTTGTTCTATCTCCCTTTTTAAACAAAGGAAACTTGCTTCACACCATCAGAATCTTAATTAACAGGAGGTTGACCATGAGACACTTTGCCTGTGTGGGTCAAACATATAGGTCCCGAAATTGGCCTTACCGCCCACTGCCACCGACATTCCTCTTGAAGTTGCGCTCAGTACCACTTTCCATTTGGTGTTGAGCAGGCGGGAGGGGAGAAACACCGGGAACCGCCCGCTGATGTCAGCGGATGACCGAGTGGCGCAACTGACCTCCCGCCCGCCGAGATGCCATATTGATGCGTGTGGGAGTTGCCGCCAAAACGGGGAAGGACCGCTGACTGGAGGCTGTTCTATCCCCGACAGCGAGTATGAAGAGCTGAAAAAAAAAGGTTAGTAAACATTTTTAAAATTTTTTCCTTACAGCAGCTTACTTGGATGGGGTCGTCTGAATGTGTTCCGATGTTTTTTTTTGATGATTTTCCTTTTCAGGTCTTCGACCATCCATGGGCTCGACTCCATCCTCGGCGGTACTTGATCGGCAAGTGCCTTTGCCGCCGAGATTGGGAGCTCCTGGTGGCTGCCGTCCAGGTTGGCAGCATAAGTCCCTCTTTTGCTGCCCGCCGCCCTTTCAAGGACCTTTTTGACAAAAACCCCACACAAAGTACCGTCGTGTACCCCACCGGTCCTTTGGGTAGCAATTGGGCGGGCGGGGGCCTTCACCAATTTCGGCCCCCAGAGGTTTTTACAGTGGAACAAGCAAGTTCCTTAAATTAAAGGAAATATCTAATCTAAAAGATTATCTGCAATTTAAATCAACAAAACAATCCATTCTAATATTATACTTTATTGAACTTTGATCCAATGAAACAAACAGCAGACCGAGAAAATAGATAGTTGTTATTTTAAGTTTCTCTTGTAATCATCATTCATATTTTGCATATAACTTTCTGTAATTTTATCTTTTAAAGTCATTTATAAAGCTGGCAGTTTGAAGTCTTCTATCTTACAACATTTGGTTTTGCCTCTTATAAGGTTTGATTATACGGGATGTGGTGCATCTGGAGGAAACTTCAGTGAGTGTACAATAAGCCAATGGAAGAAGGATGTTTTGTCTGTGCTTGATGAGCTCACAGAAGGACCACAAGTAAGATTTTATGACCTAAGTAAATTATTGGAAACAAACTTGCTTTCCAGTAAATTCAGAGGTGTATAGGGGGAACTACCATTGGCTACAACTGTAAAAGGCACATCTTTATATTGCCAACCAAATACAGTCAAAATGGGGAAACAAAAAATAGTTTCTAACTTCACTTATACTGTACTTTTGGGTTTATAACTGGCAAAACTATGTTGAACTTCATTTACCAATTATATACCCATTCTGCAAGTTTATTAGTGTCCTCCAGTAATTTATTGCGCTCCTCCTCCGTATTGTTTATCGCTCCCAATTTGGTGTCATCTGCAAATTTAGAAATTACGTTTTTGATTCCAAAGTCTAAATCATTAATATAAATTGTGACCCAGCACTGATCCTGTGGAACACCACTACCCACCTTCTATCGCTGTGAATAGCTACCTTTTACCCCTACTCTCTGCTTTCTATCTTGAAGCCAGCCAGCTATCCATTCTGCTACTTGTCCCCTGACTCTGCATTCTCTGACCTTGTTCATCAGTCTGTTATGGAGTACCTTATCGAAGGCCTTTTGAAAATCTAGATAAATTACATCTACTGCATTACCATTGTCTACTCTCTCTGTTACCTCTTCAAAAAAATCGATGAGGTTGGACAAGCAAGACTTTTCCTTTTGAAATCCATGCTGATTATTCGTTACAAGTGCAACGTCCCGAATTCTGAAATTTGTGCAGATTGCAGGAGCCGTTGTCCGGAATCCGGAAATATTTCCTGGAAACCGTACTTTTAAGCTGTACGTACCTTTTCAAAGATAAATCCAGAAAAGTACACAAACCGGCGCGGCCCGGCCTCGACGTTGGCGGATTCGGGCCATTGGATTTTCTGCTCCGAAATCCGGAAATAACAAACTCGGCCCAAGGGTTTCCGGATTCGGGACGTCGGATTTCTTCTCCGAAATCCGGAAATACCTGAAACTTGGCCCAGGGGTTTCTGGATTCTGGATGTCTTGATTTCTTCTCCAAAATCCGGAAAAAACCCGAAAACCGGAACGGCCTCGATCCCGAGGTTTCCGGTTTTGGGATATTGTAGCTGTATTATATTTTTGATTTCTAGATGTTCTTCTATTTTTTTCCTTTAGTAGGGATTCCATTATTTTTCCTACTACCGATGTTAAGCTGACTGGTCTATAATTCCCTGGACATGCTCTATTCCCCTTCTTAAATATAGGTATTACATTAGCTATCGGCCAGTCCTCTGGCACTGCACCTTTTTCAAATGAATTATTAAATATGCGTAGTAATGCCTCTGCTATCTCTTTCCAATATTTTTTAAAAATGCGTGGATTTTATCCTCTTTGAGTTTAATTCGTTTATTTAATATATCCCTTTTTTATTTTAAATGTACTTATCTCATTACTAATTTCATCAACCAATGCCATGTCCAACTGTTAAATATCTCCCTGGTAAATACTGAAGCAAAATAATTATTTAATATTTCCGCCGTCTCTTTCGTTACCTGTGATATTATCCTGTCTATCCCTTAATGGCCCGATTCTCATCCCAACCTTCCTTTTTTATTAATATGCCTGTAAAATATTTTACTATTATGTTCTATGTTCCTTGATAATTTAATTTCATAGTTCCTCTGGTTTTTTTTTTTTACTTCTCTCATAATCTTTTCGTATTCTCCCTTATCATGCACTCCCCTGCTGTCTATGTACTTAATGTATGCCTCTTTCCTTACACTCTGTTGAACACCATTTTAAATGTTTCCCATCGCTGTTGTACATCGTTGCGGTCCTTTGAAACTTTCCCAGCATTAATCACACATCGGCCCAGGTATTCAGTTTAATTATTAGCTCATTTCATTTCTCTCAAAGTATCCAACTTAAAGTTGTATGATCGCATCATCCCTCTAACCACCCCCTGCACCCCCACTCCCCTGCAAGCTCAGCCTTCATTGCCATCTGAAGTGATCATCTTGGTTTTATCTCTGATAATCAGAACATTAATTAAAACTGGTTCCAGAGGAGAAACATGATATCACTGAAATAGCCTCTCCTTGGAGACTTTTTAAGTACTCTTAAAGCAATGTCATCAGCTTTAAGATGGAAACTTATCTCCCTCTTCTTGACTATAACTAAACTAGCCTGGGCTGTCCAATAATAGGGGAATAACTCTCACTCCAGGATCAACTTTTGGGACTGGCTATGATGTTGATTCTGCACATAGGCCGCGAAATTCGGCTCCGTAGCACCAGTAGTTTTGGCCGGTTTTGCAGACAAAATGGAGTCCGCCTTGATTCCACCCACTTTTGGAGTGCCCGCGCTGAATTCCATCTGGGTGAGTGTAACACGTGTGTGCACCAGCAGTATGTAGAGTGACATTACGATATGCTTAATCAGCGTGTAATGCTAATTTGAAGCACGACCTGCCATTTTCAGGTTAGTTGCTTATTGCTGACTCTTGCATAGTTTGTAGGAGTACTGGGTTGCTGGAAGAGATTTGTAAAGTTGCTAAAATTTGTAGGCAGTGCTGCTGGACGGTGGGATGCTGTTGGCTGCTACTGGAAGGCTTCAGAATACACCACTTGCTCCCAGACAAGGGGGCTATAGTTGCAGTCCCCCTTGTGCTGCAGCATGACTGGGAGAGGGAGCGAAGCAAACAAAGCTGCTCGCAGAGAGTTAGTGGGAGGGGGCCCTCTCAGCAACTGGCTTAACCCACCTAGGATCTTCAGGGAACACTTCTAACTGCACCTAAGCCAGGAGCAGTTGTTCTGCGGCTCTGCTTCACCAAGGACATGGTCACAGAACTGTGCCATCTCTTGGAACCAAACCTGCAGCCTTAGAACAAGGCTACGACGTCACTGCAAGTGACCCTCAAGGTGGCCATGGCTCTGGATTTGTTTCCCCAGCGGATCCTACCAGGTTGAAACAGGTGACATAGCAAACATTTCGCAGTTCGCCGTCCATCGCTGCATCTGGGAGGTCACAGGCTACACTAGGAGAGGGAACTTCATAAACAGAGAGAAGCAGGACGAGCGTGCGCTTGGCTTTGCCACGATAGCGTGCTTCCACATGGTGCATGTTGCCATTGACTGCATACATGTGGCTTTGCGGGCGCCGCATCTCAATTGTGAGATGTACCATAACCGCAAAGAGTACCACTCACTTCATGTGCAGTAGCTGTGCAACTGCGACCACGACCAGCACATTATGCTGGTGAATGCCTGCTATTCTAGCAGCCGTCATGATCCATTCATCCTGTGCCAGTCTGCCATGCCAGTAATCTACCAGCCACCACATCAAATCTGAGGGTGGCTGCTCGGCAACAAGGGCTATCCGCCCTATACCTGGCTGATGACTCCCCTCCGTAACTCCACCACTTGTGGCCAACAAGAGAGCCATGCTGCCACAAGGAACTTCATGATCAAACCATTGGGGTACTGAAGAAATGGTTCCGCTGACTTGACCGCTCGAGAGTAGCCCTCCAGTACTCACTGGAGCGGGGTCCCAATTCATGGTGGTCTGCTACATCCTCCACAACTTGACAATCATGAGGGCGCAGCCCTTACCACTACGGGTTCCGCGACTACCTCAGGAGGAAAGGAGAAGGCAGCCTGCATGTCCACGTTCCGGATGGGCTGTCTGTTACAGCGTCATTATATTCCGCTTCCCCTGAATAAAACCCCAGATCAGCATTGCTCAACACCTCCCACCTTACCATCCCTCTGTAACAGAACATCACAGCGTCCTCTTGGTGACAATGCTGAAATGAAAGTCACCAAACAACAAACATTTCAAACCAAATTTAGGAATCAATCAATCCAATATTGCACAACAAAGTCAATTAATCAGCCTTGTGCATTTCCTTAGTGCTTGTCTTGCATGTGCCTTTGCCTTTCCTAGTGCTCCTGTGAAGGGCTATCACTCTACGAAGTGCTACTCCAGTGGCCGCAGCATTGCTGGTCGAAGGTTGCTGAGGTTTAGTGAGTGAGATTGCAGATCGCCTTGCTGGATGACCTCAAGCAGCTCTGGGCCAAGAAGGCCCGGCTGCGAACAGCACTACCTTGGCATAGTAGCAGTCTGGGCTGGCTAGCTGACGGGCAGTGATAGGAGGATGAAAGCTTTCATCCTGAGCGAAGACAGCAGGTTCCTGCTCCATAGAGCCATTGCCACTCCCTCAGGGTGGTGTCTCAGCAATTCTAGTAAAGGACAGATAACAACTCTTGTGACACCCTGCCACAGCCTTTCAACACTGGTAAATGCGGCCATGATGACAGCAATTTGAGTTTGCATGGGAACAAGCTGAGCCTGCACGAGAGCAGTCTGATGACATCAGCCATCAGCTACTGCATCATGGTTGGGTCCACAGGTGCGCTAATGGAGTTGACCATCGCATCTATCCCAGAAATAATGAACTCCAAGGTCTGCGTGAAGCCCCGTGAAAATTGGTACTGGACTCCTCCATGCTCCTTGATAGTGACAACAGATTCTCTAGCAGGCAAGTATGAGAGGAAGCTTGCAGGGAACATAAAAACTGACTGCAAAAGCTTTTATAGATATGTGAAGAGAAAAAGATTAGTGAAGACAAACGTAGGTCCCTTGCAGTCAGAATCAGGATTTATAATGGGGAACAAAGAAATGGCAGATCAGTTAAACAAATACTTTGGATCTGTCTTCACTAAGAAAGACACAAATAACCTTCCAGAAATACTAGTGGTTCAAGGGTGTAGCGAAAAGAAGGAACTGAAGGAAATCCTTATTATTCAGGAAATTGTGTTAGGGAAATTGATGAGGTTGAAGGCCGATAAATCCCCAGGGCCTGATAGTCTGCATCCCAGAGTATTTAAGGAAGTGGCCCTAGAAATAGTGGATGCATTGGTGATCACTTTCCAACAGTCTATCAACTCTGGATCAGTTCCTATGGACTGGAGGGTAGCTAATGTAACACCACTTTTTAAAAAAGGAGGGAGAGAGAAAACGGGGAATTATAGACCGGTTAGCCTGACATCAGTGGTGGGGAAAATGTTGGAATCAATTATTAAAGATGAAATAGCAGCGCATTTGGAAAGCAGTGACAGGATCGGTCCAAGTCAGCATGGATTTATGAAAGGGAAATCATGCTTGACAAATCTTCTAGAATTTTTTGAGGATGTAACTAGTAGAGTGGGCAAGGGAAAACCAGTGGATGTGGTGTATTTGGACTTTCAAAAGGCTTTTGACAAGGTCTCACACAAGAGATTATTGTGCAAAATTAAAGCACATGGTATTGGGGGTAATGTATTGATGTGGATCGAGAACTAGTTGGCAGACAGGAAGCAGAGAGTCGGAATAAACAGGATATTTCAGAATAGCAGGCAGTGACCAGTGGTACCGCAGGGTTCAGTGCTGGGATCCCAGCTACATACAATATACATTAATGATTTAGATGAAGGAATTGAATGTAATATGGCCAAGTTTGCAGATGACACTAAGCTGGGTAGTGGTGTGAGCTGGGAGGAGGGTGCTAAGAGACTGCAGGATGACTTGGACAGGTTAGTGAGTGGGCAAATGCATGGCAGATGCAGTATAATGTGGATAAATGTGACGTTATCCACTTTGGTGGCAAAAACAGGAAGACAGAATATTATCTGAATGGTGACGGATTAGGAAAAGGGGAGGTGCAACGAGACCTAGGTGTCATGGTACATCTGTCATTGAAGTTTGGCATGCAGGTACAGCAGGTGGTGAAGAAGGCAAATGGCAGGGAGGTCTTACTGCAGTTGTACAGAGCCTTGGTGAGGCCACATCTGGAATATTGTGTTCAGTTTTGGTCTCCTAATCTGAGGAAGCTTGCTATTGAGGGAGTACAACAAAGGTTCACCAGATTAATTCCCGAGATGGCGAGACTGGATCAACTGGGCTTGTATCCACTGGAGTTTAGAAGAATGAGATGGGATCTCATAGAAACATATAAAATTCTGACGGGATTGGATATGTTAGAGGCAGGAAGAATGTTCCTGTTGCTGGGGAGTTCCAGAACCAGGGGTCACAGTTTAAGAATAAGGGGTAAACTATTTAGGACCGAGATGAGGAGAAACTTCTTCACTCAGAGAGTGGTTAACCTGTGGAATTCTCTACTGTAGAAAGTTGTTGAGGCCAGTTCATTAGATATATTCAAAAGGGCGTTAGATATGGCCCTTATGGCCAAAGGAATCAAGGGGTATGGAGAGAAAGCAGGAAAGGGATACTGAGGTTGAATGATCAGTCATGATCTTATTGCATGGCGGTGCAGGCTCGAAGGGCCGAATGGCCTGCTCCTTCACCTAATTTCTGTGTTTCTATGTTTCAGGCCTGACACTGCACCAAGCATTTCTGTGTGCATGCCCATCACCCTTCTGTAGGCCACCTCGTTGAAGTCCTCATCTGAGTCCTCTGCAGCAGAACTGGTGTGCGACCTCACCTTTTGAGGAGCTAGCACCTGCACTACCCTTTCCCTGTGGTTGCAGGCCACTCGTGCTCAGTGATTCATCATGTGCAGATCTCACCTCGAAACTACTCTCTAAATTACGTGCAGTGCTAGGTGCCTGCGAGCGTAAGATTGAGTGACGGTGTCTCTTCTTTATCACTCTCCACTTGCTCTCCTTGCACTAGCTGGCCAGGTTGGAGTTCTTCGATATATGAATGGAGAAAGGCGCATGGGTAGGGTTTGTAGTGAGGCGGGTGGGGGGAAGCAAGATGTGCATGCTTACACCATCAGCAGATTGTAAGAGAAGAAATTGTGGGATGAGGGGAAGTGGGATATGAAGAGCAGGATTAGGTGTGAGGATATCCTCATCATCACTGGCTTCAGCCTCGCTGCAGCCTCTGATGGCCCCTATAATGATGTCGAGCACTGTCTCTTCCTCCTAGATAAGGATATACAGGCTTGCCCATCCCCCGTTGGTTAGCTGCTGCTGCCTGCGTTTATGAGCCAGCTTGCCCTGCAAAAAAAAGAGTAAAGTCTGTCAGTCAATGTGGTGCAATGTGTTTTGGTGTTGTGCCTGTCATAGTTGAATAGCTGGCAGTGCAAGGTGTGTGATGTGGGTGTGAGGTTTGTAGCAGTGGTAAGTGTGTGAGGGTAAGGTTTGAGTCATGATTGATAGAGATTGTTGATAGGTAGGTGATGGGGTTGTGGTGCATTGTGCAAAGTGTAAGGCCAGTGGTGCAGTTGGTGAGAGATGGCATTTGAAGAAGCATTTACTGACCATAACCAGTCATGTGAGGTCATTAAACTACTTTCAGCACTGCATCCATGTCCTCCAGGCAAGACTGCTGGCATCGACCTCGTTGGCTATCTACTCCCACTGCCTTCACATTGTGTGTCTGGAAGGTCTTTTGTCCCCCTGTGGATAGGAGACCTGTCTCCTCATTTCTACCCCCAGCACTAAGGCCTCTCTAGTGCTGCATCCAAGAATCTTGGAGCCCTCTCTCTGTCCTGTTGAGCAATTATTCACTTACCCTTGCCTCCATAATCAGTTTACTGAACTACTGCAGAGGTGTGGACTGCCTTTAAGAAGTGGAGGCTAACTTTTAATTGGAGCTAGCCTCGAACGAACTTGGGCCCCTTGCTGAGCATTCAGCCACTCAGCAGCATATTCAACACTGGGCTGAACGCAGCAATCATTGTAATTAGCAAACAGCGTGAAAGTAGAGTGCTGCCTGCATTCCTTTCAAGCCTCGTTTTTGTGTCTAATCCAATTTTTATCCCTTTGAATACTTTACAAGGATTGCTTCTCATTTTGGGCGTCCAAACACCCGGAGGAACAAGATTTAGTGGATATTTCATCTAGATGTACTTTGGCAGAGTTTTGCTCACCATCCCTAATGTGGATTGTGCCATAAACAATTTGGAACAATTTATTCCAAGAAGCCTTTTATAGCATCTTAGTCTCATGGGCTGTATTGTGTTCTCCTACCTTCCAAGGGGTATCAGTTTACACACTCACTTACCAACTTCAGGCTTGTGGATTTCCATGGGAAGTAAGAATATAAATGTGGGATGAGAAAATGTCAGTTTGGCCCATCAAGATTGTTCCTTTCATGGACCATGCACAATCTATTTTACCATGCCTTTGCAAAGAGCTACATAACCGAGCAGTGGAATGTATTTTCATGGAAAGTACCTTGTGCATGTAACTCTGTACACTTGGTATAACTCTTTCCACAGTCATCTCTATCTGTACTTACAGACTTCAGTCCTACCTGAACCTGTGCATTAGCCAATATTCATCCAGCTCTTTTTCAAAAGTATAAATCAACACGGGAAGAGAAGAATCTTAAGTTTTGGTTAAAGCTTTTATTAAAATGGTACATTCTATGTCCGGGATGTCCAAATTATAACTCGTGTGTCATATCCAGCCCATATTCCAAGGCAACACAAAAACAAAATACTGCGGACACTGGAATCTGAAATAAAAACAGAAAATGCTGGAAATCTCAGCGGGTCAGGCAGGATCTGTGGAGTTAACGTTTCAGGTCGATGACTCTTCATCAGAACTGGAGAATGTTTGAAATGAACAGATTCTTAAGGAGCACTGAAAAGGGGAGGGGAAGAAAGAACAAAAGGGAAGGTCTGTGGTAGGGTGGAAGACGGGAGAGTTTAGAGAGACAAAAGGGATGATGGGCCGACTTGAGATGGTAATGGCAGAAGTTAGAAAAAGGTTCGTCTAGGTAGACAGAATAATTACCAGCTGCCATGGAAGATAGAGAGAAAAAAATTACATAAGATCGGTGGGAGGGTAAAAAAAGGAGGGAAGGGAGACAAATATGGGCAGAAGTGAAAGTCTGAAATTGTTCCAAGGCAACTCAGTTCGATTTGTACTTGCGAGGAGTGATTTCTGCGTCTTGCCAGCCCCAGCAGGGGTGGCACTTGCAGCAAGCATCAATTAGGAAATCGAAGGCACAACCAGTGCTTTGCCATACATTAAAATTAATGAGCAGAATATAACCGCATCATGCGTGCAGTGCCTCAACTGTTGGCACTGGATTGCAGAATCACCCTTCTATTATTAACTGCTGATTTGCCCTGTTTGAATTCTGTGTGGAGGTTTTTCAAGCAATGTTCTTATTGAAGCAGGGAAGTTATCCCCAGTGTCCTGGTCAATATTTATCCCTCAATCAACATAACATTTTAAAAGAATCAGATTATCTGGTCATTATCACATTGCTGTTTGTGGGAATTTGCTGTACGCAAGTTGGCTGCCGCGTTTCCCACATTACAACAGTGATTACATTCCAAAAGTATTTAATTGGCTGCAAAGCACTTTGAGACATCCGGTAGTCCTGAAAGGCGCTATATAAATGCAAGTCTTTCTTATGTAGCAGAGATTGAGAACATTTTATCAATCTAGGCAGTTTGCTTTATTTGGGAACAAGATATAAATTTATCCAAGAAAAGAAGTTCAATAATTACACACAAGACTGAGACCCAACAGGGATTATGGAGTATTCACACTGCAAGATTACCATAATTGTTAAGTGATTTTGGCTTTGCACTGACACTAAACATGTATCATTTAAGTTGGGTGTTAAAGCCCATACTGCCAGAGTGAAGCAAAGTGAGACACCCTTCTCTGGGAAGTCTTCACTTTGCTTTGGTATCACATTAGGCTCTGATTCCAGATTCTGGCTGCATTTACTGTATAGCCGCAGCACCAGCGCAGACTCAATGGGAAAAATGGCCTCCTTCTGTGCTGTACTATTCTATGATGTGTGGACGAATTAAGGAAAGCCAGCACAGATTTGTTAAAGGCAAATAGTGTTTAACTAACTTGGATCGAGTTTTTTGATGAGGTAACAGAGGGGATTGATATGGGCAATGCACGTGACGTGTATATGGACTTCCAAGAGGCTGCTGAAATGGGCGGACATGTGGCAGATTAAATATATCGTTAAATTGCGAAGTGATCCATTTTGGTAGGAAGAACGAGAAGAGGCAATATAAACTAAAGGGTACAATCCTAAAGGGAGTGTAGGAACAGAGACCTGGGGGGTATATGTGTACAAAGCATTGAATGTGAAAGGGCAGGTTGAGAATGCGATTTTAAATATGACACTGCTGCTCTTGTCATTTTTGTTGGTAGAGATTGCTTGGGAGGAAGGTGCTGCCCCATGGTTAGTTTCTGCAGTGCATCCTGTTGATTATATGTACTGGGGCCACAGTGTGGTAATCCTAGAGGGAGTGGATATTGGGTCTAGTGGCAGGAGTGCTGATCAAACCATCTCCTCTCCTGTTTTCCCTTTATATAGATGGTTCTCTACATGCATGCATTTTATTGCCTATGTTAGACTCTGTGTCTCAATATTGCTGCGATCAAGGAGGTGGGAAGAACAAGGCTCTCGTATACAAACCATTGGGAAGGGGTCACCTGCAATGCATTATACAGGATTCCTAAAGGCCCCCATCCCAGATTATTTTTTCCCCCATGAAGATGATGAATGTGTATGATGGTTGAAGTACAATTGAAGAATGAGCAAAACAATGCTTGCAGTTAGTATTGTGATAGTTCAAGGACCTGTTGGTTGAATGGGGAAAACCTGCCTTCTGTAATTACTGAACATCCATACCTCATCTAATGAGACACTGCAACAGTGGGTCTAAAAGCACGATCATTTTTCTTCCCTCATTCTATAAATCTGAAATGAAATCAAGAGTCTGATCTGTAGACATGAATACTCTTAGTTAAAACATGCATATTACTGTTGGTGTTTATAGAAGTTAAGTCACTCAGTCATCAAAAAGAAGATAAGTGTGGTGGAAGGTACTCCGTTTGGTTACTAATTTGGTAGGAAGTGATTTTCCACAATACCTGTACAATGAATAACCATTCTATGAACAGGGTTATTACAGGGGTTAGTTTTGTTTGTTGCATTGAGGAACACTTAAAAGCTGAAGTAATGTCTCACAAACTATTCACCAGCTTCTGTGAGGTTGCTGCAATCATCCATGAGACTACCATTGTACAAAGTAATTGCAAATTAGTTTTGGTACACTTGGTTCGAAACAGTCCTGCACTGCAAAAGGTTTTGCCCATCACTTCTCAAATGAATGGTTCTGTTTGCTGCACATTTAGATACAATGCAATTAAAGATGTTTACACAGTGGTGATCTATGTAAAAACATAAACAAATTTGTTGGCTTTGGGGAATGACCTGTCAGGTATAGGGATTTGTACTGGGGCCTCAGTTTTTCACGATATATATAAATGACTTGGAAGGAATAGAGAATTGTATATCCACGTTTTCCGTTAGGAGGCATAATAGGGAGATGGGAGCCGGAAGTTACATGGACAATCTAAGCGGGCTAAAGAATGGTGGAAGGAGTTCAATGAAGGGAAGTGTGAGATCCGAGACGCAAATCAAAATATTTTCTTGATGGGGAGAGGCTAGGAGCTGTGGAGGAGCAAAGGATTTTAGGTGTCCATATGCATGGATCACTTAAAGCTAGTTCATTGGTACAAAAAGTAATTAAAAAAAAGGGCTAATGGAATGTTGATATCTCAAGGGGAGGAAGTGATGCTTCAGTTGCATAGAGCCATTTAGGAGTGCAATCAGGAAGCATTTTACAGAGTAGTGGAAATCTAGAGCCCTCTCCCCAAAAGGCTATGGATTCTGAAATTTTCAACACTTGAGATCGATAGATTTTGTTCAGTAAGGGTAACAAGATGTATAGAATCATACAATGGTTATAGCACAGAATGAGACTATTTGGCCCGTGCCAGCTTTCTGCAAGAGCACTTCAGCTAATCCCACTGCCCCGCCCTTTCCCCGTAGCCCTGCAAATGTTTTCCTTCCGGTACTTATCCAATTCACTTTTGAAAGCTATGATTCAATCTACCTCCAGCACCCTTTCAGGCAGTGCATTTCAGATCATAACTCGCTATGTAAAAAGTTTTTTCTCATGTCGTCTTTGGTTCTTCTGCCGATCACCTTAAATCTGGTTCTTCTGCCGATCACCTTAAATCTGGTTCTTGACCCTTTCGCCAATGGGAACAGTTTCTCTGTACACTGTATAGACCCTTCATGATTTTGAACACCTCTATCAAATCTCCTCTCGAACCTCTGCTCGAAGGAAAACAACCCCAGCTTCTCTAGTCTGTCCATGTAACTGAAGTACCTCATCCCTGGAATCATTCTCCTAAATCTTTTCTGCACCCTTATTGTGTGTCATCTGTGGCTCATTAGGTAGCATACATGCCTCTGAGTCAGAAGGTCATGGATTCAAGTCCCACTCCAGGAACTTGAGCACATGAATCTAGGCTGACACTCCAATGCAGTGCTAAGGGAGTTCTGCACTGTTGGAGGTGCCGTCATTCGGATGAGACATTAAACCGAGGCCCTGTGTGCTCTCTCAGGTGGACAAAAAAGATCCCATAGCACTATTTTGAAGAAGAGCAGGGTAGTTATCCCCGGTGTCCTGGCCAATATTTATCCATCAATCAACATAACAAAAACATTGCTGTTTGTGGGAGTTTCCTTCCTCCTCTTTCTTCCCTTTCTTGTTTTCTTCCTTTTCTTTCTTTCCTTGTCTTCCTTCTTTTCCTCCTTTTCTTCTTTTCTTTCTAAGGCCTTCACATTCTTCCTAAAGTGCAGTGTTAGACACACTACTCCAGTTAGAAACATAGAAACATAGAAAATAGGTGCAGGAGTAGACCATTCAGCCCTTCTAGCCTGCGCCGCCATTCAATGAGTTCATGGCTGAACATGCAACTTCAGTAACCCCTTCCTGCTTTCTCGCCATACTCCTTGATCCCCCGAGTAGTAAGGACTTCATCTAACTCCCTTTTGAATATATTTAGTGAATTGGCCTCAACTACTTTCTGTGGTAGAGAATTCCACAGGTTCACCACTCTCTGGGTGAAGAAGTTTCTCCTCATCTCGGTCCTAAATGGCTTACCCCTTAACAGTGGTTGAGGCTGAACCACTGTTTTATAAAGGTTCATAACTTCCTTTTATACTTCATGCCTCAATTTATGAGTCTGGGATTCCATATGCTTTATTAACCACTTTCTCAGCCTGCCCAGCAACCTTTAATGATTTGTGCACACATCCTCCAGGTCTCTCCGTTGCTTTAGAATTCCCCCCTTAGAATTCTACCCTTTAGTTTATATTGCCTCTCCTTCCTACCAAAATGTATCACTGTGTAGGTTTCTGCATTAACTGCTGTCTGCCACGTGCCCGTACCAGTCTGTATATGTCTTCTTGAAGTCTATCACTATCCTCCTCGCTGTTCAATATACTTCCAAGTTATGTGTCATCTGCAAATTTTGAAATTGTGCCCTGTACACCCAAGTCCAAATCATTAATATATATCAAGAAAAGCAGGGGTCCTAATACTGACCCCTTGGGAATGTCACCAAATACTATCCTCCAGTCTGAAAAACAACCGTTCACCACTACTGTTTCCTGTCACTTGGCCAATTTCATATCCATGATGCCACTGTCCCTTTTATTCCAAGGGCTTCAACTTTGCAAGCAAGCCTATTATGTGAAGAAAATCTAGTAAAGGAGTTTAGATACAGATCAGCCATGATCTAACTGAATGGCGGAACAGGCTTGAGGGGCTGAATGGCCTACTCCTGTTCCTATAAGACAGTCAGAATGGAAGTAAAATAACCAGTGTACTCAACTATAACCAAAGGTGCACCAATTTCTGAACCTTATTTTCAGTACTAGTCATCCATATGTCTTTCTCAGTGAAGTGTAGGTTATAGATAGCCAGTTGATATAGGTTATAGTGCTCACTTGAAACAAAGACTGCCTCATGAAATTTTGCATAGGACCTTTTCTCGCAAACAGAAAGAAAAATGATTTCTATCCCATCTGTCTACCGGAATGAAGCACAAGGCTGTACCCCGTGGCCAATTTTCCTGACATTTGTCCGGAGAAATATTAATTCTCTGAGTACAAAGAAAAAGCGGGCATTCACCTGGTCTCTACTCCCTTTACATTGCTCCAAGCTTTCTGGGGTACAGAGGGTGGTGGTGCATAGAACTAAGCCTGTGCTTGAAATAAGTAGAGGGCCATCATTGCCATCTCAGTGAGACGGGACGGGGCATTCTCGGCCTCCTGCCTCTTCTGCTGTGGCTGTAGTGTACCCAAACACAGGAGTGTCCCAAGAAGCTGCCATTGGTCTTGCACTGGCACACACCCTCAGACCAAAAGATTTGAGGGAGTGTAGCAGCAAGCTGAAGACGACCGCAGAAGGTTTAAATTTGTTTAAGCTTACCCTGATCTTCAGGCAGCTAGGAACACAGACACACTCAAATTTAATTTCTCCTGTTGCTGGCAGTGGATCCTGCTAGAGGGTTGTATCGGAGGTGCCTTCAGCCCAAGTTATCGGCATGGAACAGGATATTCTGGTGCACCTGGACCGACTCAGTGCAGTTTGAGTACTCTGCTCCTGACTAGAGCAGAGGGGAGCCAGGGAAATAGAACCCTTGCACCCAGTCTTCCAGCAGTCTGGTAAATTTAACATTATGGAGTTGTTCAAACAAACCCAGTCCAGTATTAACTGAGATCTCCACTCAGGCTTCATAGAGGGTGTTGGTCTCCAAAGATCACTGGATGGAATTAGCCAGCCTCTCCAAGCTGGGTTCCAGGCTCTGCCATGGGCCAATCTGGAGGCGGGCTCCTTCGCCCCCACCCCTGCACCACGACCCGTAAGTTTTCAGGCAGGCTGTCCATTGCACCAAGCATTTAGTTTGTTAAACCCATCAGCCACCTTCTGCAGATTGGCCCTGCAAGGTCCTCATCTGACTCCTCTGCAGCAGAACTAGAATGTGAACTTGCCCTGTTGTCCCTTCCACCCGTATAGCTGCTGCCCACTAGTGCCTGGTGCATCCCACTGAGGATTCCTGTACAACCCTAGCCTCTATTACACATTGCGCCAGTCTCTGAGCTGGTCCCTGCGACAGTGGTTGACACAGTGCCGCCTTCCTCGCTGTTCTCTTCTGGTTCCTCCAGAGGCAGTGGGGGGGGTGGGGGCGGGGGTCGATTGCGCAAGGTGGATCTTGCTCCTGCAAGCCTGCAGTGATAAAGCTAGAAAGGATATGGTGCAGTATGTGTGGCCACTACAGGAGGATGTATGTGATGAGGCCATATGGAGCTTGTGAGAATAAGTTTGGGGATTTTAGGTTTGCCACTCCCTTCCCTACCTCCTTAAGTGCTTCCCCTCCCCCCGGTCAGGTCCTCATGCTGCCAGTTATGTGCTATCTTGTCCTGGAAGAGTGGTAATTGTGAATGAGTGTATTGGCAGGTGTGTTTGTGTGTGCATGATGCCTCAAATCGAAGAGCTATGAAATGTATCTGAGGTGTGGGTAATGCCTGTGAAGGTTGCAGTAGTTTGGGGTGTGTGACTATTAGTGTATAGTTAGTTGGTGGATGAAGTGTGTTGAGATTGTAAAGCTGGTGATGGTGCAGTTATCAAGAGTGTTTGTGAGATGGGATCTTACCTTGACCACTCGTGTCTAATCGTTAATTTTTTTGCGGTATTGGAGCCAGTGCTCCTGGGTGTGGTGATCTCGGCTATTTGCTCCTATATCCGCTGCATTATTTGCTTCTGTGGCCTCTTTTCCCTCCCATGGGTACAGGACATCCCTCCTCTTTACCTCCTCCACCAGGACCTCTGCTGTGCAAGAGAACCGGTGAGTCCTCTCCCTCGGTCCTTGTGCCATCCTGATAAGTTCCGTTGACTGTCAGCTAACGCGCTCCACAACCTCAGCGTAAATGTGTGCTGGAGGCAACATATATACCGTTCCACAAAAATTGGTCCTAATCAGCGCTCGAGTGTTAAATGTGCAGGTGTCTGTTTTAGTTCCTCCAGGCATGCTTATGTCATGGTAATCAGCAATTAGCCCCAAAATTGAAGGCTAAAACCAGACTTTTAAATAGGTGTATCATATTATCTCAGCACCCATTTCCCCCCCCCCCCCCAAATAAACCCCTTAATCTCTTTTTGATATTTAAACATTTGGGAAAAAGAAGTGGAGGGGGGCAGGGGGAGGGGGGAAGAGAATAAACACATCTTGGTTTGGTCAAGTAGTCAATGTATCTCATTCATTCTGCACAGTAAATTCATTTCTCCTCTCTTTAAGATTCTGGTGGGTTCCAGTATGGGTGGATGGCTGATGCTCCTAGCTGCACTGGCACGGCCAGACAAGATAGCTGCGCTTGTTGGCATAGCTACAGGGGCTGATTATTTGGTGACTGCTTTCAAACAGCTTCCTTTGGAGGTAAGTGCACCACATTCTTAACTTGTGCTATCATTATTTTTGCTTTATGTGGTCTCTTGAAATCCATAAACTCTAGTATATTTTATGCTTAACGATTTATCTTTATCCTTTCTCTTCTCTCCACCCCACCCAACTGAACTGTTGGTTTTTCAAACTGATAGTCTGAATAATCCATAACTTTCTATGAAATAATAATTAATTCAAAATAGAGATTTGACTGCTGATAGAGCTAACTTCGAATGTGAATCCTACTGGTGAGAAGTCTGGTATAATTTGCAAGCATTTGTAATTCCATTTTCTATGTTTTCATGTTTTATTTTAAGAAACATTAATGGGCTGGATTTTTGGTTCTGCTCATTTCGGGGCGGTAAAGTTTGTGCCCAGGAACAGTTTGCACCTGAGTCAGCAAACTTCGTCAGCTGGGCCCTGAGTGTGGGGCGGAGGGCTAAGGAAGGCATTACACACCCCTTGGGGCGCTTGGCCGGCTGAGCAACTTCTCCGGGGCGCTAACTGGCCAAAAATCCAGCCCATTTAATCTTATTTGCAGAATTGATTTACCATAATGAAAATTTAATCTTAGCTTTTTAAACTACGTTATGGGTTTAAAAAGTAAGAATGTTGACATGGGCAAATTAAATTAGAGAAATTGTCGAGAGCATGTGGAAATTGTGCAACTAAAGCTGCCTGAAGCTGACTCTCTTGATCAACAGGCCAGTGTCAAACACATTGGCCCCGACATCCCAGTTCCTCCTTCCTGCAGCTGTTCGACTCAATTCTAGAGAAGATGCGCACTTACCTTTTGCTGTTACGCCCACCAGAGATCCCGGTCCTGAGGCCTCCTCTCCCTGCGCATCGGAGCGCGTGCATGTCTGAACGGACATAGAGCTGGAGTCACGTGGCACTGAGCAGCCAATCCAGGTAAAGTATTTTCTCATTCATAATGGGAGCTCCGTAAGTCTCATTATGATTGAAAAACACCACCCCGCCCCCCACCCCCCCCTCCCAACACCAAAACACCAATAAAAAAAATAGGGAAAAAAATCACATTTAACATTAATTTAAATTAAAGTTAATGGTCTAGAAATCCCGTACTCCCCGGGTCCATAAGGAGTGTGCATGGACCCGGGAAGGCATCGCAAAAGCCGGTTTTCAGCACCATGCGCATGCACTGAAAACCAACTTTTCCAATCTGTCAAGCTCTGGACATTTGCATGGGCAAGATTGCGGTATTTACCCATATCTTGCCCAGCGGATGTCCTGAAAACTCGCATCTAGCCCATAGCCTACTTTTACAGGTGTAAGAGTTTTAAAACATAGTAAAATAAAATTTAAAAAACATTAACGTTAAAAATCCTGCCCAATAAGATAAGTTTATTTTAAACCATTAATCTTAAATATATGGTGTATTTTTTCTATTTTTTATTTATGTTTGGGTGTTTGGGGAGGGGTGTTTCTCAATCATAATAATGAGAACTCCTATTTACGGAGTTCCATTATTATGAATGAGAAAATACTGTACCTGGATTGGCTGCCCAGTACCATGTGACTCCAGCTCCAGCATACGGACGTCCCGACGTGCACATGCTCCGATGCACAGGGAGAGAAGACCAGGATTGCTAGTGGGCGCAGCAGGAACAGGTAGGTGCGCATCTTTTTTATCTTTTTCTGTCGTGCGCCCGCAGGAAGCAAAGGGCCGGGATTTCTAGGCCAATAAATGTCTTAGAAAAAATATATATTTTTCCGATTTTTAATTATGGTTTAAAATAAACTTACCTTAGTGGGCAGGGTTTTTAACATTTAAAATGTGTTTTTTAAACTTATTTTTATATGTTTTTGTATGTTTTAAAACTCTTTCGCTGGTGCCTGCTTTTACCCAACGCAAGAGTTGTAAGGACATTCGCAGGGCAAGAGATGAGCAAATAGCGCAATCTTGCCGATGCGAATGTCCTTGCTGCCGAGATGTGTGCGATCTGTCAAGCCAGAACTTGACAGATTGGAAAACTGGCTTTTGCGATGCTTTCCCGGGTCCGTACGGAGTGTGTACGGACCCGAGGAGGCCGGGATTTCTGGACCAATGTCAATCTCCTTTTTTTAAAAAAAAAACACACTTTTTTAAAAAAAGTGTGTACAGGTACAACATGCCAGCCTGTTAAATATATGATCTTTCAGGCCTTGTGTGGTCACAATGTGCAACTCAAATATGTAAACTGATCAAAAAAGCTGCAAAGTCCCACTGTAATGAATGACCCACTGATTTTAAACTTCCCTCCACTGGTCAGATCAGTAACGTCTCCGACAGTTCATGTGTTGTGGTCAACACTGACTGTAAATAAAATGTTTTTAAAAATCTTAACGAAAGGCAGAAAAGGATGTTCATTAAGTTTTTTTATTTTGCAAATGAAGCCACAAAGATCGAGTGAACACTATATAGTGTATACCAAAGTAGTGAAATCTAACATATAACTGCTAGAGCAAAACAAGGATCAATATCTCTTTATACAAGTTATCCATTTCAAATTACCACCAAGAGCCTTCTGTGTCTGTGCAGTCCAGTTTCCCAGATTACTAATTGAGATCATCAAGTTGGAATGACAGGTGGACTTTCTCATGCTATTTAGAGGCTGAGCCAGAGGGGGATGCTAGGAGGGGAAGACTGATATGTTTGGGAACGAGGTTTATTGAGGGAGAGCAACAATGCACAGAAGTGTGTGTGGGCTCTGAAAAGATGAACTTAAAATGAATCCGTTAAATAGGAGGGTGAGTCTGGGGTATACAATATAACAAAAAAATGACTTTAAAAGTTGTTTTAATTTAACCAAGGCGATTGTGCAATTAGAATTAATCAATTTGTCAATGGTTGTATCTCGCTAACCTGTGTTCAGCATGAGGTCTAGGATGTCCCTACTAATTCATGCATGCCAACCTAGAAAACTAGCAAAAGCTGACTGACAAAAAAATTATTTTTGCCTGAATTAAATATTTTACTTTGGATTCTTTTTGCCTAGAAATACCATGTAAGGAATTAATGCAGTACATGATCAGTCATGGCTAGCTATTTTCTGCAAGATGGAGGAAACTTCCATTTACATCTGCAAATGAAATTGGTCACATCAGATGCATTGTCCCTCAAAATACCTTGTGGCACTTCCTGGTTAGATGGTATTCTATTCTAGTTACTTAGTTTGACACTTCAGTTGCAGTCAGGCTGTGAGTGTTCTCCAAATGGAAATTGTATTTGTGTGGTCCCAAACCACCGAGACACAGATCAAAGAATTGGAATCAACCTGAGGTTTGATAGTTGTGTCAGATCTTTGAGATGGGGATATGGTCATCAATTGGCTATATGCCTCTTGCTGACCAGCTCAGTGCTAGAAGCCCTAGACTGAGGGATTCCCTATGATGATGATGGTGGAAGCCTTCAATCATGTGTTCTTAATGGGCTTCATGTGGTTTAAGGGCCAGTGATAGCACATTTCCTGTGGTTATGAGCACAACAAAAACGGACCCGAGAAGAGTGGCAAGGAGGCAGCAGAATATAAATAGAGCAGGAGGCCGAGCACTACAAGGACCCGAGTGGAGGCAGCAGAATATAAACAGAGAGCAGCGTCGAGAGAAAAAAAATTCCAGGAGTGACGTCCCAGGATTGCTGGTAATTGGTTGGTTCGTAAAGGACACACTTTTTTTTCTATTCAAGTTAGGGGCCGGGGTTAAATAGCTGTTTAGGGAAAAAGCAGGATCTAGCAGAGTAGTAACTGTTAATATATTAAATTAGGAACTTAATATTTTTTTTTAACAGTTACTAATTTAATATAGTATTAAGAATTTGAATTCAATACATCTTAGTCTTAAGTTTCTGTAAAGTAGTTAATAGTTGAATAAATAAAGGCATCGCAGGGTAGCTCAGTCCCATGGAACGCACATCCTGTGTCAGGTGGGAAATCCAGGACGCTTCCAGTGTCCTGGACAAATACATGTCGTCAGCTGGAGGAGCTCGCGCTCTGGGTTTCGGAGCTTGAGTCACTGCGATACATCCGAAGGCTGAGAGCTTCGTGGATAGCACATTTCAGGAGGTGGTCATCCCAGAGGTAGGGAGTGCGTGCACAGGCAGAGAGGAAATGGGTGACTCCCAGACAGAAAAAGAGGACCAGGCAGGGAGTGCAGGAGGTTCCCTGAGTGCATCTTGCTCTCCACCCAGTATTCAGGTGAAGGTGGTGGTTCCGCTGGGGCGTACAGCCAGAGCCAAGTCCGCAGCACCGTTGATGGCTCAGCTGTACAAGGTGGAAGGATGAAGAGTGGGAGAGCAATAGTGGTAGGGGAGTTGAAGGTTTGGGGAGCAGACAGGCGTTTCTGCAGCCTCAGATGTGACTCCAGGATGGTATGTTGCCTCCCTGATGCCAGGGTCAAGGATGTCACTGAGTGGCTGCAGAACATTCTGGGAGAGGGGGGGGGGGCGGAGGTGGTGAACAACCAGAGATCATGGTCCTTATTGTTACCAATGACATAGGTAGAAAGAGGGATGAGGTCCTGTAGGCAGATTTTAGGGAGCTAGGAAAGAGATTAAAAAGCAGGACCTCAAAGGTAGTAATCTCCGGATTACTCCCGGTACCACACGCAAGTCAGTATAGAAATAGGAGGATAGAACAGATGAATGTGTGGCTGGAGAGATGGTGCAGGAGGGAGGGCTTCAGATTACTGGGGCATTGGGACTGATTCTGGGGGTGGTGGGACCTGTACAGGTCGGACGGGTTGCACCTCAACAGGGCCGGACCAATATCCTCACGAGAAGGTTTGCTAGTGCTGTTGGGGAGGGTTTAAACTAATTTGGCAGGGGGATGGACACCAGGATGTAACATTAGAAAGGGGAAATAAAGTACTCAAGGGATTGGGAGAGGCAGAGAGCACTAAAGTAAGAAATAGTAAGATATTAGATGGGGTCCAACTAAGAGAATACACGATGGTCCAAGATGGGTTTGCAGTGTATGTATAAACGCACGAAGCGGGGGGGGGGGGGGGGGGGGTTGTATTCTGTAGGCCACTAACTAGTGGTAAAGATATGAAGGAGCAAATATGCAGAAAAATTATAGAGAAAATGGGGGATTCTACTATCTTAATATAGACTGATTGTAATAGTGTAAAGGGCAGAGAAAGGGAAGAAGTTCTGAAGTATGTTCAGGAGAACTTTCTTGATTAGTATGTTTCCAGCCCAATGAGGGAGGAGTTTGCTTGATCTGGGGAATGAGATAGGTCAAGTTGAGCAAGCGTCAGTAAGTGAGCATTTAGGGAACAGTGATCATAGTATCATAAGGTTTAGATTAGCTATGGAAAAGGATAGGGAGCAATCTGGAATAAAAATGTTTAACTGAGGGAAGGCCAATTTCAGTGGGATGAGAACGGATCTGGCTCGGGTAAACTGGAATCAAAGATTGGCAGGCAAAACTGTAATGGATCAATGGGCTTGGATAGGGATGGATTAATTAAGGAAAGCCAGCATTGATTTGTTAAATGCAAATCATGTGTAACCAACTTGATCATGTTTTTTGATGAGGTAACCGAGAGGGTTGATGAATGTAATGCGGTTGACATTGTGTACATGGATTTCCAAAAGGCATTCGACAAAGTGCCACATAAAAGGCACCCATGGAATAAAAGGGACAGTGGCAGCCTGGATGTGAAATTGGATAAGTGACAGGAAACCGAGAGTAGTGGTGAACAGTTGTTTTTCAGACTGGGGAAAGTACAAGGACCACTGCTGTTCTTGATATATATTAATGACTTGGACTTGGGTGTACAGGGCACAATTTCAAAATTTACAGATGACACAAAACTTGGAAGTATAGTGAATAGTGAGGAGAAGAGTGATAGACTTCAGGAAGACAGACAGCTGTTGAAATGGGCAGACAAATGGCAGATGAAATTTAACCCAGAAAAATGTGAAATTATGCATTTTGGTAGAAAGAATGAGGAGAGGACATATAAACTAAATGGTACAATCCTAAAGGGGATGCACGAACAGAGACCTGGGGGTATGTGTGCATAAATCGTTAAAGGTGGCAGGGCAGGTTGAGAAAGTGGTTAAAAAGACTTACTGGTTCTTGGGCTTCAAAAATAGAGGTATAGAGTATAAAAGTGTGGAAATTATGATGAACCTGTATGAAACACTGGTTTGGCCCTAACTGCAGTACTATGTCCAATTCTGGGCACCACACTTTAGGAAGGATATGACTGCCTTAGAGAAGGTGCAGAAAAGATTTATGAGAATTGTTATATATGTGGACTTGTATTTACTCTGCACAGCCACCAGAGTCCCAAGGGATCGCATAATCCCTTGAGGATAGGTATTTAAGGAGGCTTCACAGGCTGGAGAGGCATTCTGGAGACCTGCAATAAAAGACCACGGTCACACTTTACTTTGAGCTCACCATGTTCAGTCTGACTCTCCATACAGAACAACTGGCAACGAGATATAGATAGCGAACCCAAAGATGCAGAGAACAGTGGGCATCCTGGAGAAATTTACAGAGGGAGATAATTGGGAAACTTTTGTGGAGCAGCTCAACCAATATTTCGTGGCCAACGAGCTAGATGGGGAAGAGAGCGTCTGTGGGGCACCAACGTATGGCCTCATGACCAATCTGCTCACTCCAGTGAAATCTACAGAGAAATCGCACGCCGATTTGTGGTTCAGGAGCACTTGAACCCGAAGGAAAGCGTTCTGATGGCGAGGTACCGGTTCTATACCTACAAAAGGTCTGAAGGCCAGGAAGTGGCGAGTTGTGTCGCCAAGCTAAGACGCCTTGCAGGACGTTGTGAATTTGAAGGACATTTGGAGCACATGCTCAGAGACTTTTTCGTACTTTGCATTGGCCACAAAACCATACTTTTAACTGTAGAGACCCCAAACTTGAGTAAGGCCATAGCGATAGCCCAGGCATTCATTGCCACCAGTGACAATACGAAGCAAATCTCTCAGCACACAAGTGCTGCTACAAGTACTGTGAACAAAGTGATGTTGTTTTCGAATTGTAACGTACAGGGCAGATCACAAATGCCTGCAGCTGCACATCCGCAGATGTCTGAGTCCACCATCAAGGGTGATGAATGCAAGGCCATTAACACCTTGTTGGCGCTGCGGGGGTGATCATCGTTTCCATTCATGCCGATTCAAAAAGTACGTTTGCAAGGTTTGTGGAACAATGGGATACCTCCGAGTGTGCAGGCGAGCTGCTAAGCCTGTTAAACCTGCAAACCACCATGTTGCAGAGGAGGACAGATCCACGATCACGATGAATCAGAGCCTCAGATAAAGGAGGCAGAGGTACATGGCATGCACACATTCACCACGAATTGTCCCCCGATAATGCTGAATGTTGAACGAAATGGACTCCCGATGTCAATGGAGCTGGACACGGGCGCGAGCCAGTCCATCATGGGCAAAAAGACTTTCGAAAGGTTGTAGTGCAACAAGACCAGTCTTAACTCCATTTCACACAAAACTAAGAACTTACACTAAAGAACTGATTCCTGTAATCGGCAGTGCTAGCTTAAAGGTCTCCTACGATGGAGCGGTGCACAAGCTACCACTCTGGGTGGTACTGGGCGATGGTCCCACGATGCTCGACAGGAGCTGGCTGGGAAAGATACGCTGGAACTCGGACGATGTCCGAGCGCTATCGTCCACTGACGACACTTCGTGTGCCCAGGTCTTAAACAAAAAGACCTTTGTGCTTGTTGATGCAGGTGAGGGCCTTCGATGATTCCTCCAGTTCCTGCGTCATGCGTCAAGTGGATTGAATGTGAGAAAATGTCGGCTAGCACGTCAGCTGCCACTACTGAAAGCCTGCAGGCCATGTTTGCCACTCACGGCTTACCCGATGTCCTGGTGAGTGACAACGGGCCATGTTTTACCAGTGCTGAGTTCAAAGAATTCATGACCTGTAACGGGATCAAACATGTCACATCTGCCCCGTTTAAACCAGCATCCACTGGTCAGGCAGAGAGAGAGCAGTGCAAACCATCAAGCAAGACTTGAAGAGGGCAACTGAAGGCTCACTGCAGACTCGCCTATCCAGAGTCCTGTTTAGTTACCGCATGAGATCCCACCTGCTGAACTGCTCATTAAAAGAGCACTTAGAACAAGGCTCTCGTTAGTTCAGCCTGATCTACATGAACAGGTAGAAAGCAGGCAGCTTCAACAAAGTGCATACCATGATAGCGCAAATGTGTCACGCAAGATTGAAATCAATGATCCTGTGTTTGTATTAAATTATGGACAAGGTCCCAAGTGGCTTCCCGGCAGTGTCATGGCCAAAGAGGGGAGCAGGGTGTTTCGGGTCAAACTTTCAAATGGACTCATTCACCGGAAACACTTGGACCAAATCAAACTCAGATTCACGGACTATCCTGAGCAATCCACCTTGGACCCTACCTTTTTTGATCCCCCAACATACACACCAGTGGCAACCGGCACCACTGTTGACCACGAAGCAGAACCCATCATCGACAGCAACGCTGCAGGGCCCAACACACCAGGCAGCCCAGCAAGGCCAGCTGCACAGCAGCCCAGCGAGGGCCAACAAATGATTCAACAATACCAACTTTCACACCGAGATGCTCAACCAGGGCAAGAAGAGCCCCAGATCAATTCACATTGTAATTAGTTACACTATTGACTTTGGGGAGGGGGGGGGAGTGTTGTTATATACGTGAACTTGTATTTACTCTGTACAGCCACCAGAGAACTTATCCCCTGGAGTCCCAAGGGATTATGCAATCCCTTGGGAGCACAGGTATTTAACGAGGCTTCACAGGCTGGAGAGGCACTCTGATGACCTGCAATAAAAGACTACGGTCACACTTTACTTTGAGCTCTGTTCAGTCTGACTCTTTCTCCATACACAACAAGAATGATTCCAGGAATGAGGGACTTCTGTTATGTTGACAGACTGGAGAAGCTGGGGTTGTTCTCCTTGGAGCAGCGAAGATTGAGAGAAGATTTGATGAAGGTGTATAAAATCATGAGGGGTCTGGACAGAGTAGATAGAAAGCAACTATTCCCATTTGCAGAAGGGTCGAGAACCAGAGGACACAGATTTAAGGTGATTGGCAAAAGAACCAAAGACGACGTAAGAAAAAACTTTTTTACGCAGCGAGTGGTTAAGATCTGGAAGGGTGGTGGAGGCAGATTCAATTTTATCTTTCAAAAGGGAGTTGGATAAGTATCTGAAGGAAAAACATTTGCAGGGCTACAGTAAAGGGCAGGGAGTGGGACTAGCCGAGAGTCGACACGGGCTGAATGGCCTTCCGTGCTGTAACCATTCTATGATTTGTTATTCCGCTAACAGCCTCTGCATGATTCAGGCCCAAGTGGTTTTAAACAACAAGCATTAATATAAAAGCAAAATACTGCGGATGCTGGAATCTGAGACAAAAACAGAAAATGCTGGAAATCTCAGCGGGTCAGCCAGCATCTGTGGAGAGAAACAGAGTTAACGTGTTTCAGATCTGTGCCCCTTCGTCAGAACAGGTGAATGTTTGAAATTTGTAAATTCTTGAGTAGCACTGAAAGGGGGAGGGGAGAAAAGAACAAAATGGAAGGTCTGTGATTGGGTGGAAGACGGGAGAGATTTGAGTGACAAAAGGGATGATGGGCTGACTTGAGATAGTAGTGGCAGAAGTTAGAAAAAAATGTGTCGAGATAGGATGTGAATGGTGAAATAATTACCAGCTGTCATAAGAAACAGAGATAGAAAAAATGCATAAGATCAGGGGAGGTGATTTTTTTTTTAAATGGAGGAAAGGGAACAAATATGGGCAGAGGTTATGGTCTAAAATTGCTGAACTCGATGGTAAGTCCAGAAGGTTGGAAAGTGCCTCAACGAAAGATGAGGTGCTGTTCCTCGAGCTTGCATTGAGCTTCATTGGAATAGTGTAGGAGGCCGAGGACTGAGACGTTGGAGTGGGAGTGGAGAATTAAAGTCACAGGCGACCGGAAGCTCAGGGTCAAGCTTATGGACTGAATGGAGGTGTTCAGCAATCTTCGTTTGGTCTTCCCAATGCAGAGGAGACCACATCATGAGTAGTGAATACAGTATACTAAATTGAAAGAAGTACAAGTAAATCCCTGTTTCACCAGGAAGGAATATTTGGGGCCCAGGACAGTGGGAAGGGAGGAGGTAAAAGGGCAATGTTGCATCTCCTGCGCTTGCACGGGAAGGTGCCGTGGGAGAGGGTGCTGGGGGTGGCTGCAGAATGGACCAGGGTGTCGTGGAGGGAGCGGTCCCTTCAGAATGCTGAGAGGGGAGGGGAAGATGTGATTATTGGTGGGATTCCGCAGGAGGTGGTGGAAATGGCGGAGGATGATCCGTTGAGCATGGAGGCTGGTGGGATGAAAGGTGAGGACAAGGTCACCCTTTCATGGTTCTGAGAAGGAGGGGAAGTGGTGAGAGCAGAATTGTGGGAAATAGAACGGACACAGTCGAGGGTCATGTTAACCACGGCACAGGGGCATCTTCGGTTGAGGAAAAAGGAAGACATATCAGAGGCACTAGTGTGGAAGGTGGCATCGTCAGAACAGATGTGACGGGGAAACTGGGAGAATGGAATGGAGTCCTTACAGGATGCGGGGTGGAAGTGTAGTCCAGGTAGTTGTGGGAGTCAGTGGGCTTATAGTGAATGTTTGTAAATAATCTATCCCCAGAAATGGAGACAGAGAAGTCGAGGAAGGGAGATGGACCATGTGAAGGTGAGGGAAGGGTGGAAATTGGATGCAAAGTGAATGCAATTTTCTAGTTCAGGGCGAGAGCAGGAAACGGCACCGATACAGACATCAACAATGTACTGGAAAAAGAGGTGAGGGAAGGGACCCAAGTAAGACTGGAACGAAGAATGTTCCACATATCCCATGAAATGGCAGATATAACTAGGACCCATGTGGGTTCCCATAGCAACACCTTTAATTTGGAGGAAGTGAGTGGAGTCAAAGGAGATGTTGTTCAATGTGAGAACAACTTCAGCCAGGCGGAGGAGGGCGGTGGTGGATGAGGACTGGTTGGGCCTCTGCTCAAGGAAGAAGCGGAGCGCCCTCAGGCCATCCTGGTGGGAGATGGAAGTGTAGAGGGATTCGACGTCCATGGTGAAAATGAGACGGTTGAGGCCAGGAAGCTGGAAACTGTTAAGTGTCGGAGGAGTCGCGAATGAAGGTGGGAAGAGACTGGAGCAGGGGAGAAAAAATAGGATCGAGATAGGAAGAAAGCTTTAATATACATTGAGTAATTGGTTTTTATACAACTGTTCTACGGTATTACATTAAATGGCGAGCAATTAATACAACCTCTATTGTTTACAAAGTTACGTTCAAGCTGATCAGACTTGTAACCTTCGTGGGTTGACTTCCGACAGTCCCAAGAGTGCTCTAACTGAGGAAAATTCTTATACTATTTAGCTACCTTGGGCTGCACCTATGCACAACAGTATGTGTAGAAGCATTTTGGCTGAGGCCATGTATTGAGGTGTTTATCTGCTTCCAATCTTTCGGTCTTCATCTGCTCTACAAGCTTTATTTAATGCGTAGGCCAAATAGCTTTGCAGCCTTCCATAATTCTGACTGTGTTGTACCATCTCTTACTCTGGTGTGTAGTATTTTAGCAACTTCCCCCTTATCTCTGTGCCTGATTCTCATGCCTCAGTTCATTTTTGTTCACCGAGAAATAAAAATCTTCCCCCTTTCTCCATATTCGCTCTGTGGCTAAAAATGCTAAAATGATATATGCTGGGATATTTTGACTACTTAAAAATATTCTAAAAGTCAGTTTGAATTCTATCCCGTTCGAGGGGTTCTGTGTTTCCCGGTCGTGTTCCAAATAGTTGAACAAGTGGGTAGGTCTCCATAACAGACACAATTGGCTGGAATGGAAACTTATGGAGATAGGAACAGGCTTGTGAAACCTTGCTCCATTACCATCCATGAATGATCTGCTCAAGCATGTATCCACAGTGTCACAGCTTTAATTTGGGCTAGCCAGTAAGGAAAGCAAGTTTAAGGGTATCTTGCATTTCCTGCTCCTGTAAGGTACAGCCGTTTCAGTCCCATCTGAGGGAATTGTTCTGTGGACGTTTGGTGAACTGAGCTCAACCCTGTGAGGGTACAAAAGCAAATAATTGCTCTCAATGCCTCTGGGTTCGGGAGAGAGGATGGATTATCAGGCAAAAGCAAAATATTGCAGATTCTGGAAATCTGAAATAAAAACATAAAATGCTGGGATTACTCAGCCGGTCAGGTACCATCACTGGAGAGAGAAATGTTTCAGGTCGATAACCCTTCATCAGAACCTGTGAGGGTACAAGTCATGTGAAACAAAATTTGAAAGAGATGTGGACAAATATTAATTTTCTTAAAGGAAATCAGTTATTAGCCCACTGTTCATTAATAACACTCTGTTGTATCACAACATTGGAAGCATATTGTTAAAGATTACTTTTGTCTTACTTGATTCCAACAGTTTGTTCAACCTAACCAACTCCAATTAGCAAATAATGAGAATTTCCTGTTCTGTAGATGTTTTAAGTACTCCATTAATTATATGTGGCAGACTATTATCTGAAAATGAAGATCATAACTGTTGACAAAATTGATTGTGATATTTTGGAACAGTTTCTAAATTGCTTGTTATTTCTGTTAGACAAAGAAAGAAATAGAAGCAAAGGGCGAATGGTATTTGCCAAACAAGCACAAGGAAGCAGGATTTTACAAGATCCCCTACGCCTTTATTAAAGATGCTGAAAATCACTGTGTGTTGCACGGCGCCATTCCAATAACTTGTCCTGTGAGGCTCATCCACGGTTTGAAGAACGACCATATTCCCTGGCAGATCTCACTGAATGTGGCTGAAAATGTGCTTGGTTCGGATGTTGACCTTATCCTTCGCAAACAGGGTCAGCAAATGAATGGGAAAGATGATGTCAAATTAATAGTATACACAATTGATGATCTGATTGACAAACTTACAACATTGGCGTAAATGGGTAGGGTTAGAAATTGGTACAATATATGTATATAATTAGAGTACACTGAACCCATGGAAGACATTCGCATCGGTGATTCCTGTGACTTGAATGCCCTATGTTTGCAGAATTATTTTGAATGAGTCCTAACAAGTGCTATTGGAGCATGTACCTTAGAGCAAAACATCTTCTATGTTGTTCCCAACAGAAAAAAATGGCCAACACGAGGCACTGTATGACCAAATGCAGATTGAACTGTAAACAGTGTAGTATGTAATCTAATTCCTAAAGATTTATAACTGAACCAGTTTCCTTTTACCACAATGCTGAGGCTTGCTGGACAATGGTTCTAATTTACCATTGTCTGGTCACTTAAATGGAATCGACTGTGCCTTGTGTGCGATTAATGAGATATGTCTCAAAATGCTGCATTTGTGCATAGATAATGTTGGGAATGCTAGCAGTGTTGATCAAAAGAATTTTATATTGTTCCCAGACATGTTTGCCAATTACAATTCAGTATTACAACTCTCTTTCTGTGTACATACTATGTTTTACTTTGAATGATCACATGTGACTGATTTCTATAGTACCTGTGTCATAGATCTCAAAACTGCATTGTATAACTATTACATTTTCTACTGCAATATGCTTGAGAACACCCATGAAAAAATAAATTGGTCACGCTAATATCCTTCCTCATCTATAAAGCTGGTTTTAGAAGTCACATGGAAAACATTCAGTATTTAAGGAATTCTTTATTGGCGATGTATCCCTAGTTCTTTCACATTACCTTGGGGGTTGGTGCCTTTTGGTTATATTGAGGAACTACTGAATTGAGAGGAAATAATTTATCCTAAATGTCTACAATGGATACTCTATTCCATAATAAATCTGATTTTTATGAAAGCTCCAGTGTAACTTCAAATATTACAGCATAAAATATCACCTGGCTATCAGGCTAAGGGCTGAGATTCGGTTTTACAGAGTGCTGACCAAATTAACAACTCCAGGTTGGTTGTGGCTTGTACCAAAGTTTCCGTTCACTTTGATTAAATAGGAAAACTTTGACAGTCCTCCTTGGAAACTGGAGAGTCAGCCTTGTACAAAAGTAATGTTTCTGTTTTTTTTTAAAAGGACGCCTTGCTTTATAACTTGACATAGACAGTAATCAATGCAATTTTAAGCACATTGTCAAAATAATTTAATTTGTTTATATATTGTTTGTTTAGATTTAACATGTTTATCATTTTGGCAATTGTGATTTTTTGCTTCTCGTTTTAAAATAATTAAACTGGAGAAGAAAACTCTGAACTTGCACTAATGTTGTTGTTTTTGTTTTCTGCTGTGGTCAATTTTCTTTGTGGCACATTGATCTGTATTGGTTCATGAATGAACCACATCTTCACATGACCAACTGAGTTCAGAGTGTCTTCCTTTAAAATGTTTTAAAGTAGGGTAAAACTTGGATAAGCTAGAGAAAAATTCAACAATTGTAGTTTTAGTTGTGCAGGGGCATGGGGGGGAGGGATAGCAAGAGGTTAAGAAAGCTAAACATTGAAAAGAAAATGCAGTAGTAACTTGGGAATTTCAATGTTTAAAAAATTTAAATTACAGCACAATTATGAATTTAAAATGTTAATTTAGTTAGATTCAATTCCTAATATCTACCATTGTGCAGTAAATGTAGCATCTTGTTTTGGTAATTATACTGCTGTGATGCTTTCTAGATTAAATTGTGCTAATGTATTACTTTAATTGAAAGTGGAGAGTCAGGTTTTTAATGAGGCGTCAGTTCAGGGCCCAGAAAAGCCGAGGGCCCAGGGGCAGCACAGGTCAGCCCACATTGTGATATGTGTGCGCACTAGGTCTGTGAAGCAGAGCTGGTCTCCAGTCGTCTTGGTTAATCCTCGCCACTGGACCAAGACCTAGCTCTGTCAAGCCCGTGTGGTGGCTGGTGTGTAACGCCACCACACTTTTTTTTTTAAATCCACGTACTGGCATCTTCTACCCTTCAATATGCAGTTTGGGACCTGGAATATTAGGTCCTTCATTGAAACATCTGTGAACTCAACCCTTTTTGGCGTAGAAGCAAGTCATCCTCCATTCGAGGGACTGCCTAAGAAGAAGCATCAAATTAAATTTTCAATTGCCTTTATCTATACATAATCCCTATTAATCTCAATCGTGTTCCTAAAAAAATAAACTATATAGTGCACGCAAGATGAATACAGACACATGGGACAAGGACATGCCTAAATACAATAGCAAAGTTGGAAAAAATGCTCAAAGTGGATCAATCAAAATTTTAAAAAGGGACAATGACTGAAAAGTAAGAAAGGAGAGGATAACCATTGAGTTCAGTTTAAGAGAATACAGAGGCAAGTCAAACAAAATTAGCAGTGCCAAGATAACTGGATAAGGACATATCTGCAGTTATGCAATAAACAAATCATTCCAATGTTCTAACAGCAAGAAGATTGTTGAGGGAGAAAGGTAAAATGCTGATGGGCCCATGTAAGAGTTGAACAGGAGATTATAAATCTACAAGTAAAGAGAAAAATGCTGGAAATCAAAAAAAAAAAAGCACACAGTCAGCATCTGTAAAGGAAACAGGCAGCCAACATTTCGGGTCACACAGCCTTTATCCGAACTGAAAAGTAAAAGGGAGCAGTATATCAATCTACTGGTCAGGTGGGCAGAGCAGTGGCAAATGGAATTTAATTCAGAGAAGTGTGAGGTGATGCACTTTGGGAGGGCTAATAAGGAAAGGGTATATACATTAAGCGGTAGGCCACTTAATAGTGTAGATGAACAAAGGGACCTTAGAGTGCTTGTCCACAGATCCCTGAAAGTAGCAGGCCAGGTGGATAAGGTAGTTAAGAAGGCATACGGAATGCTTGCCTTTATTGGCCGAGGCATAGAATATAAGAACAGGGAGATTATGCTTAAATTGTGTAATACTTTGGTTAGGTCGCAGCTGGAGTACTGCATGCAGTTCTGGTCGCCGTATTATGGGAAGGACATGATTGCACTAGAGAGGGTGCAGAGGAGATTTGCTAGGTTGCTGCCTGGAATGGAGAATCTTAGTTATGAGGATAGATTGGATAGGCTGAGTTTGTTCTGTAGGGGGTGGTGTGTGGAGTCGGGTTCACCTCTGACCTTCTGAGCGGTTCGAATCGCTCCCACTCCCTGGGTTCTAGACTCTGGATTTATTTGGGGATGTGATAAAATGCAAGAGACAACTGGTTTGGTGCAAAAGAACTTCGATTTTATTAAAGGCAAGAAAATACAATGTCAAACTTAGTCACTCAAGTAAAGAAAAGCACATCACACATTCAAAGGGGTTACAGTGAATAATACACCTTCTACCTCCCAATGCCTAACTCTGACTAGGCTAAATGCCAGGGCAAACTGGGACAATGCTCACCAATCCTTCACTGGTAATTGGCAGTGGTTCGTGATTTCGGGGTTCACTGGATTCTGTAGGTTCTGCTTGCCGTACCCCAAACGTCGTAGAAGACTTCTTACTGCGTAATCTTCAGTTCGGTGGTGTCCGCTGATGCGGTAGGGCGCATTTTGGACTCATGGGGTAAGTACCCATTTTCTTTCGTTAGAAATAGGTTTCAAAGTCTTTTTAGATAATGTTTTCACCTGCTGGTAGTCAGGCCTAGGTAGTAGAGTGGAAACTTTCGATTCTTCGGTTTCTTCCTTGTGGAATTTTGTTTCGAAGTTGGTCGATCGCGGTGCTTTTGGTGGTACCACGTTGGCTGTGGTTGGTTGCTGCCGCGATGATGATGTTCTTCCTTTTGGATTTTAGGACATCGAGGCTGGAGAAGCTAGTTAAAACTGCTGTGCTGGTCTCTCCCTTGATGCTCTATGATGCTATGCTGCTGTATGCATACCTTCTGCTAAGCGTTTTCTGAAGCAAAAAAGCATAAGCAAGCATTGCAAGTCCTTTGTTAAAGCAGGGCCCAGTTATACCTTTGGAGCTGTTCTAATCTTTGCGCCAAATCAGCCCTGATTCTTTGTTTAATTTTGGTTGGCTTAATATTTCTTTGTCATATTTTGGCAGGCTCATTAAATGTTAACCTGTCTCTGATGTGTCGGTCCTCTAAATCTGTTTCTTGATGGAAATATTAGCCTTGGTATTTGCAATGTCTGTACTTGGGTTTTTTATGCGGGCTGGATGTGCCATTGTTATTATGTATGGGCTGGAATGGTTTTCTAGATCAGGATGATGGTTAGCTATCTCTGGGTTAATTGTTGCTGTGTTAATGTCTCCTGGGGAGAAGGGTTTCCGAGTTTCCACAATTCTCCAGACAATTTGCTTTAGTTTCAATACCCCAGACAGCTTCAATACTCAAACTGGCTTCTTTGAAGGATAGTTCCTTCAGTCCTTAGCCCTGCCCCCACAAACTCAATCTGCTTGGTAAAATCCCAAATTCGATGAAAGTTCGTAGTTTCTTCCAGGTGCACTTTAGGATCTCAAACTTTCTGGTAGATATTTGCAAATTAAATTTCCTTTCCAATGAGTCCAAACACTGGGGGGGGTTCTCCCACGAATTTTGAAACCCTTCAGCCCCCCCACCTCCCCCGTGACACTCTACACACTGGAGTGTCATGCTAGGTGAGCAAAATTCCTGATCTCCTGAGAGTCAACCTTCCCTGTATTTACCTATCTAAAACTTTAATGTGCATCCCCCTTTGAAATGCAATGCAGTTTACAGGCACATATAGTCATTCCAATTCTGTTACAGCATAGACGGGCTCCGACACCCCTCCATCACTCCGTTTTTACAGTAAAGATAAAGGTACATAGTCAAACACAATTTTAAGTACAGTAAAATAAAGGTACATAGTCAAACACATTTTTAAATAACATGCTTACAACACTCGATTTCTGCGTTTTTACAGCAGGTGAAAATTAAACAAATCAAACATGATAATATGGGGTCACCCATCCCTGCCCGATTCCCAAGTTTGGCCAAGGAGCGTACAGCACCCTTTGGTGCCTGACCTGACGGCCTCTGCGTTTCATTCGGCAAGTGAGACACCATAAGTAAAGAATAATCGCAAATTGACAGACAACCAAAATGTGGGAAGCTATTCTGATCCCGGCAGGAACTTCTATGTTCCTAAAAATGTCCCAGCAAGGTGGAATTGTAATCTCGAGAATCTTTCTCCCTATCTCAATTGTTTTCTGTTCCAGAGTGCAGAAATGTTTTTGTGAGATGACAACAGCTTCTAGCAGAGCGGTAAGATATTCGGGTAGAGGGGGAATTTCATAGTCAAAATGTGTAACATAATTCTGCAGGTTTGTGATGTTTTCTCTCAGTGAGCTCAGGAATGGGGACAATCCGTTCCTGGGCCACTTGAATTGATGCCTCAGGTTTAAAGCAAAAATTGCTGTCATTCACCGGACACTAGAAGTGTCCATGTTGGTAGTGGGGAGCACTGGTGGTGACACAATATGTCCCACCCCCTATATATGCTACCTGTGGAGGGACATGGTCTTGTGTCATTACCTCCATGGTGCAGTTAATAGGCTGTGTGTCTTGTGCCATTACTTCCATAGTGCAGTTGACAGGCTGTGCACCAGCAGCTTTAAACCCGCACTGTGATTTAGAATAGGCATTCAAGTGCTGGTGACACAGTATTACGTGTGCATCCCGGTTCCGGCACCCGGAGAGATCAGTACCCATCATAGCTTGTTACCACTTTATGACATATGGTGGGACTGCTGTGAAACAAGCGTGTGCACCTCCTTGATTGACTCCAATGTTCTCCACCCTGTATACCGGTGCGGGTCGGGCTGTCCCACCCATGACCAGCATCCTTGGCACTATCCCCATGATGGTGTGATTAGAACGCCTGCAATCTACTGGGACAGGATAGGCTTCAGGGTAGGCGGAGCTGGCATGGTTTTAGTGAATTACTGTATGAGTGGAGGGCTGTGAGGTGCTTGTTACTGATCCAGGAGGGGACTAAACCTTGTTTTAAATCCTTCAGATTGTTGCAGCCCTCGCCCAACAACCATGCCCCATACAGCACGCACACCTCATTCTGTGCAGCCTGGTCGGAAGCATTCCTATCCTCCCGTATGAGTGCATTCACTGTCTGGGCATGTTTTTCCAGCTCAGCCACTATTTATTTTAAATGGACCATCATAGTCTGGTCCTCGTGTAGCTCTGAGCCTACTACTGTGTTTTCCTCTTTTAGGATCTTTCTCAGTTGGTTCTTTAGACCATTTATCTGTGTTTGCAGTTCTATTTCATCGAGGCTATTTATCACAGAGGACCCTGTATTATATGCAGTAAAAATGTTGTTCAAGGTTCCCCTTCTAGGTCTCCCCGTGCCCATGGTGTCCCTAGCGTGTAGGGTGTATAAATCTGCTTTGTCTACATTCCCAAAGTCTAACTTGTAAAATTTTTGAACATTTCGCTAAGTAGGGCCTGGTATAGCAGCTGTTTCCTTCGGTCACCATGCAGGTAAGTGCACCTCGGTAAGATTTAAAATAACTGAAGCTACTGCACAGTGTACCCCCTGGTATAACACCTTTTCGGTCGGTACCAATACTAATCCGTTCCCTGGTCCCTTGGTGGTGATAGGACACCTTTCTATTATTGTTCGCACTGGCAGGGTTGTGGGCAGGGGCTTCTTGATGTGTGCTTGTGTGCTCTTATTTCGGTGGTGTTAATTGGGAGTGTGGGACCGCACACCCGTGTAGGCTGGAATCCCACCCCATCCCTTCCCCCTCATCTTGCCATTGCCTGGCGAAGGCGATCGATATGCCTGCGGGACAGATCCCTCTGAGCCCTACATGCAGACGTAAATTCCCTGTTCGGACTCCTACCACTTGTTCCAACACATCTTCACTCCTCCCCGTGTCCCCGTGATGGTACGGTACGTATCATTACAGAGTCTTTTCCAGTCACATTCCTGGTCCCACGCGTCCTTGCTCAGCTTCCTGAGCCACCACCAGGGGAATCTTTCCTTTACAAGTCAAACATACACGTTTTCCCTCGTAGCAACGACCCGTATTCTTGGGCATGGAGCAGAGGCCTGCCCATAGGTAAACCCTTCCTGGCTGGAGTAGCGAGTGGAATTAGACCCCAGCCACCCTGGCCACCTCCCTTTGGGGCACAAACGGCGAGTTCTTCCACACCCTATGTGCCATCCCTGGCGATTATGATCGGTGCTCTCTCTCCCAAGCACCCATAGATGAGGGATTCTTCCAAGTCTCCTCGGCCACCGCTGCTCATCCTTATCAGGGTGAGCAGGAACATGACACTTCTCATGTTGTTCTCCTTCCTGTAGGGGCACATAAAACAGATTGTCCAGCCTGAGAAAAGCTTTCTGGCTTGACAAAGGGTGATCGAGTTCCAATTTGGGCTCATTTCTTCTCGGACACATTTAAGTCTTTAATCAACTGGTTGTCTTACCCAGTTCCCGTAGGAACTGATGTCTGTTATCAACTTTAATCCCATAGCCATTTTACTCATCGTTCTTGTAGTGCCTCTTTTACTGCCTACAAGGTGGGATCTTTTCCTTTCCCCAATAACTAGTACATATGTCACTATTTAGTCACCGGCTTCGGCTGAAACTTTTACATTTATATTCATCTAAACATTCTTATCCTATTCTACTCATTTCATTCCTTCCTTAGGCGTGTTTTTTTTTTCAGTCGTAGTGACCTGAAATCATTACACGCATAATCTACACTACGCTAGATTCTTACTAAACACATTTTAACTTATATTGTGCTATTTCTGTACATCTGCCACCCGTCTCCGGGTGGCCAGGTTAATTCCTGTTCTTATCATTTCTTCTCTGGCCTTTGGGTTTCCAGCGGGGCCGGTAGTAAGTCGGCTTGTGCCGCAGGTCCCGGAATGTCCTGACTGGAGGTGGGTCTGAGTCCCACACTATTGGGGGAACGTCCCCACCGGTGCTGCAGCACACTGCTCCTTTGGGGGTGGCTGCCACGTTCATTTCGTCCCCTGGGGGTTCTGCCTGGTCGAGGGCTGCGGGCTAGGGACTCCCAATTGGTGGCTGGTCCACCATTATCTCTGGGGCGATAGTCCCTCCAGTAACAGTCCACCGCCCCACTCGGTACGGTCTGAGAGTCTGCCATGTCCCCTGTGGGATTTCCACAGTCGGGAGCTGCTGGCTGAGGATCCCTGTTTTTAGCATGGCTCCCTGTTTCTGGCTGTCCTTTATGCTTGGCTGCTATCCCGGGGTTGAAAAGTTTGTACTGGTTTATGTGGAACCACTTTGTACGGCGGGGCATTTTCACCGCATAGACCATGGGGCTTGCCTTGTCAACAATGTGTTACGGTCCCATGTACAGTGCCTCAAAAACTCCTACTCGAGCGTAGGTCCGTACCATTCGTGGTGTTTGCGGGTTTCCAGCAGCATTCGGTTGCTCCGATGCTGTTTTCCCATATTGTTAGCAGCCTGCCAGTGAAACTGTTTAAGGTGTTCAAACAGATTCCTGACAAAGCTGTCCCGGCTCGCTTCCCTGAGTTGACCTTCTGTGAGTATCGGGGCTAATACGTGGATAAGGGTTCGCATGGCTCTGCCGGTCATGAGCTCATACGGGGAGTACTCTGTGCTCTTTGACTGGCTGGCCCGGATCCCCATGAGGTCCAGTGGTAAGACCTCTACCCAGTTCTTGGGTGAATCCCCTGTCTCCTTACGTAACCTATCCTTTATAGTGCGGTTTAAACACTCCACAGGCCTGGATGATTGCGGGTTGTGGGCGACATGCCATTCCCTTTGATGCCGAGCACCTTAAGGGTCTCCTGCATCACCTGCCCGGTGAAGTGACTTCCCTGGTCGGACTCCATGTACTGGGGTATTCCCCATCAGGAGAACTAGCTGTCCCTACTGCAGTGGCTGTTCGGCATGGGAAGGCTTCCACCCATTTGGTGAACACGTCCACCAACACTACACAGTACTTGTAGCCTCCCTGGGCAGTTGGTAGGGGCCCGATGTAATCAACCTGGATCGACTGCCAGGGTCCCTCTACCCTCCTGATATGTTCCATAGACACCTTCCTTTTCTGGGGGCCAGGGTTGTTGGCAGCGCACACCAGACAGCCGGCACAGAACTCAAGGACGTCTTCCCTGAGTCCCGGCCACCACCCTGCCTGTTGCACCCATTGCCAGGTGGTTTCAGGTCCGGGGTGTCCTGCTCGTGGGCCAGCTGGAGAAATTCTTTCCGGTGTTGTTGCGGTACCACCCATTGCTCCCCGCTGAACAGCATGCCTTCTTAAATGGCAATAGCTACGGTGCCGTACGGGCCGTCTACCCGTTCCCATTTGCTTGCGTGTTTAGGACAGTTTTTAGGATGGGGTCCTGGGTCTGAACCGTTTTTAGGTCCGAGGGCAATGCTACCCCTGCCCTCCCCATTGTCCCAATCCTGCCCCTGACTTCTGCGATGGGGCCTGGGTTCTCTGGATCCCAGAGCTTGCCAATGCGGGCACCCTGCTGAGCCAACATGTCAGCCTGTTCGTTTCCCTCGCTACGGGGTTCAGTGATGGAATGTGCCTTCACTTTATGTATATAGATCTTCCCTTCCTCCCCCATGGCTGTCATGATCTTTTCCAGTAAAGCCTTAATTGCCAGGGGTCTTCCATCTGCAGATGTGTATCCGCGACGGGACCAGATAGCCAGGTACTCCGTACATGAATTGCATGTGAACATACTGTCCGAGCAAATCGTTATGGGGTAGCGAATTCTTCGGGGTGTGTGACCACGTACACCACCGCTGACAGTTCAGCGTGCTGGGCGCTCATAGTTCTGGGGCGTTTAATCGCCGGGGCAATGCCTGCCTCTGGGTCATACACGCCGCAGTCTGCGAGTCGTTTGCCCGCAGATACCATGTTTGAACCATCCACAGAGATATATCGGCCTGTGGGGTGTAACCCGGCCCGAAAACCTATGTTAATTTCCCATACCCCTTCTATGGAACACCGGCGGGCTGTCCCTGGATAGATCATGTTGGCTGCGAGCCTTGGCTCACAGAGACCCTTTACGCTTAGGTCCATCTGAGAGAGGAGTAGGGTCCTGCGGGCACTGCTCACCATCCCGTCCTTGATTCTCCCGTCCAGGAGCATTTGGGTGGGCGTATGGTGGGTAAGGAGTGTGATAGAGGACCCCCCTGTGAAGATCAGTGATCTTTTCACAGCACAGTGAGTGGCTCGGAGGTGCCGCTCACAGTTGGAGTATCCCTTCTCCACGTCCGTGAGTATCCTGGAGGAGTAGACCACTGGCCTCATCCGGCCGTGCCACTGTTAGAGCAGTACTGCGCTCAGGCTGTCCCCGCTGGCTGCTACCTCCAGGAAAAACTCTTTATCCCCATCGATAGCCCCTAAAGCTAGCGCGATCTGCAGATCTTTCTTGAGTTGGATAAATGCTGCCTCGCAACTTTCGTCCCAACTCCACTCCCTTGTGTAGGAGTCGGAGCAGAGGGGCTGCGGTGGCTGCATAATCCTCAATTAAATCTCTGCAGTACCTGGTTAGCCCTAGAAAAGATCTTACTCCTGTTACTGTGTTGGGGACTGGTAACTGCTGCACTGTTTCCCTTCTAGCTTTGTCAATGGCCCTTTCCCCAGCGTGCACAGCCAGTCCCAGGAATTTTACTTCCTTCAGGTCGATCCATGCTTTCATGGGATTCACTTTAAACCCTCCTTCTTTCAGCAGCTCCAGCAACTCAGCCAGCAGTGGGCCATGCTTCTCCCCCTCATCGGTGAATAGGAGCAGGTCATCCACATACTGTACCAACTGCTAGGGTCTGTGGAACCTCTTTAAACAGTTGGCCGTACATTGGTGGAAAATGCTAGGGCTATTGTGGAAGCCCTGAGGGAGACAGTTCCAAGTGCATTGCTGTCCTTTAAAGGTAAAAGCAAACTTGTACTGATCTTCTCTTCTTAAAGGTACAGACCAAAACCCATTGGAAATATCCAGCACCGTGAAGGTGGTCGCGGAGGCTGGGATACTTTCAATGAGGTCGGCGACGGCAGCAACCATGGCTGCACAGGCGGGGATGTTACGGTTGAGTACTCGATAGTCCACCGTGGCTCTCCAGGAGTTGTCCGGTTTCTTAACCGGCCACAATGGAGAGTTCACATGGGTGGCTATTGGACTTGATACCCCTTGCTTAACCAAAGAACCTAAGGCTGTTTCCATGTCTGCCTCCACCTCCCTGGGGAAGTTATACTGTTTCTGTGGTCGGGTCATGGGGTCTCCATCTATGCTAACCTCGACCCTGTTTATCCCTCCACAGTCGTGTTTGTGAGTGGCAAAAGCTGTAAGGTTTGCCCTTACATACTCTTGGTACTCCATCGGGGTGTTACTGACCAATGATTCAAGGTCGTAACCCTCCTTTGGCTTCACCGTCTCTTTTCCCTGTTTTTCTGGGATAACCACCACCTCACTCTCCTGTCCGGTACATACTGTCCCCCAAAGACAGTGGTTTCTTAAATCCACTAGGATCCCGTGATCGAGGATGAAGTCAGCCCCCAGGAACCCCCTCCTTCCAGTTCCAACTTCATCAGGACACAAATCCACTTAGTGTGGAGTGTTCCCAAATGAATAGAGAGCGGAACAGAGAATGAGACAGGTTTCACAGGCGCCGAACAGACTATCAAGCTGGAGGGGACCCCGTTAGACAGAGGTGAGGCGACGGGGTTAGCTGCATAGATGAGGGTGCTTGATGCACCGGTATCCAACAGATAAGTCCTCTTTACCTTTACACTTCGACCTGAACGGTCTGTTTCCCCCACGCATCGTACTCGAGGGAACACAAGTGAACAGGCTGCGCCTGTCCTAGTCACTGTTTTGGCTGGGATGGGGCAGATGGGATTTCGGTACCGGTGGTGGTGGCTACCCTCCCAGGGCCATCTAGCATTGTTCGGAGCGCAGTCATGACTGTCTCAAACGTGTGGGGAGGGACTGGCTTCTCGGTCTCGGTCGTTTGGGCAGGGGCTGGAGAATTCTTCCTGGCGCTACTTTTCCATGGATTTCTACAATCCTTTCTCCAGTGCCCACTCTTTCCGCACCCGACGCAGGTACGTTTTGTATCGGAGGGGTTGCCCCCCCTCGTGGCGCCATTCCCTCTTATCCTGACTAGGTCTGATTTCGTGGACCTTTCCCTTGGGTGGGTGCTCATCCGTCCCCCTGCTGTTCCGGTAGGCTAGGGTCAGTTGCCTGACCACTCCCTGGTCAGTGGCCTGGGGATCTCTCAGGTCAAAGCAGGCCTCAGCCTTTGTTCTTATTCATGGCAAACTGTTTGCCACCAGACTTCGGAGCCAGTGGGCTCGCTCGTCCCGGCTTAGGTGACCCCGGTTGAGGTCCCCACCACAGGCACTCTGGTACACAGGCCACAGTCTGTCTGCGAAAGCCTGTGGGGTTTCCCCTGTGAGCTGCACTGTCTTCTGCACTCTGGAGATGGGACTCCAGTCATTACAGCTCATGGCTTCTAGAATGGCTTCCTGGATGGCAGAGAGGGACTGGCACAGCTTGCCGTCCAGTGAGAGGAGGAGCATTTTTTCTACCTCGGCATCATCACACCCATTAATATTCCCTGCCTGTTCTACTTCCATAAAGTGGACCGAGGGGTCTCCCTTTGGAGTGAGCTTTCCCAGGTGACTTATCATAGTCCTAAGCTGTTGGGTAGTGTGGGGAACCACAAATTGACTTTCCAGGGGCCCCTGACCCCCAGCACAGGTGGGCAGCCGAACTTCTGTTGCTGGACCGGGCACATTGGCTCCTGCTCTGGCTCGTCCACACCTCCTTGCTGCCAAACCGAGCTGAACCTCGGTGCCACAGGTGGTGGTCCATTATCCCTGTCCGCCCCGCAACTCGTTCGTCCATCCTGCTGCTGAACCGGTGCAGTCACCGGTGCCACAGGTGGTGGTTGAACAGTTTCCTCCTTCTTGTCCAGGTTTACCCGGGCCGTACCCGGGATTATTAGGCATACCATGCCTTTTGCCTTGGACAGAGCAAGGGTTAAACTCTTGATTTGTTGCTGGCAGGGACCATGGTCTCCTGACGCAAACTCATTAGTGTTAGCTACTTTATAAGCTGCCTGTATGTCCCTTAACTTCTCCTCCAGCTCTTTTATTTGAAGGATGAGGTGAATGTTTTCCTCCCGCAGTATCTTTTCATTGCAGCAGTTGTCATGGGTGACTTTAATATGCATATAGATTGGGCTAACCAAACTGGAAGCAATACGGTGGAGGAGGATTTCCTGGAGTGCAGAAGGGATGGTTTTCTAGGCCAATATGTCGAGGAACCAACTAGGGGGGAGGCCATCTTAGACTGGGTGTTGTGTAATGAGAGAGGATTAATTAACAATCTCGTTGTGCGAGGCCCCTTGGGGAAAAGTGACCATAATATGGTGGAATTCTACATTAGGATGAAGAATGAAACAGTTAATTCAGAGACCATGGTCCAGAACTTAAAAAAGGGTAACTTTGAAGGTATGAGGCGTGAATTGGCTAGGATAGATTGGCGAATGATACTTAAGGGGTTGACAGTGGATGGACAATGGCAGACATTTAGAGACTGCATGGATGAACTAAAACAATTGTACATCCCTGTCTGGTGTAAAAATAAAAAAGGGAAGGTGGCTCAACCGTGGCTATCAAGGGAAATCAGGGATAGTATTAAAGCCAAGGAAGTGGCATACAAATTGGCCAGAAATAGCAGCGAACCTGGGGACTGGGAGAAATTTAGAACTCGGCAGAGGAGGACAAAGGGTTTGATTAGGGCAGGGAAAATAGAGTACGAGAGGAAGCTTGCAGGGAACATTAAAAAGGACTGCAAAAGCTTCGATAGATATGTAAAGAGAAAAAGGTTAGTAAAGACAAACGTAGGTCCCCTGCAGTCAGAATCAGGAGAAGTCATTACGGGGAACAAAAAAATGGCAGACCAATTGAACAAGTACTTTGGTTCGGCATTCACTAAGGAGGAAACAAACAACCTTCCGGATATAAAAGGGATCAGAGGGTCGAGTAAGAAGGAGGAACTGAGGGAAATCCTTATTAGTCGGGAAATTGTGTTGGGGAAATTGATGGGATTGAAGGCCAATAAATCCCCAGGGCCTGATGGTCTGCATCCCAGAATACTTAAGGAGGTGGCCTTGGAAATAGCGGATGCATTGACAGTCATTTTCAAACATTCCATAGACTCTGGATCAGTTCCTATGGAGTGGAGGGTAGCCAATGTAACCCCATTTTTTTAAAAAAGGAGGGAGAGAAAACAGGGAATTATAGACTGGTCAGTCTGACATCGGTAGTGGGTAAAATGATGGAATCAATTATTAAGGATGTCATAGCAGCGCATTTGGAAAGAGGTGACATGATAGGTCCAAGTCAGCATGGATTTGTGAAAGGGGAATCATGCTTGACAAATCTTCTGGAATTTTTTGAGGATGTTTCCTGTAGAGTGGACAAGGGAGAACCAGTTGATGTGGTGTATTTGGACTTTCAGAAGGCTTTCGACAAGGTCCCACACAAGAGATTAATGTGCAAAGGTAAAGCACATGGGATTGGGGGTAGTGTGCTGACGTGGATTGAGAACTGGTTGGCAGACAGGAAGCAAAGAGTAGGAGTAAATGGGTACTTTTCAGAATGGCAGGCAGTGACTCGTGGGGCACCGCAAGTTTTTTTGCTGAGGCCCCAGCTTTTTGCATTGTACATTAATGATTTAGACGAGGGGATTAAATGTAGTATCTCCAAATTTGCGGATGACACTAAGTTGGGTGGCAGTGTGTGCTGCGAGGAGGATGCTATGAGGCTGCAGAGTGACTTGGATAGGTTAGGTGAGTGGGCAAATGCATGACAGATGAAGTATAATGTGGATAAATGTGAGGTTATCCACTTTGGTGGTTAAAAACAGAGAGACAGACTATTATCTGAATGGTGACAGATTAGGAAAAGGGGAGGTGCAACGAGACCTGGGTGTCATGGTATATCAGTCATTGAAGGTTGGCATGCAGGTACAGCAGGCAGGTTAAGAAAGCAAATGGCATGTTGGCCTTCATAGCGAGGGGATTTGAGTACATGGGCAGGGCAGTGTTACTACAGTTGTACAGGGCCTTGGTGAGGCCACACCTGGAGTATTGTGTCCAATTTTGGTCTCCTAACTTGAAGGACATTCTTGCTGTTGAGGGAGTGCAGCGAAGATTCACCAGACTGATTCCCGGGATGGCGGGACTGACATATCAAGAAAGACTGGATCAACTGGGCTTGTATTCACTGGAGTTCAGAAGAATGAGAGGGGACCTCATAGAAACGTTTAAAATTCTGACGGGTTTTGACAGGTTAGATGCAGGAAGAATGTTCCCAATGTTGGGGAAGTCCAGAACCAGGGGTCACAGTCTAAGGATAAGGGGTAAGCCATTTAGGACCGAGATGAGGAGAAACTTTTTCACCCAGAGAGTGGTGAATCTGTGGAATTCTCCAGCACAGAAAGTTATTGAGGCCAATTCACTAAATATATTCAAAAAGGAGTTAGATGTAGTCCTTACTACTAGGGGGATCAAGGAGTATGGCGAGAAAGCAGAAATGGGTACTGAAGTTGCATGTTCAGCCATGAACTCATTGAATGGCGGTGCAGGCTCAAAGAGCAGAATGGCCTACTCCTGCATCTATTTTCTATGTTTCTATTATTCCTAACCTCAGTAACCGGACACTGAAAATAATCCTGACTGTACTTTAACCTCTCCATTAGCTGTGCCTTTCCATGCTTCAGCTTGCGGAGTTCTCCCCATAATCTTTCTCCTGCCATAGCCCTTTCATGTGATGTCTCTGCACATTCCCATAATTCTGACTGTCGTGACTCAATGGTTTTATCTCTGAGTTGGACCTGTCGCTATGGACAGACCAACCAAATTGCCTTTTCTACAGATTCTTTATGGACCTTGCTTGCTGTCCACTGGGCCGCAGCGTCTCCCAGATGCTCAGTGCGCAATCGACCAAGCACCCATTCCTTAGTGACATTCACTTTCTTGTATACATAAGAGGAAATCCTCTCTCCCATCTTGGTTCTTTCTTCCAAAACAGCACTCTCTGCATCACATCCCTTATACCCGAGTCCTGCCGCAGTCGCCATTTCTATAGGGGTATGTGTGGGGTCAGGTTCACCTCTGACCTTCTGAGTGGTTCGAATCACTCCCACTCCCTAGGTTCTCGTCATTGGATTTATTTGGGGGACGTGATAAAGTGCAAGAGACAACTGGTTTGGTGCAAAAGAACTTCGATTTTATTAAAGGCAAGAAAATACAATGTCAAACTTTTAATCACTCAAGTAAAGAACACTATATCACACATTCAAAGGGATTACAGTGAATAATATACCTACCACCTCCCAATGCCTAACTCTGACTAGGTTAAGCTCCAGGGCAAACGAGGACTATGCTCACTGATCCTTTTCTGGTAGTTGGCGTTGGTTCACGATTTCGGGGTTCAGTGGATTCTGTAGGTTCTGCTTGCTGTACCCCAAATATCGTAGAGGACTTCTTACTGTGCAATCTTCAGTTGGGTGGTGTCCGCTGATATGGTAGGGCGCGTTTTGGGCTTATGGGGTAAGTACCACTTTCTTTTGTTAGAAATAGGTTTCAAAGTCTCTTTAGTTAATGTTTATACCTGTTGGTAGTCAGGCCTAGATTGTAGAGTGAAACTTTAGTTTCTTCGGTTTCTTCCTAGCAGAGTTTTGTTTCAAAGTTGGTCGATCGCAGTGTTTTTGGTGGTACCACGTTGGCTGTGGTCAGTTGCTGCTGCGATGGTCTTCCTTCCTTTGCAGAACGTCGAGGCTGGAGAAGCTAGTTAAAACTGCTAGTTAAAACTGCTGCAGTGGTCTTTCTCCCTTCTTGATCTGATGCATAGCATAGCATCCCTAACATAGCATGTCATGGCATTGCCTAACATAGCATGTCCTTTGTTAAAGCAGGGCTTAGTCATACCTTTGGAGCTGTTCTAATCTTTGCACCAAATCATCCCAGATTCTTTGTTTAATTTTGGCAGGCTTGATATTTCTTTGTCATATTGGGTGGGCCCATTAAATGTTAACCTGTCTCAGATGTGTCGATCTTTTAAATCTGTTTTCTTGATGGAAATTTGCAGTGTCTGTCTGTGCTTGGGTTTTCCATGCGGGCTGGATGTGCCATTGTTATTATGTATGTGCTGGAATGGTTTTCCAGATCAGGATTATGGTTAGCTATCTCTGGGTTAATTATTGCTATGTTAATGTCTCCTGGGGATAAGTGTTTTCGAGTATCCACAATTCTCCAGACAATTTGCTTTAGTTCTCCCACGAATTTTGCAAACCCTCACACCCCACGGGCTAAGAGATCTATGTGGACCATTCAAGCAAGGTATCTGCGGGCGAACGACTCACAGGCTGCGGAGTGTTTAACCCAAAGGCTGGCATTGCCCTGGCGATTAAACTCCCCAGTACTTTGAGTGCCCAGCATGCTGAACTGTCAGCGGTGGTGTACATGGTCACACACCCCGAAGAATTCCCTACCCCATACACGATTTGCTCAGACAATATGTTCACATGCAATTCATGTACGGAGTACCTGGCTATCTGGTCTCATCGCAGATACACATCTGCAGATGGGAGACCCCTGGCAATTGAGCCTTTTCTAGAAAAGATCATGACAGCCATGGGGGAGGAAGGGAAGGTCTATATACATAAAGTGAAGGCACATTCCACCAGTGAACCCCGTAGCGAGGGAAACCAGCAAGCTGACATATTGGCCAAGCAAGGTGCCCGCATGGGCAAGCTCTGGGATCCAGAGAACCCAGGCCCCATCGCAGCATTCAGGGGCAGGATTGGGACGACGGGGAGGGCAGGGGTAGCATTGTACCCTGGACCTAAAAACGGTTCAGACCCACAAGACCCCGTCCTCAAAACTGTCCTGAACATGCTAGCTAAAGGAGAAGGTAGATGGCCCATACGGCACCACAGCTATTGCCATTAAAGAAGACATGCTGTTCAGGGGGGAGCAATGGGCGGTTCCACAACAACAACGGAGAGAATTCCTCCAACTGGCCCATGAGGGTCCAGGAGCAGGACACCCTGGACCTGAAACCACTTGGCAATGGGTGGAACAGGCAGGTTGGTGGCCGGGACTCAGGGAAGACATCCTCGAGTTCTGTGCCAGCTGTCTGTTGTGCGCCACCAACAACCCCAACCCCTAGAAAAGGAAGATGTCTATGGGACATATCAGGAGGGTGGAGAGACCCTGGCAGTCGATCCAGGTCAATTTCATCAGGCCCCTACCCACTGCCTAGGGAGGATACAAGTACTGCCTAGTATTGGTGGATGTGATCACCAAATGAGTGGAAGCCTTCCCATGCCGGACAGCCATTGCATTAGGGACAGCTAGGATCGTGGTAAGAGAGATGTTCTCCCGATGGGGACGTGGAGCCCGACCAAGGGAGTCACTTCACCGGGCAGGTGATGCAGGAGACCCTTAAGGTACTCGGCATCGAGGGGAAATGGCATGTCGCCCACAACCCGCAGTCATCCGGGCCTGTGGAGCGTTTAAACCACACTATCAAAGAATGGTTACGTAAGGAGACGGGAACTTGCCCAAGAAGTGGGTAGAGATCCTACCACTGGTCCTCATGGGGATCCGGGCCAGCCAGTCAAAGAGCATGGGGGACTCCCCATACGAACTCATGACAGGCAGAGCCATGCAAACCCCTACCCATGTATTAGCCCCGGTACTCACGGAAGGTAAGCTCAGGGAAGCGAACCGGGACAGCTTTGTCAGGAATCTGAATGCCTTAAGCAGATTCACTGGCAGACTGCTAACAACATGGGAAAACAGCACCAGAGCAACCGAATGCTGCTAGAATCCTGCAAAAACCACGAATGGGAGGTAGGGAACCAGGTCATGGTAAGGAATTATGCTCGAGTATGGGTTTTTGAGGCACTGTACATGGGACCATACCACATTGTCGACAAGGCAAGTCGACATGGTCTATGCCGTGAAAATGCCCCGCCATACAAAGTGGTTCCACATAAACCAGTGCAAACTTTTCAATCCCGGGGTAGCAGCTAAGCGTAAGGGACAGCCAGAAACAGTGAACCGTACCAAAGGCAGGGATCCTCAGCCAGCAGCCCCCAACTGTGGAGATCCCACAGGGGACGTGGCAGACCCACCAACTGCACCTAGACTGTGTTACTGGAGGAGCTATCCCCCCCAATCATTTGGGACTCGGCCGCACCCCAGGTAGTCAGAACGCTGAGAAGGAATCGCCGCACGCCACCAGCACTCCAATTCAAGTGGTTCAGCCCCGGGAGAGGGCTAGCCGCAAAGGGGTACCTAAGATCAGGGACCAGCCAGTAGCCTCAGGCGACGAGGGACCCCCAGAAGAGATAGTGGTGGACCAGCCACCAATTGGGAGTCCCCAGCCCGCAGCCCTCAACCAGGCAGAACCCCCAGGAGCGGTGTGCTGCAGCACCGGAGGGGACGTTCCCCCAATAGCGTGGGACTCAGACCCACCTCCGGTCAGGACATTCCGGGTCCTGTGGTACAGGCCGACTTAATACTGGCCTCGCTGGAAACCCAGAGGACAGAGAAGAAAGAAGAAGGATGGGAATTAACCTGTCCACCCGGAGGTGGGTGGCAAATATACAGAAATAGCATGATATGAGTTAAAGTATGTTTAGTAAGAATCTAGCGTCATGTAGATTATGCATGTAATGATTTCAGGTCACTACGACCGAAAAATAAACACACATATGGAAGGAGTGAAACGAGTAGAATAGGATAAGAATGTTTAGATGAATATAGAATGTAAGAGTTTCAGCCGACAGCCGGTGACTAAATAGTGACATATGTAGTAGTTATAGTGACTAGTTATTGGGGAAAGGAAAAGACGCCACCTTTTAGGCAGTAAAAGAAACACTGCAAGAATGAAAAGAGTAGGATGGGACAAAAGTTGATAACAGGCATTGGTTCCTACGGGAACTGAAAAAGACAGCCATTCAATTAAGGACTTAATTGTGTTCTCCGAGAAGAAATGAGCCCAAATTGGAACTTGATTACCTTTTGTCAAGCCAGAGAGCTTTTCTCAGGGCTGGACAATCTGTTTTATGTGCCCCTACAGGAAGGAGAACAACATGAGAAGGGTCCTATTCTTGCTCACCTTGATAAGGATGAGCAGCGGAGATGTGGAAGATTCCCTCATATATGGGTGCTCGGGAGAGAGAGCCCAATCGTAATCGCCGGGGGTGGCACACCGGGTCTGGAAGAGCTCGCCGTTTACGCCCACGATGGGAGGTGGCTAGAGTCGCTCGGGTCTAATTCCACTCGCTACTCCAGCCAAGAAGGGTTTACCTATGGGGATGCCTCCGTTCCATGCCCCAGAATACGGGTCGTTGCTGCGTGGGTCAGTGTTATGGAGGGGAAACGTATGTGTTTGACTTGTAAAGGACAGATTCCCCTGGGTAGGTGGTGGTGGCTCAGGAAGCTGAGCAAGGACGCGTGGAACCAGGAATGTGACTGGAAAAGACTCTGTAATGATACGTACCGTACCATCACGGGGACACGGGGAGGAGTGAAGATGTGTTGGAACAAGTGGTGGGAGTCCAAACAGGGAATTTATGTCTGCATGCAGGGCTCAGGGGAGATCTGTCCCATAGGCATATCAATCGCCTTCGCCAGGCAATGGCAAGATGAGGGGGAAGGGATGGGGTGGGACTCCAGTCTACATGGGTGTGCGGTCCCACACTCCCCACTCCCAATTAACACCACCGAACTAAGAGCACACATCAATAAACCCCTGCCCACGACTCTGCCAGTGCGAACACCACCAAGGGACCAGGGAACGGATTAGTATTGGTACCGACCGAAAAGGTGTTATACCAGGGGGTACATTATGCAGTAGCTTCAGTTATGTTAAATCTTACCGAGGTGCACTTACCTGCATCGTGACCGAAGGAAACAGCTGCTATACCAGGCCCTACTTAGCGAAATGTTCAAGAAATTTTACAAGTTAGACTTTGGGAATGTAGACAAAGCAGATTTATACACCCTACACGCTAGGGACACCATGGGCACGGGGAGACCTAGAAGGGGAACCTTGAACAACATTTTTACTGCATATAATAGAGAGTCCTCCTGTGATAAATAGCCTCGATGATATAGAACTGCAAACACAGATAAATGGTCTAAAGAACCAACTGAGAAAGATCCTAAAAGAGGAAAACACAGTAGTAGGCTCAGAGCTACACGAGGACCAGACTATGATGGTCCATTTAAAAGAAATTGTGGCTGAGCTGGGAAAACATGCCCAGACAGTGAATGCACTCATACGGGAGGATAGGAATGCTTCCGACCACGCTGCACAGAACGAGGTGTGCGTGCTGTATGGGGCATGGTTGTTGGGCGAGGGCCGCAACAATCTGGAGGATTTAAGACAAGGTTTAGTCCCCTCCTGGATCTGTAACAAGCACCTCACAGCCATCCACTCATACAGTAATTCACTAAGCCCGTGCCAGCTCCGCCTACCCTGACCGGTAGATTGCGGGCGTTCTAATCACACCATCATGGGGATAGTACTAAGGATGCCGGGTGGAGAACATTGGAGTCATTTAAGAGGTGCACACATTCGTTTCACAGCAGTCCCACCCTATGTCATAAAGTGGGAGCACGCTATGACAGGTACTGACCTCTTCGGGTGCCGAGCCGGAGTGCATACATAATACTGTGTCCCCAGCAATTGAATATCTATTCTAAACCACAGTGCGGGTTTAAAGCTGCTGGCGCACAGCCTATCAACTGTACCTTGGCGGTAATGGCGCAAGACCCTGTCCCTCCACAGGTAGCATACATAGGGGGTGGGACATATTGTGTCACCACCAGTGCGCCCCACTATTAACATGGACACTTCTGGTGTCCGGTGAGTGACAGCAGTTTTTGCTTTAAGCCCGAGGCATCAGTTCAAGTGGCCCAGGAACGGATTGTCCCCATTCCTAAACCCTCCACTGTTCAGCTCACTGTGAGAGAAAACATCACAAACCTGCAGGATTATATTACACATTTTGACTATGAAATTCCCCCTCTACCCGAACATCTTACCGCTCTGCTGGAAGCTGTAGTCATCTCACAAAAACATTTCTGCACTCTGGAACAGAAAACAATTGAGATAGGGAGAAAGATTCTAGAGATCACAATTCCACCTTGCTGAGACATTTTCAGGAAAATTGAAGTTCCTGCCGGGATCAGAATAGCTTCCCACATTTTGGTTGTCTGTCAACTCTCGATTATTCTTTACTTGTGGTGTTTCACTTGCCGAGTGAAATGCAGAGGCCGCCAGGTCAGGCACCAACCTTCCTGGCCAAACTTGGGAATCGCACAGGGATGGGTAACACCATATTACCATATTTGATTTATTTTAATTTTCACCTGCTGTAAAAACAGAGATCGAATATTGTAAGAATGTTACTTAAAATGCGTTTGACTATGTACCTTTACTTTCTGTAAAATGGGTAATGGAGGGGCATTGGACCCCCTCTATGCTGTAACATAATTGAAATGACTGTATCCGCCTGTAAACTGCATTGCACTTCAAAGGGAGATGCACATTTAAGTTTTACTTAGGTAAATACAGGGAAGGTTGACTCTCGGGAGATCAGGAATTTTGCTCACCTAGCATAACACTCCAATGTGTAGAGTGTCACGGGGGACTGTCAAGTTGCAAAATTCGTGGGAAAACCCCCCAGTGTTGGGACTCATTTGAAAGGAAATTTAATTTGGAACTATCTACCGGAAAGTTTCATGAAGTGCACATAGAAGAAACTACGAACTTTAATCGAATTTGGGATTTTACAAGGCAGATTGTGTCTATGTGGGCAGAGCTAAGAACTATCGGAACTATTCTTCAAAGAAGCCAGTTTTAATATTGCAGCTGTCTGGGGTATCGAAGCTAAAGCAAATTGTCTGGAGAATTGTGGATACTCGAAAACTCTTCTCCGCAGAAGACATTAACATAGCAACAATTAACCCAGAGATAGCTAACCATTATCCTGACCTGGAAAAACCATTCCAGCACATACAATGGCACATCCAGCCCACATGAAAATCCAAAGCACAGACGGACATTGCAAATACCAAAGCTAATATTTCCATCAAGAAAACAGATTTAAAAGATCAACACATCTGAGACAGGTTAACATTTAATGGGCCTGCCAAAATATAACAAAGAATCGGGAATGATTTGGCATGAAGATTAGAGCAGCTCCAAAAGTATAACTAGGGCCCTGTTTTAATGAAGGTATGCAATGCTGAGCAGAACATTCTTGCTTGAGAGGACAGTATTAACATCATAGAGCATCAAGAAGGGAGGAGAGCGAGACCACCACAGCAGTTTTAACTAGCTTCTCCAGCCTCAACGTCCTAAAATCGAAAAGGAAGGAACAACATCACCATCATGGCAGCAACCAACCACAGCCAATGTGGTACCACCAAAAGCAGCGCAATCGACCAACTTCGAAACAAAACTCCACAAGGAAGAAACTGAAGATTCGAAAGTTTCCACTCTACAATCTAGGCCTGACTACCAACAGGTGAAACATTACCTAAAGAGACTTTGAAATCTATTTCTAACGAAAGAAAGTGGGTACTTACCCCATAAGTCCAAAACACGCCCTACCGCATCAGCGGACACCACCCAACTGAAGATTGCGCAGTAAGAAGTCTTCTACGACATTTGGGGTATGGGCAAGCAGAACCTATAGAATCCAGTGAACCCCAAAATCGCGAACCACCGCCAACTACCAGTAAAGGATCGGTGAGCATTGTCCCTGTTTGCCCTGGCGTTTAGCCTAGTCAGAGTTAGGCATTGGGAGGTGGGAGGTGTATTATTTCTGTAACCCCTTTGAATGTGTGATGTAGTGTTCTTTATTCAAGTGATTATAAGTTTGACATTGTATTTTCTTGTCCTTAATAAAATTGAAGTTCTTTGCACCAAACCAGTTGTCTCTTGCACTTTGTCACATCCCCCAAATAAATCCAAAGTCCAGAACTCAGGGTGTGGGAGCGATTTGAACCACTCAGAAGGTCAGAGGTGAACCTGACCCCACACACCACCCGCTACAAATATATACTTTCAGATACACAACTGTTTGCACAACCCCTAGCCACACAATAATTAACTTCTAATCAATGACCTACTTATAATTGATTGACAGTTAACTGCTAACTGACTTGCAGATTTTATCATTAGAAATCTAAGTTAAATTTCAGTTGAAGGTCTAAGCACGAGCCCTCTCCGCAACAAGAAATACTGGAAGAAAGGAAATTAGAAGCATTTGTCTCTTTAATTTAGAGCAATCAAAGTAGGAAGAAAGACTTGCATTGATATTGTGCCTTTCACAATGTCCTAAAGCACTTTACAGCCAATGAAGTACTTTGAAGTGTAATCAATGTTGTAATATAGGAATCGCGATGCCATTTTGTCCACAGCAAGATTCCAGAAACAACAGTGAGATAAATGACCAGATTATCTGGGTTTTTTTAAAGTGATGTCAGTTGAGGAATATCAGTAAGAAATCCCCTGCTCTTCTATGAGATAATGCCATAAGATTATTATATCCCATTGAGAGGGCAGATGGAGCCTGAGTATAAAGTCTCATTGGAAAGATGGCACTTCCAACAGTGCAGCACTTCCTCAGTACTGCATTTGAGTGTCAGCCTAGATTGTTGTGCTCAAGTCTCCAGAGCGGGACTTCAACCCACAACCATCTGACTAGGAGGCGAGAGTGCTACCTTCTGAGCCACGCCTGACACCCTAATCAAACAAATACTTAAGGAGATGGGTCTTCTGAACTAAGTGGCCATCCCTTGGTCGGTTCCAAATCACTTTGATAAATCTGCAATTGTAGGAAATTTCCAGTTCTCCAGTCAGCCACTAAGGATGCAATTTTGGACATAATAGCATGAACAGCTTCAGCATATTAAACTGCCCTTTGTCGACAAGAGTGGGCTGTCATCACATATTAATGCTGGACCATACTGTTTATTTTTCTGCAGAATGTGGAAACTGCTAGTAGTAACCAGGTATGTGCTGTGACCAACAAGAAATAATCCAATAAATAATCCGCCTTGGATAAAAAAATTTCATTTTTCTCACATACCAATTCAATACACCTGACAGCAAAGGACACCAGTTTCAATTCGTAAAAGACACAGGCTAATTATGAAAACCATTAGCAAGTGTTTGCATGAGGAGTACAGTAGTGTAGTGGTTATGTTATTGGACTAGTAATCCAGAAGCTTGGACTAATAATCCAGACAATGCGAGTTTAAATTCCACCATTACAGGTTGAGAATCTTAATTCAGTTTTAAAAAGATGGTATCGGTAAAAGTGACAATGAAGCTGTTACATTTTCATAAAAACCCAACTGCTTCACCAATGATCTTTAGGAAAGGAAACTTGCCATCTCTACCCATGCTGGCCTCTATGACCAGATCATCTGTTATTTTTAAAGTGATGTCGATTGGCCAGGATACTGAGGAGATCACCGGTATAATTCCAACAGCTTCACGATCACCTTGACGGACACCAACTTTAAAAAACTGAATTAAGATTCTGGGCTAGACTTTCCACTTCACATCGCCCTTCTAAGGCCCATCTATTGCCCAAAATGGACCTCTGTCGCCCATTTTGAGCAAAAAGTGGAAACTAGGCCCAAAACATCGCCGGAAAAAGAGGCCCCCAAGTTTCCACTTTGATCACCCAAATGATCGCCCACACAAGGCCCATCCCAAGTTTTGGCACCTAGCATGCACTTCGCTGGGCCGATGCAAGGCCCAGAAGAGTGCTCAAAAATAGTTGCTTTTTCAGGGCCTTAGAGAGGGAAATGGGCACTACGGACGCCATTTTTTTAGTTTCTGAGGAAGGGTGGAGAATTAGTTCTGAGTTATTTAGAGAGTAAAATTGAAGAAAATTGTACTCAGAAATTTGGGACAGGGAATATAAATAGGTATTATCAACTTATTTATGCTAAATAGATCTCATATATTGGAATTATTTAGTAAATAGCTTTTACATAGTGAAGTTATTTAATGATATTTTTGGTGCCTATCAAACTGACTGGTATACAGCTTAGAGAGGGCAGACTACAGTGATTAGAGAGTAGAGTGTAGAGATTATTGAAATCAGTGAAAGTAATTATTGATAGTGATTATGGTGCCTATGCTTTCCCTGCCTTTAATTGCAACTGCTCACACACTGGTTACTGAAAGGATCAATCGAAGAGGTGGCACAGTAATGTGTAGCCGGAGACGAAGACAGAGGAGGAGACCGTATAGCCAACGAAGGTACTTGGAGAAGCAATCCTACCTGAACTTGTCTGAAAATGTTTGTCTTAGGAGGCTGCGATTCCGGAAGGAGGTCATCGCTGAGATATGTCAACTCGTGAAGAATGATCTGCAGCCTTCCAGCACCATCAGAACCGTACTGTCCATTGAGGTGAAGGTTACTGCTGCCCTAGCCTTTTACGCATCGGGATCTTTTCAGGCTTCAGCTGGCAACATCTGCCATATCTCTCAGCACGCTACACACTGCTGCATTCAACAGGTGACTGAAGCCCTTTATGCTCGCAGGATGGAAAGCTTCCCAATGACCAGAGAGGCACAGACCCAGAGTTTATTGTTGTGTGTTGCATGCTGCATAACCTAGCTGTAAAGAGAGGACAAATAATGCCAGATCATGCTGCAGGTCCACCTCCAGACGGAGATGAGACAGAAGAGGCAGCCAGCGAAGATGAAGAGGAGGAACAGGTGGGAGAGGACGCGGGCAAGGACATAGGGGAGCTTAATCAGCATAGCAATCTAGCACCGGTACCACCACACCTTTCCCGAAGACCAGTGGCAGTTACACGGCCGCTAAGCTTTTGCGTCAGCAGCTCATTAATGAACACTTCGCATGAACTATTATTGTTGATATTCAAACGTTCAATTACAGTTACGGTTAATCAAAAGTTTAATTTCCGTGGGGAAACAGAATAAACAAACAAATATGCATGAAAAAATGTACGTTGTAAAATTAAGTAAGTAAGAGAGAAGGTACAAAAGTTGTAGAAAAATGTTTTTTTTGTTAAGAAACCAAATTTTTTTTAAGAACTAATGAACAACACCCTCCCTCCAACCCCCTACCACCCCCCCCCCCCCCCGTCCCCGCACCAACCAACCCTTCCCTCAAAATCCCCAAAACGTTAGAAGAAGAAGAAATTAAACATTTTAAAGAACAAGTGGCCATTTAAATAACGTTAACAAGTGACCATTTCAGTCATGACAACAAGTGACCATTTCAGTCATGCTAACAAGTGACCATTTCAGTGATGATAACAGGTGACCATTTCAGTCATGCTAACAAGTGACCATTTAAGTCATGCTAACAAGTGACCATTTCAGGCATGATAACAAATGACCATCTCAGTCATGATAACAAGTGACCATTTCAGTAACGATAATAAGTGGTCATTTCAGAAAGAATGGAAAGTGAACAGTTAAGTAATGATAACAAGTTAACATTTAACTATTGAATTCAAGTGGCCAACTTAGTAACAATAGCAAGAGAATAATAAAGTGATAATAACAAGTGAACATTTTAAAACAAGTGAACTATTGAGAAGCACTCCCCCTTCCCTACCTGCGGCCACGTTTCCCTCCAGATCCTGTCCCACCCCGTGTTCGCACCCCACCCGCCCGTTTTGGTCTCCACAGACCGACACCAAGACATCGTGCAGAGTGGGACGGCAAGACTTCCTGCTGTGGTGGAGGTAACGGAGCAGAAGCAGAAGCCTCAGGCTCTACTTCCGAGTCAAGAGGAACTATGTCCTCCGTACTCGCTCGTGTGCTTGGGGTCTCGCTGCGAGCAGACATGACACCTTGGGGTGCAGCGCCGTGACCAGCCAGCAACGCATGCCGTAGAGTATTTGTTGCGGCTGTCTGCTCCCTGATTGCCTCCAACATCTCCCGAGCAGTCTGTAACTGCTCAGAAGACCAGCTGGAGAAGCGCGAGCAGAACTCATTCCAGGTTGTGGAGAACTAGCTCCAATTATTTGAGAAACCCGTGAACCCCTGGATAAGGTCATGACCGGTCGCGACCATCTCCCTGCACTGGGAAAGTAAGCTCTCCGTCTGGTCCTCGGAGGCAGGCGAGTGCATATCACGCTGACCGGACTGCCGTTGGGTCGGCGTGTGCAATGTCACGCGCCTTGGTGTTACCACCTGCACACCGCTTGGTCCCGGTGCCTCATCTGTCTCAAAAGAGATGGCCTCAGGTTGTTGCCCCCCCACAAAAAGAAATCTCCTGTTCTTCTTCCTCCTCCTCCTCCTCCTGCTCACACACAACCGCAGTTGGAGTCTGCACTGGTTCCTCATCTGTCTCGTCCTCCTGGGAGTGTCCCGACTGGTCAGTGGGCATGTCCGTTGACTCCATCAGTACTTGTTGACCTTTGAAAGACAAATGGAAATTATAAACAACGTTTAACAATGCAAATCAATTCATCTCAATTAAGAACTCAAAACATTACCATTAGCCCATATGCACAAGCGGTCACCAGGCCTAACATGACCACATTTGAAGATCAATAGTACATCTCAAAAGTATAACTCAATTATATATCAAATTAAAGTATCATTGCATAGGATTACCTGCGTAACAAATATTTACTATTGATTCACACATTGCACAATGCACAGTTCTCATTACTCACGTGACTAGGGTGGGTTCGGCCACACCACGGGTTGTGACCGAACGGCTTTCTGGCCCCACCAAGGCCACTGCAAGCTCCTCGTAGGCATTGAGCGACTACAGCATGACACAGCCCCCGCCCGTCCTGCGTTGTTCCCACTGGTTGATGGAAATCTTCTTCTGTAATAGATAAGGTAACATTGCACGGCATAAGCAGATGGATTTGGCAATAAACATTTAGGACTGACAGATTTATAAGTTCAATTTCAAGTTTGCAATACATTGCATAGGAAGATATTTAATAATGTAACATTCAAATTTATGTTGCGGTGCATAAATGTAATCAAAATGTAATCCTAATTTAGTTACTTAGTCATGCTTAAAGATTACGATATAACATTGCAGATTCTAATTAGATTTTCCATACAACATTAAATAATAAATAGGGATGATTTCAAATTTAAATTTCAACTCACTCTTGCAGCCGCCAGTAGACTGTTCCATCTTTTCCGGCACTGGTCCGGTGTCCGGGCTTCATTAGATGCCGACGTGACCACATCGGCAATCTCTGCCCAAATCCTCCAATATGCACGGGATGGAGGTTTCCCATGCCCACCCCGTGTCAGATCCTCCCACCTCGCACTTACACTCATTTGCCTCCTCGCTGAAGGGTTTGGCCCTTCTCTTTCCTGCAGTCCCTCCATTCTTTAAATTTATCTGTTTTTTTCAGTAGCTCAAGATAACCTGCTTCTTTTCCTCTCTCTCTCTCTCTCTCTCCCAGACCCACACAGAGCTTCTGAGCATGTGTGAAGACCCTTGACCTCTCAAAACACGGGAAGGAGCATCAACCTGAAAAAAAAATCAACCTGCACATGCGCAGTAATGCGTTGCTAGGTAAGCTTTTTTTTCCTTTACTTCCATTTTCTTTGGGCGATCGTGAGATCGCCGAGAAATCACAACGTCCATTTGACATTGCTGGGCTAAAGCCAAGTGGAAAATCGCAAAAGAAAAATGGGTCTTGAGCCAGTGATCAGCACGGGCGATATGTCCCGCATCGCTGGAATAAGGCCCATTTTTTTCGGCCTTAGCCACCAAGTGGAAAGTCTAGCCCCTCTGTTTCTTACAAATTGAAACTGTTGTATTGAATTGATAAGTGAAAAAAGGAAGCAAGTTTATATATGTCTCCAATCCCACACCAATATGGTTGACTCTTAATTGCCCTCTGAAGTGGTCTAGTAAAACACTCTATTAGAAGGCACCTCCTGAGGGCAACTAGGATGGGCAATAAATGACCTGCCAGTGATGCCCACATCCTGAGAATAAAAAATAATAATGTATGGGAAAGAACCAGGACTACAAAAGGTACTTTCTCCAGAACTGATTTAGTATAACCTTCAAAAATACAATGCCAAAATTAAATAAGGCATGAAGATCAGCGTAGATGTTTCCATTAACACTGAATAGAGAATCTTGAGCTAATGTCTTCACTAAGATTCCCAATATGTAGAAACGTGTATTCATAAAACATAGCCTATAATTGAAGCTGTTTTAAGAACTCAATGAAGCTAGCTGAGACCGCAATGACTCTTGACTGACTAGTGTACAATTCATTAGCACTTGTGACTATCTGCCTGACATGCGACAGACTGATGAAAATAGATTAAAATATTAATAATCAGGTCAGTAAAAGGTCACACAGTAGCATGGGTGAGGGCGACTAGCACAGTTGCCATTTAAAAAAAAAACTTGCAAAAATGACGATAAATCAAATGAACATGGCTAGCAGCAGAATCTGTCAGGGAGTGAACAGAATATTGATAGTGATGTAAGTCAGAGATATGGAGGGAATGAATGATACGAGAGGAAAGAAATTATAACAACGATTAAAAAATAAATCAGAATGAGAAAAGGCACCATAGAGAGTATGAGAAAAAGGAACTGAGGAGAAATGGAGAGCAATAACTTCACTGAAGAACACTGGGAGATATAGAACAGGGGTTTGCCAAGCTCATGTTGAAACAAGATATTGTGGGAATTAAATTGTGTTTCACTACTAGTGCGAAACAGACTAATTGAAATCAATAGAATAGCAAATCAGGCACTGTGTAAAATAGGCGGAGTATAAATCAAGAAATAATGGAGGCTTGTAAAAAAGCAATAATCATGGGCGATTTTAGCCTTCATATTGATTGGACAAAGCAAATTGGTCAGGGTAGCCTTGAAGAGGAGTTCATACATTGTATCTGGGATAGTTTCCTTAAACAGTACTGTTATGTATGTAATAACTCGATAGACGGAATACTGTAAACTAACACAGGTACAAACCTGGATCTGCTTTATTAGGGACAAACTGATTACATTACATGATGGCTTGTCTTTTATACCTGGGCTGCACACACGTCCCCTTTACCTTTTCCACTTCCATCTGAACGGTCGCTATCCCCCATGCATCATACTCGAGGGAACACAGGTGAACAGGCTGTGCCTGTCCTAGTCACTGATTTGGATGGGGTGGGGCAGATGGGATTTCAGTATCGGTGGTGGCGACTTCCCTCCCAGGGCCATCTAGCATGGTTCGGAACGCAGGCATGACAGTTTTGAACATGTGGAGAGAGACTGGTTTCCCGGTCTCGGTCTTTTGGGCAGGGGCTGGAGAATTTTTCCTTGTGCTACTCTTCCATGGATTCCTACAATCTTTTCTCCAGTGCCCACTCTTCCCGCACCCGAAGCAGGTACGCTTCGTATCGGAGGGGATGCCCCCTCCTGGTGCCATTCCCTCTGATCCTGAGTAGGTCTGATTTTGTGGACCCTTCCCTTGGATGGGTGCTCTTCCGTCTCTCTGTCATTCCGGTAGGCTAGGGTCAGTTGCCTGATCACTCCCTCCTCGGTGGCATGGGGATCTCTCGGGTCAAACCAGGCCTCAGCCTTTGCTTTAATTCATGGTGAACTGTTTGCCACCAAGCTTCGGAGCCAGCGGTTTCTCTTGTCCCGGGTTAGGAGATTCCGGTTGAAGTCCCCATCACAGGTGCTCTGGTACACAGGCCACAGTCTGCCTACTGTGATATAGTCACAGAGCACAGCACACACAGCTTCCTAACATGGCAGGCAGCTCTCGGAAGTCTCCGGAAATCTGCCCAGTTCTGTTTATTATTAACCCTGCACTTGCAGTACACAATACGTCCACATCCACAGTGTGGAGCTACAAACATTACAAGCTTACAGACATTATACTTCTCTCTCTTTAATGAAGAAGCCATCAAAACAAACATCATACATAACTTTCATGTTTTTACATAACACAGGATATAAACTTATTTTTTTTTCCATATTTACAAATTTAACTTTACCACTTGTTTTCTGTTTCGAAGAGGATACCTTCGCTCTCGAACAGAACCTTCCAAACATTGTCTCGAATCTAAACTCATTCGAGGCTCATCCTGAGGAACGTTTTCCTCCATGGAATTACCTTGATTTTCATTTGAAGTCACTCTAACTTCAGGTTCTTTGTTTTCCTGACTTGGACTCAGACTTTCATTCTGATTCTCTCCTGGATTTGTTTCCAGTACATTTGATTTAGGATTTGCTACCTGGTGACCTGGTTTGGCCATCCATTTGCAATATATTCATACACCTTTGACATCACTGGGTCACGCTTGGTTGCTCTACCAATCTCTTCAGCTGCGACTGGCAGTTCATCAATGTATGAAAAATAAAACACTTCTTCCCTATCGGGTGTAACTTGTGATGGAGAAGGCAATCTAGACATTGCATCAGCATTACCGTGATCAGCTCATCGTCTGTATTCAATATCACATGTATATGCTGACAAAATCAAAGCCCATCTCTGCATTCGGGCTGGAACTGGGGACTTTGGATGGAGGATTGCTGTTAGGGGCTTATGGTCCGTAACGATGGTAAACTTACGACCATACAAGTATTTGTGAAACTTCTTGACCCCAAAAATTAATGCCAAAGCTTCCCTTTCAATTTGCGCATAATTACTCTCACTAGCACTGAGAGTGCGTGAAGCAAAAGCAATTGGTCTCTCCTCCCCACTACTTAATACATGAGAGATTACTGCCCCAACTCCATATGGAGAGGCATCACATGCTAGCTTAATCTGCTTAGATATGTCATAGTGAACTAACATGGTGCTCTCTACCAATTTGCTTTTACACTCCTTGAATGCTGTATCGCATTCTTTTGACCACTTCCACTGAACCTGTTTTTTCAAAAGTTAATTCAGTGGTTGTAATACTGTAGCCAAATTTGGTAGGAACTTCCCATAATAGTTCAAAAGACCCAAGAATGAACGAAGTTCAGTGACATTCCTGGGAATGGATGCATTTCTGATTGCATCCAGTTTTTCTTTGGTCAGATGTAAACCATCTTTGTCTACTCTGTACCCTAAGTACTCCACTGAGTTTTTAAATAACTCGAACTTACGAGCAGACACTTGTACTCTGTGCTTCTCTAGCCATTTGAGGACTTCATTCAATATGTTATTATGAATTTGCCTATATGATGCTGAAATTAGTATGTCATCCAAAAACATACTACCCCTTCAATACCTTGCAAAATCTGGTTCATCACCTCTTGGAATAAGGCAGGGGCGGAAGACACTCCAAACGGTAGCCTATTAAATTGATATAGGCCTAGATGAGTATTTATAGTCAAACATGACTTGGACTCCTCATCTAGTTCAAGCTATAAGTAGGCATTCGTAAGATCCAGTTTTGAGAAGATCTGACCACCTGTCAGTGTTGTGAACAAATCTTCTATATTCGGCAATGTATGGGGACATTACCCTCTAGAACCTGGTTTATGGTTACTTTATAATCACCACACAATCTTACCTTATCATCGGACTTAGGGACAACAACAATGGGTGTAGCCCAATTACATCGATCTATCTTACAAATAATGTTCTCAATCTCTCGTCTTTTGAATTCTTGCTCAGCTTTCTCCTTGAGTGCATATGTTACGGAATGTGGCTTGTAGTAAACCGATCTAGCATCCTTCTGTACCCTGACACTTGCCTTGAAGCCTTGGATCGGACTGCCCATTTCGCAGAACACCTTCGGATACTGCTTGATAACCTCATCCGTTGATGAAAATCTCGCTTCCACGCAGAAAATCTTACTCCAATCCAGCTTCAGTGAGCTCAACCAATTTCTTCCGAGTAAGGCAGACTTGTCTCCTTTCACTACTATTCGAGGCAAGTTCTGAAATTGATCTTTATATTTCACCGGTACGGTGATACGGCCTACGACAGGAATTTTCTTTCCCGAGTAGCCTCGCAGCTCTATCTTGGATTTCTCCAATTGAAAATCACGCAATATGTCACGGTATAGTGACTCCGGTACACTCACGGAAGCACCCATGTCAATTTCCATTGGTATCTTGAATCCCGCAACATCTATGTGGATTTTGATGCTTTCCGAATCGCTGTCCGTTAACCTTGTGCTCCTGATGACGTGTAATTCTAACATCTCCTCGTTCTGTTGTTGTTCTTCCATGCTATGTAGTCTCTTGGGATTTCTACTCATAGCTTTGAACGCTGGACTCATAACTTTCAAAACTGATTTACCCTTCAGTCGGCATGCCTTCGCAATATGCCCAGTCTTTCTGCAGAAGAAACACTCTGCCTTCACATATGGACAACTTTGAGCAATATGTTATCCCAGGCACCTATAGCACGACTTCGACGCACTGGTAGAATTTCCAGTTTCTGACACTTTCGGCCATGCCTGTCTTTTACTTTGAACCTGCAGGTGATTTACCTCGGTTGACTGATGACTGTAATTATTTTTTAATTCTCGGGAATATTGTTCGGCCATGCCCATCGACCTCGCTGTCTGACAAGCAATCTCAAAAGTCAAGTCATCCGTCATCAATAACTTCCTTCTGATCTCATCATTTTTCATCCCACAAACAAAATGATCCCGTAATGCTCAGTTTTGAAAGTTTCCAAAATTACAATGCATCGATAGCTTCTTTAATGCAATGATGTAATCACTGATACTTTCACCAGCCTTTTGATTCCGAATCCCGAAACGATAGCTTTCAGCAATTTCTAATGGTTTGGGGTTATAGTGCTGCTCCAGCTTCGTTAAAATCTCTTTAAGCATTGTGTCACAGAAACATAAAAGAATAGAAAATAGGTGCAGGAATAGGCCATTTGGCCCTTCAATTAGTTCATGGCTGAACATGCAACTTCAGTACCCCATTCCTGCTTTCTCGCCATACCCCTTGATCCCCCTAGTAGTAAGGACTACATCTAACTCCTTTTTGAATATATTTAGTGAATTGGCCTCAACAACTTCCGGTGGTAGATAATTCCACAGGTTCACCACTCTCTGGGTGAAGAAGTTTCTCCTCATCTCGGTCCTAAATGGCTTACCCCTTATCCTTAGATTGTGACCCCTAGTTCTGAACTTCCTTTGGCTCATCAGACACAAGCAGATTTACAAGAGTGCCATATAATTCCGGACCTGCCTCCAGTAAGAAGATCGCCTTCTTACGTTCCAACACAGCCCGGTTCTGGACTGCATTGTCTGGAACTTCGATTATGTTATTTGCAATGAAATACGATTCTAGCTGATCCACATAAGCTTTAAAATGTTCCTGGTCATGTCTATATTCATCCAAATATCCCAATACACCTGCCATTTTAATCTCTAGCTATTCACACCATGTGCTGTATTTTACTTTGGATTTTGTAGCTTTTTTTCCAAAGACAGAAACTTCCAAAGTCTCTCTGCCAGCTGGCTGAATCCTTCACCAACAAAATTTAAGCTTTAAGTCATCCGAAAAATCCCATCTCAGTCGCCAAATGTGATATCTTCACAGAGCACAGCACACACAGCTTCCTAACATGGCAGGCAGCTCTCTCGGAAGTCTCCGGAAATCTGGCTAGTTCTGTTTATTATTAACCTTGCACTTACAGTACACTATATGTCCACATCCACAGTGTGGAGCTACAAACATCACAAGCTTACAAACATTACATCTGCGAGCTGCACTGTCTTCTCCACTCTGGAGAAGGGACTCCCATCATTACAGTCCATGGCTTCCAGAATGTCCTCCCGGATGGCAGCATATGTCCTCTGCCCCCTTTTGTTCTCGGCAGAGAGGGACTGGTACAGCTTGCCATCCAGTGAGAGCAGGAGCATTTTTGCTATCACGGCATCATCACACCCGTTAATATCCCCTGCCTGTTCCACTTCCATAAAGTGAATCGAAGGGTCTCCCTTTGGAGTGAGCTTTCCCAGGTGGCTTAGCATAGCCCTACACTGTTGGGTAGTGTGGGGAACCACAAACTGACTTTCTAGGCGCCCTGACCCCCAGCACCATTGGGCGGGCGAAGCTTCTGTTGCCGGACCGGGCACATCGACCCCGGCTCTGGTTCTTCGTACTCTGGCTCGCCCACCTCTCCCTGCTGCCAAACCGAGCTGAACCTCGGTGCCACGGGTGGTGGTGGTCCACAATCCCTGTCCGCCCCGCAACTCGTTCGCCCCTCCTGCTGCTGAACCGGTGCCATCACCAGTGCCACAGGCGGCGGTTGAACAATTTCCTCCTTCTCTTCCAGGTTTATCCGGGCCGCACTCGGGCTTATTAGACATACCATGCCTTTTGCCTTGGACAGAGCAAGGGGCAAACTTCTGATTTGTTGCTGGCAGGGACGGGGCAAACTTCTGATTTGTTGCTGGCAGGGACTGTGGTCTCCTGACTCAAACCTGTTAATGCTGGCTACTTTGTAAGCTTCCTGTACGTCTCTTAACTTCTCCTCCTGCTCTTTTACTTGAAGGGTAAGGTGAGTATTTTCTTCCCGCAGTACCTTTTCATTATTCTTAGCCTCTGTGACCTGACACTGAAAATAGTCCTGGCTGTTCTTGAACCTCTCCATTAGCTGCATCTTTCCGTGCTTCACCTTATAGAGTTCTCCCCATAACCTTTCTCCTGCCATAGCCCTTTCATGTGATGTTTCTGCACATTCCCATAGTTCTGCCTGCAGTGACTCAATGCTCTTATCTAGGAGCTGGACTTGTCGCTGTAAGTGGGCCAACCAAATTGCCTTTCCTACTGATTCCTTATGGTCTTTGCTTGCAGTCCACTGAGCTTAGCGCGCAACAGACCAAGCACCCATTCCTTAGTGACATTCACTTTCTTATACACATAAGAGGAAATCCTCTCCTCTATCACAGTTCTTGCCTCCAAAACAGTATTCTCTGCATCACATCCTTTATACCAAAGTCCTGCCACAGTCGCCATTCTGTAGGGGGTGGTCTCGGGGTCAGGTTCACTTCTGACCTTCTGAGCGGTTTGACTCGCTCCCACTCCCTGGGTTCTGGACTTTGATTTATTTGGGATGTGACAAAGTGCAATAGTCAACTGGTTTTGGTGCAAAGAACTTTGATTTTATTAAGGACAAGAAAGTACAATGTCAAAACTAGTAATCACTAGAATAAAGAACACTTTATCACACATTCAAAAGGGATAACAGAAAATGATACACCTCCCACCTCCCAGTGCCTAACTCTGACTAGGTTGAACTCTCGGGCAAAACAGGAATAATGCTCACCAATCCTCTTATGGTCAGTTAACGGTGGTTCATGGTTTCAGGGTTCACTGGACTCTGTAGGTTCTGCTTGCCGTACCCCGAAAATCGTGGAAGACTCCTTACTGCGTAGTCTTTAGTTGGGTGGTGTCCGCTGATGTGGTAGGGTTTGTATTGGATGTATGGGGTGAGTACCCACTTTCTTCTGTCAGCAGTAGTTTTAAAAGTTCTTTTAGGTAATATTTCACCTGTTGGTAGTTAGGAACAGATTGTAGAGTGGAAACTTTCGAATCTTCGGTTTCTCCTTGAGGAATTTTGTTCTTAGAATTTGTCGATCATGGTGGTTCGATGTTATCACGTTGGCTGAGGTCAGTTGCTGCCGCGGTGGCGATGTCCGAAGTTACTGGGAACTGCTTTTCTTTGATGATGTTCTTTCTTCTTCGTCGGTAGCAGAGCAGTGTGGCCCAGGAGTGTTATCGAGGCTGAAGATGCCGACGTTCAGAGGAGCTGCGTAGAAGGCTGTGTAGCAAGCTCTCTGGAAGGCTCATTAAGGCTGCTGTGTCTAACCCGTAAAACAGGGCCTCAGTTATACTTTGGGAGTCATTCTAATCTGCGTGCCAAATCAGCCCCGATTCTTTGTCTTAATTTTGGTGGGCTTGGTATTTCTTTGTCATATTTTGGCGGGCTCGTTAATGGTAACTCATTTCGGATGTGTCGATCCGTTGAATTCGATTCTCGATCGGTGAAATTAATTTTGGTATTTGCGTTTGTCTGCCTAAGCCTGAGTTTTCCATGTGGGCTGGATGGGCCATTAACATTATGTATGCGCTGGATGAGTTTCTTGCTTGGAGATATGGCTGGCTATTTCTGGGTCGATTGTTGCTATGTTAATGTTTCCTGGAGAGAAGGGTTGTCGAGTTGACACAATTCCCCAGACAATTTGTTTAGCTTCAATATCCCAGATGGTTTCAATACCCAAAGATTGGCTTCTTTCGAAGCTAGTTGTTCCTCAGTTTTGCAGTTCATTTTCCACATGGACCCAATGCCTTTTAAAATCCCAAACTTGGTTAAAACTCGTAGTTTCTTCCACATGCATCTTAGGATCCCAAACTTTCTGGCTGATAGTCCCAAATCAAATTTCCTTTCCAATGAGCCCAAACACTGGGTGGAGCGGGGTGGGGGGGGGTGGGGGCGGGGCGGGGGAGGGTGGAGGGTTTCCATGAATTTTGCAATCTTACAGAAGGGATAACCATCCATGGCTAACTAAGGAAATAAGGGATGGTATCAAATTGAAAACAAGGGCATACAATGTGGCCAAGACCAGTGGGAGGCTAGAGGATTGGGAAACTTTTAAAAGCCAGCAAAGAATGACTAAAAAAATAATAAAGAGAGGGAAGATAGATTGTGAAAGTAAACTAGCACGAATTATAAAAACAGATATTAAGAGCTTCTACAGGTATAGGAAAAGGAAAAGAGTGACATTGACATCGCCCCATTTCCAGTTCATGACAACAAGCCAACTCCTCCCCAGTAGTGCGGGACCGTCCCCCGGAACAATCCAGAGTGGCAACCTGTTCTCCGAATCTTTGTGGGTCACGACTACCGTGGCGCTGCCTAGCACCAGAATGATCTCCTTTGTATATGTCTGTAGCAGTGCGTCAATTGGCAATAATTTTGGCCTCCTGGCCTTGGACACCCACAACCTTTCAAACTGTTTGATACTCATCAGGGATTGGCTAGCCCCCATGTCCAGCTCCATTAATACTGGGATGCCATTGAGGAGCACTTTCATCATTATCGGTGGCGTCCTGATATACGAACTGTGTATGTGCTCCACACGAACTCACTGAACTTCAGCTTCCAGCAATTCCCCCAGTATTCATTTGGCCTCATAGGGCTTACATCGGGCCCATCCTCTTCGTACATCAACCTGGCTGCAGGCTTCCTGCACATACGCGCCAAGTGACCGCTGACGTTGCAGTTCCTGCAGGTATATTGCTGAAACCTGCAAGCTCTGACTGGGTGTTTGCCTTCACACATCCAGCATGAGCTAGAGGCCCCATTGTTGGAAACAGAAGGTCCGTTACCAGTTGATTGTCTCTGACTGTCTCTGTAACTGTCCTTAAGCGCACCATTAACAGGTGTTGATGGCCCCATGACTGGCCGCATTGTCCATTGCGATGGCATGAATCGCCGTTCAGCTAGCCATTTTCTCTGTTGAATTCCCTCTTTGGGTTCTGCATGCTGGGGCATGTCTGATTGCCCTTGTCTGCCTAGAGAACTGTGTGCCGCGTTAACAATGTTGACTCCCTGGTCGTTTGCTGCATTTGAGCCAAGATTTTTGCCATAAATCATTCTGGTCTCTTCTTCCCCTGAGATAATTGTCTGGGCTATCAGAGCCGCCGCTTCCAAGGTCAAGTCTTCGGTCTCAATCAGTCTCCTGAACATCCCAGCATTCCCGATGCCCTCAATAAAAAAGACTCGCAGCATCTCCGCTCTGCATGCATCTGGGAACTTACATAGGCTCGCCAGTCGCCAGAGATCTGCCATGAAGTCTGGAACACTTTGCCCTTCTCGGCACCAGTGCGAGTTAAACCGGTGTCTCGCCACGTGCATGCTGCTCGCCAGTTTAAGGTGTTCCCCGATCAATTTACTGAGCTCTTCGAACGTCTTGTCCGCCGGCTTCTCTGGCACTAGAAGGTCCTTCATCAGGGAGTACTTTCTGGATCCACAAACCGTCAGGAGATGAGCCCTGCGTTTGTCAGCCGAATCCTGTCCCAACCATTCCTTAGTGACAAAACTTTGCTGTAGTTTCTCAATAAAGTTGTCCCAATCATCACCAACACAGTACCTCTCTTCTGTGCTGCTAGTGGCCATGCTCGCGTGGTTTAAATCCCAGTTTCTCATCGGCAATAATATGTCCTTACTATACAGTGTAAATGCACACAAGGCCCATACTTGAGAGAAGATCACTCTGTGACCAGTTACCTTTATTACCAAGACCTCAAGAGACATGCGGTGGGTGGAGCTTCCCCTTTTATACCGGAAAGTCCAGGTTCGGAGTGTCTCCCACAAGTTCGCTCCCTGTGGTCAGTGTTCTCAAGGTGTACAACTTAGGTCAACTTATACACGGGTTACAATGACAGTTGAACACATGACACTGGCCCAGCTCCCATGCAGTACACAGTTTTTTTACTAGGGACAGCAGATGATCTTGGCTGGTCCAAGTTCTAATCTGGCGGGGCGTGACAGGTGATTTATCATTTTCAAACACTTCCATGACCATCAACAAGTCTGCGGGCTGCAGCACCATCAAAAAGTTTGCAGGCTGCGCCATTCCCACCCCCGTCATGGGCAATGGTATCCGACTGAGAGCATCCACGTTGTTCTCGGTGCCTGGCCTGTGGCGGATGGTATAGTAATACACTGATAGTGCGAGTGCCCATCTTTGTATGTGGGCTGGGGCGTTAGTATTTATCCCCTTGTTTTCAGCAAACAAGGATATGAGGGGCTTGTGATCGGTTTCCAGCTCAAATTTGAGGCCAAACAGGGACTGATGCATTTTCTTTACCCTGAACACACACGCTAATGCCTCTTTCTCAATCATGCTGCAGGCCCTCTCGGCCTTAGACAAGCTCCTGGAGGCATAGGTGACAGGTTGCAACTTCCCCGCAATGTTAGCTTGTTGTAATACACACCCAACTCCGTGCGACGACGCATCACATGCTAGCGTAAGTCTTTTACACGGGTTATACAAAACAAGCAGCTTGTTGGAGCATAAAATGTTTCTGACTTTCTCAAAAGCAATTACTTGCTTTTTTCCCCATACCCAGTTCTCACCTTGACGCAATAACACATGTAGGGGCTCTAAGAGGGTGCTTAACCCCGGTAGGAAGTTACCAAAATAGTTGAGGAGTCCCAGGAACGACCGCAGCTCCGTGACGTTGTGTGGCCTGGGCATGTTCCTGATAGCCTCTGTTTTGGTATCTGTGAGCCGAATGCCGTCCGCCGCGATCTTTCTCCCCAAAAACTCCACTTCTATTGCCATGAAGACGCATTTCGACTTCTTCAGCCGCAGCCCTACGCGATCCAGTTGCTGGAGGACCTCCTCCAGGTTTTATAGGTGCTCGATGGTGTCCCGACCCATGACCAGGATGTCGTCCTGAAAAACCACCGTGCGTGGTACCGATTTGAGTAGGCTCTCCATGTTTCTCTGGAAGATCGCTGCAGCCGACCGAGTTCCAAACCGGCATCTGTTGTAGATGAACAGTCCCTTGTGCATGTTGATGCAGGTGAGGCCATTCGAAGACTCCTCGAGCTCCTGCGTCATGTAGGCCGAAGTCAGGTCGAGCTTGGTGAACGTCTTGCCTCCTGCCAGCGTCGTAAATCGGTCATCTGCCTTAGGCAGCGGGTATTGGTCCTGTAGAGGATGTTGATCCCCTAGAGGATGAGATTGGGGAATTAATAATGGGGAACAGGGAAATGGCAGAGACGAACAAATATTTTGTATCGGTCTTCACAGTAGAAAACACTTAAAACATCCCAATAGTGGATAATCAAGAGGCTATAGGGAGGAACAATAACTATCAATAAAGAAGTAGTACTCGGTAAAATAATGGGACGAAAGGCGGACAAGTCCCCTGGACCTAATGGCTTGCATCCTTGGGTCCTAAAAGAAGTGGCTGCAGAGATAGTGGATGCATTGGTTGTAATCTACCAAAATTCCCTGGACTCTGGAGAGGTCCCAGCGGATTAGAAAAACGCAAATGTAACACCCCCATTTAAAAAAAGAGTCAGACGAAAAGCAGGAAACTATAGACTGGTTAGCCTAACATCCGTCGTTGGGAAAATGTTGGAGTCTATTATTAAGGAAGCAGTAGCAGGACATTTGGAAAAGCATAATTCAATCAAGCAGAGTCAGCCTGGTTTTATGAAAAGGAACTCATGTTTGACAAATTTGCTGGAGTTCTTTCAGGATGTAATGAACAGAGTGGATAAAGGGGAACCAGTGGATGTGGTGTATTTGGACTTCCAGAAGGCATTTGACAAGGTGCCACATAAAAGGTTACTGCACAACATAAGAGCTCACAGGGTTGGGGGTATTATATTAGCATGGATAGAGGATTGGCTAACTAACAGAAAACAGACAGTCAGGATAAACGGGTCATTTTCCGATTGGCAAACAGTAACTAGTGGGGTACCACAGGGATCAGTACTGGGCCTCAACTATTTACAATCTATATTAATGAATTGGAATAAGGAACCAAGTGTAATGTAGCCAAGTTTGCTGATGATACAAAGATGGCTGGGAAAGCAAATTGTGCGGAGGACATAAAAAATCTGCAAAGGGATTTTGGGCCAGAATTTCCTCTAGGATCGCCTATTTACCGCCCAGTTTCCGCCTGTTTTTGAAAAAAATCAAAATGATTGCCTGTTTCTTGCCCGTTTATCTTCCAATTTTCTTCCGGTTGCTGTACATCGCCTGCCCACGTTTGCCGCCCAGGAATCACTCAAAATTCCCTTACAGTGCTAATTTGCACAAAAATGTTCTTTTTAACGGCTGCTACCACCCTGTTATCACTCAGATGGAAAGGGCCCATTTTTTATGTACTGACCTGACTTGGGCCCAGCGTTATGCCTCCCTCCATTTTGTTTTTGCATATTTGAAGAATCCACGATCCTCTATAGATTTGAAGATAATTACTCAAGCCACCAAATTGTCAACAACGTTACTGCTTCATTTGGAAAAGCAAAATTCGGTCAGGCAGAATCAGCATGGATTTATGAAGGGGAAGTCATGTTTGAGAATTTGCTGGAGTTCTTTGAGGATATAATGAACAGGGTGGATAAAGGGGAACCAGTGGATGTGGTGTATTTGGACTTCCAGAAGATATTTGACAAGGTGCTACATAAAAGGTTACTGCACAAGATAAAAGTTCACGGGGTTGGGAGTAATATATTAGCATGGAGAGACGATTGGCTAACCTACAGAGAGTTGGGAAAAATGGTTCATTTTCTGGTTGGCAACCAGTAACTAGTGGGGTGCCACAGCGATCAGTGCTGGGACCCTAACTATTTACAATCTATATTAACAACTTGGAAGAAGGGACTGAGTATAACGTAGCCAAGTTTGCTGGCGATACAAAGATGGGAAGAAAAGCAATGTGTGAGGAGGACACAAAAAATCTGCAAAAGGACATAGACAGGCTGGGTCATTGAATATATTTAAGATGGAGATACAGATTTTTGAGCAATAAGGGAATAAAGGGTTATGGAGAGCGTGTAGGGAAGTGGAGCTGAGTCTATGATCAGAACAGCCATGATCTTATTAAATGGCGGAACAGGCTCGAGATGTCAAATGGCCTATTCCTGCTCCTATTTCTTATGTTCTCATGGGCTGCCAATATCCTATGAGCCTGTTTCCCACTACTGGAGAAAGCCTATTTCAGCCTCTTTATACGTCACTTTGAGGAGCTGTATGGTGCCATCAAATTGTCTGAATTGAAGATGGCTGGAGAGTAGCTAAGTTCAGGAACCATGCAAATTCTAAGGCATATAGGTCGGAAATCTATCATCCAATTGTCCTATTTTCCTGAGTGAAGAGAGGTAAACTAAAACTATCTTCATGTTAAGTTTGGTACTTTAAATACTTAGATTATTTCTCCTTGTTTTTCTCCACTTATTAATAGCATGTAGTATAGAGCAAATAAAAGTCATTGGGATCAGTAAACTTGCTCTTACCAAAAGACTATGCAGTAAGTTGTACGATGTAGGGCTCTCAGTGCATAGCGTTGCACAACGCAAACGCATGTTAGTGTGTGTATCTGTAAAACATGCACTCCCATGTTCCGCCACCAGGGAGCGCATCCCCTGAAGTTCCAAGGGATCCCAGCATCCCTTGGGAGCACTGTATATAAGCCGGCCCCTAAGGCCTGTTCCTCACTCTGGAGTGTCTTAATAAAGACTGAGGTCACTGTTACTTTAACCTCCCTGTGTGCAGTCTCATCTGTGTTAGGAACACAATAACTGACGACGAGTAGAGGAATCCAACGCAAAGATGCAGCAAACCGTGGGCATCCTGGAGAAGTTCTCAGAGGGTGAGGACTAGGAAGCCTATGTCGAATGGCTAGACCAGTACTTTGTAGCCAATGAACTGGACGGAGAAGGAAGCGCTGCAAAAAGGAGAGCAGTCCTCCTCACAGTCTGCAGGACACCAACCTACAGCCTCATGAAGAATCTTCTGGCTCTGGTGAAACCCACAGATAAGTCATATGAGGAGCTGTGTACACTGGTTCGGGAGCACCTTAACCCGAGGGAGAGCGTGCTGATGGCGAGGTATCGGTTCTACACGTGCCAGCGATCTGAAGATCAGGAAGTGGCGAGCTACGTCGCCGAGCTAAGGTGACTTGCAGGACAATGTGAGTTTGATGGCTACCTGGAGCAGATGCTCAGAGACTTTTTTGTACTGGGCATTGGCCACGAGACCATCCTACAAAATCTTTTGACTGTAGAGACACCGACCCTCAGTAAGGCCATTGCGATAGCACAGGCGTTTATGTCCACCAGTGATAACACCAAACAAATCTCTCAGCACACAAGTGCTAGCAATGTTCATAAATTAACTGGAACTGTGTTTGCGAGCAGAAATGTACAGGGCAGAAACCACGAGACTGCTACTGCCAGCAGGCCTCAGGTGACTCAGATGACGCAGAGTCCGCAACAATGGATAAATGCAAGGCAATTCACACCTTGTTGGCGTTGTGGAGGCTTCCATTCAACCTATTCATGCCACTTCAAAGGGTATGTTTGCAAGAGCTGTGGAAAAATGGGGCAGCTCCAACGAGCTTGTAGTCGAGCTGCAAGCTCTGCAAAACTTACTAACCACCACGTGGCAGAGGAAGATCGGTCCATGGTGGATCAAAGCAATTTCGAGCCTCAGAGAGCTGAAGTACACGGGGTGCACACATTTTCGACGAATAGTCCACCTATAATGCTAAATGTAAAATTGAATGGCTTACCTGTAGCCATGGAACTGGACACTGGCGCGAGCCAATCCATCATGAGTAAAAAGATGTTTGAGAGACTGTGGTGCAACAAGGCACTCAGACCAGCCGCGAGCCCCATCCGCACGAAACTGAGAACGTACACCAAAGAGCTCATCACTGTCCTGGGCAGCGCCATGGTCAAGGTCACCTACGAGGGCACGGTGCACAAACTGCCATTCTGGATATCCTGGGCGATGGCCCCACACTGCTTGGAAAGAACTGGCTGGGCAAAATCCGCTGGAACTGGGATGACATCCGACCGCTATCACATGTCGATGAGGCCTCATGTACCCAGGTTCTGAACAAATTTCCTTCCTTTTTGAGCCAAGCATTGGAAACTTTTCCGGGGCGAAGGTGAAGATCCACTTGGCCCCAGAGGCACGACTCATTCACCTCAATGCGTGAGCGGTACCTCACCTGATGAGGGAGAGAGTGGAAATCGACCTGGATAGGCTGCAACACGAGGGCATCATCTCCCCAGTGGAATTTAGTGAGTGGGCCAGCCCAATTGTTCCTTTACTAAAAATTGTTCCTGATGGACTGCATCCCAGAGTACTTAAGGAGGTGGCCTTGGAAATAGCGGATGCATTGACAATCATTTTCCAACATTCCATTGACTCTGGATCAGTTCCTATCGAGTGGAGGGTAGCCAATGTAACCCCACTTTTTAAAAAAGGAGGGAGAGAGAAAACAAGGAATTATAGACGGGTCAGCCTGACATCGGTAGTGGGTAAAATGATGGAATCAATTATTAAGGATGTCATAGCAATGCATTTGGAAAGAGGTGACATGATAGGTCCAAGTCAGCATGGATTTGTGAAAGGGAAATCATGCTTGACAAATCTTCTGGAATTTTTTGAGGATGTTTCCAGTAGAGTGGAAAAGGGAGAACCAGTTAATGTGGTATATTTGGACTTTCAGAAGGCTTTCGACAAGGTCCCACACAAGAGATTAATGTGCAAAGTTAAAGCACATGGGATTGGGGGTAGTGTGCTGATATGGTTGTCAGACAGGAAGCAAAGAGTAGGAGTAAATGGGTACTTTTCAGAATGGCAGGCAGTGACTAGTGGGGTACCGCAGGGTTCTGTGCTGGGGCCCCAGCTGTTTACATTGTACATTAATGATTTGGACGAGGGGATTAAATGTAGTATCTCCAAATTTGCGGATGACACTAAGTTGGGTGGCAGTGTGAGCTGTGAGGAGGATGCTCTGAGGCTGCAGAGTGACTTGGATAGGTTAGGTGAGTGGGCAAATGCATGGCAGATGAAGTATAATGTGGATAAATGTGCGGTTATTCACTTTGGTGGTAAAAACAGAGAGACAGACTATTATCTGAATGGTGACAGATTAGGAAAAGGAGAGGTGCTTCGAGACCTGGGTGTCATGGTACATCAGTCATTGAAGGTTGGCATGCAGGTACAGCAGGCGGTTAAGAAAGCAAATGGCATGTTGGCCTTCATAGCGAGAGTATTTGAGTACAGGGGCAGGGAGGTGTTGCTACAGTTGTACAGGGCCTTGGTGAGGCCACACCTGGAGTATTGTGTACAGTTTTGGTCTCCTAACCTGAGGAAGGACATTCTTGCTATTGAGGGAGTGCAGCGAAGGTTCACCAGACTGATTCCCGGGATGGCGGGACTGACCTATCAAGAAAGACTGGATCAACTGGGCTTGTATTCACTGGAGTTCAGAAGAATGAGATGGGACCTCATAGAAACGTTTAAAATTCTGATGGGTTTAGACAGGTTAGATGCAGGAAGAATGTTCCCAATGTTGGGGAAGTCCAGAACCAGGGGTCACAGTCTAAGGATAAGGGGTAAGCCATTTAGGACCGAGATGAGGAGAAACTTCTTCACGCAGAGAGTGGTGAACCTGTGGAATTCTCTACCACAGAAAGTTGTTGAGGCCAATTCACTAAATATATTCAAAATGGAGTTAGATGTAGTCCTTACTACTAGGGGGATCAAGGGGTATGGCGAGAAAGCAGGAATGGGGTACTGAAGTTGCATGTTCAGCCATGAACTCATTGAATTGCGGTGCAGGCTAGAAGGGCCGAATGGCCTACTCCTGCACCTATTTTCTATGTTTCTATGTTTCTATGTGATGGCACGGTCAGGATTTGCGGCGATTATAAAGTAACTATTAATCGTTTCTCGCTACAGGACCAATACCCGCTGCCTAAGGCAGATGACTGATTTGCGACGCTGGCAGGAGGCAAGACGTTCACCAAGCTCGACCTGACTTCGGCCTACATGACGCAGGAGCTCGAGGAGTCTTCGAATGGCCTCACCTGCATCAACATGCACAAGGGACTGTTCATCTACAACAGATGCCCGTTTGGAACTCGGTCGGCTGCAGCGATCTTCCAGAGAAACATGGAGAGCCTACTCAAATCGGTACCACGCACGGTGGTTTTTCAGGACGACATCCTGGTCACGGGTCGGGACACCATCGAGCACCTATAAAACCTGGAGGAGGTCCTCCAGCAACTGGATCGCGTAGGGCTGCGGCTGAAGAAGTCGAAATGCGTCTTCATGGCAATAGAAGTGGAGTTTTTGGGGAGAAAGATCGCGGCGGACGGCATTCGGCTCACAGATGCCAAAACAGAGGCTATCAGGAACATGCCCAGGCCACACAACGTCACGGAGCTGCGGTCGTTCCTGGGACTCCTCAACTATTTTGGTAACTTCCTACTGGGGTTAAGCACCCTCTTAGAGCCCCTACATGTGTTATTGCGTCAAGGTGAGAACTGGGTATGGGGAAAAAAGCAAGTAATTGCTTTTGAGAAAGTCAGAAACATTTTATGCTCCAACAAGCTGCTTGTTTTGTATAACCCGTGTAAAAGACTTACGCTAGCATGTGATGCGTCGTCGCACGGAGTTGGGTGTGTATTACAACAAGCTAACATTGCGGGGAAGTTGCAACCTGTCACCTATGCCTCCAGGAGCTTGTCTAAGGCCGAGAGGGCCTGCAGCATGATTGAGAAAGAGGCATTAGCGTGTGTGTTCAGGGTAAAGTCCCTGTTTGGCCTCAAATTTGAGCTGGAAACCGATCACAAGCCCCTCATATCCTTGTTTGCTGAAAACAAGGGGATAAATACTAATGCCTCAGCCCACATACAAAGATGGGCACTCGCACTATCAGTGTATTACTATACCATCCGCCACAGGCCAGGCACCGAGAACAACGTGGATGCTCTCAGTCGGATACCATTGCCCATGACGGGGGTGGGAATGGCGCAGCCTGCAAACTTTTTGATGGTGGTGCAGCCCGCAGACTTTTTGATGGTCATGGAAGTGTTTGAAAATGATAAATCACCTGTCACGCCCCGCCAGATTAGAACTTGGACCAGCCAAGATCATCTGCTGTCCCTAGTAAAAAAACTGTGTACTGCATGGGAGCTGGGCCAGTGTCATGTGTTCAACTGTCATTGTAACCCGTGTATAAGCTGACCTAAGTTGTACACCTTGAGAACACTGACCACAGGGAGCGAACTTGTGGGAGACACTCCGAACCTGGACTTTCCGGTATAAAAGGGGAAGCTCCACCCACCGCATGTCTCTTGAGGTCTTGGTAATAAAGGTAACTGGTCACAGAGTGATCTTCTCTCAAGTATGGGCCTTGTGTGCATTTACACTGTATAGTAAGGACATATTATTGCCGATGAGAAACTGGGATTTAAACCACGCGAGCATGGCCACTAGCAGCACAGAAGAGAGGTACTGTGTTGGTGATGATTGGGACAACTTTATTGAGAAACTACAGCAAAGTTTTGTCACTAAGGAATGGTTGGGACAGGATTCGGCTGACAAACGCAGGGCTCATCTCCTGACGGTTTGTGGATCCAGAAAGTACTCCCTGATGAAGGACCTTCTAGTGCCAGAGAAGCCGGCGGACAAGACGTTCGAAGAGCTCAGTAAGTTGATCGGGGAACACCTTAAACTGGCGAGCAGCATGCACGTGGCGAGACACCGGTTTAACTCGCACTGGTGCCGAGAAGGGCAAAGTGTTCCAGACTTCATGGCAGATCTCTGGCGACTGGCGAGCCTATGTAAGTTCCCAGATGCATGCAGAGCGGAGATGCTGCGAGTCTTTTTTATTGAGGGCATCGGGAATGCTGGGATGTTCAGGAGACTGATTGAGACCGAAGACTTGACCTTGGAAGCGGCGGCTCTGATAGCCCAGACAATTATCTCAGGGGAAGAAGAGACCAGAATGATTTATGGCAAAAATCTTGGCTCAAATGCAGCAAATGACCAGGGAGTCAACATTGTTAACGCGGCACACAGTTCTCTAGGCAGACAAGGGCAATCAGACATGCCCCAGCATGCAGAACCCAAAGAGGGAATTCAACAGAGAAAATGGCTAGCTGAACGGCGATTCATGCCATCGCAATGGACAATGCGGCCAGTCATGGGGCCATCAACACTTGTTAATGGTGCGCTTAAGGACAGTTACAGAGACAGTCAGAGACAATCAACTGGTAACGGACCTTCTGTTTCCAACAATGGGGCCTCTAGCTCATGCTGGATGTGTGAAGGCAAACACCCAGTCAGAGCTTGCTGGTTTCAGCAATATACCTGCAGGAACTGCAATGTCAGCGGTCACTTGGCGCGTATGTGCAGGAAGCCTGCAGCCAGGTTGATGTACGAAGAGGATGGGCCAGATGTAAGCCCTATGAGGCCAAATGAATACTGGGGGAATTGCTGGAAGCTGAAGTTCAGTGAGTTCGTGTGGAGCACATACACAGTTCGTATATCAGGACGCCACCGATAATGATGAAAGTGCTCCTCAATGGCATCCCAGTATTAATGGAGCTGGACATGGGGGCTAGCCAATCCCTGATGAGTATCAAACAGTTTGAAAGGTTGTGGGTGTCCAAGGCCAGGAGGCCAAAATTATTGCCAATTGACGCACTGCTACAGACATATACAAAGAAGATCATTCTGGTGCTAGGCAGCGCCACGGTAGTCGTGACCCACAAAGATTCGGAGAACAGGTTGCCACTCTGGATTGTTCCGGGGGACGGTCCCGCACTACTGGGGAGGAGTTGGCTTGCTGTCATGAACTGGAAATGGGGCGATGTCAATGCAATTTCTTCTGTGGAGCGAGTATCATGCTCACAGGTCCTGGAAAAATTTGACTCATTATTTCAACCTGGCATCGACACTTTCATGGGGACCAAGGTAGTGATTCATATAAACCCGGACGCCAGGCCAGAGCGGTGCCGTATGTGATTGGGAAACGACAGAATGCGAATTGGACTGCCTGCTGAGGGAAGGCATCATCTCGCCAGTCGAATTCAGTGACTGGGCGAGCCCGATCAGGCCGGTGCTCAAGGCGGATGGGTCGGTCAGAATATGTGGCGATTACAAGGCCACTATCAATCGAGTGTCACTCCAAGACCAGTACCCACTACCGAGAGCAGAGGACCTCTTTGCAACGCTATCCAGTGGCATACCTTTTTCAAAATTGGACCTGACCTCAGCTTACATGACCCAGGAGCTGGCGAGTGAGTCGAAGAAGCTGACCACCATCACGACACACAAGGGGTTGTTTGAGTACAACAGATGTCCGTTCGGGATTCGATCAGCCGCCGCGATCTTTCAGCGAAATATGGAAAGCCTCCTCAAGTCGATTCCAAGGACGGTGGTTTTTTAAGACGACATCCTCATCACTGGTCGCGATACTGAAGAACACCTCCACAACCTGGAGGAGGTGCTACGTAGACTGGACTGGGTAGGGCTGCGACTGAAAAAGGCGAAGTGCGTCTTCTTAGCTCCAGAGGTAGAATTCCTGGGGAGAAGGGTAGCAGCAGACGGGATCAGACCTATTGCGCCCAAAACGGAAGCGATCCAGAGAGCCCGTAACATGACGGAGCTGCGTTCGTTCCTGGGCTCCTGAACTATTTTGCCAACTTTCTTCCAAAATTGAGCACGCTGTTAGAGCCGCTACACGTGCTCCTACGCAAAGGTCGTTATTGGGTCTGGGGGGACAGCCAGGAAAGGGCTTTTGATAGAGCACCAAATTTGTTATGTTACAACAAACTGTTAACATTATATGACCCGTGTAAGAAACTAGTTTTAACATGTGATGTGTCGTCCTATAGGGTCGGGTGTGTGTTGCAGCATGTGAATGCCAATGGTCAGTTACAGCCGATAGCTTATGCCTCCAGAAGTCTGTCCCGGGCAGAATGGAGCTACGGGATGGTAGAAAAGGAAGCGCTAGCATGTGTATATGCAGTAAAAAAAATGCACCAGTACCTGTTTGGCAGGAAATTTGAGCTGCAGACAGATCACAAACCCCTAACGTCCCTTTTGGCTGACAACAAGGCCATAATATGCGAATGTATTGTCCCGCATACAGAGGTGGGCACTTACGTTAGTCGCCTATGACTACACAATTCAGCACAGACCGGGCACTGAAAACTGTGCCGATGCACTCAGCAGGCTACCACTATCCACCACTGAGGGGGCAGCTGAGCATAATGCTAAGATGGTCATGGCTGTTGAAGCTTTCGAAAGCGAAGGCTCACCTGTGACAGCCTGTCAGATTAAAGTCTGGACAAAGAAAGACCCGTTACTGTCTATAGTAAAGAAATGTGTCCTGAATGGGGACTGGGCAGCCACATACAGGGCATGACCTGAGGAGTTTAAACCATTTCATAGACGCAAGGATGAACTCTCGATTCAGGCCGATTGCCTACTGTGGGGAAACCGAGTAGTCATGCCCCAGAAGGGCAGAGAGGTGTTTATCAGAGAACTTCACAATGAGCACCCGGGCATTGTCATGATGAAGGCAATTGCCAGGTCACATGTTTGGTGGCCAGGGATAGATGCAGACTGGAACTTTGTGTTCGCAGGTGCAACACGTGTGCTCAGCTGGGCAACGTACCCAGGGAAGCCCCCCTTAGCCCCTGGTCCTGGCCTGCCAAGTCATGGTCACGAATCCATGTGGACTACGCAGGTCCTTTCATGGGAAAAATGTTTTTGGTTGTAGTAGATGCCTACTCCAAATGGATTGAGTGTGCCATTTTAAATTCAGGCACATCCTCTGTCATGGTAGAAAGTCTACGGGCAATGTTCACCGCCCATGGTCTACCGGACGTCTTGGTCAACGGCAATGGCCCGTGCTTCACAAGCACTGAATTCCAGAACTTCATGGCAGGCAATGGAATTAACCATATCAGAACGGCACCATTCAAGCCGGCCTCAAATGGCCAGGCGGAACGAGCAGTGCAGATAATCAAACAGGGGATGCTCAGAATCCAAGGGGGCTTCCTACAAAGCCACTTATCACACCTCCTGTTGGCCAATAGATCCCGACCACACTCGCTCACAGGGGTTCCACCAGCAGAGCTCCTAATGAAAAGGACGCTCAAAACCAGGTTATCCCTTATACACCCGACTATGAAAGAAATTGTTGAGAGCAGGCATCAGTCATAATGTGACAACCATGTCAGAAATGCGAGGGCGCGATGTATTGATGTCAATGATTCTGTTTTTGTCCTTTATTACACTGCAGGGCCCAAATGGCTTGCAGGCACTGTGATTGCCAAAGAGGGGAATAGGGTTTTGGTAGTTAAACTTACCAATGGACAAATCTGCTGCAAACACATGGATCAAACTAAAAGGAGGTTCAGCAACCCCATAGAAGTAACAGAGGAAGAACACGACGTAGAGTTTATTCCACCACAGGTGACCGAACATCGGAACCAAGTGGAGGAGAGCCCAGTCACTGTGGGCAGTCCAGACAGGCCTGAGTCACCGCAAACATCAGACACTCAGGCCAGCGCCCAACAACCGGAGCCCCAACTCAGGCACTCTACAAGGGAGCGTAAACCATCAGAGAGACTTAACCTGTGATCCCAATCAGACTTTGCAGGGGGAGGTGATGTCATGTATTCAACTGTCATTGTAACCCATGTATAAGCTGACCTAAGTTGTACACCTTGAGAACACTGACCACAGGGGGCAAACTTGTGGGAGACACTCCGAACCTGGACTTTCCGGTATAAAAGGGGAAGCTCCACCCACCGTATGTCTCTTGAGGTCTTGGTAATAAAGGTAATCGGTCACAGAGTGATCTTCTCTCAAGTATGGGCCTCGTCTGCATTTATACTGTATAGTAAGGACATATTAGCCAGCATCCCCGTTGAAATGCAAGAGCTAATCAAGCCATTCCAGCGGCGAAAGGATGAGCTGTCCATTCAGGCAGACTGCCTGTTGTGGGGTAACTGCGTAGTGCTACCCAAAAAGGGCAGGGAGACGTTCATCTCGGATATCCACAGCAGACACCCGGGTATAGTAATGATGAAAGCGTTAGCCAGATTCCACGTGTGGTGGCCCGGTATCGTCTCTGACTTAGAGTCCTGTGTACGGCAATGCAACATGTGTGCTCAGTTGAGCAACGCGCCCAGAGAGGCACCACTAAGTTTGTGGTCCTGGCCCTCCAGACCATGGTCAAGGATCCATGTCGACTATGCGAGCCCGTTTCTCGGGTAAAATGTTCCTGGTGGTGGTGGATGCTTTTTCAAAATGAATTGAATGTGAAATAATGTCGGGAAGCACCGCCACCACCACCATTGAAAGCCTGAGGTCCATGTTTGCCACCCACGGCCTGCCTGACATACTGGTCAGTGACAATGGGCCATGTTTCACCAGTGCCGAATTTAAAGAATTCATGACCCGCAATGGGATAAAACATGTCACATAAGAACATAAGAACATAAGAATTAGGAACAGGAGTAGGCCATCTAGCCCCTCAAGCCTGCTTCGCCATTCAATAAGATCATGGCTGATCTGGCCATGGACTCAGCTCCACTTACCCGCCCGCTCCCCATAACCCTTAATTCCCTTATTGGTTAAAAATCTATCTATCTGCGATTTGAATACATTCAAAGAGCTCGCCTCAACTGCTTCCTTGGGCAGAGAATTCCACAGATTCACAACCCTCTGGGAGAAGAAAGTCCTTCTCAACTCGGTTTTAAATTGGCTCCCCCATATTTTGAGGCTGTGCCCCCTAGTTCTAGTCTCCCCTACCAGTGGAAACAACCTCGCTGCCTCTATCTTGTCTATCCCTTTCATTATTTTAAATGTTTCTATAAGATCACCCCTCATCTTTCTGAACTCCAACGAGTAAAGACGGAGTCTATTCAATCTATCATCATAAGGTAATCCCCTCACCTCCGGAATCAGCCTAGTGAATCGTCTCTGTACCCCCTCCAAAGCCAGTGTATCCTTCCCTAAGTAAGGTGTCCAAAACTGCACGCAGTACTCCAGGTGCAGCCTCACCAATACAGTTGCAGCAGGACCTCCCTGTTTTTGTACTCCATCTCTCTCGCAATGAAGGCCAACATTCCATTCACCTTCCTGATTACCTGCTGCACCTGCAAACTAACTTTTTGGGATTCATGCACAAGGACCCCCAGGTCCCTCTGCACCTCAGCATGTTGTAATTTCTCCCCATTCAAATAATATTCCCTTTTACTGTTTTTTTTCCCAAGGTGGATGACCTCACATTTTCCGACATTGTATTCCATCTGCCAAACCTTAGCCCATTCGCTTAACCTATCCAAATCTCTTTGCAGCCTCTCTGTGTCCTCAACACAACCCGCTTTCCCACTAATCTTTGTGTCATCTGCAAACTTTGTTACACTACACTCTGTCCCCTCTTCCAGTTCATCTATGTATATTGTAAACAGTTGTGGTCCCAGCACTGATCCCTGTGGCACACCACTAACCACCAATTTCCAACCCGAAAAGGACCCATTTATCCCGACTCTCTGCTTTCTGTTCGCCAGCCAATTCTCTATCCATTAATACATTTCCTCTGACTCCGCGTACCTTTATCTTCTGCAGTAACCTTTTGTGTGGCACCTTATAGAATGCCTTTTGGAAATCTAAATACACCACATCCATCGGTACACCTCTATCCACCATGCTCGTTATATCCTCAAAGAATTCCAGTAAATTAGTTAAACATGATTTCCCCTTCATGAATCCATGCTGCGTCTGCTTGATTGTACTATCCCTATCTCGATGTCCCGCTATTTCTTCCTTAATGATAGTTTCAAGCATTTTCCCCACTACAGATGTTAAACTAACCGGCCTATAGTTACCTGCCTTTTGTCTGCCCCCTTTTTTAAACAGAGGCGTTACATTAGCTGCTTTCCAATGCGCTGGTACCTCCCCAGAGTCCAGAGAATTTTGGTAGATTATAACGAATGCATCTGCTATAACTTCCGCCATCTCTTTTAATACCCTGGGATGCATTTCATCAGGACCGGGGGACTTGTCTGCCTTTAGTCCCATTAGCCTGTCCAGCACTACCCCCCTAGTGATAGTGATTGTCTCAAGGTCCTCCCTTCCCACATTCCTGTGACCAGCAATTTTTGGCATGATTTTTGTGTCTTCCACTGTGAAGACCGAAGCAAAATAATTGTTTAAGGTCTCAGGCATTTCCACATTTCACATTATTAAATCCCCCTTCTCATCTTCTAAGGGACCAACATTTACATTAGTCACTCTTTTCCGTTTTATATATCGGTAAAAGCTTTTACTATCTGTTTTTATGTTTTGCGCAAGTTTACCTTCGTAATCTATCTTTCCTTTCTTTATTGCTTTTTTCGTCATTCTTTGCTGTCACCTCGGCCCCGTTGAAACCAGCCTCCAATGGGCAGGCAGAGTGGGCAGTACAAACAATCAAACAGAGCCTTAAATGAGTCACAGAAGGCTCACTCCAAACCCGCCTGTCCCGAGTACTGCTCAGCTACCGCACGAGACCCCACTCGCTCACAGGGGTGCCCCCAGCTGAGCTACTCATGAAATGGACACTTAAAACCAGACTCTCGCTGGTTCACCCCAACCTGCATGATCAGGTAGAGAGCAGGCGGCAGCAACAAAATGTAAACGATGGTCGCACCACTGTATCATGGGAAATTGATTTGAATGACCTTGCGTATGTGCTAAACTGTGGACATGGTCCCAAGTGCATCGCGGGCACGGTGATAGCTAAAGAAGGGAGTAGGGTGTTTGTAGTCAAACTAGACAATGGACAAATTTGCAGAAAGCACCTGGACCAAACGAGACTGCGGTTCACAGACTGCCATGAACAACTCACAGCAGACACCACCTTTTTCGAGCCCACAACACACACCCAAAGGATCAACGACACCACCCTGGACCAGGAAATTGAACCCATCATGCCCAACAGCCCAGCAAGGCCAGGTTCACCCAGCAGCCCTGCAGGGCCAACAACACGCCAGCCCAGCGAGGGCACAGACCACACACCAGAACAGGCATTTGTATCGAGGCGGTCCACCAGGGAAAGAAAGGCTCCCGACCGCCTCACCTTGTAAATAGTTTTCACTTTGACTTTGGTGGGGATTGATGTTGTGTATCTGTAAAGCATGCACTCCCATGTTCTGCCACCAGGGAGCGCATCCCCTGAAGTCCCCAGGGATTCCAGCATCCCTTGGAAGCACTGTATATAAGCCGGCCCCTAAGGCCGGCATATATACTCTGGAGTGTCTTAATAAAGACTGAGGTCACTGTTACTTTAACCTCCCTGTGTGCAGTCTCATCTGTGTTAGGAACACAATAGTTAGGAATTCAGGTGCAGAATCAGCAGACCAAACTTGCAGTCTGAGTTCACTACCCTCCTGTCCTCCCTTAATCTCTCCCTCTATGTGAATTCCTCAATCCATATTCCTCAAGCCACCCCCTTGACCTTGCCGTCTCTCGTGGTCTCGCTATTCCTACCGTGTCAATTGCAGATAAGGCCATCTCTGACCATTCCCTTTTATCGCTCTCCACCCACATCTCCCTTCCCCCATCCAAACCTACTTCCTTCTGCATCTGCCCCTGGAAAAAACTCTTTCCAAACTCTCTTACAACTGCACTTAGCAAATCCAAACTGTCGAACCTTTGGCCCTCCTTTCACCATGACATTTCTGCAGCCACCGATCTGTTCAGCCACAACCTCACCACCACCTTTGATGCCCTAGTTCCTATTAAAATCATTGCTCTCTCTCACCCTGGCTGTGCCCCCTTGTACCGCCCTCATCTTCGCTCCCGCAAGTTCAAGGGGCGCAGACTTGAACGGATGTGTCGGAGAACTGGTTTAGCCATTCACCGCCAGATCTGGCTCGAACACATAAAGCATTATCGGGTCCTACTTTTGTCTGCAAAAACTGCTCATTATTCCACGATCATTCTGGAATGCAAAGATAATACCCGGCTACTATTGTCTACTGCTAACCATCTTCTTTAACCCCTCCCCTGCCTCCACCACACTCACCTCCAACAACAAGCATGAGAAGCTCATGGACTTCTTTGTCTTAAAGATTGGCACCATCCGATCAGCTGCCTCTGCGAGTTCCCTTCCTTCCCCTCGCCCACCACGCCAAACTTCCTCTGAGGCTCCCCACTGCCCATCCCTAAACTTGCATCTTTCTCTCGTTTCTCTTTAATCTCCCCTCTTGACCTCTCCAAGCTCATCTTGTCCTTGACACCCACTTCCTGCTCCCTTGACACTATTACCAGTAAACTGCTGCCCACCCAACTTCCTTTTTTGGTTTCCATGTTAGCCGACGTTGTTAACGGTTCTCTGTCCTCAGATACTGTTCCCTTCTCCTTCAAATCTGCGGTCATCACCCCTCTCCTCACAAAAACAACCCTTGACCCCACTGTGCTTGCAGGCTACTGCTCCATCTCCAACCTCCCTTTCCTCTCCAAAGTCCTTGAACGTGTTGTCGCCTTCCAAATCCGTGACCATCTTTCCCAGAACTCCATGTTTGAATCCCTTTAATCTGGTTTTCGCCACTGCCACAGTATCGAACCGGCTTTCATAAAAGGCACAAATGACATCCTTTGTGACTGTGACAAAAGTAAACTATCCCTCCTCGTCTGCAGTCTTTGACATGGTTGACCATTCCATCCTCCTCCAATGTCTCTCCACCATCGACCAGCTGGGTGGGACTGCACTATCTAATCATAGCCAGAAAATCTCCTGCAATGGCTTCTCTTCCTGCTCCCGCATCGTTATCTCTGGTGGCCCCCAAGGATTTATCCTTGGCTGTCTCCTATTTCTCATCTACATGTTGCCCCTTGGCGACATCATCCAAAAGCACGGAGTCAGTTTTCACATTTATGCTGATGACACCCAGCTCTACCTCTCCACCACTTCTCTCGACCCCTCCATGGTCTCTAAATTGTCAGACTGCTTGTCCGACATCCAGTACTGGATGAGCAAAAATTTTCTCCAATTAAATATTGGGAAGACCGAAGCAATTGTCTTTGGTCCCTGCCACAAACTATGTTCCCTAGCCATTGACTCCAGCCCTCTCCCTCGCATCTATCTGAGGCTAAACCAGACTGTTCACAACCTATGCATCATATTTGACCCTGAAATAAGCTTATAGCCACATATCCGTGGTATTACTAAAACCGCCTATTTCCACCTGCGTAACATTGCCTGCCTCCGCCCCTGCTTAAGCTCTTGTGATGCTGAAACCCTCATCCATTTGTTACCTCTAGACTTGACTACTCTAATGCACTTCTGGTTGACCTCCCACATTCTACACTACGTAAACTTGAGGTCATCCAAAGCTTGGCAGCCCGTGTCCTAAAATCGCATCAAGTCCTGATCACCCATCACCTCTGTGCTCGCTGACCTACATTGGCTCCTGGTTAAGCAATGCCTCGATTTTAAAATTCTCATCCTTGTTTACAAGTCCCTCCATGACCTTGCCCCTCCCTATCTCTGTAATCGCTTTCACCCTCACAACCCCACGAAATGTCTGCGTTCCTCAAATTCTGCCCTCTTGAGCATCCCTGATTATAACTGCTGAACCATTGATGGCCATGCCTTCAGCTGCTTGGGCCCCAAACTCTGGAACTCCCTTCCTAAACCTCTCTGCCTCTCTACCTCTCTTTCCTCCTTTCAGACGCTCCTTAAAACCTACCTATTTAACCAAGCTTTTGGTCATCTGCCGTAATTTCATCTAATGTGGCTCGGTGTCAAATTGATCTGTTTTGTCTTATAACACTGCTGTTTTACTATGTTAAAGGCACGATATGAATAAAATTTGTTGTTGTTGTAGTCTGTATGATTTTCTGTTTGTTAAAATCAATCATGCTAACCTTAATGGCTGAATTCCGCATATGCATTCTCACAAGAAGCTCTATACTGGGATATGAAACTGAAAAATGTATTCCTCTATAGAACTGCCATCATTTCTCCCCAATTTATCTAATATCTTACAGGAAGATCAAATGTCCCAAATTGGAAAGCATGCCAATGTCTGCACAGAACTTCTAAAGACAATTGTTCCACATCTACCACCTAGAAGGACAAGGGCAGCAGGTGAATGGGAACACCATCACCTGCAAGTTCCCCTCCAAGTCACAGACAATCCTGACTTGGAAATATATCACCATTCCTTCATTGTCGCTGATGCAAAATACTGGAACTCCCTAATTAACGGCATTGTGGGAGTACTTTCATCACACAGACTGCAGCGCTTCAAGAAGGCAGCTCACCACCACCTTCTCAAAGGCAAATAAGGTTAGGCAATAAATGCTGGTGTTGCCAGCGATGCCCACATCTCGTGAATGAATTAAAAAAATTAAACTCATTTAACACTTGCTTATTGGGAATAATAAGATGGTTATGTTACTGGACTAATAATCTGTAGGCCTGAATTAATGATCCAGAGAGCGAGTTCAGCTGGGGTACTTAAATTCAGTTAATTAAACAAATCTGAAATAAAAAGCTAGTATCTGTTATGGTAACCATGAAACCATTGGATTGTCGTAAGAAACCCATCTGGTACTCTGATGTCCTTTAGGGAAGGAAATCTACCGTCCTTACTTGGTTTGGCCTATATGTGACTTACAGCAATGTGGTTGTCTCTTAACTGCTCTCTGAAATGGCCCAGCGAGCCACTCAGTTGTAATAAACCATTACGAAAAGCAATAATAAAAATAAAACCGGACAGACCAGCCAGCATCGAGCTAGGCATCCTAGCCCATTAAATCCTGCAATGACACACCGGGCCCATTAAACCCTGCAATGTCCTCCTCACCAACATCTTGGGACATGTGCCAAAATGAAGAGAGCTGTCCCACAGAGTAGCCAAGCAACAGCGTAACATAGTCATACTCACAGAATCATACCTTTCAGCCAATGCCCGAGACTACTCCATCAGCATCCCTGGCAGGACAGACGCACTACAAGCAGTGACCCAGTGGTATACAGTTGGGAGGCAGCGGCCCTGAGAGTTCTCAACATTGACTGTGGACCCCATGAAATCTCAAGGCTTCAAGTCAAGCATGGACAAAAAACCTCTGGCTGATTACCACCTACCACCTTCCCTCAGCTGATGAATCAGTACTCCACCATGTTGAACACCACTTGGAAGAAGCACCGAGAGTAGCAAGGGCACAGAATATACTCTGGGTCGGGGACTTCAATGTCCATCACCAAGAATGGCTTGGAAGAACTACTGACCAAGTTGGTTGCATCCTGAAGAACATAACAATCTATATTAATGACTTGGAAGAAGGGACTAAGTGTAACGTAGCCAAGTTTGCTGACGATACAAAGATGGGAGGAGGACACAAAAAATCTGCAAAAGGACAGGCTAAGTGAGTGGGCAAAGATGGAGTATAATGTCGGAAAGTGTGAGGCCATGCACTTTGGCAGAAAAATTAAAGAGCAAGTTATTATTTAAATGGAGAAAGATTGCAAAGTGCCACAGTACAACGGGACCTGGGGCTACTTGTGCATGAAACACAAAAGGATAGTATGCAGATACAGCAAGTGATCAGGAAGGCCAATGGTATATTGGCCTTTATTGCAAAGGGGATGGAGCAGGGAAGTCTTGCTACAGCTATATAAGTTATTGGTGAGGCCACACCTGGAATTTTGCGTGCAATTTTGGTTTCCATATTTATGAAAGGATATATTGCAATGCGAGGGCATCATCTCCCCAGTAGAATTCAGCGAGTGGGGTCTCATGCGGTAGCTGAGCAGTACTCGGGACAGGCGGGTTTGGAGTGAGCCTTCTGTGACTCGTTTGAGGCTCTGATTGTTTGTACTGCCCGCTCTGCCTGCCCATTGGAGGCTGGTTTAAACGGGGCCGAGGTGACATGTTTGATCCCATTGCGGGTCATGAATTCTTTAAATTTGGCACTGGTGAAACATAGCCCGTTGTCACTGACCAGTATGTTAGGCAGGCCGTGGGTGGAAAACATGGCCCTCAGGCTTTCAATGGTGGCGAGGGCGTTGCTTCCCAACATTATTTCACATTCAATCCATTTTGAAAAAGCATCCAGCACCACCAGAAACATTTTACCAAGAAACAGGCCAGCATAGTCGACATGGATCCTCGATCATGGTCTGGAGGGCCAGGACCACAAACTTAGTGGTGCCTCTCTGGGCGCATTGGTCAACTGAGCACATACGCTGCATTGCCGTACACAGGACTGTAAGTCAGAGTCGATACCGGGCCATCACACGTGGGATCTGGCTATCGCTTTCATCATTACTATACCTGGGTGTGTGCTGTGGAGATCCGAGATGAATGTCTCCCTGCCCTTTTTGGGTAGCACTATGCAGTTACCTCACAAGAGGCAGTCTGCCTGAATGGACAGCTTGTCCTTTCGCTGCTGGAACGGCTTGATTAGCTCTTTTATTTCAATGGGAATGCTAGCCCAGCTCCCATGCAGTACACAGTTTTTTACTAGGACGTGACAGGTGATTTATCATTTTCAAATGCTTCCATGACCATCAACAAGTCTGCGGGCTGCACCACCATCAACAAGTTTGCAGGCTGCACCATTTCCACCCCCATGGTGGGCAATGGCCGACTGAGAGCATCCGCACAGTTCTCGGTGCCTGGCCTGTGGCACTATAACTATGGTATAGTTATACGCTGATAGCGCGAGTGCCCACCTTTGTATGCGGGCTGAGGCATTAGTATTTATACCCTTGTTTTCAGCGAACAGGGATATGAGGGGCTTGTGATTGGTTTCAAGCTCAAATTTGAGACCGAACAGGTACAGATGCATTTTCTTTATCCCGAACACGCACGCTAATGCCTCTTTCTCAATCATGCTGTAGGCTCTCTCGGCCTTAGACAAGCTCCTGGAGGTAACAGGTTGCAACTTCCCCGCAACTTTAGCTTATTGTAATACACACCCAACTCCGTATGACGACGCATCACATGCTAGCACAAGTCTTTTACATGGGTTATACAATACAAGCAGCTTGTTGGAGCATAAAATGTTTCTGGCTTTCTCAAAAGCAATTATTTGGTTTTTATCCCATACGCAGTTCTCACCTTTACGCAATAACACATGTAGGGGCTTTAAGAGGGTAGGAAGTTACCAAAATAGTTGAGGAGACTCAGGAACGACCGCAGCTCCGTGACATTCTGTGGCCTGGGCGCGTTCCTGATAGCCTCTGTCTTGGCGTCTGTGGGCCGAATGCTGTCCGCCGCGATCTTTCTCCCCAAAAAATCCACTTCTGTTGCCATGAAGAAGGATTTCGACCTCTTCAGCCACAGCCCTACACGATCTAGTCACTGGAGGACCTCCTCCAGGTTTTGTAGTGCTCGACGGTGTCCCGACCCGTGACCAGTATGTCGTCCTGAAAAACCACCGTGCATGGTACCGACTTGAGTAGGCTCTCCATTTTTCTCTGGAGGATCGCTCAACCGACCGAATTCCAAACGGGAATCTTTTGTAGATAAACAGTCCCTTGTGCGTGTTGATGCAGGTGAGGCCCTTCAAAGACTCCTGCAGCTCCTGCGTCATATAGGTCGAAGTCAGGTCAAGCTTGGTGAACGTCTTGACTCCTGCCAGCATCGCAAATAGGTCGTCAGCCTTAGGTAGCGGGTATTGGTCCTGTAGCGAGAAACGAATTAATAGTTACTTCATAATCACCGCAAATCCTGACTGTGCCATCACTTTTTTGTACTGGAACAATCGGGCTGGCCCACTCGCTGAATTCCACTGGGGAGATGATGCCCTCGTGTTGCAGCCTGTCCAGGTCAATTTCCACTCTCTCCCTCATCATGTGAGGTACCGCTCGCGCCTTTTGGTGAATGGTTTGTGCCTCTGAGATCAAGTGGATGCGCACCTTCGCCCCGGAAAAGTTTTCAATGCCTGGCTCAAAAAGGGAAGGAAATTTGTTAAGAACCTGTGTACATGAGGCCTCATCAACATGTGATACCGCTCGGATGTCATCCCAGTTCCAGCGGATTTTGCCCAGCCAGCTCCTTCCAAGCAGTGTGGGGCCATCGCCCGGGACAATCCAGAGTAGCAGTTCGTGCACCATGCCCTCGTGGGTGACCTTGACCGTGGCGCTGCCCAGAACAGTGATAAGCTCTTTGGTGTACGTTCTCAGTTTCGTGTGGATGGGGCTCAGGGCTGGTCTGAGTGCCTTGTTGCACCACAGTCTCTCAAATATCTTTTTACTCATGATGGATTGGCTAGTGCCAGTATCCAGTTCCATGGCTACGGGTAAGCCATTCAATTTTACATTTAGCATTATAGGTGGACATTTCATCGAAAATGTGTGCACCCCATGTACTTCAGCATCTGCCTCCTCTTTCTGAGGCTCGAAATTGCTTTGATCCACCATGGACCAATCTTCCTCTGTCACGTGGTGGTTAGCAGGTTTTGCAGAGCTTGCAGCTCGTCTGCAAGCTCATTGGAAGTGCCCCATTGTTCCAAAGCTCTTGCAAACATACCCTTTGAAGCGGCATGAATAGGCTGAATGGAAGCCTCCACAACACCAACAATTGGTGAATTGCCTTGCATTCATCCTTTGTTACGGACTGTGAGTCATTTGGTTCTCCTGAGGCCTGCTGGCAGTTGCAGACTCGTGGTTTCTGACCTGTACATTTCTGCTCGCAAACACAGTTCCAGTTAATTTATGAACATTGCTGGCGCTTGTGTGCTGAGAGATTTGTTTGGTTTTATCACTGGTGGACATAAACGCCTGTGCTATCGCAATGGCCTTACTGAGGGTCGGTGTCTCTACAGTCAAAAGTTTTCATAGGATGGTCTCGTGGCCAATGCCCAGTACAAAAAAGTCTCTGAGCATTTGCTCCAGGTAGCCATCAAACTCACATTGCCCTGCAAGTCGCCTTAGCTCGGCGACAAAGCTCGCCACTTCCTGACCTTCAGATCTCTGGCACGTGTAGAACCAATACCTCGCCATCAGCATGCTCTCCCTCGGGTTAAGATGCTCCCGAACCAGTGTACACATACAACTGTGGGTTTCACCAGAGCCAGAAGATTCTTCATGAGGCTGTAGGTCGGTGCCCCTCAGACCGTGAGGAGGACCGCTCTCCTTTTTGCAGCGCTTCCTTCTCCGTCCAGCTCATTGGCTACAAAGTACTGGTCTAGCCGTTCGACATAGGCTTCCCATTCCTCACCCTCCAAGAACTTTTCCAGGATGCCCACAGTTTGCTGCATCTTTGCATTGGATTCGAATACTCGTCACCAGTTATTGTGTTCCTAACACAGATGAGACTGCACACAGGGAGGTTAAAGTAACAGTGACCTCAGTCTTTATTAAGACACTCCAGAGTGAGGAGCAGGCCTTAGGGGCCGGCTTATATACAGTGCTCCCAAGGGATGCTGGGATCCCTTGGGACTTCAGGGAATGCACTTGCTGGTGGCAGAACATGTGAGTGCATGCTTTACAGATACACAACACATGGCAATCAATGTAACGAACCGATTAAGAATGCAAAGAACAAAATATTGCGAGATGTCGGGAACAGAGTGTCCCCAAAAGTAGCAAGTGAGCGAATTCGGGAGGGTAAAGATGCCCTGCCCCAGGTGTGCCGACAAGTTATAGGCCAGCAACCTCAAGAGGGTGAAGGCACTGATCCTGATACCCTGTCCCAGGTCTATCCCATGCTGCAGGCACTCGATGGCACTATTCGTCACGGACCTGGTGACGAAAACGGCGCCAACGTGCACAGTCGGCCGCCGTTGCCCACCAACCGAGTGGAGACGGGGCAGCCCCCAGATCCAGTCGCTACCCCGGCCATATCCGGGAGTGAAAGATCAGAACCAATGAATTCCCCAAACAGGACCTGGAACAGCCAGGTTCCCAACACCGTTAGAGAATAGGCAGAAGATTCTGCAGCCCTTAAAGGATGACAGGGAGGCCACACACATCTGTGGCTCTGCCCACCACTAGGCAACGGCAAAGGCCCTGAGTCCTGGCAAGGTGAGTGAACCAAGCTCACCCCGCTAGCAGGGGGCGCAGCGCTTCCATCAGGCGACGAGGACCCTGTCCGGTTCCTCTGGAACTAGCATCCTCACATACCTGTACTGCTACCTCAGTATTGACCATGACTGAACTAATTATGCAATCTACCCAATCCTGGCGTACGACCATAAAACCTAATGAGTGTAAGTCACTGACCCAAGGTGTCACGATACAAACTGTAAAAAAAAAAATGTTTTTCTTCCTTTCTTTGTACTTGTCTGATCCTGTATGTTTATGTAATGGGCCAGCTGCATGATCTCGCTGTGGGGGGGGGGGGGGGGCGGGAAATGGATGTATGTAGCCATGGACACATACATGGATCGCACCCAGAGCCCTCTGGAACCTCCACTGCATCATCGAACCATCCAAACTGGTAACCACTACCCAATGTTGTGGCAAAATGACTTGGGGGTTAACAGGGAGAGAGCCAAGCCAAAGCACAGCCAAGGCGCAAGGGCTATTGGTACTTAAATCTGGGGAGAACTAAGCCAGAACACATTTTGCAAAGGTAATTGGCAAAAAGGACTTGAGGGAGGGTGATATATATGCAGATTATAGATATGCTCTCTGTGTAGTCACTGTATAGTTGCATAAGATGGAGACTTGTTTACCTGACGTACTATCAATAAGGTTTTCACTGTGTATATACATGCTGGCACCACTAGAGGGTGCAACTGGTGGAGACCGGGGTTTCCTGTCCTGCCCTGGTGGCAGGGACTGTATAAAAGGGGAGCCATCATGTGGCTGCCTCACTCTGGAGTTAGGAATAAAGGACCAAGGTCACTACAGTTTGAGTACAACACATTGCCTCGTGGAGTCATTCATAGGTACAGTTCAAACATAATATCTACCAACATTATTCAACATCCATCACTTGGGCAGTAAATGAATGGTGCGGATTACCATAGATTATAGAACCCAGCCAATTTTCCCTTCCATGAAGATTGAACAGGTTCAATAACAGTTTACTCTGCCAGTTTACTGCCCAAGCAGTGAAAGCAAATAATGACCCCTACTACCTGTACCCAGAGCTAAAATAACACAGTCGTGTGTCAGACATGGCTCAGTGATAGCACTCTCGCCTTCTTTTGGATGAGATGTTAAACCAATGCCCCATCTGCCCTTTCAGGATAGTACTCCATGATGTCCTCACCAATATTTATCCCTCGATCAACATCACAAAAACAGATCAGCTCATTGCTGTGTTTAAGTCTTTGCTGTGCACAAATTAACTGCCACGTTTCCTTCATTACAATGGTGACTGCACTTCAAAAGTATTTATTGACTGTAAAGCGCTTTGGGACATCTTGAAGTCATGAAAGGTGCTATATGAATGTATATTCTTTCTTTACAGACTTTAGCCTTTTTTTGCAAATTTGGCTAGGCACAAGAAATAAATGGTCAAATATAGATCGTGTATTGCATAAAGCACTTAAAATAAATTACTAACCTCCACTCAAACAAATTCTAAAAGTGATTCACTTCTCAAACTAGCTGGAAGCAAGAGTTCAGTAGTGATAGTTTACAAATTCAGTTAGCATTTGCTGGTTTCAACATAATCTGCTGCCACCAGAGGGTTTGGGGTTTGTCTTTGGGGTTTGTCTTTTTTTGAGCATCCTATTTCAGTTCTTATTTCTTAGCACATTTTCCAAGTGCTCCAAATGTGCTAACAATAACTGAATCAGATCGCACAGAATGAAACAAACACCACATAAATTCAGATATTAAATTTATTGCACATACATTGTACTGGAATGATAATGAGTACCGTTGTCGGTTTTAATTTATCCAGCACCTGGACGAGTACATTCTCCTTTCACCTCTTCAATCTAAGCTTGAATCTAGTCCAGACTGATAGGGTGACATCCACATCTGTTGCCTGTACTCTTTTCCTGTCGGACTGCAACCTGCTCTATGGCTGCCATGAAAATAGTGCAGTTTTAATCTTTTCATTCACAATGTCACTACAAAAATGAGATATTGGAGTAGAGTTTGTGCAATTTACCTGAAATCGGCCAAACCTGCGTAAAGATCTCAGAATTTTAAGCACCAATTATGTTTAACGTAAGTTGAGTTTCCGTGATCTTTTGCACTAGTTTAAAAAACATCACGCTGAAAGCAGGCCTCACCCACAAAAATGGCCAAGCCACCCCCCCAGATCGAATGAATCACCATTGCGAGTTTGCACTCGCTTCACAGACTTTCGCAGAGGCTCTAAAAACGCTGTTTTTTGGGGGCTCGTTTTAAAAGCTTTGAATATAATTTTTTTACATTTACAAAGCAACTGACTAATGTACACCAATGAAGCTAGCAAATGGTTCTGTATACAAGCTATTTTCAGTTATTTAAATCTGGTTACTCACAGGTGGTGGACTAGATGCTCTTATTAAAAATGCTTTTTTGTGATAAACCCATTTTTAGCTGTATTAATCCAACTGTACTGGGTTACCACTCTAAAATATATTAAGGAATATTTTTAATGCAAGAAAAAGAAAACAATTACCTTCCAAAATGCTACCCGATTGCACTGGTTCATAGATGTTTTTAAGTTTGTGATTATGCAAATAAGTTTGAGCGGAAACTTGAACCGTAAATTCACTTCAGAAAACAAGTGCAATTTTGAGCGCAATTTGCAACCGGATTCTTGATTGCGACCAATATCTCTAGAGATATTGGGCTAAACTTTCCTATCATTTTCGACAGGTTCTCGGCAATTTTCTCAGCAGTACAGCTGTTTTTCAGCCCGGCAAAAGTTTCCCCCTTAGTTTTTTAATGTATCGCTCAAATCTGAAAACGCCTGCCGGAACCAAACCGCCGACATGCACCGCTGAGAAAATCGCCAGGGCGTAAATTTGGCCTCAACGGAAGCCCGCCCAGATCGCCGAGGGAATCGCCCTGTGAAAGCTGCGTAAGCAGGGTGGTAGGTGAGTACTCTGCAAAGAAAGGTAAGTTAAAGATTCTTTATTTTTTTAAATTTTAAAATACCGATTATGTGGAAAAGTATTTTGGGAATGTTTTTAACTTTTTTTTTAAGTGAGATTTTTTTTAAAGATTTCCCCCCTCCCTCAGCCCAACCGCAGCCTCGGACTAAATTTAAAAAAAAACGCCCGTTTTACTTAGTTTCCTCTTAACCGCCGAGAAAATCGCTGAGAATAATGGTGCAAGGCCCATTTTCACACCGGGCGATTAGTTCTAATTAGTTTTAACTTAAAAGTGTAAAGTTTCGTCAATGATACTTACCAAACATTAACATTTTTTCTGGGCGAGCAATCAGGTGTTGAGGGGCTCTCGGGAAAGTCTAGCCCATTGGCCCTGAAAGTGTGGTGTCTGTGATGGCCGGTGTAATCCCTCCGAAATGGCCCGCAAGTTCCGTATTTCTGCATGCGTGGCACCTGGAACTTGCAGCCTGTCAACATACGCATTGACAGGTCATCCGAGGGGGCTCTGAAAAAGCAACCACTGACGCAGAGTTGGGCTATTTGCCCAGCGACTGGCCAGCAATTGCCCATGTAAGTCTTACGGTTGATCAAGCAGGCATAAGGCCTGCTTGCAACAGCATAAGGGGATATCTAATGCTTAAATAAAACATTTAAAAATCCCAAATGATGCATATACACTTTATTAAATGAGTTTATGCCTGGAATACAATCAATGATGTTTAAAATGAACAAAAATTTTCATTTTTATTGCGGTTGTTGCAATGAAAGAACTACTGAATAAATCTGCAAATCTGTACATTGTATAATTATTAGATTTGGGGATTCCATTGCATATCATTAGGGGATTATCTTCGTAAATGTTTGCCAACCGGGCCCACGTATTCCCAGGTACACTTCTGAATCGCCTGTGTCCCTGGGATCCACCTCGTAGCCAGAGACCGCAACTTTTCACAGCCTGGGCGCCATCAGGTAATTTTATAAATGTTTTATGGGTCGGAGATGTACACTGGAGGTATATGTCCGACTACAATTTCTAGGCCACTGACTTTCCACCAAAAGCTGCACAGCGCCCCAGCATGCCATCCAAATAGACAGAGAGGAATAGAAATCAATTTGATTACTTCAGCATTTCTGATTCCTGAAATACAATCATTTGTTTTAGGAATTTCAATTACCCTTTGCATATGGATGATATTGGAGCCCTAGTCGAAGAGTTGAAATCAGTGCAAGCACCCTGATTAAATCAATACCTGCAATAACAATGCGAATAGCAGCAATGAAAGAGACTCCAGCTGCTGCATCAACCTAATGTGACCTAGAGCTGCCCCAGGAGTCTGCTTTGCATCAATATTGATTCAGACACATGCTCGGATAACCTAGCTTTGGCTCCCATGTTGAGCTCCTTCCTCCCATCCAACATTCTGCCCACCATTCTTGTTCTGCACTGCAGCTTATATAATTCACCCAGTGGTCACATTGGTTTGAAAAATCTGGCAATATTTTATACCCATCATGTAAATGCGCACTTCGGCATAAATTTTTGAATACTTCGCTCCTGGCGGACAATCCTGCTGGAATGGTGGGGTGGGGGGGAGCGGGCATCCTGCTGGAATGTTGGGGGGCATCCTGGTGATGGTCGGGAGTGAGAGAATCCCGCTGGTATTGTGGGGTTGGGGCGGGAGGGTGGGAACCTCCTGTTAGAATGGTGGGGCGGGGGAACTTCCTGATGGAATGGTGGGCTGGGGGGGTGGGGGGATCGCCTCGTGGAATGGCGAGCTGGGGGAATCTTCTAGTGGAATGGTAGGCTGGGGGAACCTCGTGCTGAAATGGTGGGCTGGGGGGGACCTCCTGCTGGAATGGTGGGGTGGTGGGAATCTCCTTGTGGGATGCTGAGGCGGGGTGGGGAGGGTAACCTCCTGCTGAAATGAACATAAGAAATAGGATCAGGAGTAGGCCATTCGGCCCCGTACCTGCTCCGCCATTCAACAAGATCAGGGCTGATTTTCTACCTCAACTCCACCTTCCTGCAAAATCCCCATATCCCTTAATTCCTTTGGTTCCCAAAACTCTGTCTTGAATATACTCAATGAGTGAGCATCCATAGCCCTCTAGGGTAGAGAATTCAAAGATTCACAACCCTTTGAGCGAATCCATTTCTCCTCATCTCAGTCCTAAATAGCCGACCCCTTATTCTGAGACTGTACAGAATTTCCCCTAGGATCGCCCATTTAATGCCAAGTTACCGCCCGTTTTGATCAAAAATGTAAATTACTGCCCTGTACTACCCGTTTCACCTCCTGATTATCGCCGGTGGTAATTTCGGTCTACGATTACTGCCGGCATTGCTGCAAATCGCCCGCCCACATTTGCCACCCAGAAATCGCCCAAAATTCCCCTCAGCGCTAATTTCCACCAAAAAGTATTTTTTAAGGCCCGCTACCGCCCGTAATCACTCTGATCACAACCTCCCATTTTTAAAGTATCTATCTGACTTGGGACAGCGTTATGCATGATTAAGTATTGGCAGCTGGGATACAAACTTTATTCAGAGTGGAGATTACTACTTTTCACCATCATAACAGGCTGGCTGATCATTCCAGCTGTTCCATCATCTCCAAAGAGTCAGAGTAGAGAGGAGAAGATTTATTTTTATATATAAACACAGCGTAGTGGAACCCATATGTACAGGGAGTAAAGGGTGCTATCACCTAGTGCTACTGTGACATGTGGGGTTGCCATCGTGCTCGTGCTCACTCCATTCAGATCATGAAGGTAGAAGATATTCCATCGAGCAAGTGTCGCTGGCCTGCTCTGATTTTAGATTTTAGATACTAATAAAGCTCCCTCTACACTGTCCCACCAAACACTCCCAGGGCAGATACAACACGGGTACAGCAGAATAAAGGCTCCCTTTAAACTCGAGCATCATCGGTCAAAGGCCAGTATCGAGACCACTCTGCTTTGAGCGCCAAAACAAGCTCGATCATTACCTCGCTCCCCTTCATATTGGCACTAGTCTTGTCCTTGGTCTTCTCCATTTCGAGGGGCGGCAGTCCCAACACGCTGTTGAGGCAGGTTTGGATCAGATCGAACATGTCCACCTCATTCAGAAGAGGATCTAGCTTCCTGCCGCCCAGGTGAAGGAGAACAGGTCGGACAGCCTCGGATAGGGAATGTGACCCTGACCCCTTGGGACCCTGACCCTCCGGGGGCCCGGTCGGGAACAGGAGAGGCGCGCTCTCGTTCTGAAGCCTCCGTCTCCTGTGGGACTGGGGACTGTTTGAGCCCAGTGAGGGTCAGCAGGTGGTCCCAGGGCTCAGAGAACGGGTGAAGGCCCGGAGGGGGAGACCCCATTCCCTGACTCAGAGGGGAAACTCCCCATTCTCTGACCCGGAGGGGGAGCTCCCCCATTGCCTGACCCGGAGGGGGAGCCCCCCCCCCCATGCCCTGTTCCATGATTTCAAAATCAATTTCCCTCTGCCACACAGATTCTTGCGTCGCCAGCACAAGCCGTGCTTCAGCACCAAGACACCAAACACTTTCTTCTAAAATGTATTGATATAGTTGGATCACCTGATCAGGCTCCCCATATCCCTTAATTCCTAGAGTCAAGAGCTGGAAAGTGGGATTAGGCTGGATAGTTCTTGGTCGGTTGGTGCGGACATGATGGGCCGAGATGGCCTCCTTCCGTGCTGTAAATTTGATTAATAACCAAATAGCCCAAACTTCGCTAGGCTCAAAGGGATAGCCGTTTGAGTGAAGTGCTGGAGGGCTGCTGCGGATCAGAGCACCAAGGAGAAGCATTACTTCCAGAGAAGAAAATAGGCTGGCTCCTTTTCAATCTCACTATTCAGTGATAGAACAGTTTGGGGAGATACCCCCCACCTTCCCAACAACTTTTGCTCCCCATTACATCCGACCAGAGATTTTTGAATCAGACCGACGAGGAGCAACCTCAGCATTTGTTCCATCAACATCATGAGTTGAATTTCCATCAAGCTCCTGAGGCAACTTCAATTACTGGAGCAGTTTGCATGGACAGGAAGCAACATTTGCAGAGGCTGATACAAACATTTTGAGCTTGGGACGCATTACAGCTCGTTAGCCTTTAGAAAGAAAATCTGCATTTATTATCACATTTCATATACAATAAAATAATTTTTGGCGTATTTACAACCAGGCCTGGGCTGATCTAATTAAAGCCAGTCGCAGCAATCACCGCCAATGAAATATTTTATTAGTGGTTACACGTGTGAGTGGGATGGGAAGAGGGAGAGGAGTGGTTCATTTTATTGCTTGAACTTTTTATTAAACTGAGGAATGCAGGTTGGCGAGGAATGATGCCTCACGACTGATCTCACACCATGTCTTGCTAGTTGCCATCAATTCAGGTGTTTGATGAGCGATGCTGCCTGGTATATTTTTGGGTCCGCAGAAACAGACGCTCCCAATCGAAACATTATTTAAAAAATAAACCCAATTAGATTGCAGATGTTTCGTGTCTGTTTGACTGGAGTAACTGACCAGTACCTGTGTAACATGCCAAGGGGCTGAATTTGTGCGAGGCAGGAAGGGGATTTTGTTACAGATGTAACATATGTAACACCACTCAGGAAAAAGCCATTGGAGTCAGCCCCCTGAGTTATTCATTGCTGAACATGAATTATTTGATGCAAATGTTCTCAACCCCGCTCTCCCTTTGCTGAAGTTGCTGTAGCAGGGCCTGGGGGGAGAGAGGGGATGTGCGGTGGGGGGCGGGGTTGTGTCCACACACTGGGGCCTCATCCAAGTAACCATTTTTTACGTGGCTTGGCAGTGTGGTCATGGGGCTATTCAACTGTAGCAGGTGTCACAGGTTGGTAGAGCTGTTGCATTGTGAGTGGCTTAGCCAGTTACGTGATGTTCACAAGACTGAAGAAAACCCCCATCAGTTGAGTCTCGGTCATCCAAGATGAGGTATGAGTTTACAAGGGACACCGGCAATCACACATTTAAAGTTGTGTTTCCTAAAAGTTGTCATATGGGACATATATTCCCCTTTCCAGAAGTAAATGAGACACAATACAAGAATGGTTTAGTTGAATAAAATTTTATATAAAACTTGTGATTTGTATAAAACTTTAACAATGTATTAAAATAACATAATTATTCTGAATGAACATTTTTACAAAAAAAAATCTTATGAACAACAAACAGCAACAACAGCAGCAACAACGACATCAACAACAGTATAAACTGCACTGAAAAGACACTGCACCCTGCGACAATTCTACCTGCGGCCACCTTTCCTCCCCAATTCCCCCCCTGACCCTTGGTCCTGCCCCCCTCCTCCTCCCACTATCAATATCCTTGGCCCTGCCCACATTGGGACCAGTACGTCGTGTACCAGCACAGGACCTCGAGCGTGACTGCTGAGAGGGGGCGACAATGGCAGCGCTATGTTTGGGGGTTCTGGATAAGATGGAGGTGCTGAGGACCCATCTTCAAAGTTGGAAGAAACTAATTCCTCCCGACGATCAGGTGTTGTCACCATTGCTGGTATGGCACCTTGGGGTGCAGTGCCATATCCCACGACTGTTGATTGCCGCATAGCATTGGCATTGGTGATCCGGGCAAGTTGCTGGAGAAATACCACCAGCGATGTCTCCGCAAGATCCTGAAATCCCCTGGGAGGACAGATGCACAAACCTTAGCGTCCTCGTCCAGGCCAACATCCCTAGCATTGAAGCACTAACCACACTTGATCAGCTCCGCTAGGCAGGTCACATAGTTCGCATGCCAGACATGAGACTCCCAAAGCTCTATTCGAAACTCGTCCACGGCAAACGAGCCAAAGGCGGGCAGAGGAAATGTTACAAGGACACCTTCAAAGCCTCCTTGATAAAGTGCGACATCCCCACTGACACCTAGGAGTCCCTGGCCATAGACCGCCCTAAGTGGAGGAAGTGCATTCGGGAGGGCGCTGAGCTCCACGAGTATCGTTGCCGAGAGCATGCAGAGATCAAGTACAGGTAGCGGAAGAAGTGTGCGGCAAACCAGGCTCCCTGCCCACCCTTTCCTTCCACCACTGTCTGTCAAGTGTGGTTAGTGCTTCAATGCTAGGGATGTTGGCCTGGACGAGGACGCTAAGGTTTGTGCATCTGTCCTCCCAGGGGATTTCAGGATCTTGCGGAGACATCGCTGGTGGTATTTCTCCAGCAACTTGCCCGGATCACCAATGCCAATGCTATGCGGCAATCAACAGTCGTGGGATATGGCACTGCACCCCAAGGTGCCATACCAGCAATGGTGACAACACCTGATCGTCGGGAGGAATTAGTTTCTTCCAACTTTGAAGATTGAGGTTCTCATATTGGACTATATAGCCACCTAAGAACTCATGCTAAGGGTGGAAAGAAGTCTTCCTCGATTCCGAGGGACTGCCTATGATGATGATGATGAGGTTCTCCCTCACCGCGGCAATCAGCTCCACCATGTCCAGGCTCGCATCCACCTATCGCACAGCGTTCCCACTTTGGTGGATCAGCCACCATGGGTTCACCATGGGGGTCAGTGTGCGTTGTTGCAGTCTGCGTGATCTTGCTTCCTCGGACCAGAATAATTCCAATGAGGAACCGGTGGCCGCCGGTAAAAAGGACCCTTCAAGTCCCGCCACCCCTCCCTCCTCCTGCACCACCACCGTTACAACACTTTGAGGAGTGGTCTCCTCCAACTCCTCCAGCACCATCTCCTTTCTTCCACCATCTCTTCATTTGTTCTTCTGCAATGACTCCTCTCTTGGAGGGGCAGGCAGCTCCACCTGTGCAACTATAAAAACATAATATTAATGGTTGGTGGCGGGGGAGGGGTCAGAGGTAATATCAGAGCAATTCACTTGCGCAGGCTTATGTGGAGAACAAACATTTTTTACCGAGAATCATTACATGAAACTATCATAGGCAAAGTATAGAGAAAGTACATGACATAACAAAACTTGAGTCCCCAACAGTTTGCCTTCCGAGTGACAGAGTGTGATCAACCAATAAATCATGTCACAACATTACATTACATTCTACATTATATTGCCATAAGATTGAATTACATGACCGCAGTAGAGTCCAGGGATTATGCCGACTTACCCTCCAGGAGAATTGATTCGGCACCAATACACATGGCAGTCCAATCATACGCTCCCATCAGGGCTGCAGCGCGTTCCTCTAGGTCCATCAGAGGAATAATCTTCGATGGACCACCACCCGTTTTGCGGAGCTCCGCCCTATTGCTGGCTAATTTTTTCTGCAAAGGGGACAAAAAATATGTATGAATTAATTTGACAGCTTCTAATACAGAACACACACATACATACATACACAATATATAGGTACACATTAATTGTCCCTCATCTTTTTGTCAACGAGTGCATGATTTAAGTTTTGTTAAGCATGCAAATGTTGCATGATGACCACATGAAAATACAGAGGACTAACACAATGAGATCGATGATGGGAAATAAAAATGACATCAAACTTTACAACATAATAAAATGTGGCACTGCTTAAGAGTAATTCGTCAATGCATGGTAAAAGTTAGTACTTACTCTCGCAGACCCAATGATGACATTCCACGATTTGCAGCACTGGTTTGGCCCCCGCGTCACATGCGTGATGGAGGACACCACCTCAGCGATCTCGCGCCTCAACCACTGATACACAAACGGTGATGGTTTCCGTCGCCCACCCCGTGTTAACTGATTCCAACGGGCTTCCACCTCCTCCACCAATAACTCCTGGGCTTCCTCCGAGAAACCAGTGGCCCTTTGCCTCCCACCTAACACCCTCTCCACTTCAATGGCTTGATTTTCCATTTTTTGACATTTAATTATATATATATAATATATATATATATACACACATATATGTTTGAATTTAATTACTTATTTATTAATTATTATTACTATTATTTTTTAAGATTTTATGATATATTATTATAATTATTACAAGTTATATTTTTAATTATATTATTTTATATTATGATATAATTGGAAATATACAGAATATAATCAATGTACTCCTCTAAACACCTCACAAATCCTCTCACAGCTCCTAGCTCACTGACCTCAAACCAACCTCTGCAGCTTCAAGGTGTCCAGTGCTGTCCTACTCTTCTCTGTGCATGTGCAGGGTCACCCTTGACCCCGAAATCGCAGGAGAATGACCGTGCACGCGCAGAGAAAATTTTCTGTCTGTTTTCTGAAGTGGTTCTGCTTGTCTTACTAAAGGTAAGGAGATCGGCGAATTTTCTCCCATTTTCGCCGCCTGCTCCAGTCCGCTAGAGCAAGGCTTCAACACTGCCGATGTCGAGGACCCGAAAACCGCAGAAGCGCGCACCATCTGTATTCCAGTGGTTAAAAATACACAACCACTGGAATAGTGCCAAGGATCCAGCACCAGCGATCAGTGGGGAATTTCTAGCCCACTGTGACTCCTAGTTCTGGATTCCCCAGCCAGGGGAAAATAGAGTCCGAGAGAACATAAAAACTGACTGAAAAAGCTTCTATAAATATGTGAAGAGAAAAAGATTGGTGAAGACAAACGTAGGTCCCTTGCAGTCGGATTCAGATGAATTTATAATGGGGAACAAAGAAATGGCAGACCAATTCGTTACTGCAGAAGATAAAGGTACACGGAGTCAGAGGAAATGTATTAGCATGGATTGAGAATTGGCTGGCAAACAGAAAGTAGAGAGTCGGGATAAATGGGTCCTTTTCGGGTTGGAAATCGGAGGTTAGTGGTGTGCCACAGGGATCGGTGCTGGGACCACAGCTGTTTACAATATACATAGATAACCTGAAAGAGGGGACGGAGTGTAGTGTAACAAAATTTGCAGATGACACAAAGATTAGTGGGAAAGCGGGTTGTGCAGAGGACACAGAGAGGCTGCAAAGAGATTTAGATAGGTTAAGTGAATGGGCTAAGGTTTGCCAGATGGAATACAATGTTGGAAAATGTGAGGTCATCCACCTTGGAAAAAAAAACAGTAATAGGGAATATTATTTGAATGGGGAGAAATTACAACATGCTGCTGTGCAGAGGGACCTGGGGGTCCTTGTGCATGAATCGCAAAAAGTTAGTTTGCAGGTGCAGCAGGTAATCAGGAAGGTGAATGCAATGTTGGCTTTCATTGCGAGAGGGAGTACAAAAAGCAGGGAGGTCCTGCTGCAACTGTACAGGGTATTGGTGAGGCCGCACCTGGAGTACTGCGTGCAGTTTTGGTCACCTTACTTAAGGAAGGATATACTAGCTTTGGAGAGGGTACAGAGACAATTCACGAGGCTGATTCCGGAGATGAGAGGGTTACCTTATGATGATAGATTGAGTAGACTGGGTCTTTACTCATTGGAGTTCAGAAGGGTGAGGGGTGATGTTATAGAAACATTTAAAATAATGAAAGGGATAGACAAGATAGAGGCAGAGAGGTTGCTTCCACTGGTCGGGGAGACGAGAACTAGGGGGCACAGCCTCAAAATACGGAGGAGCCAATTCAGTGACTAGTGGGGTACCGCAAGGTTCTGTGCTGGGGCCCCAGCTGTTTACATTGTACATTAATGATTTAGACGAGGGGATTAAATGTAGTATCTCCAAATTTGCGGATGACACTAAGTTGGGTGGCAGTGTGAGCTGCGAGGAGGATGCTATGAGGCTGCAGAGTGACTTGGATAGGTTAGGTGAGTGGGCAAATGCATGGCAGATGAAGTATAATGTGGATAAATGTGAGGTTATCCACTTTGGTGGTAAAAACAGAGAGACAGACTATTATCTGAATGGTGACAGACAGGAAAAGGAGAGGTGCAATGAGACCTGGGTGTCATGGTACATCAGTCTTTGAAGGTTGGCATGCAGGTACAGCAGGCGGTTAAGAAAGCAAATGGCATGTTGGCCTTCATAGCGAGGGGATTTGAGTACAGGGGCAGGGAGATGTTGCTACAGTTGCACAGGGCCTTGGTGAGGCCACACCTGGAGTATTGTGTACAGTTTTGGTCTCCTAACTTGAGGAAGGACATTCTTGCTATTGAGGGAGTGCAGCGAAGATTCACCAGACTGATTCCCGGGATGGTGGGACTGACCTATCAAGAAAGACTGGATCAACTGGGCTTGTATTCACTGGAGTTCAGAAGAATGAGAGGGGACCTCATAGAAACGTTTAAAATTCTGACGGGTTGAGACAGGTTAGATGCAGGAAGAATGTTCCCAATGTTGGGGAAGTCCAGAACCAGGGGTCACAGTCTAAGGATAAGGGGTAAGCCATTTAGGACCGCGATGAGGAGAAACTTCTTCACCCAGAGAGTTTTGGTCTCCTAACTTCTTATGTTCTTATGTTCTTATAATTGAACAAATACTTCGGTTCTGTCTTCACGAAGGAAGGCACAAATAACCTTCCGAATGTACTAGGGGACAGTGGGTCTCGTGAGAAGGAGGAACTGAAGGATATCCTTATTAGGAGGGAAATTGTGTTCGGGAAATTGATGGGATTGAAGGCCGATAAATCCCTGGGACCTGATAGTCTGCATCCCATAGTGCTTAAGGAAGTGGCCCTAGAAATAGTGGATGCATTGTTGATAATTTTCCAACAATCTATCGATTCTCGATCAGTTCCTATGGGCTGGAGGGTAGCTAATGTAACACCACTTTTAAAAAAAGGAGGGAGAGAGAAAACGGGTAATTTTAGACCGGTTAGCCTGACATCAGTAGTGGGGAAAATGTTGGAATCAATCATTAAGGATGAAATTGCGCATTTGGAAAGCAGTGACAGGATCTGTCCAAGTCAGTATGGATTTATGAAAGGGAAATCATGCTTGACGAATCTTCTGGAATTTTTTGAGGATGTAACTAGCAGAGTGGACAAAGGAGAACCAGTGGATGTGGTGTATTTGGACTTTCAAAAGGCTTTTGACAAGATCCCACACAAGAGATTGGTGTGCAAAATTAAAGTGCATGGTATTGAGGGTAATGTACAGACGTGGATAGAGAACTGGTTGGCAGACAGGAAGCAGAGAGTCAGGATAAACGGGTCCTTTTCAGAATGGCAGGCAGTGACTAGTGGAGTGCCGCAGGGCTCAATGCTGGGACCCCAGCTCTTTGCTATTGAGCAATCCTTGCTATTGAGGGAGTGCAGAGAAGGTTCACCAGACTGATTCCAAGGATGGCTGAACTGTCATATGAGGAGAGACTGGATCAACTGGGCCTTTATTCACTGGAGTTTAGAAGGATGAGGGGGGATCTCATATAAACGTAAAAGATTCTGACGGGACTGGACAGGTTAGATGCAGGAAGAATGTTCCCAATGATGGGGAAGTCCAGAACCAGGGGACATAGTCTTCGGATAAGGGGTAGACCATTTAGGACTGAGATGAGGAGAAACTTCTTCATTCAGAGAGTTGTTAACAACGCAGAGAGTTGTTGATGCCAGTTCATTGGATATATTCAAGAGGGAGTTAGATATGTCCCTGATGGCGAAGGGGATCAAGGGGTATGGAAAGAAAGCAGGAAAGGGGTTCTGAAGGAATGATCAGCCTTGATCTTATTGAATGGCGGTGCAGGCTCGAAGGGCCGAATGGCCTACTCCTGCACCTATTTTCTATATTTCTATGTTTACAATATACATTAACGATTTGGATGAAGGAATTGAGTGTAATATCTCCAAGTTTGCAGATGACACTAAACTGGGTGGCGGTGTGAGCTGTGAGGGGGACGCTAAGCAGCTGCAGGGTGACTTGGACAGGTTAGGTGAGTGGGCAAATGCATGGTAGATGCAGTATAATGTGGATAAATGTGAGGTTATCCATTTTGGGGGCAAAAATACGAAGGCAGAATATTATCTGAATGGCGGCAGATTAGGAAAAGGGGAGGTGCAACGAGACCTGGGTGTCATGGTTCCTCAGTCATTAAAGGTTGGCATGCAGGTACAGCAGGCGGTGAAGAAGGCAAATGGTATGTTGGCCTTCATAGCTAGGGGATTTGAGTATAGGAGCAGGGAGGTCTTACTGCAGTTGTACAGGGCCTTAGTGATGCCTCACCTGAATATTGTGTTCAGTTTTGGTCTCCTAATCTGAGGAAGGACATTCTTGCTCTTGAGGGAGTGCAGCAAAGGTTCACCAGACTAATTCCAGGGATGGCTGGACTGTCATATGAGGAGAGACTGGATCAACTGGGCCTTTATTCGCTGGAGTTTAGAAGGATGAGAGGGGATCTCATAGAAACGTATAAGATTCTGGCGGGACTGGACAGGTTAGATGCGGGAAGAATGTTCCTGATGTTGGGGAAGTCCAGAACCAGGGGAGATTATCTTAGGATAAGGGGTAGGCCATTTAGGACTGAGATGAGGAGAAACTTCTTCACTCAGAGAATTGTTAACCTGTGGAATTCCCTGCCGCAGAGAGTTGTTGATGCCAGTTCATTGGATATATTCAAGAGGGATTTAGATATAGCCCTTACGGCGAAGGGGATCAAGGGCTATGGAGAGAAAGCAGGAAAGGGGTACTGAGGGAATGATCAACCAATCTTATTGAATGGCGGTGCAGGCTCGAAGGGCCGAATGGCCTACTCCTGCATCTATTTTCTATGTTTCTATGTTTCTATGAAACATTTTCTCAGCGTTAACACTGTCAAGCCCCTTAAGAATGTTGTATGTTTCAATGAGATCACCGCTCATTCTTCTAAACTCTAGGCAATATAGGCCTCGTCTACTCAATCTCTCCTCACAGGCATGTATATCTTTCCTCATTAAAGGAGACCAGAACTGTACACAGTACTCCAGGTGTGGCCTCACCAATGCTCTGTATAATTGTAGCAAGACTTATTTACTCTTATACTGTATACAACACTAGTTAGGCCACAGCTTGAGTACTGTGTGCAGTTCTGGTCACCACATTACAGGAAGGATGTGACTGCACTAGAAAAAGTGTAGGGGAGATTTACAAGGATGCTGCCAGGACTGTAAAACTTTAGCTATGAGGAAAGATTGGATAGGCTAGGGTTGTTTTCCTTGGAACAGAGGAGGCTGAGGAGAGATTTAATTGAGGTGTATAAAATTATGAGGGGCCTAGATAGAGTGGAAAGGAAGGACCTACTTCCCTGAGCAGAGGGGCCAATAACCAGGAAGCATACATTTCAAGTAGTTGGTAGAAGGATTAGAGGGGGGATGAGGAAACATTTCTTCACCCAGAGGGTGATGGGGGTCTGGAACTCACTGCATGAAAGGATTGTAGAGGCAGAAACTCTCATCACATTTAAAAAGTACTTGGATGTGCACTTAATGAGCCATAACCTACAGGGCAATGGACCAAGTGTTGGGAAGTGGGATTAGGCTGGGTAGATCTTTTTTGACCAGCTTGGACACGATGGGCCAAATGGCCTCAGTCTCTATCTTTATGATTCTATGATTCTATACTCTAATCTCTTTGTAACAAAAGCTAACATACCATTTTTTTCCCCAATTGCTTGCTGTATCCGCATGTTAATTTTCTGTGATTCATGTACAAGGGCACCTAGGTCCCTCTGAATGCAACTATTTCCTAGTCTCTCACCTTTCAAAAATATTCTTTTTTGTTTTTCCTGCCAAAGTGAATAACTTCACACTTCCCCACATTGTATTCCATTCTCCATTTTCTTGCCCACTCAGTAAACCTGTCTATGGGCTAGACTTTCTGGCAATTAAATCTCAATTAAATCTCTCCTCAGCCTCCTCTGTTCCAAGGAAAACAACCCTAGCCTATCCAATCTTTCCTCATAGCTAAAGTTTTCCAGTCCTGGCAACATCCTTGTAAATCTCCCCTACACCTTTTCTAGTGCAATCACATCCTTCCTGTAATGTGGTGACCAAAACTGCACACAGTACTTTGCTGGCCATCTCCCAAAAAATGGACTTTGCTCCAGCGATGTACCATGTCTCAGCCTTACTGATCGCTGGAACATGGCCCATTTTTCTTTTAGCGATTTTCCTTTCGGCGATAAGCCAGCGATGTGAAATGGGTGATCCGAAAGGTGACATTCACCCACCGAACGTCCAGCGATGTGGAAGGCAAAAGCTTCCCTAGCAACGGGCTTCTGTGCATGTGTAGGTTTTTTTTTTCAGCCGACTGGCTTTCCCGCATTTCGGGAGGCCATGGGTCATCCACAGATGCGCAGAAGGCACAGGGAGGGGCAGAGAGAGAGAGAGAGAGAGAGAGAGAGAGAGGATAGAGAGAGAGGATAGAGAGAGAGGACAGCGAGAGAGGAGAAAGCCAGAGAGGAAAGAGGAGAAAGATAGGAGAGAGCAAGCAAAAAATCAAATAATCAAATAATCGCGCTGTTGCAAAAAAGTTTTAAAGTATAGAGCAGTCGATATAATAGTTTGAATTTTTGCAAAAGTATATAAAAGATAATCTAATTTTAAAAATGTCACTGGAAGGTGAAGGGGAGAGGAAAAGGGCAAAGCCCTACAGTGACTAGGCCAATGAGGCCCTGGTAAACGAGGTGCATTCTCGGTGGGGTGAATTGACTCAGGGTGTGCACAGGTAACCCCCACCCCATGTTTACAGAAAAATCTGGACAGAGATCGCTGCGGTGGTGTCCTTGGCATCCCATGAGGCGAGGGGGTCGACACAGTGCCGAAAGCACTGGAATAGTTTTGTAATGGCAGCAAGAGTAAGTTGTATTTTATATTTTACTGATGCAAATTTTTATTAGAACAATGAATTTCCTGTGTTGAATATAAGTTTGTCATTCATAAATGCATTACGGTAAACCATGTTAAGGTCTGGAAAGTGTTTTGAACCAGCAGCATGTAACGTTTTAAACTGTTGTGACTTCCTGATACTATCTAGTCAATTAGCTTATGCTATGCTATGCTCTTTTCTCGTTTGCAGAAGAAGATATCTGTGATATCTTCACAGAGCACAGCACACACAGCTTCCTAACATAGCAGGCAGCTCTCTCGAAAGTCTCTGGAAATCTGCAGTTTCTGTTTATTATTAACCCTGCACTTGCAATACACAATACGTCCACATCCACAGTGTGGAGCTGCAAACATTACAAGCTTACAAACATTAAACTTCTCCCTCGTTAATGAAGAAGCCATCATAACAAACATCATACATAACTTTCATGTTTATACATAACACAGGATATAAACTTTTTTTTCCATATTTACAAATTTAACTTTACCACTTGTTTTCTGTTTCGAAGAGGATACCTTCGCTCTCGAACAGAACTTTCCAAACATGGTGTCGAATCTAAACTCATTCAAGGCTCATCCTGAGGAACGTTTTCCTCCACAGAATTTCCTTGATTTTCATTTGAATTCACTCTAACTTCAGGCTCTTTGTTTTCCTGACTCGGACTCAGACTTTCATTCTGATTCTCTCCTGGATTTGTTTCCAGTACATTGGATTTAGGATTTGCTACTGGTGTATCAAAACTATCTGATGAGTCAGAAATAATTGAATCATTCCCACCTTCAACTCCTTCCATGTCTGTAGGTAAAATATGATCAATATGAACAAACCTAACCTGTCCATTGTCAAACATCTTTACCAAATATGTGCGAGGACCACATATCTTCACCACTCTTCCTGGTAACCACTTTAACCATTTATGGTGATGGTTCTTCACTTTCACCTTCTGGTTTAATTTCACACTTCTCTCTTTTATTCTACCTCTATCATGATTCTCTTTCTGTCTTAACTGTGTCTCTTCTATGGACTGTGCCAAATTTAGCTTTAACAACGAGAATTTGGTTTGTGGCTGTCGTTTGAGAAACAACTCTGCTGGTGTTCTACCAGTAGTTGTATGAGGAGTATTTCAATAAAATCAAAATATTAGCCAATTTGTGATCCAATGACAACTGTCGATTCCTTAGATTTGGATCTAACATTTGTTTTAGAAGGGCACATTTTACAATTTGTACAGTGCGCTCTGCTGCACCATTCGAAGCAGGGTGGTATGGTGGAACCTTGGTATGTTTCACACCATTTTTGCTCGTGAATTGTGCAAATTCTTCTGAATGAAATTGTGGTCCATTATCCAAAACAATTTCTTCAGGGAGGCCAAATGAAGAAAATAATTTTCGTAAAATGTCCAATGTTTTACTTGTTGTTATTTTCTGCATTGGAAACACCTCAACCCACTTTGAATGGCTATCAATCACAATGAACAATTGTTGTCCTTCTAACTCAGCAAAATCAATATGTAGCCTTTGCCATACCCTGGGAGGCCATTTCCATGGCTGTAATGGTACTGGTGGTGGTTGCTTGCTTACCGATTGACATGACATACACTGACTCATGATGTACTCTATATCTTTATCAAGTCCTGGCCACCATAAATAACTGCGTTCAAAACTCTTGGTCAAGCACATTCCCAGGTGCTGGTCATGGAGCTCTCCTAATAAGTTGGACCTGAATTTATTCGGTATAACCACACTTGCACCCCACTGATAATTCATTCCTACGAATGAAGAATGGATGTGTATCTTTGTCCGTTACCTGGTTTGGCCATCCATTTGCAATATAATCATACACCTTTGACATCACTGGGTCACGTTTGGTTGCTCTACCAATCTCTTCAGCAGTGACTGGCAGTTCATCGACGTGGGAAAAATAAAACGCTTCTTCCCTATCGGGTGTAACTTGTGATGGGGAAGGCAATCTTGACATTGCATCAGCATTACTGTGATCAGCCGATCGTCTGTATTCAATATCATATGTATATGCTGACAAAATCAAAGCTCATATCTGCATTCGGGCTGCAGCTAATGTTGGAACTGGGGACTTTGGATGGAGGATTGCTGTTAGGGGCTTATGGTCCATAACGATGGTAAACTTACGACCATACAAGTATTTGTGAAACTTCTTGACCCCAAAAATTAATGCCAAAGCTTCCCTTTCAATTTGCGCATAATTATTCTCACTGGCACTGAGAGTGCGTGAAGCAAAAGCAATTGGTCTCTCCTCCCCACTATTTAATACATGAGAGATTACTGCCCCAACTCCATATGGAGAGGCATCACATGCTAGCTTAATCTCCTTAGGTGTGTCATAGTGAACTAACATGGTGCTCTCTACCAATTTGCTTTTACACTCCTTGAATGCTGTATCGCATTCTTTTGACCACTTCCAATGGACCTGTTTTTTCAAAAGTTCATTCAGTGGTTGTAATGCTGTAGCCAAATTTGGTAGGAACTTCCCATAATAGTTCAAAAGACCCAAGAATGAACGAAGTTCAGTGGCATTCCTGGGAATGGATGCATTTCTGATTGCATCCAGTTTTTCCTTGGTCAGATGTAAACCTTCTTTGCCTACTCTGTACCCTAAGTACTCCACTGAGTTTTTAAATAACTCGAACTTACGAGCAGACACTCGTACTCTGTTCTTCACTAGCCATTTGAGGACTTCATTCAATATGTTATTATGAATTTGCCTATTTGATGCTGAAATTAGTATGTCATCCAAAAACATACTAACCCTTCAATACCTTGCAAAATCTGGTTCATCACCCCTTGGAATATGGCAGGGGCGGAAGACACTCCAAACGGTAGCCTATTAAATTGATATAGGCCTAGATGAGTATTTATAGTCAAACATGACTTGGTCTCCTCATCTAGTTCAAGCTGTAAGTAGGCATTCGTAAGATCCAGTTTTGAGAAGATCTGACCACCTGTCACTGTTGTGAACAAATCTTCTATATTCGGCAATGTATTGGGGACATTACCCTCTAGGACCTGGTTTACGGTTACTTTATAATCACCACACAATCTTACCTTACCATCGGACTTAGGTACAACAACAATGGGTGTAGCCCAATTACCTCGATCTATCTTACAAATAATGTTCTCAGTCTCTAGTCTTTTGAGTTCTTGCTCAACTTTCCCCTTGAGTGCATATGGTACGGAACGTGGCTTGTAGTAAATTGATCTAGCATCGTTCTGTACCCTGACACTTACCTTGAAGCCTTGGATCGGGCTGCCCGTTTCACAGAACACGTTCGGATACTTCTTGATAACCTCATCCGTTGATGAAAATCTCGCTTCCACAGAGAAAATCTTACTCCAATCCAGCTTCAGTAAGCTCAACCAATTTCTTCCAATAAGGCAAACTTGTCTCCTTTCACGACTATTAGAGGCAAGTTCTGAAATTGATCTTTATATTTCACCGGTACGGTGATACGACCTACCACAGCAATTTTCTCTCCCGAGTAGCCTCACAGCTCTATCTTGGATTTCTCCAGTTGAAAATCACGCAATTTGTCACAATATAGTGACTCCGGTACTACACTCACGGATGCACCCGTGTCAATTCCCATTGGTATCTTGAATCCTGCAACATCTATGTGGATTTTGATGCTTTCTGAATTACTGTCCCTTAACTTAATGCTCCTGATGACGTTTAACTCTAACATCTCCTTGTCCTGTTGTTGTTCTTCCAAGCTACGTAATCTCTTGGGATTTCTACTCATAGCTTTGAACGCTGGACTCATAGCTTTAAAAACTGGTTTACCCTTCAGTCAGCATGCCTTCGCAAGATGCCCAGTCTTTCTGCAGAAGAAACACTCTGCCTTCACATATGGACAACTTTGAGCAATGTGTTGTCCCAGGCACCTATAGCATGATTTCAACGCTCTGTTAGAATTTCGAGTTTCTGAGACTTTCGGCCATGCCTGTCTTTTACTTTGAACCTGCAGGTGATTTCCCTCATTTGACTGATGACCGTAATCATTATTTAATTCTTGGGAATATTGTTCGGCCATGCCCATCGACCTCACTGTCTGACAACCAATCTCAATAGTCAAGTCATCCATCATCAATAACTTCCTTCTGATCGCATCATTTTTCACCCCACAAACAAAATGATCCCGTCATGCTTGGTTTTGAAAGTTTCCAAAATTACAGTGCATCGATAGCTTTTTTAATGCTACGATATAATCACTGATATTTTCATCAGCCTTTTGATTCCGAATCCCAAAACGATAGCTTTCAGCAATTTCTAATGGTTTGGGGTTATGGTGCTGCTCCAGCTTCGTTAAAATCTCTTTAAGCGTTGTGTCCTTTGGCTCGTCAGGCACAAGCAGATTTACAAGTGTTTCGTATAATGCCGGACCCGCCACCGATAAGAAGATCGCTTTCTTACGTTCCAACACAGCCCGGTTCTGGACTGCATTGTCTGGAACTTCGATTATGTTATTTGCAGTGAAATACATTTCTAGCCGATCCACATACACTTTAAAACATTCCCGGTCGTGTCTATATTCACCCAAATATCCCAATACACCTACTATTTTAATCTCTAGGTGTTCACACCGTGTGCTGTATTTTACCTTGGATTTTGTAGCTTTTTCCAAAGACAGAAACTTCCAAAGTCTCTCTGTCGGCTGGCTGAATCCTTCACCAACAACATTTAAGCTTTAAATCATCCGAAAAATCCCATCTTCCGTCGCCAACTGTGATATCTTCACAGAGCACAGCACACACAGCTTCCTAACATGGCAGGCAGCTCTCTCGGAAGTCTCCAGAAATCTGCCGGTTCTGTTTATTATTAACCCTGCACTTGCAGTACACAATACCTCCACATCCACAGTGTGGAGCTACAAACATTACAAGCTTACAGACATAACAATATCTATCAATGTCGGGGCGGCGGCTCTGCTTATCTTCAGCCCTTACTGGAGATCGAGGAGCGCGCGGCCGTGCTGGTTGGCCATGAGAGCCGTTCGGCCACCACCCGTGGTCTGGCGGAGCCCAGCCATACATCTAGTGAGTAATGTGAAATGTGTCAAACAGTATTAAAAACAGTATTAAAAACTTAAATAAGTAACTAATCTAATGTCCTGTAATTATAATGTAATATGCAATATACATGTAATGTACTTATGATATACAGCCCTTGTGCATAAGAAGCAGGGGTTGCAGCCACTACAGCTTTCTGGGGTAATGAAAAGTATTGATATGTAACGTCTCTTGTTAATGTTCACCGTTGTGTTCGAATAAGCTCTGTAAAAAGGTCATATGTGTTTTAAGGTCAACCTGAAATGCTCATACAGGTGCAACTGGCAGCAGCACCAGCACCTGCACTGTCATCTCTGAGGAGGAAGAAGTGGAGGAGCAGGAAGAAGAGGAGCACTTTCCTCATCTCAAGGAGGAAGAGGAGGAGAAGGATGAGCTGGAGCTCCAGCAGGAGCCGTCAATTGTTGAGGAGGGGTTGAACCTGCGGTCATCTCTGTTGAGATTGAGGATACACCGGGACCAAGCGGTGTGCAGTCGGCAACGCCAAGGTGCAATATATTAAGCACGCCTACCCCACGGAGGCCGGGTCAGCTAGGCCAGAAAACGCCTCCCCAGGATGATCAATTGGTGGGCCTGATGTCCCTGTATTCGGAGACGGTCGCAATCGGTCGCGAGCTGATCCAGGGGTTCACACAATTCGTGCACGACTTTTCCAAGTTGTCTGCAGTGCAAGTCGAGCTACTGGAGGTAGCATGGCAGACTCTGGAAGGGGTGCATGAACAGACCGCTGCAACAAATGCCCTTAGGTATGCGCTGCTGGCGGAACACGGCGTTGCACCCCAAGGTGCCGTCTTCGTCACGAGTTGAACCCCGAGCACTCAGGCAAGTACGGAGGATCCAGTTCCTCTTGACTCGGAAGACCAGCAACCTGCTTCGTCTCCCTCACCACGGCAGGAAGTCTTACCGTCGCCCGCTGCACGCCAGCTTCATCTCGGATTGCGGGGACCAGGACAAGCGGATGGTGCAACGACATGGGAGGGTAAACGACCTGGAGGCAAACATGGCCGCAGGTAGGGGGCAGGGGGATTGTTTTTGAAAATGATGTTACTGTTAATGTTAATGTTAATGTTTGTTCATAGTTGGGGGGTGGGGTGTGTGGTTTGGGTGGGTGGGGAGAAGGGTGTTGAAAAATATTTACATGATTTGTTTGCAATATTGCAATAAATTTTTTTATTGATTTTAACAATTGTTGTGCATTCTCTGATAAGGTTGGTTTGCTTAGGCATTTTACAAACTTTAACATTTCATTCTCTTATAATAACATTACTTAAGTTAAGCATTAATGCAAATGTTGAACTACAGTGCAGGCGAGGCTAAAGCGTAACTCAAACGAAACTCAACGCAAATGCAACTTTTGTTTAACTGTAACTGTGACTGTCCCAAATGTCAATTCATGCAAAGCGTTCATATATGAACTGCTGACGCAACAGCTTTGCAGCCGCATAACTCACACAGGGTACTGTTCTCCTGGCAGTGGGGCGGGAGGGACCACAGCTACATCGCCAGGCTGGTCCTCCCCAAGGTCCTCACCAGCCTCCTTTTCCACCTCCATCTCCTCCTCCTCCTCCTCCTCTTGCTCCACACCAGTTGGCTCTTCCGTCTCACCTTCTTCTAGAGCTGGACCTGCAGCCCCATCAGGCATTTGCTGTCCTCTCCTGATTGCTAGGTTATGTAGCATGCAACACACCACAATAAACTTAGCGACCTCATCAGGGTGGTACTGTAGGCTGTCACCAGAGTGGTCAGGCATTCGGAAATGCTGCTTTAGGACTCTAATTGACTTTTCGACGATGTTCCGTGTCGCTATGTGGCTTTCGTTGTAACGTTTCTCTGCTTCAGCGATGGGATTACGCAGTGGGATCATCAGCCAGCTGGCAAGGCCATATCCCTTATTCCCCAGCATCCAACCGTGACCTTCTGGCTGATTTACAAACAGGTCCGGGATAGCACTCTCACATAGGATGTGCGCATCATGGTGCTGCCAGGAAATGTAGCACTTACCATCAAGGATAGAATCACTGCAATGGCTCAAATGATACGGGTGTTGAAACAGTTTGGGTGGAGATAAGGAACAATAAGGGGAAAAAGTCACTGGTGAGTGTAGGCTATAGGCCCCCTAACAGTAGCAGCTCTGTTGGTCTGGTCATAAACCAGGAAATAGTGAGGGCTTGTAAAAAGGGAACAGCAATAATCATGGGTGATTTTACCCTCCATATTGATTGAACAAATCAAATTGGTCAGGATATGACAGGGGGATGGGAATCTATGCAGGGAGACAGAGGGAAGTAAAATGGGGCAGAAGCAAATTGTAGAAAGGAGACAAGGAAAAGTGAAGCGCAGAGAAATCAAGGACAAAAATCAAAAAGGGCCACATTATAACATAATTCTCAAAGGACAAAAAGTGTTAAAAAAATAAGCCTGAAGGCTCTGTGTCTCAATGCGAGGAGCATTCGTAATAAGCTGGATGAATTAACTGCGCAGATAGCTGTTAACGGATGATGATGTAATCGGGATTACGGAGACATGGCTCCAGGGTGACCAAGGCTGGGAACTCAACATCCAGGGCTATTCAATGTTCAGGAAGGATAGACAGAAAGGAAAAGGAGGTGGGGTAGCGTTGCTGGTTAAAGAGGAGATTATCGCAATAATTAAAGCTTGGATGATGTGGAATCTGTATGGGTAGAGCTGCGGAAGACCAAAGGGCAGAAAACGCTAGTGGGAGTTGTGTACAGACCACCAAACAGTAGTAGTGAGGTTGGGGATGGCATCAAACAGGAAATTAGGGATGCATGCAATAAAGGTACAGCAGTTATCATGGGTGATTTAATCTACATATAGATTGGGCTAACCAAACTGCTAGCAATACAATGGAGGAGGATTTCTTGGAGTGTATAAGGGATGGTTTTCCAGACCAATATGTCGAGGAACTAACTAGAGGGCTGGCCATCCTAGACTGGGTGTTGTGTAATGAGAGAGGATTGATTAGCAATCTTGTTGTGCGAGGCCCCTTGGGGAAGAGTGACCATAATATGGTAGAATTCTTCATTAAGATGGAGAGTGACACAGTTAATTCAGAGACAAGGGTCCTGAATTTAAAGAAAGGTAACTTCAATGGTATGAGACGTGAATTGGCTAGGATAGTCTGGCGAATGATACTTAAAGGGTTGATGGTGGATAGGCAATGGCAGACATTTAAATGTCACATGGATGAACTTCAACAATTATACATCCCTGTCTAGCATAAAAATAAAATAGGGAAGGTGGCTCAACCGTGGCAAACAAGGGAAATTAGGAATTGTGTTAAATCCAAGGAAGAGACATATAAATTGGCCAGAAAAAGCAACAAACTGAGGACTGGGAGAAATTTAGAATTCAGCAGAGGAGGACAAAGGGTTTAATTAGGAATATGAGAGTAAGCTTGCAGGGAACATAAAAACTGATTGCAAAAGCTTCTATACATATGTGAAGAGAAAAAGATTAGTGAAGACAAATGTAGGTCCCTTGCAGTCAGAATCAGGTGAATTTATAATGGGGAACAAAGAAATGGCAGACCAATTGAACACATACTTTGGTTCTGTCTTCACTAAGGAAGAACAAATAACCTTCCGGAAATACTAGGGGACCGAGGGTCTAGAGAGAAGGAGGAACCGAAGGAAATCCTTTTCATCAGGAAATTGTGTTAGGGAAATTCACGGGATTGAAGGCTGATAAATCCCCAGGACCTGATAGTCTACATCCCAGAGTACTTAAGGAAGTGGCCCTTGAAATAATGGATGTATTGGTGGTCATTTTCCAACATTTTATAGATTCTGAATCAGTTCCTATGGATTGGAGGGTTGCTAATGTAACACCACTTTTTAAAAAAGGAGCAAGAGAGAAATCAAGGCATTATAGACCGGTTAGCCTGACATCGGTAGTGGGGAAAATGTTGGAATCAATTATTAAAGATGTAATCGCAGCGCATTTGGAAAGCAGTGACAGGATCAGTCCAAGTCAGCATGGCTTTATGAAAGGGAAATCATGCTTGACAAATCTTCTGGAATTTTCTGAGGATGTTTCCAGTAGAGTGGACAAGGGAGAACTAGTGGGTGTGGTATATTTGGACTTTCAAAAGGCTTTTGACAAGGTCCCACACAAGAGATTAGTGTGCAAAATTAAAGCACAAGTTATTGGGGATAACGTATTGACATGGATAGAGAACTGGTTGGCAGACAGGAAGCAAAGAGTAGGAATCAACCGGTTCTTTTCAGAAAGGCAGCCAGCAACCAGTGGGGTACTGCAAGGTTCAGTGCTGGGACCCCAGCTATGTACAATATATATTAATGATTTAGATGAAGGAATTGAATGTAATATCTCCAAGTTTGCAGATGGCACTAAGCAGTGTGAGCTGTGAGGAGAATGCTAAGAGGCTGCAGGGTGACTTGGACAGGTTAGGTGAGTGGGCAAATGCATGGCAGATGCAGTACAATATAGATAAATGTAAGGTTATCCACTTTGGTGGCAAAAACAGGAAGGCAGAATATTATCTGAATGGTGACAGATTAGGAAAAGGGGAGGTGCAATGAGACTTGAGTGTCATGGTACATCAGTCACTGAAAGTTGGCATGCAGGTACAGCAGGCGTTGAAGAAGGCAAATGGCACGTTGGCCTTCAAAGCGAGAGGATTTGAGTATTGGAGCAGGGAGGTCTGACTGCAGTTGTACAGGGCCTTGGTGAGGCCACACCTTGAATATTGTGTACAGTTTTGGTCTCCTAATCTGAGGAAGGACATTTTTGCTATTGAGGAAGTGCAGCGAAGGTTCACCAGACTGATTCCCGCGATTGGAAGGACTGACATTTGAAGAAAAACTGGATCGACTAGGCTTATATTCACTAGAATTTAGAAGAATAAGAGGGGATCTCAAAGAATCATATAAAATTCTGACGGGATTGGACAGGTTAGATGCAGGAAGAATGTTCCTGATGTTGGGGAAGTCCAGAACCAGGGATCACAGTCTAAGGATAAGGGGTAAGCCATTTACAATCGAGATGAGCAGAAACTTCTTCACCCAGAGAATTGTGAACCTGTGGAATTTTCTACCACAGAAATTGTTGAGGCCAGTTAGTTAGAAACATAGAAACATAGAAAACAGGTGCAGGAGCAGGCCATTCAGCCCCTCCGGCCTGCACCGCCATTCAACGAGTCCATGGCTGAACATGAAACCTCAGTACCCGCTTCCTGCTTTCTCGCCATACCCCTTGATCCCCCGAGTAATAAGGACTTCATCTAACTCCCTTTTGAATATATTTAGTGAATTGGCCTCAACTACTTTCTGTGGTAGAGAATTCCACAGGTTCACCACTCTCTGGGTGAAGAAGTTTCTCCTCATCTCGGTCCTAAATGGGGTACTGAAGTTGCATGATCAGCCGTGATCATATTGAATGGTGGTTCAGGCTCAAAGGTCCGAATGGCCTACTTCTGCACCTATATTCTATGTTTCTTTGTTTCTATGGTAGCCTTGAGGAGGAATTCATAGAGTGCATAAGGGACAGGTTCCTTGAGCAGTATGTAACAGAACCAACCAGGGGGCAGGCTATCTTAGATCTGGTCCTGTGTAATGAGACAGGATTAATAAACAATCTCCTAATAAAGGATCCCCTCGGAATGAGTGATCATAGCATGATTGAATTTCAAAGTCAGATGGAGGGTGAGAAAGTTGGATCTCTAACCAGCGTAATAAGCTTAAACAAAGGAGACTATGAAGGTATGAGGGCAGAGTTGGGTAAAGTGGACTGGGAAAATAGATTAAAGTGTAGGATGGTTGATGAACAGTGGTGTACATTTAAGGAGATGTTTCACAACTCTCAAGAAAAATATATTCCAGTGAGGAGGAAAGGGTGTAAGAGAAAAGATAGTCATCTGTGGCTAACTAAAGAAATAAAGGACGATATCCAATTAAAAACAAGGGCATACAAAGTGTCCAAAAGTAATGGGAGGACAGAAGTCTGGGAAGCTTTTAAAAGCCAGCAAGGAACGACTAAAAAAAAATGATTAAGAAAGGGAAGATAGACTATGAAAGTAAACTAGCACAAAATATAAAAACAGATAGCAAGAGTCTCCATAGATATATAAAAAGGAAAAGGGTGACTAAAGTAAATGTTGGTCCCTAAGAGGACGTGACCAGGGATTTAGTAATGGGGAACATGAAGATGGCAGAAACTCTGAACAAATATTTTGTATCAGTCTTTACGGCAGAGGCCATTAACAATATTCCGACAGTGGATAGTCTAGGGGCTATGGGGGGAGGAGGCACTTAACACAATCACAATCACTAAGGAGGTGGTAGTCAGTAAGATAATGGGACGAAAGACAGATAAATCCCCTGGACCTGATGGCTTTCATTCTAGGGTCTTAAGAGAAGTAGCGACAGGGATTGTGGATGCATTGGTTGTAATTTATCCAAATTCCCTGGATTCTGGGGAGGTCCCAGCAGACTGGAATACTGCAAATGTAATGCCTCTATTTAAAAAAGGTAGCAGACAAAAAGCTGGAAACTATAGACCAGTTAGCCTAACATCTGTGGTTGGGAAAATGTTGGAGTCCATTATTAAAGAAGCAGTAGCAGAATGTTTGGAAAAGCAAAATTCGGTCAGGCATAGTCAGCATGGATTTATGAAGGGGAAGTCATGTTTGACAAATTTGCTGGAGTTCTTTGAGGATGTAATGAACAGGGTGGATAAAGGGGAACCAGTGGATGTGGTGTATTTGGACTTCCAGAAGACATTTGACACATAAAAGGTTACTGCACAAGATAAAAGTTCACGGGGTTGGGGGTACTATATCAGCATGGATAGAGAATTGGCTAACTAACAGAAAACAAAGAGTTGGAATAAATGGTTCATTCTCCGGTTGGCAATCTGTAACTAGTGGGGTGCCGCAGGGATCAGTGCTGGGACCCCAACTATGTACAATCTATATAAACGACATGAAAGAAGGGACTGAGTGTAATGTAGCCAAGTTTGCTGATGGTACAAAGATGGGAGGAAAAGCAATGTGTGAGGAGGACGCAAAAAATCTGCAAAAGGACATAGACAGGCTAATTGAGTGAGCAAAAATTTGGCAGATGGAGTATAATGTTGGAAAGTCTGAGGTCATGCACTTTGGCAGAAAAAAAATCAAAGAGCAAGTTATTATTTAAATGGAGAAAGATTGCAAAGTGCCGCAGTACAGCGGGATTTGGGGGTACTTGTGCATGAAACACAAAAGGATAGTATGCAGGTGCAGCAAGTGATCAGGAAGGCCAATGGTATCTTGGCCTTTATTGCAAAGGGGATGGAGTATAAAAGCAGGGAAGTCTTGCTACAGCTATATAAGATATTGGTGAGGCCACACCTGGAATACTGCGTGCAATTTTGGTTTCCATATTTATGAATTGGTATACTCGCTTTGGCGGCAGTTCAGAAAAGGTTCACAAGGTTGATTCCGGGGATGAGGGGGTTGACTTATGAGGAAAGGTTGAGTAGGTTGGGCCTCTACTCATTGGAATTCAGAAGAATGAGAGGTGATCTTATCAAACTGTATAAGATTATGAGGGGGCTTGACAAGAGGATGTTTCCACTGATGGGGGAGACTAGAACTAGAGGGCATGATCTTAGAATAAGGGGCCACCCATTTAAGACAGAGATGAGACATTTCTTCTCTCAGAGGGTTGTTAATCTGTGCAATTCGCTGCCTCGGAGAGCTGTGGAAGTTGGTACATTGAATAAATTTAAGACAGAAATAGACAGTTTCTTAAACAATAAGGGATTAAGGGGTTATGGGGAGCGGGCGGGGAAATGGAGCTGAGTCCGTGATCAGATCAGCCATGATCTTATTAAATGACGGAGCAGGCTTGAGTGGCCGTATGGCCTACTCTTGGTCCTATTTCTTATGTTCTTATGTTCTTATGATTATTTGGTTGTGGTCAACAACAAGCTGCAGATTCAGGGAGTGGAGTCTCTTTCTGTTGCGAAACACCTCCGCGTTCTGTAAAGGGGCTTTCAGGGCAATGTGCGTGCAGTTTATTGGTCCCTGAACCTTGGGGAAGTTTGCTATTCTTGAGAAACCCAAAGCCCTCTTGGTCTGTGCCTCCCTGGTCATAGGGAAAGTTATAAAGCTCATTCTGTGAGTGTAAAGGATTTCAATCACCTGCCGAATGCAGCAGTGTGTGGTGTGCTGCAAGATACGATAGATGTCGCCAGCTGATGCTTGAAAGGATCCCGATGTGTAGAAGGCTAGTGCTGCAGTAAACTTTACTTCAACAGACAGTGTGGTTCTGATGGTACTGGACGGCTACAAATCCCCCTTGAGGAGCTTGCAAATCTCATCGATGACCTCCTTCTGGAAGTGCAGCCTCCTAAGACACGTGTTTTCAGACAAGTTGAGGTAAGATTGTTTCTCCAAGCACCTTTGTTGGCTGTATACTCGCCTCCTCTGTCTCCTCTGTCTCCGTATTACTCTGCCACCTCTTCGATTGGTCCTTTCAAAAACCAGCATGTGAGCAGTTACAAGTAATGGCACAGAAATCACTATCAATTATTATTTTCACTTGCTATAAATGCACTTTTCATTGAAACATGCCTAATCTATTAAACTAATCTCAATACCAGCCCCAGTCTAACACTGTATACCAGTCTCAGTCTAATACTATACCAGCCCCAGTCTAACACTAGGCCCCATCATAATCAATAATTATTTTCATTTGCTATAAATGCACTTTCCACTAAAAAATGCCTAATCTACTAAGCTACTATTAGTACAATTAAACATAAGTAATAATCTGAATAGATCTAGCTATAAAGGACCCTTAAATAACTCACACTATCTTAGCTCGATTTTTTTAGCTGACTCCACTCTTCCTCTGAACTTCAAAATAGTGCCTGGTTCGTTCAGTAAAGCCCGGGAAAAGTTACTATTATCCAGCGATGTTCTCGTCGAGTGATCAGCCCGACCATGTGATGGCGATGTGCCGGAACTTCAAATCGGCGATGAGTGGGCAATCAGCTCGGCGAAGTGAGCTGAAGCTTGGGGACTTATTTTTCCGGCGATGTTGAGGCCTGAGTTGCCATTTTTTGCTCAAAATGGGCGACAGAGGTCCATTTTGGGTGATGTATGGACGACATATGGGCGATGTGAAGTGGAAATTCTAGCCCTATATCTCTCTGCAGCCACTTTGTGTCCTCCTCATACCTTACTTTGCCACCTAACTCTGTATCATCAGCAAACTTGGATACATTACACTCAGTCCCTTCATCTAAGTCATTAATATAGATTGTAAATGGCTGAGGTCCAAGCACTGATCCTATGGTACCCTACTAATTACAGGCTGCAAAACCCCCAAAAAATCCCGCTTATTCCTACTCACTGTTTTCTGTCTATTAACCAATCCTCAATCCATGTTAATATATTACCCTGAATCCCATGACCCCTAATTGTGCAATAACCTCTTGTGTGGCACCTTATCGAATGCTTTTTGAAAATCCCAATACATCCAATGGTTCTCCCTTATCCATTCTACCAGTTACACCTTCAAAAAACTTAACAGATTTCTCACAACACGATTTCCCTTTCATAAAACCATGTTGACTCTGCCTAATCATATAGCGATTTTCTAAGAGCCCTGTTATCACGTCCCTAATAATAGATTCTAGCATTTTGCCTACTACTGATGTCAGGCTAACTGGCTTATAGCTCCCCGTTTTTTCTCTTCCTCCTTTCTTAAATAGCAGGGTTATGTTTCCTCCCTTCCAATCATTGGGGACTGTTCTAGAATCTAGGGAATTCTGGAAGGTTAATACCAGTGTATCCACTATCTCTGCAGCTACCACTTTTCAAACCCTAGGAGGCAGGTTGTCAGGTCAAGGGGATTTGTTTCTACTTAGTCCCATTGATGTCTCCAATACTTTGGGCTAGAACCTCCACTTTGAGCTTATCGCCCCAAAATGGGCGTTATTTCCAGCGTGGGCGTTAAATAAGGGTTTTCAGATCACCAGCTTCTCGCCCATTCTCAAAACACCTAGTTTACATTTTTGAAAGTGGGCGTAACCGCGAGCGATATCAAATGGGCGGTAGCGTAATATTTTTCTGATCTTCCGCTGTAAAATGTGTCTGTCCTTAGCAACGGCATGGCAACGCTCGATTTCCGCGATTCAGGTCAAGGGTCACCATGACATGTGCAGAAGAGAGACAGAGAGAGGGAGCTCAGAGGCACTGAAAGCGTGTATGGCTGTGGTGTGTGCTTGTTTGGCTGTTGTGGGAGGATTGACAGAGATTCACCAGCAGCAAAAAGTCCACTAAGCACCAAGAACATAGTTGGCACCGAGTTTTTGTCCAACAAATAACATATAAAATGGAAGGGATGGAGGAGGCCCTGGAACTGGTAGCCAGGAAAACTGATGGCAGAGGGCTCCCAGTGGTCCCGGAGCGCTGCACTGCACCCCAAGGTGACACACCCCCATTGCCAATCACACATGAGAGCCAGAAGCAACATCTATGGCTCGGAGCACACTCCTATCTCGGGACCATCCTCTCCTGTATCCGTCCAAGCAGCGCTTCGGCCGTCACCACTCCCCCTCCCCCCCAATGAAACATTGCCTGAGGACCTCCTCGGCCAGGCGGCTTGGAGTCAGGAGGGGAAGGGGAAGGGGTAGAGGTGGAGAGGAGAAGCGGGGTGTGGGGGGAGGGGAAGGATTGGTTTGTACAGAAATACTAATGATTTCAGACTAATGTTCGGTTTAAATGTTTTTATTTAACAAAACCTTGCATCACATTGGCTCAGATAGCTGCACCATTACACGCTGGTGATTCCTTAACATAAATGGATATAATCACACTTAACTTCAATCAACTTAAACTTTAACCGTTGTTAATTCCTGGATTCTTTTACTTCAATCTGGTTCAGTAAAATTACTGAGTCGAATACCTCTTGTGCTTTGAACAAAGCAGTCTTTATTACCGGCCAGTAAGACCTATCAGACAGAAGATATACTCTCTGGATAGAGCATACACACTCCCTACGGATAGGTGAAGTTACATCGTAAAGCGTTAACAGTTATACAGTTTTGAAATCAGATAACAAAATACAAATGGATTGACAGTCTAACTCAGCCACTCATTAGTCAATCTATATGAGATGTTCTTCTTGAAAGCTCAAGTATTGCCTCTAAATGTTTCAATCTAATGGTGTGACTATTTACTGAGACCTTGCAATTCTGCAGATGTATTTCATGTTACAATTATATATTATTGGCAGGATTAGTGACTTGAAACCTTGAGACAGACTGTTAGCTATGCTGATGTTGCACTATTTGCAATCTGACATTCTCCCAGCTATTCTTCCATGGCTTATACATTTTCATATATCCCGTTTACTTTACTGTCCTTAATTCCATATATTCCGTTCAGATATCCACATCCCCCCTTTTATCATTCTATGATAACATTTAGGATCATTCTATGAGTATTGCATTGTTGAGTAGTTCTCTAGTTTGTTGGATCATAACCCGGGAACCCTTGACCACAAGAGGGTCTGCTAACCTTGTCATTGCTTTACAGCAGAGGTTAAGGCAACCAACAATCAAACAGCAGGTAATTATTATGATGAGAACAATTGCCCCATGTATTAGATAGGATCTCCAAGATCCACCCAGAAACCAATCAAACCTGCTAAGTTCTTTTGCTGGTGTGGATAACTTTTTCACCTCCCTCCTTATGTGATCGGCAAGGTGGGTTATGTTTTCTGAACTATCAGGAATGTAAGTGCAACATTCAGATCCTATCAGGGCACACGTTCCCCCTTTCTCAGCTAACAGGTAATCGAGGGCCATTCGGTTTTGTAATGCTACGGTCCTTATCGCTACCATTTCAGCTGTGATGCCCTCCAGAGCCTCAGCACTGCGGTTAGCTACCTGTTCCAATATCGTTTCTTTGAATCCATCTAACAGTCTCAGTTAGGGTCAGGGGAACGGTGCGCAAAGGAATTCCCCCTTTGGAATGTATAGGGATATGTGAACACACCCAGCATCTAGTGAAGTGCCCTTTTTCCGCATAAACGTAAGACATATACAAAAAGGTGTTTACATGGAGCTCTCGCCTTTGTCTTCCTTCCCGTGCACCAAAACTGTCATATATCAACACTATTATGCAGACAGTAGCATACAGACACAGTCTCATCTTATAAATAGTCCAATTATTTAGCTGATAAAAAGAGTTCTGTTTTCACGTTTCCCTTCAGGTCTCCGTCAGTGTATTTGGCTGTCTGACAGGTAAGAGTTCAAACTGATCCTCCTTCAACTGCCTTGTTCAGCTATAGGGAGGAGGAGATCTGGAACAGAAACAGGAATTAGACTAACCAGCAAAATTTGTTTAAATGGTGATGAGCTTGCAGTGGTGCAGGTGAACCCAGGCACTTTTCCCCTCAACCTTGGCTGCAGTGGGGGTAGTGAGTGACACCTAAAAAGGCCCCTCCTATTGTGGCTCTAATCCCTTCCGAATCCATACTTCCTTGGTGCCACGAGGGACAATTCGGGTAAAACTGGGAGGTCGAGGTGAGCATCTTGAACCTGGTTGTGAACAGAGCCTGAGTCAGAGAAAGAACATAGGTGGTCATCAGTCTAGCTGAGATCTCATATCTAGGAACAATTTCCCTCATTAACACCTTAACAACAGTCTGAGTCTTATTGTCCAGGTTAGGGTAGGCTTCAATCCATCTGCTAAACACATCTACTATTACTAACACATATCTGTAACACTGAACTTTTTGCAACTCAATGTAGTCCAACTGAAATGTCTCAAAGGGACCTTCGGGTAGGGGCGTTTTACCCCAATCACAGGGGACTCCCTTCCCTGGATTATGTTGCTGGCCAACCAGGCAACGACTACTGATGTTCTGGGTGATCGCCTGGAGTCTAGGGTGCCACCAAGTAGCCAAAAGTGTGTCACTCGTGGTCCTTGCTCCACAATGAGTAGCAAAATGCAGACATTCTATAACCCATGAGGCCAATTCGTCAGACATGCAAGTCTGTTCCGCGGGAGTGGTCAAGAGTTTAGAAACATTGTCATAAGTACATGCATAATATTTCCACAACAGTTTATCTTTTTCAGGAGCGTCCCCCTGTGCTTTTATAACATCTTGGATGGTTGGCATTGGTTTTTCCGAGGCTAACTTATCCTTCGCAGGATTTTTAATCTGACTCATAATTTTGGGCACTACCATCTGTTGGTCACGAGAGGCCTGTTTGGCCTCTTGGTACAATGACAATGAGTTTGGGGAACATGAGGGCTTGCAACAAATCAGATACTAGCTGTTTCTGAGATATCTCATTCCCCTGTGAGGTTAGGAATCCCCTATTTTTCCATAATTGTCCGAAATCATGCGCCACCCCAAAGGCATACCTAGAGTCGGTATAGATATTGACTTTGAGATCTTTGGCCAAGATACAGGCTTGGGTGAGGGCGAATTGTTGAGCAGAATTCCAAGACCTGATTCTCCTGGTTTACTATGGCGTATCCTGAGATTCGTGTATCTTCTGGATTAATAGAAGTACTTCCGTCAACATAATCATGACTGGGTTCTTCCTCATCTTGGGGTGGCTCAGTAAGAATACAGTCTGGATCTTCCATCAACTAAATCTTCCCTGACTGATGTGGCCTCTTAAATTAAAGATAAGCAATCATGACTGGGTTCTTCCTCATCTTGGGGTGGCTCAGTAAGAAAACAGGCTGGATTAATTGCAGTACAGTGCCGAAAAGTCAGTTTAGGATTGCCTGTGATTTCAGTGGGTTCTGTCGGATAGAGGGCCAGTCCACATTGCCCTGCACTGGGATCTCAATTAATGGGAGTATAACCCACTTGGGAGGGGTCCTCTGCCCACACATGAGGATCCACATAGTCAGGTATGTCCGAGCCAGTATGATGCTGTAGAGTCGTTAAGACCTTCTCGGGGTCCCCATGAAATTGGACTGTTCGGCCATGTTTTACGATTTGCACATCCCGGATGGTAGGGTCAGCCTCATCTATGGCCTTACGTACCATAACTCCCAAATCTTTAGCATGGTGAGGGGCTAATACTTCACGAGCAATATGCGGTGCCATTGTTAGGGGCTGTTTCCACAGATTCTTATCCACTTCCACAAAATCTGCCTCTCTTTCCAGTCCAGTCACTCTAGCCCTTAATAGAATTCCCTTCACTTCCCCTTCGTGATCCTGATAAAAGTTCTGCAGGTCCTGATTCTTTCCACTGGGATCGTATGCTAGGGTCACGTGATAGGGTGCCTGCGGCAGGTCCAGAGACCACCACTGAGGGGTTCTAGTGGTATAATACTGCCGCTTAAGGGTTTCCTGTTTTACAATAATCCCATCATCTCCACACTCCAAATGCAACTGGAATTTGCAAAGGAGGTCTCTAGCCATCAAGTTACAGTCCAGATTGGTTGTGATAACAACTCGATGTTCCACCGATTCTTCCTGGTAACCCATTTTAACCGGTTCTGACACTGGGAATGTCGAGATTTGTCCCAAGAATCCTGAAAGTTCCTGTGTTTCAGTAGAGGCAGGGAGTTTAAGCTTTGATTGTACAGAAGACATGAAGGCTCCCGTATCTATCAAAAAGGGTTGCCACTCATTCAGAATGGGTTCGTCGTCCGGGGAGGATCCCTGCACAATCAAGCTGCGTAGTCAATCGGGGGACAATTGACCAAAGGGGTTGTTCTGGGAGAAGTTAGTGTAAGATCCTCCTCTCCCCCCTTGCCCCCCTCCTCTTCCTCCTCTTCCTTTTCCATGCTGACGGTAGGGGCAATTTTTATTCCAATGTCCTTCCTGCCCACAATTAAAACAGTCAATTCCTCTTACCCAGTCCCGGCCTCTTCCCATACCATGCCGGGGACAATAGGGAGGTTTATTAGCAGGGCTCGGGCCGTTTGGTTGTTTAGTATAACCGTATCCTTGCTTATCCATCCAATCCTGTTTGCAACACTGCGGTTCTATTGATCCTTCCTCCCGAGATGGCTCTTCCTTTCTAGTCACGTATTCAGTCTTGACCCGGGTTGGGGGCGCACCTCCCCCCTCCCCTTTCTTTTTCTGCCAATAATATCTAACTGCCCTTTCCATCTGTCCGGATAGCGTGAGCAATCAAATAGTTGTTTGAAGATCACAGACATCTATAGAGAGGTGGTCTGCAGCTTGTTGTGCATCAGGGTTTGGCATTGGTCTGACAGGGAATTGGTGTCGGGACTTTGGGATCTTGGAAATCATTTCTAGGCCGGAGGATGTTTCAGAGCTGTCTGACTGCTTGACAGTTCTGCGTCTCGATCGGCGGGGGTGTTTGCTATGTCTTTCACAACTTGGACTGGTAGGTTGACTAGAAGATTTACGGGACTGTTTGTGATGTCGAGATATAGTTCTGCCCTTTCGAGTGTGAGATCTGGTCCTTTCGGCTATATTGCTTGTAAACTGGGGATCCGAATCGCTATCAGAGGATGAGGAGTCAGTTTGGGTTTGTTGCTTTGGTGATATGTGGTTGTTCCGAACTCTTTTTACCGGAGTGTTAGGTGGAGGGTGTTGGGAAGAGGACTGGAGCAAGAGGCCAGGGGGTGCGGGAGGCGCCGTTGGGCGCTGAGTCAGTGGCCACTCATCAATTTCATCATCAGCCTCGGTTAACACAAAGCCAGCCATTTTAACTTGTAGTTGATCAATACCTTTCTCAGAGGTCCCAGAGGATCTCTTAGCAAGTTTCTCGTGTGCACATTCATTCTTCTTTTTTTTTTTAAAGACGTCTACAGTTTTAACATGTGTTCCCTCTGTCAATGCAAGTCCTAATTTAATAGCATTTGTTTGCCAACTCGATAGAAGTGATGCATCTTTTAATTTCTGACAATAATGTCACCAGGTTGCAATTAAATTTTTTTATCCCCTTTTCCTCGTCCCCTTCTCCAAATTAATCCCTGTGCTTTTTTTTTACCTCTACGCTTCTAGTGTCACTTAGAGGCCACTGGTCATCCCCTAATAATTTGTTCAGGGCTCCTGATAATTTTCTAAAGTCTTCAGCTCTTTCAGGGAATTCCTCACATAGCTTTTGTAGCGGATTATCCGCATCCGTGGTTTTATCTAACTGATTACCTATTTTCACACTGCCCCTCGTATTACTGTGTCGCTACGCGTTCGTGTCGTCATGCAATTTAAACAAACTTAAAAATAGACACAGACTTTACAGAACTAACACGGACTTTAACTAACTCCAAATAACCAAACTTTACTAATGCTAACACTTACCCGCATCGCCGCACGGTCCGCGTCGCCGCACAATCTCAATACTAAACTACCACGTCGCCTCGCAGTTCACGTCGCCGCGCAATCCGCGTTGCCTCGCAGTTCACGTCGCCGCGCGATCCGCGTCGACCCGTGGCTCGCGTCGCCGCGTGAGTTAAGATACTTTAACTTTAAAAGGTAAACAAGGACTTCTAACACGTACCCGCGTCGCCGTGCGGTTCGCGTCGCCGCGCGATTTACAAAATAGACAAAGACTTCTAACACTTACCCGCATCGCCGCATGGTCCGCGTCGCCGCGCGATCTCAATACTTAAAACTTTACTTAAAACTCTAAACACTTTAAGACTTACAGACTTACTGCCATTAGCACTGACTTTCGCGATTCGCGTTGCTGCGCCTCTGCGTCACTACGCGTCGGCGTCACTGCGCGTTTACGTCACCGCGCATCTACGTCACTGCGCGTTGACGTCACTGCGCGTTCGCTTCACTGCGCGTTTACGTCACTGCGTGTTCGCTTCGGCCCTACCTTCCGAGTTGCTGCGGGGGTTTTTTTTTAAAATTCAATCAGAGCCTAGACGGGCCAAGTGATATTCAAGGTCTCTTCGTCGTACCTGAGTTGAACACCTATCCTCTATTTAAATCCTCATTTTATTCCCTGTGAGCCTAATTTTCTAATTTTGATTTCTTATGAGTCTCAATGTTGGGGAAGTCCAGAACCAGAGGTCACAGTCTAAGGATAAGGGGTAAGCCATTTAAGACTGAGATGCGGAGGAACTTCTTCACCCAGAGAGTGGTGAACCTGTGGAATTCTCTACCACAGAAAGTTGTTGAGGCCAATTCACTAAATATATTCAAAAAGGAGTTAGATGAGGTCCTTACTATTAGGGGGATCAAGGGGTATGGCGAGAAAGCAGGAATGGGATACTGAAGTTGAATGTTCAGCCATGAACTCATTGAATGGCGGTGCAGGCTAGAAGGGCCGAATGACCTACTCCTGCACCTATTTTCTATGTTTCTATGTTTCAATTAATTTCTTTCAGTCTCCAAATTTCCCTATCCTTTCGCGTTACTGCGCAGTTTAAATTCAATCAGTCAATGAAAGCCCTAATTTAATGGAGTTTTTCTACCAATTGGACAGGAGTGATTTTATTTTTTTTTACTGCAGTGGAATTTTTTCCATAATTTAAAATCTCAGAACAATTTTTTTTTTAGCACCTATTTAGTACGTTACTTTTTTTTGTATAACTAGAGAGAAGTCTGGCACGTCGGCTGTGGACTGCTTTTCGTTATCTCAATTGTTCCAGCCTCAAGGTCGTGTTATTTAATATAATTTTTTTTAAAAATCCTTTTGAATCCCTCTCAGTTGTTTTGCTGTGCCTTCTCTGAATGTTTTCTTTCAACAAGTTTTTCTTTTTTTTTTAAACCACCGGGACCATGTAATTTTTTCTTTTTTTTTTAACAAACCTATCCTTTGGGCATTTCCTGGCTCCGTAACTTATCATCCGAATATACGTAATTCAATAAGGTTCACACTCTTAAACTTCCCACATACAGGACAACACTACGAAGGGTTAAAACAAACTTTCATTCTGTTTGAGATAAAACAAACCACAACTCCCCGGCTTTTTTTTACAGTAAAAGTCACAGAAGCATTTCTCATTTAAACAGACATTCACAAGAGTCTCTTTTCTTTCCTATTAATTTTTTTTTTTTGGATCCATGATTGATCATCTATCCCTATCTAGCTCTAACTATCTTTCCAAGTCGCCGCTTGGTTTGCGTCATCGCACAATTTCCCTATCTCTATCCCTATTCTAAGTTTGAAAGGTATTCACCAGATTGTCCTGGATCTCGTTCAGACACTACCTGAGAACCAGCGAGTGGCTAAACTTTCCTCAGACTTTTGAAACCGGGGGAAACTGGAGCAGTATTGAAATCATACTCACTCCAGTGGCCATTTTCCCCTCGTCTCGTCCAAGGCTAGTCTGGCTCTTAATTCGCAAGTTTTCGGCAGTCGTCCGTTGAGATCCCACTTCTGACACCAAATGTTAATTCCTGGATTCTTTTACTTCAATCTGGTTCAGTAAAATTACTGAGTCGAATACCTCTTGTGCTTTGAACAAAGCAGTCTTTATTACCGGCCAGTAAGACCTATCAGACAGAAGATATACTCTCTGGATAGAGCATACACACTCCCTACGGATAGGTGAAGTTACATCGTAAAGCGTTAACAGTTATACAGTTTTGAAATCAGATAACAAAATACAAATGGATTGACAGTCTAACTCAGCCACTCATTAGTCAATCTATATGAGATGTTCTTCTTGAAAGCTCAAGTATTGCCTCTAAATGTTTCAATCTAATGGTGTGACTATTTACTGAGACCTTGCAATTCTGCAGATGTATTTCATGTTACAATTATATATTATTGGCAGGATTAGTGACTTGAAACCTTGAGACAGACTGTTAGCTATGCTGATGTTGCACTATTTGCAATCTGACATTCTCCCAGCTATTCTTCCATGGCTTATACATTTTCATATATCCCGTTTACTTTACTGTCCTTAATTCCATATATTCCGTTCAGATATCCACACCGTCACCAAGGTGATGTCTGAGCTGCACACCCAGCAGTTTGTCAGCCTTGTAAATAACACCAACGTTCTTTCAGGCAAACCGATTATTGATGAACTCCTGACGTAAGGCTCTTGCAGCTATCATGCCACCATGGGCACTTTCATGTGGTCTACAGGGAGGCAGGGGCATGGCTTCGACATCAGCCTGATTGTCTGGGCCGATGTCATCATCCGCCTCCTCATCGTCCTCTTCCTCTCTCTGGTGAGGTGGACTGTCAGACTCATCAGGCAATCCTTGTCCTCTCCTGATAGCCAAGTTTTGTAGCATGGAGCAGATCATTACGAATTGAGCTACCTGCTTAGGGTGGTATTGGAGGTTGCCTCCTAAGTGGTCCAGGCATCTGAAGCGCTGCTTCATCACTCCAATGGTTTTCTCAACGATATTGCGAGTTTCTCTGTGGCTCTCGTTGTATTGCCTCTCGGCGTTGGTGTGGGTGTCACCCGGGGGGCGGGGGGGGGGGGGGTCATCAGCCAGGTGGCGAGGACATATCCTTTGTCACCAAGCATCCAGCATTGACCTTGTGGCTCATTGTTAAACAAGTCAGATACAGTGCTCTCACGCAGGATGTGCGCATCATGGATGCTGCCTGGAAATTGAGTATTCACAGCCAGTATAATTTGCTGGTGGTTCACAACCAGCTGGACATTCAGGGAGTGAAATCCCTTGCTGTTCCTGAAAACCTCAGCATCCTGAAAAGGTGCCCGCATCGTGATGTGGGTACAGTCTATTGCTCCCTCACCTTGGGGAAGTTTGCAATTCTGGAGAAACCTAGAGTCCTCTCACTCTGTGCCTCTCTGGTCATAGGGAAGCTGATCAAGTCCCTCCTGTGTGTGTACAGGGCTTCAGTGACCTGTCTAATGCAGCGATGTGTGGCATGCTGAGAAAGTCCACAAATGTCGCCAGCTGTGGCCTGAAAAGAACCCGAGGCATAGAACGACAGTGCCGCGGCGACTTTGACCTCGACGGACAGTGCAGTTCTGATGGTGCTGGCAGGCTGCAGGTCTGCCCTTATCAGCTGGCATACCTCAGTGAAAACCTCCTTGTGGAAGCGCAGTCTCCGAAGGCTGGTGGTGTCGGGCAAGCCGAGGAAAGAATGCTTCTCCTTTTACTTGCGGGGGGTGTAACGTCTGGTCCTCCTCATCTGTTCATCACTTCATACATTGGGCACATAATGCAGTGCAGCATTCCTTCAGTGATGTCGAGTCTGCTGCATGTATTTGGTCACCAAGAGAGGGTGAGAAAGGACAAGCCCCATTGCAGTGGCTCTCTGTGTGCCACCGATTGCACACAAACAAAGAATGTCCCGATGAGCACACCTCTTCAATTCCAATTGGTCACAGTGTGGTCAAGATGTTTTTAGAGATGTTCACATCAACTCCAATGACCTGCAGAGTACATCCGAACTCCGTCGAGGTTGAAACACAGCAGCCTTTTAAAGGACGCGACATGTGATCTACAACATGGCGTCCATAACGCTGTGATTCGTTCCGGTTAGTTCCATTTTTTGTGGGCGGTTTTTTGAGTGAGCGATATTGTAGGCAAATTGTGTGCGAGGTAGTGAAATTGATGATGGGCGATCTCCATGGCCACTAGTTTGGGTAAATATGCTCTTTACAACAAAAACCAATCGCCGGGCATTAATATTGAATCTCGGCATTAATTTAGTGCGGAAAGTAACGCTGGGCGATATTATGAGCGTTGAATTCACCCATCCTGCTGATTCCGCCCCAAAAAAGTGGGGGGGGCGGTAATATTTTTTCTCGCCGTTAAGCACATGGGGAAAGTAACACTCAAATTCCCGCCAGTTTCCATTTTGTGACAAAATGGGCGATATATAGGCGTTATACGTCATTTCAGCGGTTAAATGGGCGTAAAGTGGGCATTAAGCATGCAAAAAAAGTGGAGGTTCTAGCCCTATGTCTTTACTTATACTGATTTCTTTCAGTTCCTCATTCTCTCTGGACCATTGGTTCCCTATTACTTCTGGAATGTTTTTTGTGTCTTTGATTGTGAAGACAGATGTAAAGCTTAATGTCTCTTGCCATTTTCTTATTGTCCATTTTAATTTCTCCTATCTCTGCCTCTAATGGGCACATGAGCTTTCACTAATCCCTTCCTATTTACATACCCATAGAAATGTTTACAATGTTTTAATGAAGGGGCGGGGGATCTGCTGCTGGAATGGTGGGGTGGGAGTGGGACCTCTTGCTGGAATGATGGGACGGAGTGGAGTAACCTCCTGCTGGGATGGTGGGCTGGGAGAGCAACATGCGACGGCCTGGCCCGGACAGGAAATCAGCAAGGCCATCAGCAGGCCGGGGCCATTAGAGGGAGCAACGTGTGGTGGCGTGCCACTGCATGTAGCAGTGCATGCTGCTGCAGGAGGGCGACGGCTGCGAAGCCAGTCACTGATTGCGGTGCGGGCAGGCATAGCAGGAGGGGGCGAAGGAGTGGCAAGAGTTTGTAGATGGAAGTGACTGGGGCCCAGGAGAGGCATGAATTTAGGACTCAGAAGAGGCGAGGGCCCAGGGGCATCATGGGCCAGCCCACACTGCGATATGTATGCGCACTAGGTCCGTGCAGCAGAGCTGGTCTCCAGTCGTCTTGGGTAATCCTTGTCACTGGACCAAGACCTAGCTCTGTCAAGCCTGTGTGATGGCTGGTGTGCAATGGCCACCACACGTTAAAAAACTTTACGCACAGGCATCTTCCATCCTTCACCATGTAGTTCGGAATCTGGAATATTAGGTCCTTCATTGAAACACCTGTGAATTCATCCCTTTTTGGCGTGGAAACATCCTCGCTTCGAGGGACTGCCTATGATGATGATGATGTGCAACAGTCACCACACATTAAAAAAATTCATGCACAGTCACCTTGCACCCCCTCAATTGGAGTTTAGGACTGGAATATCGGGTCCTTCATTGAAACTCCTGTGAACTCGTGGAAGCAAGTCATCCTCGTTCGAGGGCCCGCCTATGATGATGATGATGAGTCTTGGATCGGGCACGAAGGTTAGCACACTCACTTCAACATGTTCCCGATGTCCTTGTTGTTCTGGAAAAGCAGGAGTGCGGTGAATCGAATGGGAGGACCTCTGCACCTGATCTCGCTAAACTCCATGCCAGGAGCGGAGGCTCCAAAGGTGGGTCCCAGCTTGTGTATCAGACTGTGGCAGAGATAAGGAGGCAAATGTTTTTATGTGGAACCACATTTAGGGATGGGGTGGCAAAGATCTCTGCTGGAGCTTTTAGCCAGTGCCAGAAATCTTTTTGCCAATGAAGAGGGAAAATTGAGTTAACAAAGACATAAAGTGCTATGACTGGAAATTGCAGACCTCCAGCCCTTCCGAAGTGGTTCAGGGCTAATTTCCCTCTGGATTTATGCCAGTTTCCCAGGATAACCTGAGTGGGTATTGGGTGAAAATCGTGCGCCACATTCCTGTCTCTCACCATTACTTTAGGGTTTTACCACTGGAAATGACAGCAGACATTGAATTCCACTGACCAAATATTCCAAAAACGCATTAATAATGGAAACCCCCCATGAAGCCTATTTTCTGGGACGCATTAATTTGCAACACTTAAAGCTCTGATTGGGTCCCCTTGATCACAAGACCTTATTTCTGATTGGTCCCCTTGGAGGATAAGACATACCTAGCAGTTTCTCTGGAACATATAATTAGAACCACCCTGCTACGTAATCAGTGACTTTGCAAAGTGTAATTCGAGCCATTCTGACTGTCAACTCCAGACAGCACAGAGCTCACCTGGAATAGACAGGGTTCACTCTCACGGGTTAAAAACTTCTCCCACCCCACCAAACAAGTTCCTGTCCCCATCTGTCTCCTCAAGCACAAGTTTCTGACATTCTCTCCCCGCTCAAGTTCTTGACCTTCCCCCTCTTCCCCACCCGGCCCAAGTTCTTGACCTCCCCGCCACCCACCCAAGTTCTTCACCTCCCCCCCCGCCCACCCAAGTTCCTGTCCTTCTCCCCCTGCCCGAGTTCCTGACCTTCGCCCCCTGCCCAAGTTCCTGACCTTCGCCTGACCAAGTTCCTGACCTTCTCCCTTCTTGACCTTTTCTCTCCCTCCCTCCGCTCACTGAGTTACCTCTCTCTTTCCCCTCCAATCCCCTCTCCTCATCCCCTCTCTCTGCTCCTCTCCTCACTCTTTGCCTCCTCCAAGACTCTCTTTGCTCCTCTCTCCCCAGTTTCTCTCTTTCTGCCCCACTCTTGCCCTTCTCTACCCCAAGAAGTATTTATATAGAGCCTTTAACATAGTGAAATGTCCCAAAGCACTTCACAGGAGTATTAAATTAAATTTGACACCGAGCTGCATAAGGAGAAATTAGTGCAGGTGAACAAAAGCTTGATCAAAGAGGTAGGTTGCAAAGAGCATCTTGAAGAAGGAAATAAAGGCGAGAGGTTTAGGCAGGGAATTCCAGAGCTTAGGGGCTAGACAACAGAAGGCCACCAATGGCTGAGCGATTATAATCCAGGATGTTATGTGTTGAATAAAAAGTCAGACTAGATACTGCAAGCTCAAAGTAAGTGTGACATAGTCCTTTATTACAGATCTCAGAGTGCCTCTCCAGCCGGTGAGGCCTCCTTATATACAGGTGCAACCCAAGGGATTGTGGGATCCCTTGGGACTCCTGGGGATAAGCCCTCTGGTGGTTAGACATGGTATTTACAGGTTTACATACATTAAAACACTCCTCCCCAAAGTCAATAGTGTAACTATTTACAATGTGAGTCGATCTGGGGCCTTCCTTTCCCTGATTGATCATCTCAGTGCAAATGCTGGTTTTCATGAGTCGTTTGACGGGCCCTCACTGGGCTGCTGCGCAGCTTCCCTTGCTGGGCTGCTGGGTGTGGTGAGTCCTGCTGGGCTGCTGCGGGTGATGGGTTCTGCTTTGTGGTCAACTACTGGGTCAGTTGCCACTTGTGTGTGTGTTGGAGAGTCAAAAAGGTGGAGTCTATTGTGGGTTGTTCTGGATAGTCCGTAAATCTGAGTTTGGTTTGGTCCAAGTGTTTCCTGCAGGTGAGTCCATTTGAGTGTTTGACCACAAACACCCTACTCCTCTCTTTGGCCAAAACAGTGCCAGGAAGCCACTTGGGACCTTGTCCATAGTTCAACACAAATACAGGATCATTTATCTCAATTTTGCGTGACACATTTGCGTGATCATGATAAGTATTCTGTGAAACCGCCTGCTCTCTACCTGTTCGTGTAGATCAGGGTGGACAAATGAGAGCCTTGTCTTAAGTGCCCTTTTCATGAGCAGTTTAGCGGGAGGGACCCCAGTGAGTGAGTGGGGACTTGTGCAGTACTGAGCAGGACTCGGGATAAGCGAGTCTGCAGTGAGCCTTCAGTTACCCTCTTCAAGCTCTGCTTGAATGTTTGAACTGCTCGTTCTGCCTGACCATTGGATGCTGGTTTAAACGGGGCAGATGTGACATGTTTGATCCCATTGTGGGTCATGAACTCCTTGAACTCAGCACTGGTAAAGCACGGCCCATTGTCACTTATAAGGACATCAGGTAGGCCGTGCGTGGCAAACATGGCCCGTAGGCTTTCAATGGTGGCAGCGGACGTGCTTGCCGACATTATCACACATTCGATCCATTTGGAGTACGCATCTACAACCACTAAGAACATTTTCCCAAGAATGGGCCTGCATAGTCGACATGGACCCTGGACCACGGTTTGGAGGGCCAGGACCATAGACATAGTGGCGCCTCCCTGGGTGCATTGCTTAACTGTGAACATGTATTACATTTGTGCACGCAGGACTCGATGTCTGCATCGATACCAGGCCACCACATGTGGGATCTGGCTATCGCTTTCATCATTACGATGTCTGGGTGGGTGCTGTGGAGACCACTAATGAAAGTGTCCCTGCCCTTTTTTGGCACCACTACCCGATTACCCCACAGGAGGCAATCTGCCTGTATAGACATTTCATCTTTGCGCCACTGGTATGGCTTTATTTCTTCCTGCATCTCTAACGGGACACAGATCAACTCCCGTGGAGCACACAGTTTTTTACTAAGGACAGTAAGGGGTCCTGGCTCGTCCAGGTTCTAATCTGTCGGGCGGTAACAGGTGATTGCTCACTCTCGCATGCTTCCATTACCATAACTAAATCTGCGGGCTGTGCCATCTCCACCCATGTGGTGGGCAATGGCAGCCTGCTGAGAGCATCGGCACAGTTTTCTGTGCCTAGCCTGTGGCGGATGGCGTAGTTGTATGCGGTCGGCCTTTTGGCTAAGATCATGCGTAACTGACCTGACAGGGGAGTAACCACCATAACCCCAAGGTGGTTCTCCCTGGATCAGGAAGGTATATGCTTGCTTTTTTGGAAATAGGAGGTGGGTGGGGTGGCTTGACCCATCTACCTCCACGGAGGTGTGTGGGGGACCTGACCCATCCACCTCCATGGCACGAACCTGGTATTGCAGTACTTCCAGGAACGGTGCAGTGGCTCTAGGCCTTTTGGCTAAGAGCATTGGCGCAGAGTGATCCTTGAATGGGCCCAAGGTGACCTCTGGCGTTTGTGATTTGACAAAGAATTGGAACGATTGGCTACGAATTTCAAAAAAAAAAAAAAAACGTGAGCGCCCATCTCTGGATGCAGGCCAATGCACTCGTATTTATCCCCTTGCTTTCAGAAAAGTGGGATATGGTCGGTTTCCAATTCAACTTTGAGCCCGAACAGATATTGATGCATTTTCTTTACCCCGTTAACACAAGCTAACACTTCTTTTTCGATCATGCTGTCGGCCCTCTCGGCCTTAGACAGACTTCTGAATGCATAAGCAATTTGCAATTTCACAAATACATTCGCTTGTTGCAATACACACCTGACCCCGTACGACGACGCATCACATGCTAGTACCATGGATCGTACAACACAAGCAATTTGTTTGAACATAACAGCTTCCTAGCTTTCTCAAAGGCATTTTCTTGGCTTTTACCCCATACCCATTCATCTCCTTTGTGCAGTAAAGAGTGCAGGGGTTCTAACAATGTGCTAAGACCCGGTAAGAAGTTACCAAAATAGTTCAGGAGTCCTAGAAACGACCGCAGCTCCATCACATTCTGTGGTCTTGGTGCGTTCTTGATGGCCTCCGTCTTCGACTCGGGGGGCCTGATGCCATCCGCCGCGATTCTTCTCCCCAGGAACTCCACTTCAGGCACCAGGAAAACGCACTTTGAGCCCCACACGATTAAGCCGACTAAGAACCTCCTCCAGGTTCTGCAGGTGCTCGACGGTGTCCCGACCTGTAAACAAGATATCGTCCTGGAAGACCATGGTGTGCGGGACCAACTTCAACAAGCTTTCCATGTTCGTCTGGAATATTGCCGTGGCCGATTGAATCACAAATGGGCATCTGTTGTAAATGAAGATACGTTTGTGCGTGTTGATGTAGGTGAGGCCTTTCGATGATTCCTCCGGCTCCTGCGTCATGTAGGCCGAGGTCAAGTCCAGCTTCGTGAACGTTTTCCCTCCAGTCAGCGTCAAAAATAGGTCATCTGCCTTTGGTAGCGGGTATTGATCCTGCAGTGAGAAACAATTGATAGTTACTTTGTAATCACCACAGATTCTGACGGTGCCGTCTCCCTTGAGGACTGGAACAATCGGACTGGCCCACTCATTGAATTCGATCGGCGAAATGATGCCCTCGCATTGCAGTTTGTCCAGCTCCATCTCCAACCTCTCTCTCATCATGTAAGGTATCGCTCTCGCCTTGTGATGGATGGGTCATGCCCCCGGAAACAAATGGATCTGCACTTTTGCTCCTTGGAACTTCCCGATGCCTGGTTCGAACAGAGAGGAGAACTTGTTTAGGACCTGGGCACATGACGGACGAAAGCGTTCGGATGTCATCCCCATTCCAGCATTTCTTTCCCAGCCAGCTCTGCCTAACTGTGTGGGGCCATCGCTCGGTACCACCCAGAGTGATAACTCGTGCACCGCTCCATCGTAGGGAACCTTTACGGTAGCACTGCCGATTACGGGAATCAGTTCCTTTGTGTACGCTCTCAGTTTAGTACGAAAGGGAGTCAGGACTGGCTTTGAGGCCTTGCTGCACCACAACTTATTGAAAGTCTTTTTTCTCATTATGGTCTGGCTTGCGCCCGTGTCCCGCTACATGGACACCGGGAGTCCATTTAATTCAACTTTCAGCATTATCGGTGGACATTTTGTGGTAAATGTGTGCACCCCATATACCTCTGCCTCCTCAGCCTGTGGCTCTGGTTCTTCATGATCCACCGTGGATCTGTCCTCCTCTGCAACATGGTGGCTTGCAGGATTAGCAGGGTTTGTAGCTTGCCTGCACATACGTTGGAGGTGTCCCATTGTTCCACAGCCCTTGCAAACGTCTCCTTTGAAGCGGCATGAATGGAAATGATGATCACCCCCACAGTGCCAACAATGTGTTAATGGTCCTGTATTCACCACCCTTGATGGTGGACTCTGAGCCATCTGTGGACGTACAGCTGCAAGCATGTAACTCCTGCCCTGTACCTTTCAATTTGAAAACAACGTTACTTTGTTCACAGTACTTGCAGCAACACTTATGTGCTGAGAAATTTGTTTGGTATTGTCACTGGTGGCGATAAACGCCTGGGCTATCGCTATGGCTTTACTCAAGGTTGGGGTCTCTACAGTCAAAAGTTTGCGAAGTGTTACTTCATGGCCAATGCCAAATACAAAGAAGTCCCTGAGCATGTGCTCCAAGTGTCCTTCAAATTCACAATGTCCTGCAAGGCATTTTAGCTCGGTGACATAGCTCGCGACTTCCTGGCCATCAGACCTCTTGAACGTGTAGAACCGGTACCTCGCCATCAGAACGCTTTCCTTCGGGTTTAGATGCTCCCGGACCAGTGTGCACAACTCATCGTACGACTTGTCTGTGGGTTTCGCTGGAGCGAGCAGATTTTTCATGAGGCCATACGTTGGTGCCCGCAAACGGTGAGGTGGATCGCCCTTCGTTTGGCAGCGTTCGCCTCTCCTTCCAGCTCATTTGCCACGAAGTATTGGTCGAGTCGCTCCAAGAAGGTTTCTCAATCATCTCCCTCTGAAAATTTCTCCAGGATTCCCACGGTTCTCTGCGTTGTTGTGGTGGGGTTCGTCATTTGTATCCCGTTGCCAGTTGTTATGTCTTGAATAAAGAGTCAGACTAGATACTTTAAGCTCAAAGTAAGGTGTGACCGTCGTCCTTTATTACAGATCTCAGAGTGGCCCTCCAGCCTGTGAGGCCTCCTTATATACAGGTGCTCCCAAGGGATTGTGGGATCCCTTGGGATGCTAGGGGATACGCCCTCTGGTGGTTAGACATGGTATTTACAGGTATACATACATAACACAGGATGCTCAAGAGGGCAGAACTAGAGGAGCGCAGGTATCTCAGGGGTTGTGCGGCTGAAGATTACAGAGATAGGGTGGAGCGAGGCCATGGAGGGATTTGAAAACAAGGATGAGAATTTTGAAATTGAGGCGTTGTTTAACAGGGAGGCAATGTAGGTTAGCGAGCACAGGGGTGATGGGTAAGCGAGACTTGATGCAAGTTAGAACACGGTTTTGTCGAGTTTTGGATCACCTCTTGTTTATGTACGCTTTCTCTCTCTCCCACTTTCACTGTCTCTCTCTCTCTCCCCCACTCTCTCTCTCCCCAGTCTCTCTCTCTACCGCCAGACTCTCTCTTTTTCTCTCTCCTCCCAGTCTCTCCCCTTATCTCTCTCTCTCTCTCTCCCCAGTCTCTCTTTCTCTGGCCTAGTCTCTCTCTCTCTCTGGCCCAGTCTCTCTCACTCTCCTCCACTCTCTCTCACTACCCACTCTCTCTCCCTTCCTGTCTCCTCGCCCCCCAAGTCTCTCTCTCTCTCTGCCTCAGTCAGTCTCTCTCTCTCTCTCTGCCCCAGTCTCTCTCTACTCCAGTCTTTCTCTCTCCCCCAGTCTTTCTCTCCTGCCCACTCTCCCTCCCTCACTCTCTCTCCCTCCCTCCCCCACTGTGTTTCTCCCCAGGCTGTCTCTTCCCCAGACTCTCTCTCTTTCTCTCCCCCAGATGCTCTCTCCCTCCCCCCAGACTTTCTCCCTCCCCCCAGACTCTCTTTTTCTCTCTCTCTCTCTCTCTCTCCCCAAGTGTCATCTGTGGCTCAGTGGGTGGCGCTCTCACCTCTGAGTCAGAAGGTTATGGGTTCAAGTTCCACTCCAGGGACTTGAGCACAAAAAAATCTAGGTTGACTAGATACACTGTACTGTCCATCTTTTGCCGCATTTCCTACATTGCAACAGAGACTACACTCCAAAGTATTTAATTGGCTGTAAAGCGCTTTGGTTCATCCGGTGGTTGTGAAAGGCGCTATATAAATCCAAATCTTTCTACCCCACTCTCTCACTCTCACCTACGATCTCCTCTCTCTCAGAAGGCCGCAAAAGTGTTAGTGTAGATAATCACAGCGATATTCTAAGCCAAATTCCTGGAGATAACCCAAAAGCCCCAGTAGCAGGTTCAGGCTCGAGCAGCAGCTCCACGCTCTGCAGCATGGTTTGACCCCACTTCCGGCTTCTTCATATATCATACTGCGGATTGAGCGCGCATGCGCAAGCAGAGGTGGGGTCCATGGCACGGATGTGCAGAAGTTCACAAAAATGTTCATGCAGATAATTACTCCGTATTTTCTGTCACTCACAGCAAAGCAGAGTAAGTGTTCTGTATTGGGGTTTGTTCCAAGAGTGAATGCTTTTCTACGAATTAAATTTTTATGTATTTTTTTTCATGATTTTGGCACAAGATGGCGCCACATGAGAGCAGCTGGTGGCAAGCCTGCCCATTTTTCTCTTTCTGCCAAAAATGACAATAACCCAACTTTAACATTGCACCTCTACTGTAAAGGAAAACGTGGCAGGGACATTATAAATTTATTTCCAACTATTATAACACAGTTAAGCTATTTCTATTTTATAGCAAATAAGGTATTTTTTCAAATGTTGGAATTATGATCCGTTAAAGGCAAACTTCTTACTGGTACATAAGAACATAAGAAATAGGAAAAGGAGTACGCCATTCAATAAGATCATGGCTGATCTGATCATGGACTCAGCTCCACTTCCATGCCTGCTCCCCATAACCCCTTAATCCCTTATTGTTTAAGAAACTGTCTATTTCTGTCTTAAATTTATTCAATGTCCCAGCTTCCACAGCTCTCTGAGGCAGTGAGTTCCACAGATTTACAACCCTCTGAGAGAAAAAATTTCTCCTCGTCTTTGTTTTAAATGGGCGGCCCCTTATTCTAAGATCATGCCCTCTAGTTCTAGTCTTCCCCATCAGTTGAAACATCCTCTCTGCATCCACCTTGTCAAGCCCCCTCATAATCTTATACATTTCGATAAGATCACCTCTCATTCTTCTGAATTCCAATGAGTAGAGGCCCAACCTACTCAACCTTTCCTCATAAGTCAACCCCCTCATCCCCGGAATCAACCTTGTGAACATTCTCTGAACTGCCTCCAAAGCAATTATATCCTTTCGTAAATATGGAAACCAAAACTGCATGCAGTATTTCAGGTGTGGCCTCATCAATACCTTATATAGCTGTAGTAAGACTTCCCTGCTTTTATACTCCATCCCCTTTGCAATAAAGGCCAAGATACCATTGGCCTTCCTGATCACTTGCAGTATCTGCATACTATTCTGTACTGCGGCACTTTGCAACCTTTCTCCATTTAAATAATAGTGTTAGCCATTTATCTGTATCCAGTGGGCCAGGTTGAAAGTGGTTTCTGTGTACAGCAGAAACTGGCTGGCTACAGTAAATTGGCACTGAAGTCTGAATGGTCTGTGCTCGAGGCTCCAATCAAACCTCACCCTTTTAAAGCAAGATACACTGAAGTTTCAAATAACACCCCAAACTTGGGATATACAGATGTTACCCAGCGTGAATTAATAAATTGTTTCAGTATTTGATGGACTAAGATTGTACATTTTTATAATAGAATCTGTTTTTTCCATTATACTAGAACTATAATATGTCTTTTATTGAACACACAGATGTATAAAAAATACTTGTCACTTACTTTAAGTGGGTACTGTAGTAAATATATAATTGGACATATCCTACCATGGCAGTTTGAGAATTTGAATTCAGTTTCAAAAAGTCTGGAAATAAAAATATATCAGTAAAAAAAAAGTGAGCATGAATCATTTTGGATTGTCGTTAAAATAACATATGGTTTATTAACATCTTTAGGGCAGTGTTGTCCAATAATAATTGCCGACAAGCCACGGGTGTGGCTATGCAGACACCAATTTAGCCACTTGCATTAATTTTAGTAGAAAATGCCTTACACACAATAGAGGGTTTTTTTTCAGATTCCAGCATCTGCAGTATTTTGCTTTTGTATTAGTGTTTAATACACAATAGAGGTAAATGTACTTCATGTGATTATATATCCTGTGACAATTCCACCCCCCCGGGTGCAGAATTTCTTAACTACAATTTCTAAGTAGAGCTACTCAGTCAGCTGTGCCTCAATGTGTAGCACACTCGCCTCTGAGTCAGAAAGTTGTGGATTCAAGTCCCATGCCAGAGATTTGAGAACAAAAAATCTAGACTCGACACTGCAGTGCAGTGTTGAGCGAGTGCTGCACTGTCTTTCGGGTGAAACGTTAAACCGAGGCCCCGTCTGCTGTCTCCGGTGGATACAAAAGATCCCATGGCAATATTTTGAAGAAAAATATGGGGAGTTATCCCCAGTGTCCAGACCAATATTTATCCCTCAATCAACATAACAAAATCAGATTATCTGGTCATTATCACATTGCTGTTTGTGGGAGCTTGTTGTACTCAAATTGGCTGCCGCGTTTCCTACATTGTAACAGTGACTACACTTCAAAAAGTACTTCATTGGCTTTAGATGTCCGATGGTCATGAAAGGCGCTATATAAATCCAAGTCTTTCTTTCTTTCCCTAAACATAAACAATGTAGGGCCAATTCTCTGGGTACGCACTGGCAGAGAGGAATCTTCCCTACCGACAGTGCATGTTGGGAAATCATGGGTGCACTGTTCATTATTACCCGCTATGAGTGGTCAGCAGACGAGATTCCCTCCCAGCTGCAAATACTCAGAAAATCGGCCCTATAGATGTGTGGAACCTCTACATTTTTCATTCACAAGAACAGCATTTATTCAAAGCCATTTCTCACTTTATCACACTTGGCTCCATTTCTTTTTCACAATAAAGTGCTGCCAGAGATCAATAATCATACATAATCTTAACTTCTTTTAGTGAATACAGAGTGTTACGTATAGAAGAACTCCATGAGGCTGAGTACTGTGAGCTAAACAACTCCAGAGTGCCTAAACAACATGGCAGCTAACCTTTTATACTGGCCCTGCATGTGTGTACAGGTGACCATTAGGACTCCAACAGTCATATTCTCTGGTGGCAAGTATTACATAGTTACATACTTAATCACTCCTCCCCAATGTCTTCAGTACAAGTCATTTACAAGTTGAGGCGATCTGGAGCCCTTCGCTCCCTGGTTGATCGTCTAAGTTCAAACCCTGGTGTGTGTGAGTTGCACTGCACCGCGGCTGGTCTGACCGGACTGTCAGGAATGGTGGGTTCATCCTCGTGATTGACAGCGAGGTCAATTGCTGGTTAGGTGGATCGTCGATGGTGATGTCCTCTTCAAGTCGTTTCTGGTTGTCAGTAAATCGCAATTTGGTCTGATCTAAATGCTTTCTACACGTTTGGCCATTTAACAGTTTGATTCTCGACACCCTATTCCCTTTCTTGGCCAAAACAGTGCCAGCAACCACTTGGGACCATGACCATAATTCAGGACAAACACAGGGTCGTTAACATCAATGTCACATGAAACAGCCGCGCGATCGTGATACATGTTCTGCCGGTGTCGCTGGGTTTCCACATGATCTTTGAGATCCGGGTGGACTAGGGAGAGCCTAGTTTTGAGGGCTCTCTTCATTAACAATTCTGCCGGGGGAACCCCGGTGAGCGAGTGGGGTCGCGTCCGGTAACTGAGCAGAATGCAAGACCAGCAGGTCTGCAGGGAGCCGTCCGTCACGGGTTTCATGCTCTGCTTGATTGTTTGGGCTGCCCGCTCCGCTTGAGCCTTAGACGCGGGCTTAAATGGAGGAGACCTGACATGCTTGATGTCATTGCGGGTCATAAACTTATTGAATTCCGAGCTGGTGAAACAAAGGATGTCGGGCAAGCCATGGGTAGCAATCATGGCCCTGAGGCTTTCAATGGTGGCTGTGGACGTGCTCGATGACATGATTATGCATTCAATCCATTTGGAGTAAGCATCCACTACTACTAAAAACATCTTTCCTAGAAAGGGGCTGGCAAAATCTACGTGGATTCTGGACCACGGTTTGGAGGCCCATGACCACAGACTCAGTGGAGCCTCCCTTGGTGCATTGCTCAGTTGCGAGCAACTGTTGCACTGATGCACGCATGACTCCAAGTCCAAGTCAATGCCGGGCCACCAAACATGCGACCTGGCAATTGCCTTCATCATGACAATGCCTGAGTGGGTATTGTGTAGGTCACGTATAAACGTTTCTCTGCCTTTTTTTGGCAAAACCACATGATTACCCCATGAGAGACAATCCGACTGGATGGACATTTCATGTTTGCGTCGGCGAAACGGTTTAATTTCATCTTGCATTTCCCTGGGAATGGCCGACCAGTTCCCATTTAGGACGCAACTGTTTACTAATGATAGCACAGGATCCTGGCTGGTCCAGGTCCTGATCTGGCAAGCCGTGACAGGTGACCCCTCTCTCTCAAAAGCATCTATGACCAGTAGCAAGTCTGCAGTACTCAGCCTCGTGGAGTTCTTCTATACATAACACAGAGTAGGACAAAATTCTGTACTTGGCTCAGTGTTGCTGCTCAATAACTTCTAAAGATATCTACATGAACTGCAGCAGTCCCATTCAATATTTTTAGAATCTCATTACCATTTATGAAAGAAACTTGGGAAGAGTTGGAAACAGCTTACAAACCCAATGTACATATTTTGAAGATATGCCCAATGTGCACCATTCACTCAAGCACTTACTTTCAGGAATATTTTTGAGTATTTTTTTAACTCAAGTTTTCCAATGGTAGAGTAAATGTAAAGTAGTGGATCAGATTCTTTGTTGCTACTTGGTCACTCCATCTTACAGAGTCTATTTCACATCATGAGAGCTGTGCAATGGCATAAATCACAAGCTCGCCTTTTGGCTAAGATCATGCGTAACTGACCTGACAGGGGAGTAACCACCATAACCCCAAGGTGGTTCTCCCTGGATCGGGAAGGTATATGTTTGCTTTTTTGGAAATAGGAGGTGGGTGGGGTGGCTTGACCCATCCACCTCCACGGAGGTGTGTGGGGGACCTGACCCATCCACCTCCATGGCACGAACCTGGTATTGCAGTACTTCCAGGAACGGTGCAGTGGCTCTAGGCCTTTTGGCTAAGAGCATTGGCGCAGAGTGATCCTTGAATGGGCCCAAGGTGACCTCTGGCGTTTGTGATTTGACAAAGAATTGGAACGATTGGCTACGAATTTCAAAAAAAAAATAATAATAATAATAATAATAAATAAATAAATAAATCACAATACCTGGGCAAGTGTTGCTCTGGTCTCCATTCAGTTTCATTGGCAGGACAGAGGGCCTTGTTCTTTCTTATTAGCACTCCTTCAGGTTTTCTCTGAAGTACAAGTTGATGAAAGGATTTGTATTACAAAGAGAAAACAGGATAGGCAATGAAAAGACTTTGGTAGAGCATAATAGCTTTTAATTGTACATACAGCGGGGAATGTTTATCAAGGTTATGGTTTTACAAGGCTCAGTCAGAATAGCTGAATTAAAATGAGAAAGGATTACCTTCCTCTCCTGCTGAGACTGTTCATATGTAAATAGTTGTAAGATTTGTCATTATGTTGCTACAAATTCGTTGCAGTAGATGCTAACTATTAGATTGTGCTATCGAAACCTGTTGATCTGGGCCGTATTTATCCAGCAATTGGAGTATGTTGGATCGAAGCGGTTCTTTTACACCCTCTTGAAAGTCAGGTATAGCAAGAAAGAAAATTTCTTTACAACAGCAGTTGTTGCTGATAGGGAGAGTTATGTCACCAAAATCACAGTGACCTATCTTTGGAGATGTGTCAAAAGCAGGTTTATTCTCTTTTTCTCCATGTGTGCCAATAATTCCCAGTGCCTTTTCAGTGGAGGTGAAGGTAACACCACATCAAATATTGATGCGCTTGGTATTTTATGGGCACGTCAAGTTGTGAATCAGTCCTTATGTGGGTAATTGCTGCATCGAAGATGTGACTGATGCCCTGCTTCACCATACAGCAAAGAACATCTGCTTCAGCAGTCAACCATCAGCATCGGTAACACAGACTGTGCAGTTTTATGAGTTTTGCTAAGTTCCCTAAGGTGCAGGGCATCACTGACTGTACACATATAGCCATTCAGGCACTGTATAATAATCTTTTGAATGTAAAAATGGTTGTAAAACCAACGTGAAAATAGTTCATGTGAATGCAAGGCTTCCTGGCTGTATTCTATGTTTCTATAGACGAAGTCCTTACTACTAGGGGAATCAAGGGGTATGGTGAGAAAGCAGGAATGGGGTACTGAAGTTGCATGTTCAGCCATGAACTCATTGAATGGCGGTGCAGGCTAGAAGGGCCGAATGGCCTACTCCTGCACCTAGTTTCTATGTTTCTATGTTTATACCAATGTTTTACTCCCTAAGCAAGTGCTCTACTCAGAACTCCTGCACAGCAAGCGAGCCACGGGGGGGGGCGCGGAGGAAATGCTTCAAGGACATCCTCAAAGCCTCCTTGATAAAGTGTAACATTCGCACCGGCATCTGGGAATCCCTGGCCCAAGTGGAGGAAGAGCATCCAGGAGGGCTCTGAACACCTTAAGTCTCGTCAGCGAGAGCATGCAGAAACCAAGCGCAGAAAGTGGAAGGAGCATATGGCAAACCAGGCTCCCCACCCACCCTTTCCTTCAACCATCTGTGACAGAGACTGTAATTCCCACATTGGACTGTATAGCCACCTGAGAACTCACTTTTAGAGTGGAAGCAAGTCTTCCTTGATTTTGAGGGATTCCCTATGATGATGATGATGATGAAGATAATGATGAATACTCATGATCATCCTCACGCTTCGTTAACATTATTTTAGTCATGATTTCAGCACTAAAGTTTCTTGATGTTACGCTGAATAGGGGGACCAGCATCAGCGATGGTCTAATTCACAGTCATGATAGCCACATGCTTTTTCCACTAGGAAAGATGCTCATGCTCATTGTCAGACTGCTAGGTTGTTCAGCTGCCCCAACAGTACAATGAAGAGGCAGGTGGTGAAGCAACACTTAAAAGTTGTGTTGGCAAAACATAGATGGAGCGAGAGAGCATGTAAGTACTCTGATGAAGCTGTCAAGACATTGGTCTCCATGGTGGAGAGTAGTGGTGCTATACCTGCAGACTGGCAGGAGGCCCTCGCCACGCACAGCCAGGACCATGTGGCATGAGTTTGCAGTGCCACTCAAGCTCTGACTGCTGCCATCATGGCTGGGTTGCCCACTGTCGACCGGGGCTTGCAGGGTGTCGCAGCAGGCCAGCGATTTTTGCTGCAACGGATTGCTGAATTTGATGAGGCTCCACCCGGGGGAGTGTTAGTGGGTCAGTGGAGCAGGAACCTGTGGTCCTCCCTCAGGATGATAACATTCCTCTTCCCACCACTGCCACTCTGCCACTACCCTTTCCACTGCCTGTTAGTCAGCCAGCCCAGACTGCTGCAGCCCATGCCAAGATGGTGCAGTCTGCGGCCTGGCCTTCTAGGTCCAGAGCTGCTCGAGGTTGTCCTGAAAGGCCATCTGAAGTCTCCCTCACTGAAAGTCAACAGCCTTCCACCAGCAATGCTGCAACCACTGGGGAAGCACTTCGTAGGAGCACTCGAATAGGAAAAACCACACGAAAGACAGACATTAAGAGATTGCACCAAGTTGATTAGTTAATAGTATAATTGTAAATATGTGTCACTTGTTTATAGATAAATTTCTTAATTGTCTTTGGAATATTTTGTGGGGTGTCTCAATTCAGCTTTGTGCCCAGGAGTACCATTTGATATTCCGTGACACAGGGATAGTATGATGGGGATATGGTGAGCAACGGGGATTTGGAATTTTATTCATTCGAATCGGAGTCTAATGAGCCGTTCACAGACAGCTCAATGGATGGACGAATGGATGCCTCCCTCCTCATCCTCTTGCTCCTCATCCTCTTCCTCCTCGTTCTCCTCTCCCTCGTCCCCTTCCTGAGGTGATCCCGTAATCTCTGCTGGCGAGGGCTGCACACTCATGATGGCCAAGTTGTGAAGTATGCCACAGCCCACCACAAAATGGCGTGTACTGGAGGGCTTCTCCCGAGTGGTCAAGACAGTAGAACCATTGCTTCAGTAGCCCAATGATCAGCTCGATGATGTTCCTGGTGGAAGCATAGCTCTTAATATGAGTGCCAGGCACAACTGTTGGGGTTGTGGAGGGGAGCCATGAGCCAAGTGCAGAGCGGATAGCCTTTGTCACAGAGCAGCCACCCTCGAGTTTGCTGTGGTAGCTGGAAGATTGTTGGCACACAGTACTGACATGGTTGCTGCCAGGATAGCGGGCATTGACATTGAGGATTCGCTATGCGTGTTCGCACACCAACAGCATATTAAGTGAGTGGTAGCCTTTTGAGTTTCAGAAGATCTCAGGATTGTGATACGGTGCCTGCAAAGCCACGTGTGTGCAGTCAATGGCACCCTGCACCATGGGGAAGCCCGCTATTCTGGCAAAGCCACATGGGCACTCATCCTGCTGTTCTCTGCTCACAGAGAAGATGATGTAGTCCCTTCTCCTGGTGTAGAGAGCTTCAGTGACCTCCTGGATGCAGCAATGGACGGCAGCTATGTCTTCTGCTGCAGACTGGAAGAATCTGCTGACGAAGAAATTGAGTGTCATGGTGACCTTTACTGCCACTGGGAGAGCTGTGGTTGCCCTGTTCTGAGTCTACAGGTCTGGTTGCAGGAGGCAGCAGAGTTCTGTCACCATCTCTTTGCTGAAGCGTAGACTCCTAAGAAAATGCTCCTCATTTAAGTAGAGGTAGGAGAAGTGTCGTCAGAAGACCTAGGTGGGTAAGGCCTCCTGTTGAGAGCCCTCATGCCCCCCCTCCTCCTGCCTATGTTTGTGTGAGTAAGGATGTACAGGAGTGGGGTAGGGAAGGCAGAGTGATACAGATTTGATAAGAGGCATAGCAGGATGAAGCTAAGTGTGGCTTTGTACTAACATTTCATGCTCTAATGAGATAATTGAAACATTTCCGGAACTACACCCAGGTCCTTCTGAACATATCCCTGCTTGTGACCTCCTCTACAACTTGCAACCAAGTCCTTACTCTACAATACGAAACCACACGAGGCACATTCTGGGGACAAGGTCACTCTGTGTCCTCAACTCTTTATTTACAGGAATCCAAAGACGATGACCCTGCGTGGGACCTCCCTTTTTATACCTGTGTGATCAGGTAAGGAGTGTCTCCCACAAGTTCACCCCTTGTGGTCAAGGTGTGCATCTAGGTTGAGTGTAGACAGTAATACAGTGGTGTTACATGGTGGTTACATGCATTACATCATCTCCCCTCCCCCCCCCCCAAAGTCTTATTGGGATCATAGGTTTAGTCGTTCAGGTGGTCTACGCTCCTTCGTGGAGCGCCGCAGTTGGGGCTCTGGTTGTCGGACACTGATGTGAGTGTCTGTCACCTGTGGTGATTCCGGCCTGTCCGGGCTGACCGCAGGGACTGTGCATTCTTCTGATTGCTCTTGTTGCTCGTTCGCTGGCGGTAGTGTGAGCTCCATCTCATGGTCGTCTTCAAGTTCCTCGTGTCCATGCTGAACTTTTTTTTTACTTGGTCCAGATGCTTACGGCATATCTGGCCATTGTTGAGTTTTACCACGATGACCCTATTCCCCTCTTTGTCAATTACAGTGCCCTCAAGCCATTTGGGCCCCATGGCGTGATTGAGGACGAATATAGGATCATTTATTTCTATACATCTCCCCCTCGCATTAAGTTCAAGGTACTCGTTTTGTGACTTGCGCTTGCCCTCAACTATGTCGGTCAGGACTGGGTGAATGAGGGCCAACCGAGTTTTGAATGTCCGTTTCATTAGTACCTCTGCGGGCGGGACCCTCGTGAGCGAGTGCGGTCGGGATCGATAGGCCAGCAGGAGACGCGGTAGGCGGCATTGTAGGGAGGGTCCTTGAATCCTGAGCATCCTGAGCATACCTTGCTTAATGATTTGGACCGCATGTTCCGCCTAGCCATTGGAGGCCGGCTTGAACGGCGCAGTCCTGACGTGGTTGATGCCATTGCCCGACATAAACTCTCGGAATTCGTAGCTTGTGAAACATGGGCCATTATCACTAACCAGGATGTCTGGCAAGCCGTGGGTTGCAAAGATCACACGTAGGCTTTCCATGGTGGTGGATGACGTGCATGAATTCAGAATGATGCACTCGATCCATTTCGAGTACTCATCTCCCACAATAAGGAACATCTTTCCAATGAACGGGCCCGCGTAGTTAACATGAATGCGAGACCATGGCCTGGTGGGCCAGGGCCACGGGCTAAGCGGGGCCTCCCTGGGGGCATTACCCAGCTGGGCACACAGTGTTCCAGGTCTGAATCGATTCCAGGCCACCAAACGTGTGACTGGGCAATGGCCTTCATCAGCACAATGGGTGCTCGCTGTGGAGTTCTACCCGGCTGCCCCATAGTAGGCAGTCGGCTTGGATGGAGAGCTCATCCATCCGTCTGTGGAACGGTCTGACCTCCTCAGGGCATGCTCCATGTGCAGGCGCCCAATCCCGAGTCAGGACACATTTCTTAATCAGGGATAGGAGGGGATCTCTGTTTGTCCAGATTTTGATCTGGCGGGCTGTGATAGGGGAGCCTGCGCTGTCAAAGGCATCGACAGCCATGAGCATCTCAGCGCTTTGCTCCACTGCCCCCTCTGTGGTGGCCAGTGGAAGCTTGCTGAGCGCATCAGCGCAATTTTCAGTGCCGGATGGAGTAGTCATAAGCAGCCAGCGTGAGAGCCCATCGCTGTATGCGAGCTGATGCGTTGGCATTGATAGCCTTGCTGTCTGACAACAGGGATGTTAATGGCTTGTGATCCGTCTCTAATTCAAAATTCCTACCAAAGGCAATGCAAGCGCTTCCTTCTTGACCATCGCATATCCCCGTTCTGCTTGAGAGAGCGACCTGGAGGCATAAGCCACAGGTTGTAGTTGACCCTCAGCATTGCCCTGCTGCAACACGCACCCAACCTCATAGGACGATGCATCACATGTCAGAACCAATTTTTTACAGGGGTCGTACAGGATCAACAACTTGTTTGAACAAAGTAGGTTTCGCGCCCGATCAAAATCCCGTTCCTCACAGTCCCCCCAAAACCAATTGCAACCCTTATGCAGGAGCACATGTAGCGGCTCCAACAACGTGCTCACGTTCGGCAGAAAGTTCCCAAATAGTTCAACAGTCGCAGGAATGACGGTATGTGAATGGCATTTGGGATTGATGTGACTTCCTTGACCCCTAATATCAAGTGGCCTAGTCCCTTTACATATAGATGTCCAATGCCAACTTCTCCTTATCTGCCTAGTCCCTCCCCTGCTGCTAACCACATGTCTGTTGCTTTGTGCTTTCAGATGACCAGCCAGAAGTGCAGCAGCCTTCCTGTGAGCCGTCGACATCTGGGCATGGGGGAGATGATGCGGGAGGGGAGGGCAGTATGCTCCCTGAGCATGAGACCCCATCAGTCCCACCATGTGGGGACACAACATTGGGAGGAGGGTGATTTTGAGGGGTTTAGGACTCTGAGGCTCCTGGCCCCAGTGGCCTACAGCAACGCCCAGTGGGAGGGAAAGCTCAGAGGCCAGCTCCCTGGAGGGTGAGTCTGCACAGTAGTCCTGCTCAAGGACAGGCAAGCATGGACCTGAACTTGGTAGCTATGTCCAGGGAGAACACGGAAATGCACTGCAAGCTCATGGGTGCATTGAGTAGGATCCTGCAGAGCATAGGCACACTGGCTGTGAGTGTGGCAGAGGCCACCTCATGCATTGTCCATGCATCTGAGGACTCCAGCGAGCCCATCCTTGCCCATTCACAGAGGCAGATGGGCTCCAGCAGCGATAGTGGAGTCCCAGAGAGGATGGCATGTGCCATGGGTGATGTGGCAGCAGCGATCGCATTGCAGGCATATGCCATGCTCCAGCTAGGCGATGTCATATGATCACTGACTACTGCCATCCTCTCTGTGTTTCCCACTGTCCAATGGGGAAATGACAGTGCTGACGCAGGCTAGCAAGTTGCATTGGATGCTGGGTCCAGCCCCAAGTGAGTGTCAGTGGTCCTCAGGAAATGGAAGGTGCTGTCCTTCCTCAAGATGACAGCATTCTGGCTCCCACCATTGAATCTCTGACTTTGCACCTAACCCAGTCCACTGAGACCGCCGCCGCCGATGAAGAGGCCAGAGCTGGTTGTAGGCCGTCTGCACTGTGGCCCACTAACACAGCACCCCTCAAGTAGCCTTTCTGTAGGCACTGAGGCCTCATTGAGGAGCAGCAGGTGTGAGAGGGGGGTAAAGTGAAGGGAAGGAGAAAGCTCAGGGTAAGTCTGATTAAGGTTTAGGACAACGTTGCGGAGATGCCCTGATTTGTCTTTATGCCGCCTGCAAATAGTTATGGTGAATTAATGCACTTCATTGTTGTTCAGGGTCTTGCAACAGAATGTTGTATATTGCATGTTTTTTTTGGTGGGGTGAGTATTTGTTAGTTTGTTCCAGTAAAATGTGACATTGGCCCTTTGCCATTGGTGTCTTGTGTATCATTCCAGAGTACACCGGAGATGTGCTTTTATGGTGGCATATAGCGTGGCCAGTATTAGCTCCATGCTTCAGCTTCCTCCATTCAAGAGAACCGATCCATTATGAGCTGCTGATGTGAGACTTTTGGTCGGGCAGCATCTCCACGCTGCCTCCCCTCGTGAATGGTGTGCTGTCCAATCGGGGCCTTGCCAGGCTCTTCTTTGTCGTTCTCCTCCTCCCGAGGTGGGCCTGCAATTCCCACTGGCAACGCTTGGCCCCCTCATGATGGCCAAGTTGTGCACAATGAATTTGGATATCTGTTGAGGGGAGTATTGAAGGCTGCTTCCAGGGTGGTCAAGTCATCGGAATTGCATCTTGAATACCCCAGTTGTCTGTCGATGAAGTTGTGGGTGGCGGCATGGCTCTCATTGTAGCACTGCTCCACTTCTGTGATGGGGTTGCGGAGTGGGGTCATGAGCCAGGTGGCTAGGCCGTATGCTTTGTCCCCGAGCAGCCAGTCGCGCCGATCCCTTGGTGGTTGAAACAATCGTGAAAGCATCATCTTTGCTCCCTAGATAGCGGGCATTCAGTGTGAGGATGCGCTGCATTTGGTCACACACCAGCAGCACGTTTCTGAATACCTCGGTGTTGTGTAATAGTGCTCGCAAGGCCTTATGTGAGCAGTCAATGGCTCCTTGAACCCTTGGGAAGCCTGCGTTTCTGCCAAACCCACATACCCGCTCATTCTGGCGCTCCTTGCTCAGTGGGACTTTATGAAGTCTATTCTGCAGGCGTACAGAGCCTTTGTGACGTGGCGAATGCCGCGATGTGCAGCATATTGAGAGATGCTATATATGTCTCTTGCTGCAGCCTGGAAGGAGCCGAAGGCATAGAAGGTTAGCGCCACAGTCACCTTCACTATGATGGACACCGCAGTCCTGTTGACGTTGTAAGGCTGTAGGTCTCTCTGCAGATGACATAATGCTGTCAGCACTTCCTTTCTGAAGTGCAGCCTTCTCACACACTGCTCCTCAGAGAGCTGGAGGTATGAGCGTTGGTGCCTGTAAACCGGTGGGGGGTAAGCCCTCCTCCCCAGATGCCTTTGGCCTCTCCTCATTCGACATGGCCAAGAGTCCTTCTTCTATCCTAATGCCGCCTGGCAATAATGGAGCATGATACACTGGCCAACTAGTAATGCCCCATTAAATTCTTTTACTGAAGTTGTAAGGACACTGTAATGGCAGATCTTCACGCAGTGTGCTGTGTGCAAATTGCGATTTAGGATCCTCCCCCTTAATTTAAATACGCAGCAAATACTGTCTACGCAACCATGGGACCCCCTGGTTTTTCAGACCTCACTTGGGGCGGATGTATAATTTGACGTTAGGCCCTAATTTTGCAGCGGGGGCACTAACGGAGCATTGCACGATGATTGAGGCCATTATCTCATTGAAACTAGAGGTAGAGGCGGTAAGTTTTTCTGCCGCCGCAAATCCTAAGTCGAATTTGCTGGCCAGGCGGTAAAAGCTGGCCACCCGCTAGCCGCCCTCCGGGGCACTACCAGGGGCGCAAGGGAACCAAAAATCTAGCCCGAGATATTTATGAGTCCTTCCATATATTGATTGTACACAGGAAGGCAGCTAGCTCTTCACCCTATTAATTTATTTATATTGTCCACTGACCTTTGTGACCTCCTCAAGTCATAGAACCTCTTCCTTATTTGTTCCAAATTTTTGAGCCTTGATATTTTCCAAAATTACTTTCCATGCAACAACCTTATTTTCTTTGCTTTGTCTCCTTTCCCTTTGTTTGAAAAGCCGCTCCTGTTTTGAAAATTCATTGTTCAGCAACATTTGACGATGGACTGGTTGGGCTGAATGGCCTGTTTCTATGCTGTATATCCTATTTCACTGAGTGAAGCATGCAAACTGTCTGTAATAAACAGTCATTGCTTTTCTGAGGCCACAGCTGTATTAAAAATTGTCATAATATTGCCATAAAATTAATCAAGCAGCTCATTAGCTGCTTCCGATGTATGAAAAGGCTGGTCACTGCAGGTGTGACCCAATTGTATGCTTAATGCTCTGTGGATTTGCCGTATTTACAACTCACATCAGGAAACATGTGCAGGCAACATGCACTCATGAATATGCATGAAAACACCTGAAAATATACTTTGGTGAAGAAAAATAACTGGAAGAGGAAAATAAGCCTATTTTTCAGGACTCAGTAGATCAAGGTTTTTTCCCCCTGTTCTTTTCTTTGAACAGAGGAATAGTTCTTCTTGTCCAATGCCAGCTGGTGAACTCCAATAGTTGATTTACATGGTTGACTGACAACTTGCCAAAAGACGTGATTCTTTTTCTGAGCAAGTTTACTTCCAACGAAGGTATGTTGTGATTTCATGCAGAAATCCTCCTGTTGCTAAGCTGTTACTGATGTTGATCGCTACTGCAAGTTACACTCCAATGAACTCTGGATCCCCAGGCAGGCTCACTTGCCATCAATCACATCATCAGTTGACAGAAATGCTTGTGATGAGTCAGCAATAACTCAAAAAGTTATGATATAATGACTGTGTCAATTGAGAAGGTCCATTCTTGTCTGGTGTAGTCATATGAATATAAGAACATAGGAATAGGAGCAAGAGTGGGCCATTTGGCCCCTCGAGCTTGCTCCACCATTCAATAAGATCATGGCTGATCTGACCATGGACTCAGTTCCACTTCCCTGCCCGCTCCCCATAACCCTTTACTCCCTTATCGCTCAAAAATCTGTCTATTTCCGCTTTAAATGTATTCAATGACCCAGCCTCCACAGCTCTCTGGGGCAGAGAATTCCATAGATTTACAACCCTCTAAGAGAAGAAATTTCTCCTCATCTCAGTTTTAATGGGCGGCCCCTTATTCTGAGACTATGTGCCCTATTTTCGTTTCCCCTATGAGTGGAAATATCCTCTCTGCGTCCACCTTGTTGAGCCCCTTCATTATCTTATATGTTTCAATAAAATCACCTCTCATTCTTCTGAACTCCAATGTGTAGAGTCCCAACCTACTCAACCTATCTTCATCTCCGGAATCAACCTAGTGAAACTTCTCTGAACAGCCTCCATTGCAAATATATCCTTCCTTAAATACGGAGATCAAAACTGTACGCAATACTCCAGGTGTGGCCTCACCAATACCCTGTACAGTTGTACCAATACTTCTCTGCTTTTCTACTCTATCCCCCTTGCAATAAAGGCCAACATTCCATTCGCCTTCCTGATTACTTGCTGCACCTGCATAATACCTTTTTTTGTTTCATGCACAAGTCATCTGACATTAAAATATTCTGACAAAGGGCATTGACCTGAAATGTCAACTCTTTCTTCACAGGTGCTGCATGACTTGCTGAGCATTGCAAACATTTTCTCTTTTTATTAAAGTTTCTTTCCTGGTGGGTGCTGGAGATAAGGCAAACAATCTATGTATTTATATAGTGTTTTTTATTCATTCTGGGATGTGGGCATCGCTGGCAAGGCCAGCATTTATTGCTCATCGCTAATTGCCTTTGAGAAGGTGGTGGTGAGTCACCTTCTTGAACCGCTGCAGTCCTTGTGGTGAAGGTACTCCCACAGCACTGTTAGAGAGGGAGTTCCAGGATTTTGACAAAGCGACGATGAAGGAACAGCAATATATTTCCAAGACAGAATGGTGTGTAAATTGGAGGGGAACTTGCAGGTGATGGTACTCCCATGCGCCTGCTACGCTTGTCCTTCAAGGTGGTACTGGTCGTGGATTTTGGAGGTGCTGCCGAAGAAGCCATGATGAGTTGCCGTAGTGCATCTTATAGATTGTACACACTGCAGCCATGGTGTGCCGGTGATGGAGATGGTGGATGGTGTACCAATCGAATGGGCTATTTTGTGCTGGATGATGTCATGCTTCTTGCGTGTTGTTGTAGCAGCACTCATCCAGGCAAGCAGAGAGTATTCCATCACACTCCTGACTTGTGCTTTGTAGATGGTGGACAGGCTTTGGGGAGTCAGGAGGAGAGACACTCACTGCAGAAGACCCAGGGTCCAAAATTACCCTCTGTCTAAACGGGACACACCTTCCGTATTTTAAGTGTTCTGTCCGCCCCAATGCATGGGGTGGACAATCCGGTGAAATTCAGCTCTTTGTTTTTTTTTGGAGTGTGGGGTCGACAGCGGGGTGGAAGTGCGGGCGGGTCGGAACAGCCATCGCTCCGAGTCATCAGCGCCTCGCTGATGACGTCAGCACGACACGGATGTGCCACACCACGCTGATGCGTCTCAACATCCCTCCCCTTCAGGTAAAGTGGAGGGCCATTGCGAACTCTGCAGCCACTTTGGTGGGCCACCAGGGAGGATTTCGGCTGGGCCAGCGGCCGGTATCCAAGAAGGGGTGATGGCCTAGCCGAACCCATGACCATCATGGCAGTACATCCTCCCCTTTAAGGGTGGATGCGCCGCCCATCCACATACATCTTCCCGCTGAGGAAACCCTTTTGGGGCACTGAGCGGCGGCTGATCCGCTCCCACGGGGCAATTTACCGCGGGGCAATTTCCCTCACGGTGTGGACAGGGGGTCGCCGCTGGTCGGTAAATGGCCCAACAGGATGGGAAGACGGCTGGGGCGGTCCTGTACACCGCTGCAAAAATGATGGAGGGCAATTTTCAAAATGGCGGCCCCTCTGTGCCGACCGAGTGGTGAGTCCTGACTGACCAGGTGGTCATGGCTCTTATAGAAAGAGGCAATTTTGCGCCCCAGTCTCCAACCTGTCCTTGTTGCCACTGTATTTATGTGGCTGGTCTAGTTAAGTTTCTGGTCAATGGTGACCCCCCAGGATGTTGATGGTGGGAAATTCAGTGATGGCATTGCCGAATATCAAGGGGAGGTGGTTAGACTCGCGATTGTTGGAGATAGTCATTGCTTGGCACTTGTGTGACGTGAATGTTACTTGCCACTTATCAGCCCAAGCCTGAATGTTGTCCAGGTCTTGTTGCATGCAGGCATGGACTGCTTCATTTTCTGAGGAGTTGCAAATCGAACTGAAGACTGTGCAATCATCAGCGAACATCCCCAGTTCTGACCTTATGATGGAATATATCAAATAATAACACTTTTACTCAATCAAAGTCGGGATAAATGCTTCATTCTCTGGTTGGCAACCAGTAACTAGTGGGGTGCCGCAGGGATCAGTGCTGGGACCACAACTATTTACAATTTATATTAATGACTTGGAAGAAGGGACTGAGTGTAACATAGCCAAGTTTGCTGACGATACAAAGATGGGAGGAAATACAATGTGTGAGGAGGACACAAAAAATCTGCAAAAAGACAAAGACAGGCGAAGTGAGTGGGCAAAAATTTGGCAGATGGAGTATAATGTTGGAAAGTGTGAGGTCATGCACTTTGGCAGAAAAAATCAAAGAGAAAGTCATTAGTTAAATGGAGAAAGATTGCAAAGTGCTACAGTACAGCGGGACCTGGGGGTTCTTGTGTGCATGAAATATTAAAGGATAGTATGCAGGTACAGCAAGTGATCAGAAGGGCCAATGGTATCTTGGCCTTTATTGCAAAGGTGATGGCGTATAAAAGCAGGAAGTCTTGCTACAAATTTATAAGTTGTTGGTAAGGCCACACCTGGAATACTGCGTGCAGTTTTGGTTTCCATATTTATGAAATAATGTGCTTGCTTTGGAGTCAGGTCAGAGAAGGTTCACTAGGTTGATTCCGGGGATGAGAGGGTTGACTTATGAGGAAAGGTTAAGTAGGTTGGGCCTCTACTCCTTGGAATTCAGAAGAATGAGAGGTGATCTTATCGAAACGTATAAGATTATGAAGGGGCTTGACAAGGTGGATGCAGAGAGGATGTTTCCACTGATGGGGGAGATTAAAACTAGAGGGCATGTTCTTAGAATAAGGGGCTGCGCATTTAAAACAGAGATGAGGATATATTTTCTCTCTCAGAGGGTTGTTAATCTGTGGAATTCACTGCCTCAGAGAGCTGTGGAAGCTGGAACATTGAATAAATTTAAGACAGAAGCAGATAGTTTCTTAAACGATAAGGCGATAAGGAAGTGGCTCTAGAAATAGGTAGATGCATTGGTGGTCATTTTCCAACATTCCATGGACTCTGGATCAGTTCCAATGTATTGGAGGGTAGCAAATGTAACCCCACTTTTTAAAAAAGAAGGAAGAAAATAGGGAATTATAGACTGGTCAGCCAGACATCGGTGCTTGGGAAAATGCTGGAATCAATTATTAAAGATGTAATAGCAGAGCATCTGGAAAGCAATGACAGAATCGGTCCAAGTATGCATAGATCTATGAATGGGAAATCATGCTTGACAAATCTTCTAGAGTTTTTTGAGGTTGTAACGAGTAGAGTGGATTCGGGAGAACCAGTGGATGTGGTCTATTTGGACTTTCAAAAGGCTTTTGACAAGGTCCTACACAAGAGATTAGTGTGCAAAATTAAGGCACATGGTATTGGGGGTAATGTTTTGACGTGGATAGAGAACTGGTTGGCAGATAGGAAGCAAAGAGTGGGAATAAACGTGTCCTTTTCAGAATGGCAGTCAGTGACTAGTGGGGTGCCGCAGTGTTCAGTGCTGGGACCCCAGCTATTTACAATATACATTAATGATTTAAATGAAGGAATTGAAGGTAATATCTCCAACTTTGCAGATGACACTATGCTGGGTGGCAGTGCGAGCTGCGAGGAGGATGCTAAGAGGCTGCAGGGTGACTTGGACAGGTTAGGTGAATGGGCAAATGCATGGCAGATGCAGTATAATATAGATAAATGTGAGGTTATCCACTTTGGTGGTAAAAACAGGAAGGCAGTTTATTTTCTGAATGGTGATAGATTAGTAAAAGGGGAGGTGCAAAGAGACCTTGGTGTCATGGTACATCAGTCACTGAAGGTAGGCATGTAGGTACAGCAGGCACTAAATAAAGCAAATGGCATGCTGGCCTTCATAGCGAGGGGATTTGAGTATAGGAACAGGGAGGTCTTGCTGCAGTTGTACAGGGCCTTGGTGAGACCACACCTTGATTATTGTATGCAGTTTTTTTCTCCTAATCTTCGGAAGGACATGCTTGCTATTGAGGGAATGCAGCGAAGGTTCACCAGACTGATTCCCGGGATGGCAGGATTGACATATGAGGAAAGACTGGATCGGCCAGGCTTATACTCACTGGAATTTAGAAGAATGAGAGGCGATCTCATAGAAACTTATAAATTCTGATGGGACTGGATATGTTAGATGCAGGTAGAATGTTTCCGATGTTGGGGAAGTCCAGAACTAGGGGTCACAGTCTAAAGATAAGGGGTAAGGCATATAGGACCGAGATGAGGAGAAACTTTTTCACTGAGAGAGTTGTGAACTTGTGGCATTCTCTGCCACAGAAAGTTGTTGAGTCCATTTAATTGGACATATTCAAAAAGGAGTGAGATGTGACCCTTACGGCTAAAGGGATCCAGGGGTATGGAGAAAAGGCAGGGGTGGGGTACTGAGGTTGCATGATCAGCCATGATCATATTGAATGGTGGTGCAGGCTCGAAGGACCGAATGGCCTGCTCCTGCACATATTTTCTATATTTCTATGTCTATGATATGGGGAGCGGGCGGGGAAGTGGAGCTGTGTCCATGATCAGGTCAGCATGATCTTATTGAATGGCGGAGCAGGCTTAAGGGGCCGTATGGCCTACTTCTGCTCCTATTTCTTATGTTCTTATATTCTAAGATAAAAGTTCACGGGGTTGGGTTAATATATTAGCTTGGATTGAGGATTGGCTAACTAGCAGAAAACAGAGAGTCAGCATAAACAGGTAATTTTCGGTTGGCAAATAGTAACTAGTGGGGTGCTGCAGGGATCAGTACTGGGGCCTCAACTATTTACAATCCATATTAATGACTTGGATGAAGGGACCGAGTGTAGTGCAGCCAAGTTTGCTGATGATACAAAGATGGGTGGGAAAGCAAATTATGAGGAGGACACAAAGAAATCTGCAAAGGAATATAGACAGGTAAGTGAGTGGGCAAAAATTTGTTAGATGGAGTATAATGTAGGAAAATGTGAGGTTATCCCCTTTGGCAGAAAAAATTTAAAAACTGATTATAATTTAAATGGAGAAAAATTGCAAAGTGCTTCAGTACAGAGGGACCTGGGGGTCCTTGTGCTTGAACCACAAAAAATTAGTGTTATGTCTTGAATAAAGAATCAGACCAGATAATGCAAGCTCAAAGTAAGATGTGACCGTAGTCCTTTATTACAGATCTCAGAGTGCCTCTTCAGCTTGTGAGGCCTTCTTATATACAGATGCCCCCAAGGGATTGTGGGATCCCTTGGGACTCCAGGGATAAGCCCTTTGGTGGTTAGACATGTTATTGACAGGTTTACATACATAACAACACTCCCCCCAAAAATCAATAGTGTAACTATTTACAATGTGAGTCGATCTGGGGCCTTCCTTTCCCTGGTTGATCGTCTTGGTGCAAATGCTGATTTTGGTGATTCATTTGTTGGAACCTCGCTGGACTGCTGCGCAGCTTCCCTTGTTGGGCTGCTGGGTGTGGTGAGTCCTGCTGGGCTGCTGCGGGTGATGGGTTCTGCTTCGTGGTCAACTGCTGGGTCAGTTGCCACTTCTGTGTGTGTTGGAGGGTCAAAAAAGGTGGAGTCTATTGTGAGTTGTTCTGGATAGTCTGTATATCTGAGTTTGGTTTGGTCCAAGTGTTTCCTGCAGATGAATCCATTTGAGAGTTTGACCACAAACGCCCTACTCCCCTCTTTGGCCAAAACAGTGCTAGGAAGCCACTTGGGACCTTGTCCATAGTTCAACACAAATACAGAATCGTTTATCTCAAGTTCGCATGACACATTTGCGCGATCATATGTATTCTGTTGAAGCTGCCTGCTCTCTACCTGTTCGTGTAGGTCAGGGTGGACTAATGAGAGCCTTGTCTTAAGTGCCCTTTTCATGAGCAGTTCAGCGGGAGAGACCCCAGTGAGCAAGTGAGGTCTTGTGTGATAACTAAGCAGGACTCTGGTTAAGCGAGTCTGCAGTGAGCCTTGAGTTACCCTTTTCAAGCTCTGCTTGATTGTTTGAATTGCTCGTTCTGCCTGACTGTTGGACACTGGTTTAAACGGGACAGATGTAACATGTTTGATCTCATTGCGGGTCATGAACTGCTTGAACTCGGCACTGGTAAAACACGGCCCATTGTCACTTACCAGGACATCAGGCAGGCCGTACGTGGCAAACATGGCCCGTAGGCTTTCAATGGTGGCAGCGGACGTGCTTGCCGACATTATCACACATTCAATCCATTTGGAGTACACATCTATAACCACTAAGAACATTTTTCCCAAGAATGGGCCTGCATAGTCGACATGGACCCTGGACCAAGGTTTGGAGGGCCAGGACCATAAACTTAGTAGCTCCTACCTCGGTGCATTGCTTAACTGTGAACATATATTACATTTATGCACGCAGGACTCAAAGTCTGCAGCGATACCGGGCCACCACATGTGGGATCTGGCTATCGCTTTTATCATTACGATGCCTGGGTGGGTGCTGTGGAGATCACTGATAAAAGTGTCCCTGCCTTTTTTTGACACCACTACCCGATTACCCCATAGGAGGCAGTCTGCCTGTATGGACATTTCACCTTTGCGCCACTGGTACAGCTTTATTTCCTCCTGCATCTCTAATGGGTCACTAGACCAACTCCCATGGAGTACACAGTTTTTTTTACTAAGGACAGTAAGAGGTCCTGGCTCGTCCAGGGTCTAATCTGTCGGGCAGTAACAGATGATAGCTCACTCTCGAATGTTTCGATTACCATAACTAAATCTGCGGGCTGTGCCATCTCCATCCCTGTGGTGGGCAATGGCAGCCTACTGAGAGCATCGGCACAGTTTTCTGTGCCTGGCCTGTGGCGGATGGCGCAGTTGTATGTGGACAATCTGAGCGCCCATCTCCAGATGCGGACCGATGCATTCGTATTTATCCCTTGCTTTCAGAAAAGAGGGATATAAGCGGCTTATGGTCGGTTTCCAATTCAAATTTGCGCCCGAACAGATACTGATGCATTTTCTTTACCCCGTAAACACACGCTGACGCTTCTTTATCGATCATACTGTGGGCCCTCCTCTCGGCCTTAGACAGGCTTCTGGATGCATAAACAACTGGTTGCAGTTTCCCAAATTCATTAGCTTGTTGCAATACACACCCAACCCCGTATGACGACGCAGCACATGCTCGTACCAAACGTTTACGTGGATCATACAACACAAGCAATTTGTTTGAACATAACAGCTTCCTTGCTTTCTCAAAGACATTTACTTGGCTTTTACCCCATATCTATTCATCTCCTTTACGCAGTAAAGAGTGCAGGGGTTCTAACAATGTGCTAAGACCCGGTAAGAAGTTACCAAAATAGTTCAGGAGTCCTAGAAACGACCGCAGCTCTGTCACGGTCTGTGGTCTCGGTGCATTCTTGATTGCCTCCATCTTCGACTCGGTGGGCCTGATGCCGTCCGCCGCGATTCTTCTCCCCAGGAACTCCACTTCAGACACTAGGAAAAAGCACTTTGAGCGTTTTAGCCTGAGCACCACACGATTAAGCTGACTAAGAACCTCCTACAGGTTCTGCAGGTGGTCGACGATGTCCCGACCAGTAAACAAGATGTCATCCTGGAAGACCACAGTGCACAGGACCAACTTCAGCAAGCTTTCTATGTTCGTCTGGAATATCGCCGCGGCCGATCGAATCCCAAACGGGCATCTGTTGTAAATGAAGAGACTTTTGTGCTTGTTGATGCAGGTGAGGCCTTTCGATGATTGCTCCAGCTCCTGCGTCATGTAGGCCGAGGTCAAGTTCAGCTTCATGAACGTTTCCATCCCGCCAGTGTCGCAAATAGGTCGTCTGCCTTCGGTAGCGGGTATTGATCCTGCAGTGAGAAATGATTGATAATTACTTTATAATCACCACAGATTCTGATGGTGCAGTCTCCCTTGAGGACTGGAACAATCGGATTGGCCCACTCATTGAATTCGATCGGCAAAATGATGCCTTCTCATTGCAGCCTGTCCAGTTCGATCTCCACCCTCTCTCTCATCATGTGAGGTACCACTCTCGCCTTGCGATGGATGGGTCGCGCCCCCGGAATCAATTGGATCTGCACTTTTGCTCCTTGGAACTTCCCGATGCCTGGTTCGAACAGTGAGGGGAACTTGTTTAGGACCTTGGCACATGAGATGTCGCTGACGGACAAAAGCTCTCGGACGACGTCTCAGTTCCAGCGTATCTTTCCCAGCCAGCTCCTGTCGAACAGCATGGGGCCATCGCCCGGTACCACCCAGAATGGCAAATAGTGCACCACTCCATTGTAGAAGACCTTTACGGTATCACTGCTGATTACGGGAATCATTCCTTTGTGTACATTCTCAGTTTAGTACGAATGGGCGTCAGGACTGGCCTTGAGGCTTTGCTGCACCACAATTTATCAAAAGTCTTTTTGCTCATTAAGGACTGGCTAGCGCTAGTGTCCAGCTCCATGGACACCGGGATTCCATTTAATTCAACCTTCAGCATTATCGGGGGACACTTTGTGGTAAATGTGTGCACCCCATATACCTCTGCCTCCTCGGTCTGAGGCTCTGTCTTTCTCTGCAACATGGTAGTTTGCAGGATTAGCGGGGTTTGCAGCTTGCCTGCACATACGTTGGAGCTGTCTCATTGTTCCACAGCCCTTGCAAACGTATCCTTTGAAGCGCCGTGAATGGAAACGATGATCACCCCTGCAGCGCTAACAAGGTGTTAATGGCCTTGTATTCACCACCCTTGATGGTGGACTCTGAGTCATCTGCGGAAGAGCAGCTGCAGGCGTGCAAGTCCAACCCTGTACATTTTGATTCAAAAACAACCTTACTTTGTTCACAGTACTTGTAGCAGCACTCATGTGCTGAGAAATTTGTTTGGTATTGTCACTGGTGGTGATAAATGACTGGGCTATCGCTATGGCTTTACTCAAGTTTAGGGTCTCTACAGTCAAAAGTTTGCGAAGTGTTACTTCATGGCCAATGCCAATTACATAAAAATCCCTGAGCATGTGCTCCAAGTTTCCTTGAAATTTGCAATGTCCTGCAAGGCGCCTTAGCTCGGCAACGTAGCTTGCCACTTCCTGACCTTCAGACCTCTTGTACGTGTAGAACTGATATCTCACCATCAGAACACTTTCCTTCGGGTTTAGATGCTCCCGGACCAGTGTGCACAACTCATCTTACCGACTTGTCTGTGGGTTTCGCTGGAGCGAGCAGATTTTTCATGAGGCCATACGTTGGTGCCCCGCCAACGGTGAGGAGGATTTCCCTTCGTTTGGCAGCGTTCGCTTCTCCTTCCAGCTCGTTGGCCACGAAGTATTGGTCGAGTCGCTCCACAAAGATTTCCCAATCACCTTCCTCCGAAAATTTCTCCAGGATGCCCATGGTTCTCTGCATTGTTGCGGTGGGGTTCATCATTTGTATCTCGTCGCCAGTTGTTATATCTTGAATAAAGAGTCAGACCAGATACTTCATGCTCAAAGTAAGGTGTGACCATAGTCCTTTGTTACAGATGTCAGAGTACCTCTCCAGCCTGTGAGGCCTTCTTATACAGGTGCTCCCAAGGGATTGTGGGATCCCCCACCAATGATATTTACATGGTCAGACATGGTATTTACAGGTTTGCATACATAACAGTTAGTATGCAGGTGCAGCAAGGTGCAGGCAAATGGAATGTTGGCCTTTATTGCAAGAGGATAGAGTATAAAAGCAGAGAAGTCCTGCTACAACTGTACAAGGGCATTGGTGAAGCCACATCTTGGAGTACTGCGTGCAGTTTTGGTCTCTGTATTTAAGGAAGGATATACTTGCATTAGAGGCTGTTCAGAGAAGGTTCACTAGGTTGATTCCAGAGATGAGGAGGTTGACTTATGAAGAAAGGTTGAGTAGGTTGGGTCTATACTCATTGGAGTTCAGAAGAATGAGAGGTAATCTTTTGAAACATATAGGATATTGAGGGGGCTCAACAAGGTGGATGCATAGAGGATATTTCCACCATAGGTGAAACTAAAACTAGGGGGCATAGTCTCAGAATAAAGGGCTGCCCATTTAAAACAGAGATGAGGAGAAATTTCTTCTCTCAGAGGGTTGTAAATCTGTGGAATTCTCTGCCCCAGAGAGCTGTGGAGGCTGGGTCATTGAATATATTTAAGGCGGAGACAGACAGATTTTTGAACGATAAAGGAATAAAGGGTTATGGGGAGTGAGCAGGGAAGTGGAGCTGAGTCCATGATCAGATCAGCTATAAGAACATAAGAACATAAGAATTAGGAACAGGAGTAGGCCATCTAGCCCCTCGAGCCTGCTCCGCCATTCAATAAGATCATGGCTGATCTGGTCGTGGACTCAGCTCCACTTACCCGCCCGCTCCCCGTAACCCTTAATTCCCTTATTGCTTAAAAATCTATCTTTGACTTGAAAACATTCAATGAGCCAGCCTCAACTGCTTCCTTGGGCAGAGAATTCCACAGATTCACAACCCTCTGGGACAAGAAATTCTTTCTCAACTCGGTTTTAAATTGGCTCCTCCGTATTTTGAGGCTGTGCCCCTTAGTTCTAGTCTCCCCCACCAATGGAAACAACCTCTCTGCCTCTATCTTGTCTATCCCTTTCATGATTTTAAATGTTTCTATAAGATCACCCCTCATCCTTCTGAACTCCAAGGAGTAAAGACCCAGTCTACTCAATCTATCATCATAAGGTAACCCCCTCATTTCTGGAATCAGCCGAGTGAATCGTCTCCGTACCCCTTCCAAAGCTAGTATATCCTTCCTTAAGTAAGGTGACCAAAACTGCACGCAGTACTCCAGGTGCGGCCTTACCAATACCTTATACAGTTGCAGCAACACCTCCCTGCTTTCGTACTCCATCCCTTTCGCAATGAAGGCCAACATTCCATTTGCCTTCCTGATTACCTGCTGCACCTGCAAACTAACCTTTTGGGATTCATGCACAAGGACCCCCAGGTCCCTCTGCACCACAGCATGTTGTAATTTCTCCCCATTCAAATAATATTCCCTTTCACTGTTTTTTTTCCCAAGGTGTATGACCTCACACTTTCCGACATTGTATTCCATCTGCCAAGCCTTAGCCCATTCGCTTAACCTATCCAAATCTTCTTGCAGCCTCTCTGAGTCCTCTACACAACCCCCTTTCCCACTAATCTTAATGTCATCTGCAAATTTTGTTGCACTACACTCTGTCCCCTCCTCTAGGTCATCTATGTATATTGTAAACACTTGTGGTCCCAGCACTGATCCCTGTGGCACACCACTAGCCACTGATTTCCAACCGGAAAAGGACCCATTTATCCCGACTCTCTGCTTTCTGTTCGCCAGCCAATTCTCTATCCATGCTAATACATTTCCTCTGACTCCGCGTACCTTTAGCTTCTGCAGTAACCTTTTGTGTGGCACCTTATCGAATGTCTTTTGGAAATCTAAATACACCACATCCATCGGTACACCTCTATCCACCATGCTCGTTATATCCTCAAAGAATTCCAGTAAGTTAGTTAAACATGATTTCCCTTTCATGAATCCATGCTGCGTCTGCTTGATTGCACTATTCCTATCCAGATGTCCCGCTATTTCTTCCTTAATGATAGTTTCAAGCATTTTCCCCACTACAGATGTTAAACTAACCGGCCTATAGTTACCTGCCTTTTGCCTGCCCCCTTTTTTAAACAGAGGCGTTACATTAGCTGCTCTCCAATCCGCTGGTACCTCCCCAGAGTCCAGAGAATTTTGGTAGATTATAACAAATGCATCTGCTATAACTTCCGCCATCTCTTTTAATACCCTGGGATGCATTTCATCAGGACCAGGGGACTTGTCCACCTTCAGTCCCATTAGTCTGTCCAGCACTACCTTCCTAGTGATAGTGATCATCTCAAGGTCCTCCCTTCCCACATTCCCGTGACCAGCAATTTTTGGCATGGTTTTTGTGTCTTCCACTGTGAAGACCGAAGCAAAATGATTGTTTAAGGTCTCAGCCATTTCCACATTTCCCATTATTAAATCCCCCTTTTCATCTTCTAAGGGACCAACATTTACTTTAGTCACTCTTTTCCGTTTTACATATCTGTAAAAGCTTTTACTATCTGTTTTTATGTTTTGCGCAAGTTTACCTTCATAATCTATCTTCCCTTTCTTTATTGCTTTTTTAGTCATTCTTTGCTGTTGCTTAAAATCTTCCCAATCCTCTAGTTTCCCACTAACCTTGGCCACCTTATAAGCATTGGTCTTTGATTTGATACTTTCCTTTATTTCCTTGGTTATCCACGGCTGGTTATCTCTTCTCTTGCCGCCCTTCTTTTTCACTGGAATATATTTTTGTTGCGCATTATGAAAGAGCTCCTTAAAAGTCCTCCACTGTTCCTCAATTGTGCCACCGTTTAGTCCTTGTTTCCAGTCTACTTTAGCCAACTCTGCCCTCATCCCACTGTAGTCCCCTTTGTTTAAGCATAGTACGCTCGTTTCTGACACAACTTCCTCATCCTCAATCTGTATTACAAATTCAACCATATTGTGATCACTCATTCCGAGAGGATCTTTTACGAGGAGATCGTTTATTTTTCCTGTCTCATTACACAGGACCAGATCCAAAATGGCTTGCTCCCTTGTAGGCTCTGTTACATACTGTTCTAAGAAGCAATCCCGTATGCATTCTATGAATTCCTCCTCCAGGCTACCCCCTGCGATTTGATTTGACCAATCGATATGTAGGTTAAAATCCCCCATAACTACTGCCGTTCCTTTTTCACATGCCTCCATTATTCCCTTGATTATTGCCTGCCCCACCATGAAGTTATTATTTGCCCGCCCCACCATGAAGCTATGATCTTATTAAATGGCAGAGCAGGCTCGAGGGGCCAAATGTGTTCTTGCGTTTCCCTAAATCTCTCTGCTCCTCCATGGTTCTTAACTTCTCACCATTTAGAAAATATCTGATCTGTCTAAAGTGCATAACCTTGTACTTTCCCACATTGATCTCCATCTTCGACAGTTTTGCCCACTCACTTAATCTATCAATGCCAATCGACACTACTTACTATGCCAACTAACTTAATGTCATCTGAAAACCTGGATATACGGCTCAACGAATCTATACTGGGCCGTAGCTTTTCACTATATTTGTCAACTTCCTTCAACTAAGTTGACAAATATAGTGAAAAGCTGAGGCCCCAGTACAGATTCGTAGGAGACACCACTAGTCATATCCTGCCAATTGGCATACATACCCATTATCACTACTCTCTGGGCACAAAATTCAGATCGTTGTTTGGATGCTATGGATACCATTTTGGTGCCAAAATGATGTCCTATGCATACGTGCACACTTTTGAGGCAAATCATGCCAGATGCTATATTGGTTAGCACGTATAGTGAATGTCCCTCAGATGTATGCAGAGTAGGCAGATCATGGTGTCAATCATTTTGGAGCTCAACGCTCCAGCTCACACCTTCTCTTAAACTTAACACCTTCAGCAGCAGAAAGGATCCCCCACCAATGATATTTACATGGATAATCAACTACTTACAGGTTATTTGCACGTTGATTTCTTCTGGCTGTTGTGATTGTACAAGTGTTTGGTGCTTTGTATACTTGCTTCAAGTTGCAAATGTCTACAGGAAATGGTGTGGTAGGTGCTGAAGGATATTTTCCTGACTTAAAGGCTACTGCACAAACCACTTGCTCCCAGACATGGGTACACTTGTAGGAATACCCTTTGGAATACAGCATGACTTGGAGAATGAACAGAGACCATGCAGAACAGGTCAAGCTGCTGGAAGAGGGAGGAGGCGGAAGGGGAGAAATACTCTCAGCAGGAGGCCATAACCGCCCAGGGTGTTCAGAGAGCACTTCTGAACCTCAGTGAGGAAAAATGTTTGAGACATCCCCACTGACATCTGCCACCTGCAGCAGCCACTGCTGCAACCTCAGAACAGGGCACGGACCGCTTTGCCAGTGGCTGTGAAGGTGACCATAGTGATGAAATTTTATGCGCGAGCTCTTTCCAGGCTGGAGCTGGAGATATTTGCAACATCCCGGAGTTTGCCGTCCACTGTTGCAATGAGGCTCTGTATTCAAAGAAAGCTGACTACATTTCATTTTCTCTTACCAGAGAGCAGCAGTTGGAGCGAGCATGTGGCTTCACTGGGATTGCAGGCTTCCCCATGGTGCAGGGTACCATTGACTGCATGCATGTTGCTTTGCGGGCACTGCATAACAACTCTGACATGCACCAGAACTGAAAGGGATTCCATTTCATCAATGTCCAGCTGGTGTGTGACCGTACTCAGCAAATCATGTAGGTCAATGCTCGATATCCAGGCATCAGTCATGATGCCTTCATTCTGCGGCAGCCTGCTGTGCCAGTTGCATTTGAGCCACCTCAGCAAACCAGAGGGTGGCTTCTGAGCAACAAGGGCCATCCACTGACAACATGGCTCATGACTCCAGTGCACAACCCATGCACACGAGGGCAGCATTCATACAATGAAAGCCAAGCTGTTACACAAAATTTCATAGAGTATACTATTGGCGTGCTGAAATAGTGCTTCCACTGGCTGGACTGCTCTGGAGGAGCCCTGCAGTACTCAGCCGAGTGGGTGTCAAGATTCGTAGTGGTCTGCTGCATGCTGCATAATCTTGCCATCGTCAGAGCACAACCCTTACTACCAGATATACGGTGATCCACTGAGGAGAAGGAAGAGGTAGAAGAGGAAAAGGAGGAGGCAACCAAGACAGCCCCTTTCTGGCTGGGCTGTCCGTAAAGAACTGCGATATCAGTAAACGCAACCTCAATTCCCCATTCAGCTACAGTCCCACAACTTACCTTTCCTCTGTCACTGACCATCACAGTTTCTGGCTTGGGTACAAAGCACAATTAAAAGCCACTACAAAATAAACATTCCAAACCAAATTTATAAATCAAATCATGCCATATTGCATATAAATATAACCTAATCAACCTTGTGCATTCCTTTTCTGTGTGCCTTTCCCTGTTCAAGTGCTCCTATGCAGTGATACCTCAGTAGTTACAGCATGGCTGATGGAAGGCTGCTGACTTCCAGTGGGGGAGACTGCAGATGGTCTTGCAGGAAGACTTCAAGGAGCTCTGGGCCTAGATAGCCTGGTTGCGGATTGCACCATCTTGACATGGGCAGCAGCAGTGACAGGCAACGGCACTGGCAGAGTGGCAGGGGTGGGAGTACGAATGCTGTCACCCTGAGAGAGAACAGGAGGTTCCTGCTCCATGGAGCCACTGCCACTCCCCCGGGGTGGCACCTCAGCAATCCGAGTAATCTGTTGGAGGACAGATTTCTGGACTGATCTGATACCTTGCAAGCACCTTTGAACACTGGAATCCACAGCCACAATGGCAGCAGTCTGAGCTTCTACTGCATTACTCAGACATTGGGTGGCTGTTGCTTGTGCTGCAATGGAAGCTGAGACATTGGCCATCAGATGTTGCATGATGGTTGGGTCCACAATTGTGCTAATGGAGTTGGCCACTACTTCCATGCCAGAAAGGATGGACTCCAAGCTCTGTGCAAAGTCCTGTGCCAAGTGGGTGCCAAACTCCTCCATGCTCCTTGACATTGCATGCAGGCTTTCTGGCAGACCTGCTAATGTGCCAAGCATTTAATTGTGCATATCCGTCAGCCTCCTGCTGTAGCCTTTCTCACCGAATTGCTCATCTAAGTCTACTGCAGCAGAATTCATGTGTGACCTCGCTCTCCAGCAGCTGGCACCTGTGCTATTCTTGCCCCCGTGTACTGAAAAAGAAAGAAAGACTTGCATTTATATCGCACCTTTCACAGACACCAGACGTCCCAAAGCGCTTTACAGCCAATGAATTACGATTTGAAGTGTAGTCACTGTTGTAATGTGTAAAATACACCAATTTTTCTCAAAACAAGGCAAAGGAAGAGGCTTTTTTAACAAACTGTTTTAAAGTTAAACAAACTGTGGGACTACCTGGGAGGGGAACAGGCACCAGCCTGAGGCAAGTGGTGACTCATCACTCATTAAAAGCAATCTATGTTGATCAAGGACGACACTTGGTTATGCATAGAGACAAAGACTACAAGCAGGAGTACAAAGGGCCCTGCGAAATGCAAATTTTTGGATAACAAAGCATTTAGCATAAGGAGTTATCTTTTGTACTATCAATTCCGTGTACAAAGTAGTAGCCATTCAAACTCATCACCACAGCCAGTTAAACAAATCACCACATCGCTAATCGGATCTCAGAAGCAGGAAACTCATTCATACTATGGATATAAATATACAAACAGAGAGACACACAAGCAGGCAACACAGGAAGGAACAGAAGCAGGAGGAAGGACGAAGGAAGAAGGACAAACACAGCACTGCAGAGAACGGCCAGAAGATCAACCAACACGTCATGGAATCAACGACCATGAATCTACAATAGCTACAGCCAGGGATGGTGATTGTATGTCTAAACTCAAGTTTCTCTCAGAAGTCTAGTCCTGTAGTTTTAGTCGTTTTTTGATGCGTAATAAAACTGACACTGATTAAGCCTAAATTTTGTGCCACATGTTGTCCTTTCCCACTATAAGTTCCAAGGTCTAAGAATCAGAGTAGAGTGAAAAACAAACACTCTACAAATGTAGGAAATGCGGCAGCTAATTTGCGCACAACAAGCTCCCACAAACAGCAATGTGATCATCTGTTTTAGTGATGTGGATTGAGAGATAAATATTGACCAGGACACCGGGGATAACTCCCTGCTCTTCTTAGAAATAGTGCCATGGGATATTTTATGTCCACCAGAGAGAGCAGACAGGACCTCAGTTTAACTTCTCATCCAAAAGACAGCACCTCCGACAGTGCAGCACTCCCTCAGTACTGCACTGGAGTGTCAGGCTAGATTTATGTGCTCAAGTTGCTGGACTGGGACTTGAACTCACAACCTTCTGACTCAGAGGCAAAGGTGCTACCAACTGAGCCACAGCTGACATTCAGGCCCAGTGTCTCACCAGCCTCTATGCTATTCTCTGTCTTCTGAGCATGTGACTGGAGGGCCCACTGGTCCCCTATCAATACAGCACATCTCTCCTGCTTTCTACCTCCTCCACTAAGGCATCCAGTACAGCATCAGAAAATCTTGGAACCCACTCTCTCCCATGTTGTGCCATTATTGAGTGTTTCCCAGGTCAGAATCAGTTGTACTTCGGCTTCCAGCATCTGCTCCAACAACAATGCACCTCCCCTTTATTTAGTACAGGCTAGCTTTAACTGATGCTATCCTCTCACGATTTTGGGCCCCCTGCTGATGCGTGCAGCCATGTTAGTACTGGCTGCATGCTGCAATCATATTAATCAGCAGGCAGGACGAAGTTGGCATGGTGTCTGCATCACATTGAACGGGCACAGATTAATCAGCATCGCGATCCTCCACTCATTTTCAGGAGCTATCGAATTTAGCCCCCTCTGTCTCCTACTTTCTAATGAACTCCCTACTCATGTTAAAAGGTCACCTCCAATTCTATGCGCTTTCATTTTTGCTCACAATCTCTTGTGTGGCACCTTATCGAATGCGTTCTGTAGGTCCATGTAAATAACCACCCATAGACGTTCCATTATCTACCACATTAATGATCTCCTCAAAAAATTCAACTTGGTTGCAAATCCATGCTGGCTCTTTCAGATAAGTTGATGTTTGTCCAAGTACTCGGCCACTCTATCCTTAATAATCAATTCTCATAACCTTTACACTAAAAGGCCTACAATTTCCTGGTTTATCTCGTCTACCTTTTTTAAAAGGGTGAAATGGATATTTCAAAATGTATATTTCAAAACCATCAGCATATGGCAGATGTTTTTTGTGTGTGTATAAGCCATATATGGTTGAATTCAATTGTACTGAGATGTTGCCTGTCAGCTCAAATATCTAGGGCTGTCTAAGCTGCCATGTTCGTGGGCCATATAGTCGCACATCAGGAAGTCTTGGAGATTGGTGGCAGGGGAGGGTGCACATTTCCATGCTCCTGTTAATTTGCATATATTTCAAGTTTCTGATACTAACTTGGCATTCTGATTTAGGATTTATCAACAATGAGGCAACAGTGCTAAAAACTCCCCTTTCCAAATATCAAGCATGTCAACCAGAAAATAAGAAATATAATCACTGATAGGAATGAGTTGCCTGGGCTTTGAGGGCTGGCTTGGGATCCGCAAGTAGATTCTTAGATTGGATAGCCCTGCAAATGAGAAATGATTACGGAATAAGACAATAGGGCCCCTGCTGCTGCTTCTGACTGTTATTTGAACTTCAGTCTACTCTAGCCTATGCTACACAGCCAGGACGTGCTTTATTCTGAAGCCAGTTCTGTTGCTGAAGCCAGTAGGTGGAGCTGCGCAACAGGAATTCCCATTTGTCTCACTCTGGATATGTAGCTCAATAACAGCAAATGAAAAACTGGTTTTGGAAAACCTGTGCTACTACCAATGAAAAAGAACTGAGAAGTTTCCTGTTATCTATTAATTTTGTTATAGCAAGTACATCAGAAATAAGACTTACTAAAGTGAAGTCTACTTAAGTGCAGTAGCTCTTAATGAAGCAGAACAAGAACAATAAATATTGTCCGAAGTGGATATTTCAAAGCCATCAGCATGGAGAGTAGCAACAATGGCAAGACTGTTACTCCAGCTGTAGCAGAACATCACAAATTGTAACGCTCACTTATGCAATACTTTCAACTGACAGCCTTGAAATTAGCCAAATGATCCAACACTTTTGTGAGGATTTCTCTGAAATTGTGTCTTAGGAGCTACCAGTGTCCCAAGTTTAGGTTGTACGGTTCTTTGCCATGTGCCTCACTGACTTTTATAAATCAGCATCTCACTTCCGAAAGATCAGGAGTGATATCTACCTCCAAGAGCCACCCTGTACAATTACTGATAGGTGCCATGCTTAAGGATATTTCCTCATGGCTGGAGAAGAACCTGGAATGGGAGGGGGAGGATCCAGTTGTCGTGGTCCTCATAGGAACCAATGAAATAGGTAGAACTAGAAATGATGTTCTGTTGAGAGAGTTTGAAGAGCTAAGGCCAAAATTAAAATGCAGAACCACACAGGTAATAAACGCTGGATTGTTACATCAGTCATGAGCAAATTGGCATAGGGTTAAGCAGATTAGAAGGTTAATTGCATGGCTCAAAGAGTGATGTGGGAGGCAGTGGTTTTGCTTCATGGGGCACCGGCACCAGTACTGGGGAAAGAGGAAGATGTTCCTTTGGGGTGGGCTCCACTGGGATCAGTGTCCTGGTGAATCGATGAAATAAGCAGAATGGTCAGGAAGGGACAGTGAGCTTAACAAAGGTAATAGGGCATCAGTGACTAAGATGACATCAGGGAAAAATAGAAAAAAGTTAAAGCTAAAGGCACTATATCGGAATACGCGAAACATTAGTAACAAAACAGATGAATTAATAGCACAGATAGAACTGTTTGATCTAATAGAATTACAGAGGCGTGGTTGCAGAGTGACCAACGTTGGGAACTAAATATTTCAGGATACTTGACCTTTGGAATAACTTTGGGTGGAGCTAAGAAACAACAAGTGGCAGAAATCATTAGTGGGAGTAGTTTATCGTCCCCACCTAACAGTAGTTGTAGTGTCAGGCACAGTATAAATCAGGAAATTAGAGGTGCATATAACAAGGGTAATACTGTAATCATGGGGGACTTTAATTTTCATAGAGTCTGGGCAAATTAATTTGCAGTAATAGTGCAGAGGAGGAGTTCATGGAATGCACTCAAGATACTTTTCTAGATCAGTGTGATGAGGAGCCAACTAGGGAACAGGCTATTTTAGATTTAGTATTGTGCAATGAGGCAGGGTTAATTAATAACCTTGTAATAAAGGAGCCTCTGGGGAAGAGTGATCATAAAATTATACAATTTTATATTGAGTTTGAGAGTGATTTAGTTAAATATGAACCAGACTCTTAAATCTGAACAAGGCAAACTATGTAGGTATGAGGGGCAAGCTGGCTAAGGTAGATTGGGAAACTAGATTAGAAGATATGATGGTACATGTTGTGCGCAAATCCCAACATGTAAATAATTGAGTTCGCACACTAGTCTGTCAAGGGTAAAGAACTAAACAGTTTATTAAGGTTTACTGAAAGGCTGATCAGGGAGTACAGCTTAGAGCTCATGCAGCTTCTTCCCAGCTGACTCGAAATCTGACTTTCAGCGTCCTGTATTTAAGCTTACAAACCACAAGCACATGCGTCATTGTTCCATCACCAGACCGCAATATCATTTTAACATTTACAACGTCTCTAATGATATCAGGACTTTCCATTTAGCAACAAAAGAAGCAGAGATGTTATCCTGTTATTTCACACCTGGCATCACATGACATCTTTCCACAGCCATTTCCAGGGTGCACCTGTCTCTGTGGCCTATATTTCTTGACCACGTTAGATGCTCTTATCTATAAAGACACAAATTCATCTTGACCTGCGGTTGCTACACCCATCCTTTCAGCCTAGTTATACCCAGGTAGTCTGGGTTGCAGTTTCTAGTAGCTGTGTTTAGCTCGTGTGCAGGGCTTAGCTATGTCTATCTGCGTATGCGGTCTGACCTACTTTAACATTAGCTTGTATGTTGCCAGGCAAAGAACCCTTTCTTACCCAGACTGCACCTGCTTACTGGCTTGGCCACTTTTCTGAACACATTTCCCAGACTGCAACACTATTCACTACAGTGGGCTCCTAAAAAGCCCCACTTGGCTAAAGCAGGCCCCAATTCCTAGTTCAATTACCCCTTTTGGTCCCTGACTACCCAGCTCAAGGTAACCAACCCGTCTAAATTCTACACTGCCTTAGGGCCCCCGTCCCGGTTGCGATGATCAGCCGCAAGGTTTGGGGGGCCTAGTGCACATGGAGCTGTATGGCTCCCTCATCTAAACTCATAAGAACATAAGAACATAAGAATAAGGAACAGGAGTTGGCCATCTAGCCCCTCGAGCCTGCTCCACCATTCAACAAGATCATGGCTGATCTGGCCGTGGACTCAGCTCCACTTACCCGCCCGCTCCCCATAACCCTTAATTCCCTTATTGGTTAAAAATCTATCTCTGTGTGACTTGAATACATTCAATGAGCTAGCCTCAACTGCTTCCTTGGGCAGAGAATTCCACATATTCACAACCCTCTGGGAGAAGAAATTCCTTCTCAACTCGGTTTTAAATTGGCTCCCCCGTATTTTGAGGCTGTGCTCCCGAGTTCTAGTCTCCCGGACCAGTGGAAACAAACTCTCTGCCTCTATCTTGTCTATCCTTTTCATTATTTTAAATGTTTCTATAAGATCACCCCTCATCCTTCTGAACTCCAACGAGTAAAGACCCAGTCTACTCAATCTATCATCATAAGGTAACCCCATCATCTCCGGAATCAGCCGAGTGAATCGTCTCTGTACCCCCTCCAAAGCTAGTACATACTTCCTTAAGTAAGGTGACCAAAACTGTACGTAGTACTCCAGGTGCGGCCTCACCAATACCCTGTACAGTTGCAGCAGGACCTCCCTGCTTTTGTACTCCATCCCTCTCGCAATAAAGTCCAACATTCCATTTGCCTTCCTGATTACTTGCTGCACCTGCAAACTAACTTTTTGGGATTCATGCACAAGGACCCCCAGGTCCCTCTGCACCGCAGCATGTTGTAATTTCTCCCCATTCAAATAATATTCCCTTTTACTGTTTTTTTTTTCCCCAAGGTGGATGACCTCACATTTTCCAACATTGTATTCCATCTGCCAAACCTTAGCCCATTCGCTTAACCTATCTAAATCTCTTTTCAGCCTCTCTGTGTCCTCTACACAACCCGCTTTCCCACTAATCTTTGTGTCATCTGCAAATTTTGTTACACTACACTCTGTCCCCTCTTCCAGGTCATCTATGTATATTGTAAACCACAGTTGTGGTCCCAGGACCAATCCCTGTGGCACACCACTAACCACCGATTTCCAACCCAAAAACGACCCATTTATCCCGACTCTCTACTTTCTGTTAGCCAGCCAATTCTCTATCCATGCTAATACATTTCCTCTGACTCCACGTACCTTTATCATCTGCAGTAACCTTTTGTGTGGCACCTTATTGAATGCCTTTTGGAAATCTAAATACACCACATCCATCGGTACACCTCTATCCACCATGCTCGTTATATCCTCAAAGAATTCCAGCAAATTAGTTAAACATGATTTCCCCATCATGAATCCATGTTGCGTCTGCTTGATTGCACTATTCCTATTGAGATGTCCCGCTATTTCTTCCTTAATGATAGCTTCAAGCATTTTCCCCACTACAGATGTTAAACTAACCGGCCTATAATTACATGCCTTTTGTCTGCCCCCTTTTTTAAACAGAGGCGTTACATTAGCTGCTTTCCAATCCGCTGGTACCCAGAGTCCAGAGAATTTTGGTAGATTATAACGAATGCATCTGCTATAACTTCCACCATCTCTTTTAATACCCTGGGATGCATTTCATCAGGACCAGGGGACTTGTCTACCTTGAGTCCCATTAGCCTGTCCAGCACTACCCCCCTAGTGATAGTGATTATCTCAAGGTCCTCCCTTCCCACATTCCCGTGACCAGCAAGTTTTGGCATGGTTTTTGTGACTTCCACTGTGAAGACCGAAGCAAAATAATTGTTTAAAGTCTCAGCCATTTCCACATTTCCCATTATTAAATCCCCCTTCTCATCTTCTAAGGGACCAACATTTACTTTAGTCACTCTTTTCCGTTTTATATATCGGTAAAAGCTTTTACTATCTGTTTTTATGTTTTGCGCAAGTTTACTTTCGTAATCTATCTTTCCTTTCTTTATTGCTTTCTTAGTCATTCTTTGCTGTCGTTTAAAATTTTCCCAATCTTCTAGTTTCCCACTAACCTTGGCCACCTTATACGTATTGGTTTTTAATTTGATACTCTCCTTTATTTCCTTGATTATCCACGGCTGGTTATCCCTTCTCTTACCACCCTTCTTTTTCACTGGAATATATTTTTGTTGAGCACAATAAAAGAGCTCCTTAAAAGTCCTCCACTGTTCAATTGTACCACCGTTTAGTCTGCGTTTCTAGTCGACTTTAGCTAACTCTCCCCTCATCCCACTGTAGTCCCCTTTGTTTAAGCATAGTACACTCGTTTGAGACACTACTTCCTCACCCTAAATCTGTATTACAAATTCAACCATACTGTGATCACTCATTCCGAGAGGATCTTTTACTAGGAGATCGTTTATGATTCCTGTCTCATTACACAGGACCAGATCTAAGATAGCTTGCTCCCTTGTAGGTTCTGTAACATACTGTTCTAAGAAACAATCCCATATGCATTCTATGAATTCCTCCTCCAGGCTACCCCGTGCGATTTGATTTGACCAATCGATGTGTAGGTTAAAATCCCCCATGATTACTGCCGTTCCTTTTTCACATGCCTCCATTATTCCCTTGATTATTGCCCGCCCCATCGTGAAGTTATTATTTGGGGGTCTATAAACTACGCCCACCAGTGACTTTTTCCCCTTACTATCTCTAATCTCCACGCACAATGATTCAAAACTTTGTTCATTAGAACCAATATCGTCTCTCACAACTGCCCTGATATCATCCTTTATTAACAGAGCTACCCCACCTCCTTTCCCTTCTTGTCTATCTTTCCGAATTGTCAGGTACCCCTGTATGTTTAATTCCCAGTTTTGGTCACCCTGCAACCATGTTTCTGTAATGGCCACCAAATCATACCCATTTGTAATGATTTGTGCCGTCAACTCATTTACTTTATTTCGAATGCTGCGTGCGTTTAGGTAGAGTGTTTTAATACTAGTTTTTAAACCATGATTTTTAGTTTTGACCCCTCCTGCAGCCCCCTTATATTCATACATATTGTCCCTTCCTATCACCTTGTGGTTTACACTTACCCCAGTGCTACTCTGCTCTGTTGCCTCCTGCCTTTTGCATTCTTTCTTGGTGTCCTGTTCATCTGCGCTCTCACCCACTCTAACTAGCTCAGAGCCCTCTCCTGGGTTCCGAATACTCCTCGCATTGAGGCACCGAGCTTTCAGGCTTGCCTTTTTATTACACTTTGACCCTTTAGAATTTTGCTGTACAGTGGCCCTTTTTGTTTTTTGCCTTGGGTTTCTCTGCCCTCCACTTTTACTCATCTCCTTTCTGTCTTTTGCTTTTGTCTCCATTTTGTTTCCCTCTGTCTCCCTGCATTGGTTCCCATCCCCCCTGCCATATTAGTTTAACTCCTCCCCAACAGCACTAGCAAACACTCCCCCCAGGACATTGGTTCTGGTCCTGCCCAGGTGCAGACCATCCGGTTTGTACTGGTCCACTTCCCCCAGAACCGGTTCCAATGCTTACTCAATAGCTTACTCTGCTCCTTTACTATAGCTTTAGATTTATTTTATTATTTCATTTCGAGTAAGCAGCACATGTCATTCCCAACCAGCATAGAGCCAGAAGCAGTTGAACTGCCACCAATATGTGAGAAATGATACGAATCCATGGATGGATATTAACATTCAGTCCCCAGTTCCATGCCTTCTTGTACTAGGGGGTACAGTGAAGGTCTTTTGCAATGTCCTTGTCCAGTTCGCGCAGCTCCTGTTTGAGTACGTGGTATAATTTGATACTCACCAGCAGAGGATCCTTAATGTCTCTCAGGTCCTCAGACAGGTGGGATATTGGTGCAGCCAGTTCACTTTCATATTGGTACAAATCTTGTTTAATCTCATAATAGTTTCTCGAGCATGGATCATTCGCGCTCGTCCGATTGTAACCAGTAACCTCGGGGTGAAGCAAAAGTTGGGGTCCGTGATATTGCATTGATAATACCGTAGTCATAAGTTGGTTGGTTGGTTACCACACAGTATTTCCCCTTTTCGTGGTAGGCTGAGTGGGTGTATTCGGATTCTGATGGGGTTATTTCTAAGACACACCCAATGGTTTGATTAAATCCGCACCCATCCTCGCTTCCCCAGCCTACTGGATGCGGACATATAGTTAAGCTTCCTACCCTGCGGCACCCTGATAATGAGACCCCTCTCATGGTTCCGTTCCGTTTGATCGCATATTGATCCATAGGGTAATACCGCATGTAATTCTCACCCCGAATAAGTCTTAAGTTCTCTACCTCAAACTTTGCTATTACCGGAATCATTAAGACCATCCCCACCAGGGCCGAGTGTGAGTCTATGCACCCGCCCGTCACCGGGAAGACCCTCATCATCCCCTTCAGGGTGCACGCATCTAACAACCTTGGGTGTTGTGCTAGGTGGAACAAGTGGGTACTATTTATCCAATCTGGGACTTCGCCTCGGTGTATTTGGTCAAGGTTCTCTCTGACCTGTCCAAACATCCATCACCCGTAAGCATGGCAGAGGTCTCGCTGAACCTCTGCCTTTTCTGCATTGAATTCTCGATCAATCACGCAGTTAATGGTGGCAGCATGGCCCTCCAGGACTGTAAGCCCTTTGACTGAGCTCCCTGCTGCCCCATCATCTTCTCGAGCAGCCCCTTTGGCTGCATCTGTCTGCCTCTGCAGCAACTTCCTGACTGTGTCTTTAAGGCTTTCCGATTGTTCCTGTATAGCTTGTATGTCTAGGGCATTTACAAAGGAAGTTCCCGTATTGACCCCTGTTAAGACGTCATTGATTAGACCCTGTTTCTGTCTGTGGGTCTGACCCGCTCTCAGAGGGCTCCGGTATCTGGAGGCCCCTGAGGCATCGCGGGATTCTTTCAACACTGTCTTAAGCATTCGGGTATACAGTACTCACACCTTCGGGTCACATTTCTCTGGTAACCCTATGTTCGTTAGGTTCACTATCACAGGTAATATTTCATGATGCATATTTTCATACAATTGGCTAGGGACATGACCCTTCTTTATAAATGCAATTGTAATAACTGGGTCAAAATGTTTGTTCTGCCCTGACGCATACCGTACTGGCATCAGGCTTATGATTTCTAACTTGTGAATCTATTTCATAGTATTCTTCCATTCTTTTTGTATAAGATTCCTCAAAGACCTTATGGTCATAATAATGATAGCGATAATAGTTACGGTCGCTAAGACGTGTCCATATAGAGACACTAGCAAGGTTACAGGATATACATGCCATTCGGTGGGATATCACAGAGATTCCTAACATTTTCGGTTGGACCCCCTTGCATCTTTGGATGGTGCCATTTGATGGCAGACCAAAGTCCACCAGACTTCCTTCTGGCCGAAAGATCCCCGATATGTGGATTCCATTCCCCACAATTAGTCGTCTGAATTCGGGATCTGTTGGGTCTTCCTCATGGTGTTGAAATGTTGTCTGGATCATCCATAACAGTATCATCATCCACCAGGCCATCCTGTAAAAAGGGTGGATGCCCTTGGGCTGTCCACTACATGTCAGTGTAGCTTTTTAACTGGGACCAATGTTTCCACCGTCCTACTCCATTCATATTCACACATGCACACGTATCACCACTGATCAATATCTCGTATGGTCCCGACCATCGCGGCGCGAATCCGATTCGTCCTGGTAACCCCTTAACCATTACTTTCTCCCCCACTTGGGGAAGGTCTGCCGGGAACTCTACTTCTTCTTGTTCGTCTTGGCCTGCCTGTCTTTCTCTTACTTCCTGTCTCATATCCTTAAGTTGCTTACTTAACTCCATTACATATCTTTTTATTTGATCCTGCAGTGGGCCCACGTCGAACCCTCCTGTAATTATACCTTCGGGCGGTCGCATTGCCTGACCAGTCATGAATTCATATGGAGTTAATCCTGTCATCCGGTTAGGGGTTGCCCTTTGTCTCATCAGGATAGCAGGTAGTAGCTCAGCCCAAGCCTGTCCAGTTTCTTGGATGGCTTTTGACAGGGCTGTCTTTATTGTCCGTTTCATCCGTTCTACCATCCCCGAACTCTGCGGGTGGTAGGGGATGTGAAATTTTTGTTTGATGCCCAATGTAGTGTATAGTAATTTCATCACCTGTTCTGTGAAGTGGGTTCCCTGATCGGAGTCTATTTGAGTGGGAATGCCCCAGCGAGGAATCACCTCCTCGGCTAAGATATGAGCTACTGTGATTGCGGTGCAGTTTTGAGTAGCGAAAGTTTCCACCCACCGTATAAACAAATCAATTATTACTAGACAGTATTTCTTTCCTCGAGAGCTTGGCAGCGGTCCCGTGAAATCAATTTGGATATTCTCCCATCGCCCTCGCGGCCAGGGTTAATGGGCCATTCTGATTTTTATGGCCTTTCCCAGATTATGCTGGGCACATGTAATGCATTGCTGACAATATTTAGCAATGTCTCGCCCCAAGCCTGGCCTCTAGAGACATTACTGATCATGGCATTTCACCCCGCGTGGCTAATGCCGTGATGTAATTCCATGAGTGTTTTTCGTATACATGTGGGAGCTGCCCCCCTTCCATCTTTCTCCATATGGAGTCCTGGTCTGACACAGCTCCCCGTCTTTCCCATGCTATCTTCTTCACGTCTCGTGCATCCCTGTGCAATTTTACTATATCAATGTCCTCTTTAGTTATCATACTACTTACTGATTCCTCCCTGGCTTCTGACGAAACCGCCGCCTCCTGTGCTGCCTTATCTGCCATCTCGTTTCCCCTCTGGATATCGTCCACCACTCTCTGGTGGGCTTTAACCTTTATTACCGCCACCTCGGCGGGTTTACTAGCAGCATCTAATAGCAGCCTAATCCGGCCTTCATGTTTGATGGCCTCTTCGCCTACGGTGACAAAGCCTCGGCAGTCATGTAGTCATGAACTACTCCGAATGCATAACGGCTATCAGTGTAAATATTTGCCCATTTGCCTTCGGCCAGTTGGAGCGCTTCCTTCAGGGCAGTAAGTTCGGCCACCTGCGCAGAGAGTCCCCCGTCCAGTCCCCCACTCAGGACGGTGTTGAGTGCTTCATCTACTACCGCCCATCCTGTACGTGGGATTCCTTGGATGTATTTGCAGGACCCGTCCACATAAAGGGTTAAATTGGGGACCTCGGGTGAGTCTTCCCACTCTTAGGCGTGACACTCATGTGGTTCCCCCATTGCTAAGAGACCCTCTGCAGGGTTCTCACCAGTGTCTCGTACTATCTTCACGGACTCATCATGGGGGAGCAGAACTGCCTCCCATTTAGTCCGGCGCACATTGGACACAGACCGTAATTTCCCAGCATTGAGCATTTCTACCAGAGTGTGCTTAGTGTGCAGTATGATCTCCCCAGTCATTACTACCGGTTCACTGACTTTCACTGCCTTTCACTGCCCATGTCGCACAATCCAGAGTCGCTGCACACCTGGACAGGCCGGCCGCTGCGGGTGACTGATGGGTTGAGTAATAGGCTACAGGACGCATCCTATCTCCATGCACTTGAGTGACCACTGCCCCATAAAATCCTTCCTCATTCTCGCAATATATATGGAAGGGTAATTCCATGTTCGGGAGTCCCAGCCCAGGTGCAGCTATTAATGCTTCCTTCAGATTACCGTATGCTGCTTCCTGCTCCGGGCCCCATTCACAGTCTCTAAAGAGGGTTTTTCCCCTTTCACCAGCCTCTGTATTGGTTCTGCAATGGCCGCAAAGTTGACTATAAAATTTCTGCAGTAATTAAAAAGTCTTAATACCTTTTGGACTCCTCGGACCGTTTTCGGGCGTGGCATGATTCTGATAGCTTCCTTCCTGTTGTGTGACATTGTTCTAGTTCCTTGTGATATTTCATGCCCTAAGTATTGAACTACTGTCTGTCTGATTTGGGCTTTCTTGGGATTGGCTTTAAATCCGGCCCGCTGCAAGGTTTCTAAAATTTCTATAAGGGCGCTCATGTGTCCCCTCACGTCCTCCGAGGCGATCAGCAGATCGTCCACTTACTGGAGGACTGTGCTTCTGTAAGGGGTTAGGTCCACCTTCTCCAGGGCTCGACTCATAGTCCGCTGAAATATTGTTGGACTATTGTGGAATCCCTGGGGCACCCACGTCCAGGTATACTGCCGATCTCCTACAGTAAAGGCAAATTTATCTTGGGATTCTCGTGCCAAGGGTATGGATCAGAATCCACTGGCTATATCCAGTGCTGTGAATATTTTGTGTTCTGGTTTCAGCCCATTAAAGATTGTCGCCGGGCTAGCCATGATGGGGTGCTGTCGGGGTGTTACTTTATTCAGGGCCGTGTAATCTATGGTCAGCTGATATGAGCCATCTGGCTTCTTGACTAGCCATATGGGCGAATTGGTGGTACTTTCAGCTTCCCGGAGGATGTCACTATCCAATAGATCATATACAATTTGTTTGACTGCCTCCTGGGCTTCGGGTTTTATTGGGTATTGTTTATGAGGAGTGTGCTCAGGTCCCGGGACGACGACTGGGTCTGTTTCTACCAGACCACAGTCCTGTTTGGACTGCGCCCACACTCTTTCATTCTGTCTGCACACAGGACCATAATCATCTAATGCATCCCAGTCCCTGGTGAGGAGTTGTACGCTCCCCACTTTCGCATGTTATCCAATTTATTTTGTTCTCCGAATGTGGTTGTTTTATGCCCCCCTTTATTTCTCCAAACTATTTTCTTTTCCCTTGGGTCAATCAAGGCTCCTAACTGTTCGAGGAGATCAGTTCCTAATATGGTTCCTTCATTATTTGGGCACACATAAAATTGTGCAGGGATTAGGATCCCTGCCAAATCCAATAAAATTACTTCGCTTAGGTGCACCCGGGTGGCAAATCCTTCAACCCTTGTGATTAAATGTTCTCTTCAAATTAAGAAAATCTCCAATATTAAAAGAGAGTTCACAGCTGGCTGTGAAAGAGTTAATTTCCTTTGTTTCAAAAGTCGACAAACACAGACACCATCAATCAATGTCAACTTTCACCCATAGCTTGCAGTCTTTTCAGTTTAAAAAAATATAATCTTCCCTTTCAGGCAGTGTGTTCCAGACCCCCATCACTTCCTTTGTTTCGTGGGTGGGTCGTCTGGTTCCCAATTTTGCTTAATCATTATTTCAATTCATTTTTGATTTTTTTTTTCTTATCTACTCGGTATTGTGTTAGAAACACCTCTGGTCCCAACTCGAATTTCTCACTTCCCATGACTATGGCCCTAAGTTTCCACATGATTTGCTCCTGATTTTTAGGAACAACTGGTGGAGAACGGAGTATCTTAGAAATCGCAATTCTCCACAGTTAAGTTTTCTGCAGTTCTAGTCATGTAGAACAGTTTCACTTTTGAACAGAATTTTTTTTCAAAAAGGGGGCGTGTCCGGCCACTGACGCCTGATTTGAAAGTTTCCACAGTGAAAACGTACTCCAAACTAACTTAGAATGGAGCAAGTGAAGATTTTTGTAGGCCTGAAAAAACCTTGTCTACACATTAAAAAAATCAGTCGCAGGTTACAAATTAGGCGTCCGGAACGAGGTGGGGGGGGGGGGAGGGGGGGGGAAGGGAAGTCATTACATTCTACAATAAATCCTTAGTTATACTTATACAAATATTATACAAATAATTGCAACCTGAATAAAAATTTATAAGCAAAGAAAAGATTAAATAAACCATGTTCCTACCTGTGTGAAAATGCTTCAGGCAGGGAGAAGGCTGCAGGAAGCCTCACAAGTTGAGGCAGCCGTTCCCGACGGCAGAGGGGGGAGGAGGCAGTGAGGAGGCAGCCGTTCCCGACAGCAGGGGGGGAGGCAGGGAGGAGGCAGCCATTCGATGGCTGGGGGGGGGAGGAGGCAGTGAGGAGGCAGCCGTTCCCGACGGCAGGAGAGGGGAGGAGGCAGTGAGAAGGCTGCAGGAAGCCTCAGAGGTTGAGGCAGCCATTCCCGACGGCAGGAGGGAGGAGGGAGTGAGGGCCCGACCGACGGCAGCGGGGAGGAGGCAGTGAGAAGGCTGCAGGAAGCCTCAGAGGTTGAGGCAGCCATTCCCGACGGCAGGAGGGGGGAGGCCCCCCTGCCGTCGGTCGCGCCCGTCGGGAAACGGCTGCCTCAACTTCTGAGGCTTCCTGCAGCCTTCTCACTGCTGCAAGAAGCCTCAGTGCTGATCATGGAAGGGCAATGTGGTTTTATTAAAAAATGTTAAAAATTGAACAGCTACAAAGAACTATAAAAATGGCCGAGTGCCAATGTTTCCTTCACACTGCGCATGCACGAACGCTCCAACGCGCCGCGCTGGGTTGCCGGCACGAAAAAAACTAATTTAAATGGTACCCGCCCCCTCCTACTTACAAAATCGGTGCGAGTGATAGGCTCCGCCCCCTGGGCGCCGCGCCAAGCTGACATCGAGCTGCAAAGCGCTTGAGAATAACGCGTTTTTTTTTCAGGCGCCGTTTTCGGCGCGAAAAACAGGCACCCAGCTTGGAGGGGCACCTGTTTTGCTGCGTGTGGAAACTTGGGGCCTATATGTTGTCAGCGGTACGTCCCTTAATTACTCACCCTGAGTGAGACCGATACTTACAACATATATCAATTATCAATCGCATGTAAGTGTCATCTCAGCCATTGCAGCTAGTTTGCAGGTTGCATTGTTAACGCCTTCATTCCTGAAGCACGCAATGTCGCACTTCATTTCTTTTAGTTTCTGTTTTTTTTTGCCTTGTTCAATTCTACGTATTTCAGAAATTGTCATGCTATAATTACCCCCGTTTTTCGTGCGTGTTTATTCTTTTGTTTTTGTAATCAGGTCTTCTGGCCGGTGGGGTCCTCATTTGGATCCCATCCGTCCTTAAGTATCTTGTCGATTAAGCCCTTCCGGTCGTCTGCATAGAATCTAGTAAAGGTGCCTTCCTCACTCCAGTCTAATTCTTTCCCCGATGCCATTCTGTGATCCGACTTCTTGGCGGCTTTCCCGCTCTGGCCCCTTCACGTGACTTTAATCCCATCCCAAGATTTCCCTGTTAATCCGATTTCTTAATTTTAAACACTACCGATCTTTTATCACAACGACAATGTCCCTTACAATGTTATGGTTATTTTACGCGTAATATATTAAGACCATACTCACTTTACGTCAAAGTGTGACTCTTTACCGATTCACAGACTTGTCACGATTCGGATACTCGTTCTGCAGACAGATGAGTGACCGCCTGGATCACATAATTTCCGGGTGGTACTCCCAAATCTATTCACCCACTCATGTCCTCTTGGTCATCGTCTGCCGAATATGCCAAATTGTTGTGGGCGAATCACAACTTGTAAATAATTGAGTTTGCACATTAATCTGTCAAGGGTAAAGAACCAAACAGTTTATTAAGAGTTAGCTAAAGGCTGATCAGGGAGTACAGCTTAGAGCTCACGCAGCTCGTTCCCGGCTGACTCGAAGTCTGACTTTCAGCATTCTGTATTTAAGCTTACAAACCACAAGCGCGTGCGTCATTGTTCCATCCTTTAATATCCTTTTGACATTTACAACGTCTCTAATGATATCAGGACTTTCCATTTAGCTACAAGACATGCAGAGACGTTATTCTGTTATTTCACACCTGGCATCACATGACATATTTCCACAGCCATCTCCAGGGTGCACCTGTCTCTTTGGCCTATATTTCTTGACTACGGTAGATGCTATTATCTATAAAGACGCACATTCATCTTGACCTGCGGTTGCTACAACTGTCTATTCAGCCTAGTTGTACCCAGGTAGTCTGGGTTGGGGTTTCTAGTAGCTGTGTTTAGCTACGTCTATCTGCATATGTAGTCTGACCTAATTTAACATTAGCTTGCTTGTTGTCAGGCAAAGAACCCTTTCTTACCCAGACTGCACCTGCTTACTGGATTGGCCACTTTTCTGAACACATTTCCCAGACTGAATAACAGGGTTACATTTGTTATCTTCCAAACCGCAGGAACCGTTTTAGAATCTGGAGAATTCTGGTAGATCAAAATCAAAGCATCCACTACCTCTGCATTCTATTTTAAAACCCTAGGATGTAAGCCATCAGGTCCAGAGTGTGTGTCGGCATTTAGTCCCATTAATTCCTCCAGTACTATTTCTTTACTAATATTAATTTCTTCAAGTTCCTCATTCTCACTAGACTAGTTCCCCACTATTTCCGGAATGGTTTTTTTATCTTCTTCCGTGAAGACAGATACAAAGGGTGGTTGAGGCAGAAAGCCTCACCACATTTAAAAGATACTTAGATGTGCTCTTAAAGTGCTGTAACCTACAGGGTTACGGACCAAGAGCTGGAAAGTGGGATTGGGCCGGATAGCTCTTGGTTGGCCTCCTTCCGTGCTTTAAATTTCTATGATTCTATGCTTCTATGCGATAGGGGGCACCCCGACCTGAGAGAGGAAACCATCACAGCTCGGAGGATAAAAGAGTATACCACTGCAGATTGCAGCGTGAGCTGCTACAAGTGTACGATGGCTTCAAGGAGGGCGACTGGATGACTACAGTGGGCTCCTAAAAAGCCCCACTTGGCTAAAGCAGGCCCCAATTCCTACTTCAGTACATAAGCAATGGCAAACATTTAATGAAATAATTCATAATTCACAATGAATATACATTCCCTTAAAGATTAAAAGCCCCACAGGAAAATTGGTCCAACCGTAGCAAACAAGCAAAGTTTAAGATAGTATTAGATTAAAGGAAGATGTTTATAATGTTACAATAAAGAGTTGTAAGCCTAAGGATTGGGAGGATATTTCGAATTCAGTAAAGGATGATCAAGAAATTAATAGAGAGAGAGAAAAGAGAATATGAGAGTAAACTAGCAAGTGACAAAAAAACAGATCGTAAAAGCTTCTATAAGTTGGTAAAAAGGACGAGATTAGCTAAAGTAAATATGGTCTCTTAGAGGCAGAGATAGGAGAAATTATAATGAGGAATAAGGAAATGGCAGAGACATTAAACAAATACTTTGTATCTGTCTTCACGGAAGAAAATACAAAAACCATTCCGGAAATAGTGGGGAACTAGTCTCGTGAGAATGAGGAACTTAAAGAAATTAATATTAGTAAAGAAATAGTACTGGAGAAATTAATGGGACTAAAAGCCGGCACACACCCTGGACCTAATGGCTTACATCCTAGGGTTTTAAAATAGGTTGCAGAGATAGTGGATGCTTTGGTTTTGATCTACCAGAATTCCTCAGATTCTAAAACAGTTCCTGCGGTTTGGAAGATAACAAATGTAACCCTGCTATTCAAGAAAGGAGGGAGACAGAAAACAGGGATCTATAAACCAGTTAGCCTGACATCAGTAGTAGGGAAAATGCTAGAATCTATTATTAGGGATGTGGTAATATGGCACTTAGAAAATCATAATATGATTAGGCAGAGTCAACACGGATTTATGAAAGCGAATTCATGTTTGACAAATTTGTTAGAGCTTTTTGAAGTTGTAACTCGCAGGGTAGATAAGGGGGAACCAGTGGATGTAGTGCATTTGGATTTTCAGAAAGCATTCGATAAGGTGCCACACAAGAGGTTATGACATGAAATTAGGTCTCATGGCTATGAGAAAAGATTGGAGATGCTGGGTTTGTTTTCTTTGGAACAGAGAAGGCTAAGGGGAGACCTGATTGAGGTGTATAAAATTATGAGGGGCCTGAATAGAGTGGATAAGAAGAATCTGTTTCCCTTGGCAGAGGAGTCAACAATCAGGGGGCATAGATTTAAAGTAATGGGTGGCGGGGGGGGGGGGGGAGGTTTAGAGGAGATATGAGGCAAACTTTCTTCACCCAGAGAGTGGTGGGGGTCTGGAACTCACTGCCTGAAATGGTGGTGGAGGCAGAAACCCTCACCACATTTAAAAAGATACTTAGATGTGCACTTAAAGTGCCGTAACCTACGGGGCTACGGACCAAGAGCTGGAAAGTGGGATTAGGCTGGATAGCTCTTGGTTGGCCTCCTTCCGTGCTGTAAATTTCTATGATTCTTTGCTTCTATGCGATAGGGGCCACCCCGACCTGCGAGAGGACACCAGCGCAGATCGGGAGGATAAAAGAGTATACCACTGCAGCTTCCAGCGCAAGCTGCTACAAGTTGCTATGGCTTCAAGGATGGCGATTAGATGACATAATCAAAACCCAGGTTGCCATTTGGAGCGTGGGCAGGAACATTGGCAGGGCCCAGGTACAGCGGAGGAGCGGAAAGGTCGGGGCGGATGAGCAGTGAGAGATCGTGACAGAGGTGTATCGCGTGATTGAGGCAGAGAAGTGATGAGATATCGTGGCTGAGATTTGGCGAGTGATTGTGGCGGAGGTTCGGCGAATGTTTGGTGAGGAGGTACAGTGAGAGATTGTGGCGGAGGTGTGGCGAATGTTTAGTGGCGGAGGAGCAGCGAGAGAGCATGATGGAGATGTGGCGAATGTTTTATGGTGGAGGAGCGGCGAGAGATCGTGCCAGAGTTGCGGTGAATGTTTGTGGCGGAGGAGTGGCAGCAGATCGTGGCGGAGATGAGGCAAGTGAGGGTACAGGGCCCAGAAGAGCTGAGGGCCCAGGGGCAGCACGGGCCAGCCCACACTGCGACATCTGTGCGGACTAGGTCCGTGCAGCAGAGCAGATCTCCAGTCGACCTGGTAAACCCTTGTCACTGGATAAAGGCCTCGCTCTGTCAAGCCCGTGTGGTGGCCGGTATGCAACGGTCACCACACGTTAAAAAAATCCAGGCACAGGCATCTTCTACCCCTGGAGTTCAGAACTGGAATATCGGGTTCTTCATTGAAACATCTGTGAACTTATCCCTTTTGGTGTGGAAGCAAGTCATCCTCATATGAGGAACCGCCTATGATGATGATGATGATGATGGGATAGGGGTAATATATTAGCATGGATTGAAGATTGGCTAATGGACAGGAAGTAGAGAGTAGATTTAAATGGGTAATTTTCAGGTTGGCAGGCTGTAACTAGTGGGGTACCACAAGGATCAGTGCTTGGGCCTCAGCTATTTACAATCTATATTAGTGACTTAGATGAGGGGATCAAGTGTGATGTATCCAAGTTTGTTGATGATACAAAGCAAGGTGGACACTAAGCTGTTAGTAGGATGCAAAGTGGCTGCAAAGGGATGTAGATAGGTTAAGTGAGTGGGCAAGAACAAGGCAGATGGAATATGAAGTTATCCACTTTGGTAGAAAAAATAGAAAAGCAGAATTGTTTTTAAATGGTGAAAGATTGGGAAATATTGGTATTCAGAGGGATGTGGGTGTCCTTGTACACAAATCACAGAAAGTTAACATGCCGGTACAGCAAGCAGTTAGAGAAGCAAATTATATGTTAGCCTTTATTACAAAAGGATTGGAGTACAAGAGTAAAGAAGTCTTACTGCAATTATATAGGGCCTTGGTGAGACCACACCGGGAGTACTGTGTACAATTTTGGTCTCCTTACCTAAGAAAAGACATACATGCCTTGGAGGGAGTGCATTGAAGGTTCACTCGACTGATTCCTGGGATAGGGGTATTGTCCTATGAGGAGAGATTGAACAGACTTGACCTATATTCCTGAGAGTTTAGAAGAATGAGAACTGATCTCATTGAAACATATAACATTTTTAAGGGGCTTGACAGGGTTAATACTGAGAAAATGTTTCCCCTCGCTGGGAAATCTAAAACTAGGGGTCACATTCTCAGAATATGGGGTCCGTCATTTAGGACTGAGGTCAGGAGAAATTTCTTCACTCAAAGTGCGGTGAATCTTTGAAATTCTCTACCCCAGAGAGCTGTGGGTGCTCACTCATCCAGTATATTCAAGACAGAAGTTGATAGATTTTTGGATACGAAGGGAACCATGGGATATGGGGATAGTGTGAGAATGTGGAGTTAAGGTAGAAGATCAGCCATGATCTTATTGAATGGCACAGCAGGCTGGGGTGGTTAAAGGGCCTACTCCTGCTCCTATTTCTTATGTTCTTATGGAGATCTGCTCGCTCTCAATCATAGGGCGATCGGCCTTCTATTAGATCACAGATTTCAAATTTATTTCATGGCGATTAACCCTGGCAAGTAATTGCAAGGTAACAATCTCCATCCAGCCATTCAAATGTAATTTGATCTCCTTAATGAGATTAATGAAAAGGAAATCATGTTTGACAAATTTATTGGAGTTCTTTGAGGATGTAATTAGCAGGGTGGATAAGGGGGAACCACTGGATGTCGTGTATTTGGATTGCCAGAAGGCATTTGATAAGGTGCCACGTAAAAGGCTACTGCACACGATAAAAGCTCACGGGTTGGGGGTAATATACTAGCATGGATTGCGGATTGGCTACCCAACAGAAAACAGAGAGTCGGGATAAATGGGTCATTTTCCGGTTGGCAAACGGTAACAAGTGGGATGTCACAGGAATTGGTGCTGGGACCTCAACTATTTATAATCTATATTACTGACTTCGATGAAAGGAACGAGTGTAATGTAGCCAAGTTTGCTGATGATACAAAGATGGGTGGGAAAGCAAGTTGTGAAGAGGACACAAAAAATCTGCAAAGGGATATAGACAGGCTAAGTGAGTGGGCAAATATTTGGCAGATGGAATATAATGTGGGAAAATGTGAGGTTATCCACTTTGGCAGGAAAAATAAAAAAGCTAATTATCATTTAAATGGAAAGCAATTACAAAATGCTGTAGTACAGAAGGACCTGTGGGTCCTTGTGCATGAAACACAAAAAGTTAGTATGCAGGCACAGCAAGTAATCAGGAAGGCAAATAGAATGTTGGCCTTTATTGCAAAGGGGATGGAGTATAAAAGCAGGGAAGTCCTGCTACAACTGTACAGGTTATTGGTGAGGCCACACCTAGAGTACTGTGTACAGTTTTGGTCACCTTATTTAAGGAGGGATATACTTGCATTGGAGGTAGTTCAGAGAAGATCCACTAGGTTGATTCCTGAGATGAAGGTATTGACCTATGAAGAAAGGTTGAGCAGGTTGGGCCTATACTTATTGGAGTTTAAAAGAATGAGAGGTGATCTTATTGAAACATATAAGAATCTCAGGGGGCTCGACAAGGTACATGTAGAGAGGATGTTTCCCCTCATAGGGGAATCTAGAACTAGAAGGTATAGTTTCAGAATAAGCGGTCGCCAATTTAGAATTGAGCTGAGGAGGAATTACTTCTCTCAGAGGGTCGTAAATCTATGGAATTCACTGCCCCAGAGGGCTGTGGAGGCTGGGTTATTGAATATATTTAATGTGGAGATAGACAGATTTTTGAACGGTAAGGAAGTGAAGGGTTATGGGGAGCGGGCAAGGAAGTGTAGCTGAGCCCAGGATCAAATCGGCCACGATTTTATTTAATGGCGGAGCAGGCTTGAGGGGCCAGATGGCCTACTCCTGCTCCTATTTCTTATGTTCTTATGTTACAAACTTATCAGATAGCTCTTATTTTTGGTAGCATATGCTGCGGAATTCATGGGCAGTAGGTTGGGTTATCAATGGGTTTAATTAGAAGGGGGAAAATACAATATGAGAGTAAGCTTGCAGGGAACATAAAAGCTGACTGCAAAAGCTTCTACAGACACGTGAAGAGAAAAAGATTAGTGAAGACAAATGTATGTCCCTTACAGTCAGAATCAGGTGAAGTTATAATGGGGGACAAAGAAATGGCAGACCAACTGAACAAATACTTTGGTTCTGTCTTTACTAAGGAAGACATAAATAACCTTCCAGAAATACTAGGGGGCCGAGGGGCTAGCGAGAAGGAGGAACTAAAGGAAATCCTTATTAGTCAGCAAATTGTGTTAGAGAAATCGATGGGTTTGAAGGCCGATAAATCCCCAGGGCCTGATGGTCTGCATCCCAGAGTACTTAAGGAAGTGGCCCTAGAAACAGTGGATGCATTGGTGGTCATTTTCCAACATTCTATCGACTCTGCATGTTCCTTTGGACTGGAGGGTAGCTAATTAACCCCACTTAAGTTTCTGGAGTAGAGCTTGAACACACTGCACATTTGTCACGTGATAATGTATGGTTAATTACCAGGAGATAATATTTTAAAAATTTAACATATTGATTCTTGAGAAAACTTCCCATTATAACTGAATTAATGATTATGCAAAACTTGATAACACATTTAAAAGTACTTTATTTATCTAATTTGATAACAAGGAATTTAACCTATCCCAAAATCTTAGGACTTACTTGAAAGTGTCCTCAATCTAGACGTATGAATAAACCAATGGTTTGGGTGCCAGTCTTCCCATCAGAGATGCAAAGTGATGTTCAGGTGGAACCACTGCCATTGCCCCATATATCAGTACCAATGGCTCATTGGAAAAGGATATCTTAAAGTGTATTTATACAACAATTTTAGCGTTGCTGCAAAGCCATTTTCATTTTGACACCATGAGGTATGATTTTGGTGATCCTTTAAACACAGTGGACATTTTATGCATATATCCAGAGTTTTTTCTAATGCATTTAAGTATGGACAAATCATCTGCTGCTCACAAGTGTAAAATGTCACATACATGCACAGAGTTCTTTCCTGGGCAGAGAGTTTAAATCAGGGCCAGGCAGTATAAAAAGGGTACTACCTGGGTAGCATCTATCCAATATGAAGGCATCATCGACATTGACACTGGAAAGTTGCTTAATAAGATAGTCTCTAAAATCCATAATCAGGTACCATAAGGCTGGGAACTCAACATCCAGGGGTATTCAACATTTAGGAAGGATAGATAGAAAGGAAAAGGAGGTGGGGTGGCGTTGCTGGTTAAAGAGGAAATTAATGCAATAGTAAGGAAGGACATTAGCTTGGATGATGTGGAATCTGTATGCGTGGAGCTATGGAATACCAAAGGGCAGAAAACGCTAGTGGGAGTTGTGTACAGACCACCAAACAGCAGTAATGAGGATGGGGACAGCATCAAACAAGAAATTAGGGATGCGAGCAATAAAGGTACAGCAGTTATCATGGGTGACTTTAATCTACATGTTGACTGGGCTAACCAAACTGGTAGCAATGCGGTGGAGGAGAATTTCCTGGAATGTTTTAGGGATGGTTTTCTAGACCAATATGTCGAGGAACCAACTAGAGGGCTGGCCATCCTAGACTGGGTGATGTGTAATGAGAAAGGACCAATTAACAATCTTGTTGTGCGAGGCCCCTTGGGGAAGAGTGACCATAATATAGTAGAATTCTTTATGACGATGGAGAGTGACACAGTAAATTCAGAGACTAGGGTCCTGAACTTGGGGAAAGGTAACTTCGATGGTATGAGACGTGAATTGGCTAGAATAGACTGGCGAGTGATACTTAAAGAGTTGACGGTGGTTAGGCAATGGCAAACATTTAAAGATCACATGGATGAACTTCAACAATTGTACATCCCTGTCTGGAGTAAAAATAAAATGGGGAAGGTGGCTCAACCGTGGCTAACAAAGGAAATTAAGGATAGTGCTAAATCCAAGGAAGAGGCATATAAATTGACCAGAAAAAGCAGCAAACCTGAGCACTGGGAGAATTTTGTAATACAGCAGAGCAGGACAAAGGGTTTAATTATGAGTGGGAGAATAGAGTATGAGGGGAAGCTTGCTGGGAACATAAAAACTGACCGCAAAAGCTTCTATAGATATGTGAAGAGAAAAAGATTGGTGAAAACAAACGTAGGTCCCTTACAATCAGATTCAGGTGAATTTATAACGGGGAACAAAGAAATGGCAGACCAGTTAAACAAATACTTTGGTTCTGTTTTCACAAAGGAAAACACAAATAACCTTCCGGAAGTACTGGGGGACAGTGGGTCTAGTGAGAAGGAGGAACTGAAGGATATCCTTATAAAGTGGGAAATTGTGTTAGGGAAATTGATGGGATTGAAGGCCGATAAATCCCCGGAGCCTGATAGTCTGCATCCCAGAGTATATAAGGAAGAGGCCATAGAAATAGTGGATGCATTGGTGATCATTTTCCAACAGTCTATCGACTCTGGATCAGTTCCTATGGACTGGAGGGTAACTAATGTAACACCCCTGTTTAAAAAAGGAGGAAGAGAGAAAACGGGTAATTATAGACCGGTTAGCCTGACATCAGTAGTGGGGAAAATGTTGGAATCAGTTATTAAAGGTGAAATAGTAGCGCATTTGGAAAGCAGTGACAGGATCGGTCCAAGTCAGCATGGATTTATGAAAGGGAAATCATGCTTGACAAATCTTCTGGAATTTTTTGAGGATGTAACTAGTAGAGTGGACAAGGGAGAACCAGTGGATGTGGTGTATTTGGACTTTCAAAAGGCTTTTGACAAGGTCCCACACAAGAGATTGGTATGTGAAATCAATGCACATGGTATTGGGGGTAATGTACTGACGTGGATAGAGAACTGATTGGGAGACAGAAAACAGAGAGTCGGGATAAATGGGTCCTTTTCAGAATGGCAGGAAGTGATTAGCTCAGTGTTGGGACCCCAGCTCGTTACAATATACATTAATGATTTAGATGAAGGAATTGAGTGTAATATCTCTAAGTTTGCAGATGAAACTAAACTGGGTGGAGGTGCGAGCTGTGAGGAGGATGCTAAGAAGCTGCAGGGTGACTTGGACAGGTTAGGTGAGTGGGCAAATGCATGGCAGATGCAGTATAATGTGGATATATGTGAGGTTATCCACTTTGGGGGCAAAAACACTAAGGCAGAATATTATCTGAATGGCGGCAGATTAGGAAAGGGGCAGGTGCAATGAGACCTGGGTGTCATGGTACATCAGTCATTGAAAGTTGGTATGCAGGTACAGCAGGCAATGAAGAAGGCAAATGATACGTTGGCCTTCATAGCTAGGGGATTTGAGTATCGGAGTAGGGAGGTCTTACTGCAGTTGTACAGGGCCTTGGTGAGGCTTCACCTGGAGTATTGTGTTCAGTTTTGGTCTCCTAATCTGAGGAACGATATTCTTGCTATTGAGGGAGTGCAGCGAAGGTTCACCAGACTGATTCCCTGGATGGTGGGACTGACATACGAGGAGAGACTGGATGAACTGGGTCTTTATACACTGGAGTTTAGAAGGATAAGAGGGGATCTCATAGAAACTTATAAGATTCTGATGGGACTGGACAGGTTAGATGCAGGAAGAATGTTTCCGATAATGGGGAAGTCCAGAACCAACGGACACTGTCTTAGGATAAGGGGTAGGCCATTTAGGACTGAGATGAGGAGAAACTTCTTTACTCAGAGAGTTGTTAACCTATGGAATTCCCTACCGCAGAGAGTTGTTGATGCCAGTTCATTGGATATATTGAAGAGGGAGTTAGATATGGGCCTTACGGCTAAAGGGATCAAGGGGTATGGAGAGAAAGCAGGAAAGGGGTACTGAGGGAATGATCAGCCATGATTTTATTGAATGGTGGTGCAGGCTCAAAGGGCCTATTTTCTATGTTTCTATTAAGAAAGTCCTAATGTGACAGTATACCTCTGGAGCTGGTCCTGATCTGATTCTGTGAGAGAGATATGAGATCCCTGGAAAATGTCACTTTGCTGCAAAGATACCTTGCTTGCATGCATCATGAAGCACAATGAATACAATATGCAGTTTTCCTGGGTTATTTGCCTCCCTAAAAGTGTCAGACTCAGTGGTTGCAAACTTGCCTTTCAGTTAGAAGTTGTGGATTCAAGTCCCACTCCAGGTACATGAGTACATAATCTTGGCTGACACAGCATTGTCGTACTGAGGGAGTGTTACATTGTCAGAGGTGTCGTCTTTTGAATGATATGTTAACTGAGTCTGCTATCTTAGGTGAACATAAAAGATCCCTGGCAATAGCACTTATAAACAGATTATCTGGTCATTTATCTCATTGCTGTTTGTGGGACCTTGCTGTGTGCAAATTGGTTGCCACCTTTCCTTACATATGTCAATGACTTAAGTACTGCATTGGTTTTTGGCTGTGAAGCAGTTTGGAACATTCTGAGGTCATGACAGCTGTTATATAAATACACGTCCTTTCTTGCTAACTCCTTCGTTTGGAACTAATCACCTGCTATTCTATAAAGCCATTTAGACTAGCAGGAAAATAGCAGTTTTTTTTAAGGCTGTTCAGGTTTGACTTTTTTTCAGTTGAAAACCAAGAAGAATTCACAAAGGGTCATGTCCCAGAGATGCCTTGGACTCCTGGGGAACCTTTAGGCTGCAGTCAGGAGGAAGAAGCAGCATCAATTCCAGTTCTTTATGAATGGGCGGAGGCGGGGTCAGCGCCATGGCCACGCCCACCAATCGCTGTAGAACCTGTAGCGGGCTGGAACCAGTTGACCTCAGAAGGAATCAGACAGACCCTTCGGTCTATGCTCAACCACAGAGCAAGTGAGTACCTCTGTGCCAGGCCTGAATATATGAGATGAAGCAGCTCTCGCGTGTATCGAGTCTGATAAAGTAACTGAACACTATTATATTTGTTCAGTTCAGTCTTCGTTTAGCAGCAGGTAAAAAACTAAAATGTGTGTTGTGTTTTCTCACAGAATGTCGTTTGTGACCATCCAACTGATTCTCAGCTCTCTGCTCATTTATGGTAAGATTTATTGGTCCTTCTTACTGTCGGGCTTGATAATCCCAACTAACGGATTAAACCACATTCAAGCCGCCAATGAACTACGAGTGTACAGGAAACGTATTCAAAGTTCGAGGGCCAGCGTATTTCTCTATTCCAGGATATGTTAAAATCACTATGCTTCGTACATTTTAGGTACCGGGAGAATGCATTTCTCACGTAAATGCTACGTGAAAGCCACATTCCTTACTGTAAGAAATGTTTCATAAGTTTTTCCAGGTTGTTTAATTTTTGTCAGCTAACTGGCGTTTTTTTCTGTACATTCTTTTAGCGTAGTGTGTTTTCCACTGACAAAACATTTACTATCAATCGATATTGAACAGATTTACATTTATTTTATGAATAGTTATGAAATGCTTTATGAGCAGCTTTAACGGTAGTTGACATTTTAAGTTATCAGATTTTTGAATAGCGACTACCTTAAGAATCTGACATGCTGAGTTTCTGAATAACTGAAAAACAAAAGCTTGATCAAATTTTGGCCAGATAAGCACAGACTTATCTGATTTGGGCTCTAGTTATACTGACCAATGGGACTGGTAATTTGGGAAAAATCTGGGCTCCACATCTTGAAATAGCCAACAGCAATAGAAACATAGAAACATAGAAAATAGGTGCAGGAGTAGGCCATTCAGCCCTTCTAGCCTGCACCGCCATTCAATGAGTTCATGGCTGAACATGAAACTTCAGTACCCCCTTCCTGCTTTCTCGCCATAACCCTTGATCCCCCGAGTAGTAAGGACTTCATCTAACTCCCTTTTGAATATATTTAGTGAATTGGCCTCAACTACTTTCTGTGGTAGAGAATTCCACAGGTTCACCACTCTCTGGGTGAAGAAGTTTCTCCTCATCTCGGTCCTAAATGGCTTACCCCTTATCCTCAGACTGTGACCCCTGGTTCTGGACTTCCCCAACATTGGGAACATTCTTTCTGCATCTAACCTGTCTAAACCCGTCAGAATTTTAAACGTTTCTATGAGATCCCCTCTCATTCTTCTGAACTCCAGTGAATACAAGCCCAGTTGATCCAATCTTTCTTGATAGGTCAGTCCCGCCATCCCGGGAATCAGTCTGGTGAACCTTCGCTGCACTCCCTCAATAGCAAGAATGTCCTTCCTCAAGTTAGGAGACCAAAACTGTACACAATACTCCAGGTGTGGCCTCACCAAGGCCCTGTACAACTGTAGCAACACCTCCCTGCCCCTGTATTCAAATCCCCTCGCTATGAAGGCCAACATGCCATTTGCTTTCTTAACCGCCTGCTGTACCTGCATGCCAACCTTCAATGACTGATGTACCATGACACCCAGGTCTCGTTGCACCTTCCCTTTTCCTAATCTGTCACCATTCAGATAATAGTCTGTCTCTCTGTTTTTACCACCAAAGTGGATAACCTCACATTTATCCACATTATACTTCATCTGCCATGCATTTGCCCACTCACCTAACCTATCCAAGTCACTCTGCAGCCTAATAGCATCCTCCTCGCAGCTCACACTGCCACCCAACTTAGTATCATCTGCAAATTTGGAGATACTGCATTTAATCCCCTCGTCTAAATCATTAATGTACAATGTAAACAGCTGAGGCCCCAGCACAGAACCTTGCGGCACTCCACTAGTCACTGCCTGCCATTCTGAAAAGTACCCGTTTACTCCTACTCTTTGCTTCCTGTCTGACAACCAGTTCTCAATCCACATCAGCACACTACCCCCAATCCCATGTGCTTTAACTTTGCACATTAATCTCTTGTGTGGGACCTTGTCGAAAGCCTTCTGAAAGTCCAAATATACCACATCAACTGGTTCTCCTTTGTCCACTTTACTGGAAACATCCTCAAAAAATTCCAGAAGATTTGTCAAGCATGATTTCCCTTTCACAAATCCATGCTGACTTGGACCTATCATGTCACCATTTTCCAGATGCACTGCTATGACATCCTTGATAATTGATTCCATCATTTTACCCACTACTGAGGTCAGGCTGACCGGTCTATAATTCCCTGTTTTCTCTCTCCCTCCTTTTTTAAAAAGTGGGGTTACATTGGCTACCCTCCACTCCATAGGAACTGATCCAGAGTCAATGGAATGTTGGAAAATGACTGTCAATGCATCCGCTATTTCCAAGGCCACCTCCTTAAGTACTCTAGGATGCAATCCATCAGGCCCTGGGGATTTATCGGCCTTCAATCCCATCAATTTCCCCAAAACAATTTCCCGACTAATAAAGATTTCCCTCAGTTCCCCCTCCTTACTAGACCCTCTGTCCCCTTTTATATCCGGAAGGTTGTTTGTATCCTCCTTAGTGAATACCGAACCAAAGTACTTGTTCAATTGGTCCGCCATTTCCTTGTTCCCCGTTATGACTTCCCCTGATTCTGACTGCAGTGGACCTACGTTTGTCTTCACCAACCTTTTTCTCTTTACATACCTATAGAAACTTTTGCAATCCGCCTTAATGTTCCCTGCAAGCTTCTTCTCGTACTCCATTTTCCCTGTCCTAATCAAACCCTTTGTCCTCCTCTGCTGAGTTCTAAATTTCGCCCAGTCCCCAGGTTCGCTGCTATTTCTGGCCAATTTGTATGCCACTTCCTTGGCTTTAATACTATCCCTGATTTCCCTAGATAGCCACGGTTGAGCCACCTTCCCCTTTTTATTTTTACGCCAGACAGGAATGTACAATTGTTGTACTTCATCCATGCGGTCTCTAAATGTCTGCCATTGCCCATCCACAGTCAACCCCCTAAGTATCATTCGCCAATCTATCCTAGCCAATTCTCGCCTCATACCTTCAAAGTTACCCTTCTTTAAGTTCTGGACCATGGTCTCTGAAATTACTGTTTCATTCTCCATCCTAATGCAGAATTCCACCATATTATGGTCACTCTTCCCCAAGGGGCCTCGCACAATGAGATTGCTAATTAATCCTCTCTCATTACACAACACCCAGTCTAAGATGGCCTCCCCCCTAGTTGGTTCCTCAACATATTGGTCTAGAAAACCATCCCTTATGCACTCCAGGAAATCCTCCTCCACCGTATTGCTTCCAGTTTGGCTAGCCCAATCTATGTGCATATTAAAGTCACCCATTATAACTGCTGCACCTTTATTGCATGCACCCCTAATTTCCTGTTTGATGCCCTCCCCAACATCCCTATTACTGTTTGGAGGTCTGTACACAACTCCTACTAACGTTTTTTGCCCTTTGGTGTTCTGCAGCTCTACCCATATAGATTCCACATCATCCAAGCTAATGTCTTTCCTAACTATTGCATTAATCTCCTCTTTAACCAGCAATGCTACCCCACCTCCTTTTCCTTTTATTCTATCCTTCCTGAATGTTGAATACCCCTGAATGTTGAGTTCCCAGCCCTGATCATCCTGGAGCCACGTCTCCGTAATCCCAATCACATCATATTTGTTAACATCTATTTGCACAATTAATTCATCCACCTTATTGCGGATACTCCTTGCATTCAGACACAAAGCCTTCAGGCTTGTTTTATTAACACCCTTTGTCCTTTTAGAATTTTGCTGTACAGTGGCCCTTTTTGTTTTTTGCCTTGGGTTTCTCTGCCCTCCACCTTTCCTCATCTCCTTTCTGTCTTTTGCTTTTGTCTCCTTTTTGTTTCCCTCTGTCTCCCTGCATTGGTTCCCATCCCCCTGCCATATTAGTTTAAATCCTCCCCAACAGCACTAGCAAACACTCCCCCTAGGACATTGGTTCCAGTCCTGCCCAGGTGCAGACCGTCCGGCTTGTACTGGTCCCACCTCCCCCAGAACCGGTCCCAATGCCCCAGGAATTTGAATCCCTCCCTGCTGCACCACTGCTCAAGCCACGTATTCATCTGCGCTATCCTGCGATTCCTACTCTGACTATCACGTGGCACTGGTAGCAATCCCGAGATTACTACTTTTGAGGTCCTACTTTTTAATTTAGCTCCTAGCTCCTTAAATTCGTTTCAGTACGCAATTTGTACTTGTTAGCATCTCATCACATCCATCAGATGTCCAAAAAGCACTTTACAACCAATTAATTCTTTGTTTTTGAAGTGCACCCACTATTGTGTAGGCATATGCAACAATCTATTTGCACATAGTAAGGCTCTGCAAAGAGTAAATGAATAAATCATGTAATCCGGTTGAGAGGAATGTTGTCCGGGACACCATTCTTTGAATAGTGCTATGGGATCTTTTTCATCCAGCTGATTAGCAAATAAGGTTTGTTTTAATTTCTATATGTGCATCAGTTACAAATGAATTTTGTGAACTATTAATCAGTGTCAAATTCGACACCACAATTGTTTGTATACCAATATATTGAATTTCTGTCCTATACTGCCTCTTTCTTGAGTTCAAGTCTTTCTTGGCCTTGATGGGATTTTAGTTATATCATATAATTATCTATCTATCGATATAGATATATCTATCTATACTACAGGCAACTCTCGATTATCCGTACGTGGATCCAACGGAAAACCGTTGTAACGAGATTTAAAATTCTGTTGCTAACAAGTGAAAAGACAGCCCCAAATAATTTGGAAAAATCACCTTCCAAATACTGTGCTTATTTGTATTTGCTCATTCTCTCTCTCTCTCTCACACACACATTCGCACATTCTCTCTCCCGGGCCGAAGGGATTCTGCACCGGATTCGAGGGACATCTAACCGGCCGAAGGGACTCCGGGACGACCTGCCAAAGGGTCTCACACACTCTCACTCACCATAAAAATCCTCCTCCTCTGCCCTTGCTTTGCTGGCGTGTGTGTGTGTGCGCGCTGCTGCAGCCGCTGTCTCTCGCTGCCGCTAATGTTGGGAACGGGGGCCGTGCCGGCACCGGGTTCCACAGACTTTAATCAGAAGACTGCTAACTTCACCAGCGAAACAGCAAACCAGGCACAGAACCTGTACGTGCTGGCATTGTCCATCTTGTGTTACTGTTTGTAGCTGATTGTATTTATTCATTAAAGTTTAACTTTAAAATGTAGACTCACCTTAACGGAAAAATTGTTTACCCGGAATAGCCCAATCTCCGAGAGACACGGATAATCAAGAATTGCCATCTTATAGCCTTGTGCCTTGAAAACTAGGTCTGTAATGTAATAGTGTTATCTCTGCAGTGTCCAGTGAAAGGAGCTTTGTGACTTCAGTGTTTAAGCTGTAACATTGTGGTCTGAGTACATCAATATGCAAGCTTTTCACCAATTATCCACTTCATTTGGCTGGTGAGCACTTCACATGACCCGAGATGGTTCCTGGTCACTACAAGTGAATGATGGACTTTTTCTGGAACAACAGGAAGCACTGGGTCTCTGCCGTGGTCTTGAGTCTCCCGCTTGGGGAGGGCGGTCAGTCGTTGATGTGCGTCAGCACCCAGCTCGCGACTTTCCGTCTTCAGACCCTGCAGAGATACCTTTACGTCGAGCCCCCTCCTAGGTGGCGTGCTCTGGCGACGTATTTCTTCCGCCAGCAGCACGGCCTCAACTACGACACGCAGCTCCTGTTTGTGAGCTTGGGGGGCGTCAGGACTGCCTTCCAGGATCTGCCTGTCTTTTTCAAGGAACTCACCAGGGTCTGGAACAAAGTCTCCACCAAGCGCAGCTCTCCACCGGCTGGAGTGGCAGCTGTCCTGCAGGAGCCGCTGCTCGGGAATCCGTACCTCCACGACCGAGGTTTTAGGTGGCGGTCGGACGAGAGGGCTGTGGCTGGTGAGGTGACCAGGGTCAGGGACCTGCTCGATGACGGAGGAGCGGGCTGGATGGCGCCAGACACGCTGGCGCGGCGCCTAAATTCCGCCAACGTCCGTCGCGCGGCCGATGCCATCGAGTCGCTAAAAACAGCTCTGGGCCCCGACTCCGTTAGGTGTGTCGAGGAAAGCTCAAGCACATGGGGAGATCCCGTCCGAACTGACCCCCGTCCGGACGGAACCTCCCTCGGGAGCCGGCGCCTCACAACTTGAGCCGCCTCGAGGAAATCCCCTCCGTGCCTTCAGTTCTGCGCGGAGGGGTTTCCTGTACGGGCTGCTCCTGCACACCCTCAACTTTGCCATCCTCGCCTGCCGTCCGGACACGCCATGGCGTACCATCTTGCCGTCCGGAGGAGGCGGGGGTCCCCGATGGAGGGCACTCTACGCGGGAGTCCTCCCACTATTTATAGGGGACTTGGCCTGGAGGGTGGTGCACGGAGCAGTGCCGTGCAATAAATTTTTAAGCCGGTTCACAGGCTCCCAGGCCGCCTGCAATTTCTGCGGTCTAGAAGAGTCCGTGTTCCATGTTTTTATTGAATGCACGAGGTTGCAGCCCCTGTTTTATTATTTAAAGAGGCTGCTCCTGAAATTCTGGCTGCACTTCAGTCCCACACTCCTGATCTTTGGGCACCCTGTGCGGAGGGGAGCGGGCAGGTCCGAGGGCCTCCTCGTAGGACTGCTCTTGGGCACGGCCAAGGGTGCCATCAGCCGGTCCAGGCAGCGGGCGGTCGAGGGGGTCGTTCAACCCGACTGCCTGCCTCTCTTCCGCGTGTACATCCGCGCCAGGGTGTCCTTGGAGATGGAGCACGCAGTGTCCATCGGTACGCTCGCAGCCTTCCGCGAGAGGTGGGCACCGGAGGGACTGGAGTGCATCATCACGCCCGGCAACCAAATTTTAATTTGATTTTATGTTTTAAAGTTTAATTTGTTTTAATTGCCGGTGTTTTTTAGTCTCCCCCTCCCCTTTTATAGGGGGCACTTGGAGAAAAAAAAATGATTTTAGTGCCCAAAAAAAACTTTAAAAAAAAAACAAAAACACAAAAAATAACAAAAAAAAAACACAAAAAAAAAGGGCCTTGAAAATGTTTGGTGTGTCCCCCAGACCGGGGAGGACACGGTTTAATGTTTTAGTTTCCTCCCAAAAAGAGTTCTGTGGACCAATGGTGGAGCTTTGGAGGTGTGGCCTATTCACTTGGAGCTGTGTTGCAGTGAGAGAAGGAGCTCGCTGCTGTTGCTCCTGCCTGGAAGGCCTTTGTGAGACCTGTGAAACAGCCCAGGAAGAGGAGGAAGGGGCTTACTACAATTCCAATTCATCCAGAGGGAGAGGAGGAGAGCAGAAAATTCTACAAGTGAATGATTGCACTTGTAAATTATGGTTTTAGAGCCCCCCCAAAAAATACAAGTGAATGATTTTGTCAAAGAAAATGGGCCAAACTCTACCCTTTCAACATATTCCAACCAAAAGAACAGAAAAACCAAGCTCCATGTTAAGTCATATTAAGTTGTTGGATACACAAGAACATAAGAAATAGGAACAGGAGTAGGCCATTTGGCCTCTCAAGCCTGCTCCACCATTCAATAAGATCATGGCTGATCTGATCTTGGCCTCAACTCCACTTCCCTGCCTGTTCCCTATAACCCTTGACTCCCTTATCGTACAAAATGACGAGTGTCATGGAACATTGTTGGATAATAAAGCTAACTTAGTGCCTCCTATTAAATTTCCTGGAGTGAGAATTAGCTAGTTTTAAAAGGAGGTTAAGATTTATCTTCCTGCATTGCTCCCTAAATGTGCCACGGGCAGAACAGAGCTATTTTATATGATCAGGCAAGGTAAAAACTTGGATGCACATTACTGAGGTAAGAGATACACTTGTATGGTAAAATAAAGACTCGCCATTGTCAAGGGAAGGTCACTACTTTTCACTGTTTGGGAGGGAGTTGGATGTGGTCCTTGCGGCTGGGGGGGGTCGGGGGGTGTGGGGGGGGAGGTGCTGCGGTGGGTGATCAGCCATGATCTTGTTGAATGGCGGTGCAGGCTCGAAGGGCTGAATGGCCTACTCCTGCACCTATTTTCTATGTTTCTATACTACAAAGTACCTGCAAGCTGTGTAATGAGTACTGCTATTCCATTAAAACAATCAAATATATTGCACATTTGTAAAGATTGTACTTTTCTTTTGGATAGCCAATATTTTTTTATTCATTTGACATTAACAGTTGCACAATAAACTTAAATAGCAAACAAGATAAAACAATAGAGCCGTATTTAGCAGTCAGCGGTGAAGGAATGGCGCCAGCCGTTTGTTACACTTGCACTTGCCTATACACTTTCTATGGGCTTTTGTACTGGAATTTCCTGACAGCCAACTCTCCAAAAAGTGCAGCACCCTCTACAGAGCATCTGTGATCTGTGTGAATAGGGCTAGTACCTCTAATGATTCTTCACTGACATTTAATGAGCAGCAGAATATGAACCAGGAAGTGTCGGTTAGAATATGTAATTCAATGTCAAATCTGGAACTGCAAGCAAATTTAAAGAGAAGGAAAGAAAGATAAGAGAGAGAGACACAAACAAGCTAGAAATGTTTAAAAAATCATTTTTAATTTACATTTTTTCTTTAAATTTCCAACAATAATTAAAATCTGAAGGAATTTTGAAAGTTAATTTTCAGTGCAAGAAAGGTTGTTTGGCAGTAATTAAGACTTCTCGTCTTTAAAAGGGTACTTACACTAGAATGAACAAGCCTTAACATTTTCTGGTGAGCTTATTTCATACATATCAGGTAAATACAGCAACTTCACGCTGTTCCATGTATTTCAGTGGTGAGTCTCTCAGCAGTATACCATTATTACACAGCTTCTGGAGGAGCAGGGCATCTCAGACAGCAACTTCCTGATTTACGCATTTAACTGCGAATGTGCTATCACTGGAAGTTGCTGTCCAGTTTACACAATAATGGTGAAAGCTGTTATTTTTACTGCAAAATCTGCCCCATAATTTAGAAAGAGTAGCAATGTTGTTAAACATTTTTATAATTATTTCCTTTTCAGACAGAGTTTGAAAGCAATTATTTCTATTAATTTTTAAATTATCATCCTAAGGAGAAATCTTTGACGTGTGTAAATGGTTTTGCCCTTGGTGGTTTCGAATCACTCCCCTTACAACAGTTCTAGACCCGGAAATTATAGTAGTGAACAGAATGCTCAGTTGTAGACCGATCTTTCGGTCTCGACCGTCACAATGCTTTTATTCAAGTTAAAGCACACACCTGCTTCCAGTAAAACATACTCTGGTGGCGTAAAAAAAACACAATACAACACACAACACTGGCCCGCCAGAACAGGTGCCTATCACGAAGTACCCACAACTAAAAACACCCCTACTTGGCTCAATAGTGCACCACCGAATCTGTCCAACAGACTGTGCGTAAGCCTATGATCCTCGCAGAACCACCACAATAAACTCCTAAGGCTTGGTTAGGACACATGACATCCCTTCACACTATGCAGTAGGCTAAAGGATGTATGGGCTGGGATAATGCTCACCAGTTACCACTTTTGGTTCTTATTGGACTGTACAGCCACCTTCGGACTCATATATTTTAAAAGTGGAAGCAAGTCTTCCTCGATTCTGAGGGACTGCCTATGATGATGATCTGCAATCAGCCATTGACTATCCCTGCCCACCTGATGTGTATTCCTGTGAAACATGCCTGAGCTGTCCCAGTCATGTTGTCAGCTCTTCTGCAGTAAATGAAATATGGAAAAGCAATGTCCAAAACTTAAAGTCCAAAATCTTGAAGTCTGTGCCGATGCTTACAGTGATCATCTCTTGGAAATAACTAATTTGTTCTGATAAAAGCAGCAAGAAGCTGATTATAATCATCCAAGAATGCAAGCATTGCTTAAGTTTTGTATTCTGGTTTCAGGGTATCTAATGTCAGTACCAACTTCATTCCCAATGGTGAATCAGCAGGTCCCATAAGAGGGCTTTGTCCTCTACAATCCAGTAACAGTATATTTTCTTCTTGTCTGTGCAAGGACAGAGAAGGGACTGACAATTCCCCAAATTGTAGCAATCTGGTTACTGGGTATGGCATAGACTTGTGCTAAACATCCAAGTTCGATTCAAAATGGTGGATTTACATTATCCAAATTCCTCATTGATGGCCTCTGAACCAGCAAGCTAGACAAACTCCAGCTCTTCAAAATCTCTGCCTGCACTCTACACTAAGTCCTGCTCTCCCATTACTTGCTAACCTGGCTGCCCCTGTACCCCACCATCAAATTCAATATCCTTGGCCTTATTTGTAAATCACCACAATTCTTGCCTCACCCGATCTTGAAACAATTTGAACTCTTGACTAAATACACAGTTTGACCCTTATATAAATGGGACAAAATTTCAAACTCTGCTACAATTTTATCTTTTAATGCATGGAAAACCAGTAGCACACATTCAGAAAATCACTTATTACATCCATATTGATTGAAGCGAATGGTTTTGAACTGAAACTGTCCTGTGGTGAAGGAGCAGAAACATTTTTCCAGCTTTTTCATTTTTTGCATTCTGGGAGCCTATGACCTAATTCCTGGCCCTCTTGCCACATTCCTCTCAGACTTTCAGCCCCAATTTTTCTGATCTAAAAGGTGTGGTGCCAGAGGACTAGCTAATGTAATACCTATATTTAAGAAGGGGGATAGAACATGTCCAAGGAATTATAGACCAGTCAGCTTAACATCGGTGGTAGGAAAAATAATGGAATCCCTAATAAAGGAGAAAATAGAAAAACATCTAGGAAACCAAAAATATAATACTGAATAGTCTGCATGGATTTCAAAAGGAAAAGTCTTGCTTGACCAACCTCATTGAATTTTTTGAAGAGGTAACAGAGAGAGTAGACAATGGTAATGCAATAGATGTAATTTATCTAGATTTTTCAAAAGGCCTTCGATAGTAGACTGATGAACAAGGTCAGAGAATGCGGGGTCAGGGGAAAGTAGCAGAATGGATTGCTAGCTGGCTTCAAGACAGAAGGCAGAGAATAAAAGTAAATGGTAGCTATTCACAGTGGCAGAAAGTGGGTAGTGGTATTCTACAAGGATCAGTACTGGGACTACTGTTCACTTTAACGAATCAAAAACACCATTTCTAAATTAACCTCTATTGATTGGACAAATCAAATTGGTCAGGGTAGTCTTGAGGAAGAGTTCATAAAGTGCATAGGGTTGGGTTCCTTGAGCAGTATGTAATGGAACCAACCAGTGGGCAGGCTATCTTGGATCTGGTTCTGTGTAATGAGACAGAATTAATAAACAATCTCCTAGTAAAGGATTCCCTTGGAATGAGTGATCATAGCGTGGTTGAATTTCAAATTTAGATGGAGGGTGAGAAAGTTGGTTCTCAAACCAGCGTACTAAGCTTAAATAAAGGAGACTACATATGAGGGCAAAATTGGCTAAAGTGGACTGGGAAAATAGTTTAAAGTATGGGACAATTGACGAGCAGTGGCAGACATTTAAGGAGATATTTCACAACTCTCAAGAAAAATATATTCAGTGAGGAACAAAGGGTGTAAACTGAAGAAATAAAGGATGGTATCCAATTAAAAATGAGGGCATATAAAATGGGCAAAACTAGTAGGAGGACAGAAGAATGGGAAACTTTTAAAAGCTAGCAAAGAATGACTATAAAAAAAAATGATTAAGAAAGGGAAGATCGACTATGAAAGTAAACTAGCATGAAATATAAAAACAGATAGCAAGAGTTTCTATAGGTATATAAAAAGGAAGAGTGGCTAAAGTAAATGTTCATCCCTTAGAGGATGAGACCGGGGAATTAATGATGGGGAACATGGAGATGACAGAAACTTTGAACAAATATTTGTTCAATCAGTCTTTATGGTAGAGGACACTAACAATATCCCAACAGTGGATAGTCAAGGGGCTATGGGGCGGGAGGGAGGAACTTAACACAATCACAGTCACTAAGGAGGTGGTACTCAGTAAGATAATGAGATGAAAGGTGTAAAATTCCCTGGACATAATGGCTTGTATCCTAGGGTCTTAAGAGAAGTAGCGGCAGGGATAGAGGTAGTAATTTTCCAAAATTCCCTGGATTCTGGGGAGGTCCCAGCAGATTGGAAAACTGCAATTGTAACGCCCCTATTTTAAAAAGAAGGCAGACGAAAAAGAAGGAAACGATAGATCAGTTAGTCTAACATCTGTGGTTGGGAAGATGTTGGAGTCCATTATTAAAGAAGCAGTTGTAGGACAGTTAGAAAAATATAATTCAGTCAGGCAGAGTCAGCATGGATTTTTGAAGGGGAAGTCATGTTTGACAAATTTCTGGAATTCTTTGAGGATGTAATGAACAGTGTGGATAAAGGGGAACCAGTGGATGTGGTATATTTGGACTTCCAGAAGGCATTTGCCAAGATGCCACATAAAAGGTTACTGCACAAGATTAAAGTTCACGGGGTTGGGGGTAATATATTAGCATGGATAGGGAATTGGCTAACGAACAGAAAACAGAGTCGGGATAAATGGTTAATTCACGGGTTGGCAATCACTAACTAGTGGGATGCCGCAGGGATCAGTGCTGGGACCCCAATTATTTGCAATCTATATTAATGACTTGGATGAAAGGACTGAGTGTAACATAGTCAAGTTTGCTGACGATACAAAGATGGAAGGAAAAGCAATATGTGAGGAGGACACACAAAACCTGCAACAGGCTAAGTGAGTGGGCAAAAATTTGGCAGATGGAGTAAATTGTTGGAAAGTGTGAGGTTATGCACTTTGGCAGAAAAAAATCAAAGAGCAAGTTATTATTTAAATGGAGAAAAATTGCACACTGCTGCAGTACAGTGGGACTTGGGGGTCCTGGTGCATAAAACACAAGGTTAGCATGCAGGTACAGCAAGTGATCAGGAAGGCCAATGAAACCTTGGCCTTTATTGCAAAGGGGATGGAGTATAAAAGCAGGAAAGTCTTGCTACAATTATACAGGGTATTGATGAGGCCACACCTAGAATACTGCATACAGTTTTGGTTTCCATATTTAAGAAAGGATATACTTGATTTGGAGGCAGTTTAGAGAAGGTTCACAAGGTTGATTCCGGGGATGAGGGGATTGACTGATGAGGAAAGGTTGAGTAGGTTGAGTACTCATTGGAATTCAGAAATATGAGAGCTGATCTTCTTGAAACGTATAAGATTATGAGGGGGCTTGACAAGGTGAACGCAGAGAGGATGTTTCCACTGACAGGGGAGACTAGAACTAGAGGGCAAAATCTTTAGAATAAGGGGCCGCCCATTTAAAATTGAGATGAGAAATTTCTTCTGAGTGTTGTGGATCTGTGGAACTCACTGCCTCAGAAAACTATGGAAGCTGGGATATTGAATAAATTTAAGACAGAAATAGACAGTTTCTTAAACGATAAGGGAATAGGGAGTTATGGGGACCGGGCAGGGAGATGGACCTGAGTCCATGATCGGCTCAGCCATGATCGTATTGAATGGCGGAGCAGGCTCGAGGGGACGTATGGTCTACCCCTGCTCCTATTTCTTATGTAAATACACACATCACTAAAAGTTGCGACACAAGTTAACAATGCCATTTTAAAAAAAAAACAAACCAAGCACATGGATTTATTTCCAGAGGTATAGAATTGAAAAGTAGGGACGTATGCTAAACCTGCATCGGACCTTGGTTACATCACATTTGGAGCACTGCATATAGTTCTGGCCAACATATTATAAAAAGAATATAGAGGCACTGGAGAAGGTGCAGAGAAAATTTACAAGGATGATACCAGAAATGCAAAGATATAAATAGCAGGAAAGGATGAATAGGTTGGGCCTCTTTTTTGTTGAAAAAAAGAAGGCTGATGGGTGGCCTAATAGAGGTCTTTAACATTCTGATAGGTTTTGATAGAGTGGGTACAGAGAGAATGTTTCCACTATGGAAGAGCATAACTAGAGTCCATCAATATAAGATAGTATCAAGAAATCCAATAGGGAATTTAGAAGAAATTTCTTTACCCAAAGAGTGTTGAGAATGTGGAACTCGCTACTACAGGGAGTAATTGAAGTGAATAGTATAGAGGCATTTAAGGGGAGGCTTAACAAGCATATGAGGGAGAAGGGAATAGAGGGTTATGCTGATAGATTTAGATGAGGAAAGACGCAAGGAGGCGAGGGCAGCATAAACTGGCATGGGCTGGTTGGGCCAAATGGCCTGTGTTTATACCGTATATCCTATGTAATCCTATGAACAGTAATTTCTTTGGTGCTGCCTTAAGAAAAAAATACTCACTCTGTATGTCTGTCTCCTTTATCAGATCCTCCAGACTCTGTGCTTTGTTTTGTAGCTCGATAAGAAGTATTTTTCCTTTGAGTTTTATCAAACTATATTCCAGTGAAACTATGAAGGTAGGCAGGGAACGTAATGAAATTTGATCTGACCTCCCACGTTACTTTTCGGAAACAAGTTTGTGTATTTGCATAAAGAGTTATTTGAGCAATGTAATACAAACTATCCAATCATTCTTTCATGCCACGATAGATTTATTTTTATGTAGCTGAGAGACCATTCTGGTTCTTTGGGTTATCATTGACCTTCTCTGTAATACAAAATCCAATATATGTGCAATAATGCCCTAAAATTGTTATACCTGCTTGCTGCTGTATCTGCATTGTTAATTTGTAAAACAAAATACATATTTCCTGATGGAAAGTTCAAATATAAACACAGTTGTTATTATTTAATGCACTTTTAAATGGCGTAACCATTGCAGGTCTTGCACTCCTTTTAAGAAACCAAACTCTCGTAAATCATTTAAATGGTGCTAATTACCCACAGCCAAATCATGCTGTTTATCCACAGGATACAGTAGCTAAATTGCTCACATGTATTCTGTAAATCATTCATAATAAGTGTTAAATCCCATGTACTTTTTTTTGTCAGTAATTGGAAGGAAATTTGTCGCGATTGAATTATGTCTCAAATTGTAATCGGGGAGCGGAATCATTTTTTTGGTTAAAATTAAGCTCTTGCTATTTAATTATTTCTGGTTTGTCCCACCAAATCCTGCCATAGCTAATTGAGCTTCACACCTCTTTTAATTGAAAAGCTAAATTCTTCACCAAGGTTTTAACATGGCACAATGACTTGGACACCCCAAAGCTGCTGATAGTTATTTTCAAACATTATAATGTGACTGGTACAAAAGCCTACCAGAGTTAATTCTAATGTTAAAATCTTGGCCTTGAAATTCCTGGAAGCCATTCCTTGGCCAGATGTGTAGTGGGCAGGACTTCCAGCTGCCAGCTTTGTCAAGTATCGATTCTATCTTAAATCCCAAAGATGGAGTTAGTTGCATAAAGAGGATGGACAGTGCTCCTTGAACATCATCATGGATGACCAGGAATGTTGGCACAGTATATTACCTCTTCATTTGTGGCATTGGTGGAGATGGTGATTCTGGCCGAAGAGTTTACGAAGCCTATATTGGCTTCCAATTCCATGTTGGTGTATTAAGTATGACAGCTTCACTCTGCAGCGTACCTTCCCCTGGCTGCAGGGAAGAGATTTCTGCTAAGAGACCAGAGGCTGGATTTTCTGCTCTTTTGCGCCTCAGTGTGCACCCGTGAGTGGCGGTCCTACCGGGTGTCCAGGTTTTAGTGCCTGGCTGGTAAATTAGGCTCCTGATTTCCGGTGGTGCAAAAGCTTAGCGCCCCTGCCTCCAGTTTGACTAAGATCATGACGTCAATTGTTGTGCAATGCTGCGCTTGCGCCTTGGATGGAAAATTCGGCCCTTATGTCTCTTTTAACGTCCGGCCCAGGAAATGTCTAAAAAAACGGCATTCACAGGGTGCAGCAGGTGGTATTGGTGTATTTAAATGGAGGGAGGAGGAACCTACATTGCAGGTCACATTGACAGCAGCCGTTGTGCACAGCATGATGTGTCAAACTCCGACTTGCAAACGGCAGTTTTATCTGCAATTAGTGTCCTTATAAGATCAATAACAGAATTTAATGGGGTCATTACTAATTCGCCAGCATATCATGCTGGTTGCTATTGACAGTCGGTTTCAAGCTAGAAGAAGGGCTGCTGGCTATCTTGGGCCATGGACGAGGCGAGGCTGAAGATGTCTGAGAAGGAGACCTTAACCCTGACGGGTTTACAGGGAACAATGCTCCTACCTTCAGTTCTCTGAGAAGCAGCTTGTGAGAAAGCTGTGCTTCCAAAAGAAAGTGCTGACAGAGATATGCCATCACAGCCTTCCAGCACCAACACAACTACACTGCCAGTTGCAGTGAAGGTGACTGTGGTGCTGGCCTTCTATGCTTCTGGCTCCTTCATGCTGCAACAGGGGACATATGCAGCATCTCTCAGTACACTGCACATCACTGCATTCACCATATCACAAAGGCTCTGTACACTCGAACTTCATAAAGTTCCCAATGAGCAAGGACAGCCAAAATGAGAGCATGTGGGTTTGGCAGAAATGCAGGCTTCCTGAGACTGCACAGGCAAGGTCTTGTGAGTATCATTGGACAATGCAGAGATATTCAGAAACCGAAAGGGATACCACTCCTCAAACATCCAGCTAGTGTGCGACCACATGCAACGCATCCTCACAGTGCATACCCGCTATCCAGGAAGCACATGATGCTTTCATCTAGCGTGAGAGCAGTGTCACACACATGTTTTAGCGACAAAGGGGCTGGCTGATCGGGGACAAAGGATATGGCCTATCCAGCTGGTTCATGATTCCCCCTCCGCAACCCCACCACTGAAGCCGAACAGCAGTACAATGAAAGCCAAGCAGCCACCCGCAACATCAAACAGACAATTGGGGTGCTCAAGCAGTGCTTTCGATGCCTGGACTGCTTTGGAGGCAGCCTTCAATACTCCCCTCAACAAGTCTCCAACTTCATTGTGGTGTACAGCATGCTACACAACTTGGCCATCATAAGGCCAGAGGGGATTGCAGGCCCAGGAAGAAGGGAGGGAGGAACAAATGATGCACCACCATCATAACCAAACGATGCAAGTAATTTAACACATGCATTATTAAAAAACAACTATTTATAGGCATTCTCATAATAGAGCTGTGCCACCCCTTAATGGCCTGAGATTTCCGTCCCTTTCCCTTCATTCCCCTCCCACCCTGCTGCTCATCCTCAATGAGGCCTCCGTGCCTACAGCATGGCTATTTGAGGGCTGTTTTGGTAGAGGCGCAGACAGGCAGATGACGTATGAGGATGCCCTGGATCAGCTCTGGGCCTGGAAGGCCCAGCTGTGGATTGCTGCACCTTCTCATCGGCGGAAGCAGTCACTGGTGGCTTGGGTGTCAACCGTGTAGTGTGCATGGTTGGAGAGTCAGTGATGGGAGCCGGATTGCTGTCATCCTGAGGAAGGACAGCACCTTGCATTTCCTGGGAGCAACTGAGACTCCAACAGGCCTGGGCCTCAATATCCAGAGCACGATGTATCTCCACAACTTGCTGGCCTGCTTTGACATTGTCCCTTCCCCATTGGACAGTGGGGAACACAGAGGATGCTGCATCATGATCAACGGCATGCGCCACATACTCTGGAACCCCACTGTTGCTGCTGGAGGCCACCAGCCTCTGAGTAGGCAATGATGGCCTCGCTGGAGTCCTGAGTTGCACCGACAATTCGTGACGCTGCTTCAGCAACAGTTGCAGAAACGTGTCGATGCTCTCTGGGATCCGACCCAATGCAGCCATGAGCTTTGTGCAAACCTGTGTTTTCCCTGGACATTTCCACGAAGTCCAGTTCCATGTCTGCCTGTTGAGCAGACCTAGTTTGCCGACTCGCCCTCCGTAGAGCTGGCCTCCGACATTCCCCATTTGCTGCGCGTTGCTATAGGCGACTGGGGCCAGGAGCCTCCAGCTCAAAGCCAGGGAAATTGGCCTCATCTCCAGATGTGCTTTGGTGCAACGGGCCAACTGGTGGGCTCTGCGCCTCAGGCATTGCAGCCTCATCGCATGCCTTATCATCTCCGCCATGGCCAGATGTCGATGGCTCCCTGGACGCCTGTGGCAATTGTGACTGTTCTTCCGCAAGCAGAAAACGACACGTGGTTAGCAGCAGGGTAGGGGGCAGGGTCTTGGTGTCCCCGCTGTAAAATGAAACTGTCCCGGACTTGTAACTGAGATGAACTCCCCACCTTCCCGGGGATCTGACCAGCTGAGAGAGGGGATGGAGGGGAGGAGTTTACATTAAATCATCCAGTTCCATGGTCCAGAATCTATCCTGCGAGCTCCGTCCGGCCCTACCCTTCCTCTGTACAGACTCTGGCAACTCCCAGTCTCCGGTACCGATTCCCCGCCACCTCCACCTCCCAGTAATGTCTCCCCTATCATGTATGTAACCAGCATACTACTGTAACCCTTATACAATTGTAACCCTCATGTAACCACTACACACTCTACATACTTACTAGAAATGCACACCTTGACCACAGGGGGTGTACTTGTGGGAGACACTCCTTACCTGGAGATTCAGGTATATAAGGGGAGGTCCCTCGCAGGGTCAGCACTCCTTGGTCCAGGTAATAAAGGTGGAGGTCACAGAGTGACTGTGTCTGCAGTATGTGCCTCGTGTGATTATGTTTAAGAGTTAAGGACTCTACACCTGGCGACGGGAAACGGGAATCACTGAACCCAGAGGATGGCCACCGGTAGCTCAGAGGAGCGTTACTGTGCGGGTGAAGACTGGGACGATTTTGTGGAGAGACTCCAGCAGACCTTTGACACGAAGGACTGGCTGGGAGAGGATGTGGCTGACAAGCGGAGGGTGCATCTAACAAGCTGCAGAACAAAAACGTATGCACTGATGAAGGACCTGCTCACACCCCACAAATCGACCAACAAGTCTTTTGAAGAGCTCAGCCAGCTGATTAGCGAACACTTAAAACTGGCGAGTAGCATACACATGGCCCGGCACCGGTTCTACACACACACACGTCGGGAAGGGCAAAACATCTCTGACTTCGTGGCAGACTTGCGGCACTTGGCCAGCCTCTAAGTTCTCAGATGCCTGCAGAGGGGAGATGTTAGAGATTTTTTCATTGCCGGGATCTTCAGGAAGCTCATAGAGACCGAGGACTTAACTCTAGAAGGGGCAGCATTGATCACTCCAACTTTCACAGCGGGGGAAGCAGAGACCAAGCTAATTTACACAAGTAGTCCTGAGTCCAACGGGGTGACGGACCAAGGAATTAACGTGATAAACGCGGCTCAAGATCTTGCAGTCAGGCAAAGGCATTTTGAAACTGCAGCAGTCAGACAAAGACATTTTGTAACTGCCCAAGCTGAAACCGACTCTAAGGTGGGCCCCCGACAGGGACAATGGAGAGGGGAGCGGCAATTCACGCCATCAAGGGGACCATTAACACCCACCATCACAGTGTTTAGAAACAACCAAGGGAACAATCAGAGAGGAATGCCTGCTAACAGTCCTTTTGTGAACAACGATCTCAGCCAATGCTGGAGGTGCGGGGGCAGACATTATGCGAAAAGCTGCAAATTTCAGCAGTTCGTCTGTAGGAATTGTAATGCCAGAGGACATTTGGCTAGGGTTTGCAAACAGCCGGTAGCAAGGCTAATCTATGAAACAGAAGAATCAGGCGAGGGGCTTGCAGTGCAGGACAATGCCTGGGGTAAAGCCATGGATGCTGAAGTTCAGCAGGTTCATGTGGCTGATGTCCACAGCTCATACACCAAAATGCCACCCATGATGGTGAAAGTTTTATTGAATGGCATCCCGGTGCGCATGGAGCTGGACACGGGAGCTACCCAGTCCCTCGAGTGCACAACAATTTGAGAAACTATGGCCACACAGAGCTAGCAGGCCCAAACTGGAATGAATTAATATGCAGCTACAGATGTACACCCAAGAGATCATTCCAGTGCTAGGCAGTGCAAACGTGGTGGTAACACACAATAGGCCACAGAACCAGCTGCCACTCTGGATTGTTCCAGGAAATGGCCCCGCGCTTTTGGGAAGGAGCTGGCTAGCTGAGATGAACTGGAAATGGGGGGATGTGCACACCATTTCATCTGTGGAGCGAAGCTCATGCTCACAGGTACTACAAAAATTCGGGTCGCTGTTTCAACCCGGTGTTGGAACATTCAAGGGCACAAAAGTAGTTATACGCATCACCCCGGATGCCAGACCAGTACACCACAAAGCCAGAGCGGTGCCGTACGTAATGCGTGAGAAAATAGACAGGCTGCTCGGAGAGGGCATAATTTCGCCCGTTGAATTCAGTGACCGGGCAAGTCCCATTGTTCCTGTCCTTTAAAGCGGACGGCTTGGTTAGGATCTGCGGTGACTACAAAGCCACCATCAACCGGGTGTCCCTGCAGGACCAATACCCGCTCCCGAGGGCGGAGGACCTTTTTGCCACGTTGGCAGGTGGCAAGTTGTTCACTAAATTGGACCTCACTTCGGCCTACATGACTCAGGAACTGGCTGAAGAATCCAAGCTTCTGACCACCATCACGACGCACAAGGGTTTATTCATCTACAACAGGTGTCTGTTTGGCAGCCGTTCGGTGGCCGCCATCTTTCAGTGAAACATGGAAAGCTTGCTGAAATCCATTCCCGGCACAATCGTATTCCAGGACGACATCCTAATAACGGGTCGAGGCACCGAGCAACACCTCCATAACCTGGAGGAGGTGCTACGCTGACTGGACCGGGTAGGCCTGCGGCTGAAGAAGGCCAAATGTGTGTTTTTGGCCCCAGAGGTCGCGTTTTTGGGCAGGAGGGTTGCCGCAGACGGGATCCGGCCTACCGAATCCAAAACTCAGGCGATCCGTCGTGCGCCCTGGCCCAGCAACACATCGGAGTTGTGATCGTTCCTGGGACTTTTGAACTATTTCGGGAACTTCCTACCGAACTTAAGCACATTGTTGGAGCCGTTACACGTGCTCCTGCATCAGGGTTGTGAATGGTTTTGGGGGGACTGTCAAGAATGGGCTTTCAACAGGGAGCGGAACCTGCTTTGTTCTAACAAACTTAACGTTGTATGACCCCTGTTTTAAAAAAAAACTAGTTTTAACATGCGATGCATCATACGGGGTTGGGTGTGTGTTGCAGCAGGGTAATGGAGACGGACAACTCCAGTGGCTTATGCCTCCAGGTCGCTCTCCCAGGCAGAGCGTGGGTACAGCAGGGTGTGAAAAAAAAAATGCACCAATACCTTTTTCGGCAGACCGTTCGAGTTAGAAATGGACCACAAGCCGTTAACTTCTCTGTTGTCCGACAGCAAGGCGGTCAATGCAAATGCGTCATCTCGCATACAGCGATGGGCTCTCATGCTGGCTGCGTATGACTACACCATACAGCACCGGCCAGGCACCGAAAACTGCGCTGATGCGCTCAGCAGGCTTCCCCTGGCCACCACCGAGGGGGCGGCAGAGCAAAGCGCTGAGATGGTCATGGCCATTGAGGCTTTTGACACCGCAGGCTCCCCATCACAGCCCGCCAGATCAAACTCTGGATCAACAGGGACCCCCCCTCCTATCCATGTTAACGAAATGTGTACTGACTGGGGATTGGGCGCCCACGCACGGGGCGTGCCCCGAGGAGGTCAGACCGTTTGAGACGGATGGATGAGCTCTCCATCCAAGCTGACTGCCTGCTACGGGGCAGCCGAGTGGTCATGCCCCAGAAGGGGAGGGAAGCATTCATCAGGGAACTCCACAGCGAGCACCCTGGCATCGTGTTAATGAAGGCCATTGCCTGGTCACATGTATGATGGCCGGGGATTAACTCAGACCTGGAACATTGGGTTCGCAGGTGCACGACATGTACCCAGCTGGGCAATGCCCCCAGGGAGGCCCCACTCAGCCCGTGGTCCTGACCCACCAAGCCTTGGTCACGCATTCACGTAGACTACGCGGGCCCGTTCATGGGGAAAATGTTCTTGATAATTGTCGATGCATACTCAATAAATCGAGTGCATCATATTAAACTCGTGCACGACATCCATCACCGTGGGGAGCCTGCGCACGGTTTGCGCGACCCACGGCTTACCGAACATTCTGGTCAGCGACAATGGCCCGTGTTTCACCAGCCATGAATTCCAGGAGTTTGTCGGGTAATGGCATTAAACATGTCCGGACGGCGCCTTTCAAGCCAGCTTCCAATGGCCAGGTGGAACGTGCGGTCCAAGTCATAAAGCAAGGCATGCTCCCCATCCAAGGATCCTCTCTGTAATACCACCTATCGCGCCTCCTGCTGGCCTATAGATCCCGGCCGCACTCGCTCACGGTAGTTTGGAACTCCTCATGAAACGTGCGCTCAAAACGCGGCTGTCTCTCATCCACCCAACCCTGGCAGACATTGTTGAGGGCAAGCGCTAGTCCCAAACCGAGTGCCACGATCGTAACTCAAGGGTGAGGTGTATAAAAATGGATGATCCGGTATTTGTACTTAACCATGCATTGGGACCCAAGAGGCTGGAGGGCACCGTAATTGGTAAAGGGGGAAACAGGGTCATAGTGGTCAGACTCAATAATGAGCAGATATGTCGCAATACTTGGACCAAATAAAGAAAAGGTTCAGCATAGACACCGATGAACATGAAGAAAAGCATGAGATGTCAACCACACCACTGCCAGTGGATGAGCAACAAGGATAATCACCAGCATGCACATTCCCTGTGGACAGGCCGGAATCACCTCAGGTGACAGAAACGCATGCCAAGGCTCAGCCACCAGAGCCTCAACTGCGGCGCTCCACGAGAGAGCGTCGGGGAGGTGATATCATGTATGTAACCAGCATACTACTTGTAACCCTCATGTAACCACTACATACTGTACATACTTTCTAGAAATGCACACCTTAACCACAGAGGGTATACTTGTGGGAGACACTCCTTACCTGAAGATTCAGGTATATAAGGGGAGGTCCCTCGCAGGGCCAGCACTCCTTGGTCCAGGTGATAAAGGTGAAGGTCACAGAGTGACTGTGTCTGCAGTATGTGCCTTGTGTGATTTATGTTTTAGAGTTAAGGACTCAACATCCCTGATGTGAATCCCTCCGATCCCAGCACCCAGAACTAGGCTGTAAACCTCTTCTCGGTATCATGGAGAAACGTTAGCCTTTCTTCCGGAATTAGGACGGGAACAAGTGGCTGACAATCTGCTCCGGTTCCGATTCGCTTCTATAAAAGGGACGGGGCCATGGGCTGGCCCGCGTCATCCATGACCTCACAATGACTTGACCCAGCACGGATAGGGTCAGAAGCAGAGGTCAGGGGTTGGGAGCTAGAAAATGTAATTTCCAAATTATGCATTGTAAAATCCCAATGAGATTGTAAATATAAAATGTCAGAAGACTGAAATAAAAAGTAAAAGCCGACAGCAACTCCATCCCAGTCCTTTCTCATCACTGCCCCCGCTCCTTTAGTATTAAAAATCAGGTATACGTTATGCTCTGTGAATGAGCACATTCCTCAGGTATTCAACATCATGCACCATTGGTGATAAGAAATACACAAACAATCTCTCTTTCAGAAGACGGGGAGTTTGAAAATCTTCGGTTTGAAGGGCTGAATGTTCACTTTTGCTGCTCTGCGGAGTGTGAAATGGGCGGCTGATCTGCTAACGCCTGAGCTGTTCCTGGTAAACACTGGGGTAAATTTTCACTTAACGTACCCTTGCAGTTCATTGTGCCACTTTCGACTGCTGGTGGTCCTTGCAGGTCGGTGATGCCTTCGTGGGAGCAGGGACCATCAGCGGGTCGGGGCCTTCAAAGGAGCATACCACTTCAAGGTACAGCATGTGCTGGAGAGCGACGGCGGTGAAGAGGGAGACTGGATTGGAGGTCACCATAATCCAGGTCGCTGATTGGAGCGTGGGCGGGTACAGCAGGAGTGGCAAGGTTTGGGTGCAGGAGTGGCGAGTGATCGTGGCCCAGAAAAGGTGAGATCCCAGAGGCAGCACAGGCCAGCCCACACTGCAATATGTGTGCGCACTAGATCCGTGCAGCAAGGCTGATCTCCAGTTGTCTTGGTTAATCCTTGCCACTGGACCAAGACCTAGCTCTGTTAAGTCCGTGTGGTGGCTGGTGTGCAACGGCCACCACACTTTAAAAAAAAAACACACTCTGGCATCTTCCACCCTTCAACATGTAGTTCGGAACCTGGAATATTAGGTCCTTCATTGAAACACCTTTTTGTCATGGAAGCAAGTCATCCTCGATACGAGGGACTGCCTATGATAGCAGGAAGGTGGCATTGCACATATACATGTGAAGACCCCCATGCCACTTCATAAAACATCTCAAATGAAGTCACACCAGTTACGCAATCCATTTACATACCCTTACTAACCAAAGGGGGCTCAGCATCGATCCCGGCAACTGTCCAAGCTGGTGCTCCAATGAGGGCAGACACCCATTCCTTGACATCTGTCAAGTCCAGGATCTTGGGCGGGTCCCCGCTTGTCCAGCACTGCTATTGTGAGATCTTCACCTGCAATGAGAAAAATAGGAGGGGTTCATAGAAACATAGAAAATAGGTGCAGGAGTCGGCCATTCGGCCCCTCGAGCCTGCACCGCCATTCAATGAATTCATGGCTGAACATGCAACTTCAGTACCCCATTCCTGCTTTTTCGCCATACCCCTTGAACCCCTCATAATAAGGACTACATCTAACTCGTTTTGAATATATTTAGTGAATTGGCCTCAACAACTTCCTGTGGTAGAGAATTACACAGGTTCACCACTCTCTGGGTGAAGAAGTTTCTCCTCATCTCGGTCCTAAATGGCTTACCCCTTATCCTTAGACTGTGACCCCTGATTCTGGACTTCCCCAACATTGGGAACATTCATCCTGCATCGAACCTGTCTAAACCCGTCAGAATTTTAAACATTTCTATGAGATCCCCTCTCATTCTTCTGAACTCCAGTGAATACAAGCCCAGTTGATCCAGTCTCTCCTCATGTCAGTCCCGCCATCCCGGGAATCAGTCTGGTGAACCTTCGCTGCACTCCCTCAACAGCAAGAATGTCCTTCCTCAAGTTAGGAGACCAAAACTGTACAGGTGTGGCCTCACCAAGGCCCTGTACAACTGTAGTAACACCTCCCTGCCCCTGTACTCAAATCCCCTCGCTATGAAGGCCAACATGCCATTTGCTTTCTTAACCGCCTGCATGCCAACCTTCAATGACTGATGTACCATGACACCCAGGTCGCATTGCACCTCCCCTTTTCCTAATCTGTCACCATTCAGATAATAGTCTGTGTCTCTGTTTTTACCACCAAAGTGGATAACCTCACATTTATCCACATTATACTTCATCTGCCATGCATTTGCCCACTCACCTAACCTATCCAAGTCACTCTGCAGCCTTATAGCATCCTCCTCGCAGCTCACACTGCCACCCAACTTAGTGTCATCCACAAATTTGGAGATACTACATTTAATCCCCTCATCTAAATCATTAATGTACAATGTAAACAGCTGGGGCCCCAGCACAGAACCTTGCGGTACCCCACTAGTCACTGCCTGCCATTCTGAAAAGTACCCATTTACTCCTACTCTTTGCTTCCTGTCTGCCAACCAGTTCTCAATTCACGTCAGCACACTACCCCCAATCCCATGTGCTTTAACTTTGCACATCTCTTGTGTGGGACCTTGTCGAAAACCTTCTGAAAGTCCAAATACACCATATCAACTGGTTCTCCCTTGTCCACTCTACTGGAATTTTTTGAGGATGTTTCCAGAAGATTTGTCAAGCATGATTTCCCTTTCACAAATCCATGCTGACTTGGACCTATCATGTCAACCTCTTTCCAAATGTGCTGCTATGACATCCTTAATTGATTCCATCATTTTACCCACTACCGATGTCAGGCTGACCAGTCTATAATTCCCTGTTTCCTCTCTCCTTTTTTAAAAAGTGGGGTTACATTGGCTACCCTCCACTCTAGAGGAACTGATCCAGAGCCTATGGAATGTTGGAAAATGACTGTCAATGCATCCGCTATTTCCAAGGCCACCTCCTTAAGTACTCTGGGATGCAGACCATTAGGCCCTGGGGATTTATCGTCTTCAATCCCATCAATTTCCCCAACACAATTTCCCGACTAATAAGGATTTCACTCAGTTCCTCCTCCTTGCTAGACCCTCTGACCCCTTTTATATCCAGAAGGTTGATTGTGACCTCCATATTGAATACCCAACCAAAGTACTTGTTCAATTGATCTGCCATTTCTTTGTTCCCCGTTATGACTTCCCCTGATTCTGACTGCAGGGGACCTACATTTGTCTTTACTAACCTTTTTTCTCTTTGCATATCTATAGAAGCTTTTGCAGTCCATTTTAATGTTCCCTGCAAGCTTCCCCTTGTACTCTATTTTCCCTGCTCTCATCAAACCCTTTGTCCTCCTCTGCTGGGTTATAAATTTCTCCCAGTCCCCGGGTTCGCTGCTATTTCTGGCCAATTTGTATGCCACTTCCTTGGCTTTAATACTATCCCTGATTTCCCTTGATAGCCACGGTTGAGCCACCTTCCCTTTTTTATTTTTACACCAGAAAGGAATGTACAATTGTTGTAGTTCATCCATGCGGTCTCTAAATGTCTGCCATTGCCCATCCACTGTCAACCCCTTAAGAATCATTCGCCAATCTATCCTAGCCAATTCATGCCTCATACCTTCAAAGTCACCCTTCTTTAAGTTCTGGACCATGGTCTCTGAATTAACTGTTTCATTCTCCATTCTAATGTAGAATTCCACCATATTATGGTCACTCTTCCCCAAGGGACCTCGCACAATGAGATTACTAATTAATCCTCTCTCATTACACAACACCCAGTCTAAGATGGCCTCCCCCTAGTTGGTTCCTCGACATATTGGTCTAGAAAACCATCCCTTATGCACTCCAGGAAATTCTGCTCCACCGTATTGCTTCCAGTTTGGTTAGCCGAATCTAATGAAGAAAGGGTAAACCTCCTATTTTGCCCAATATGCCTGCCATAGTTCAATAGCTGAGACTGTGTGGATGTGCAAATGTCTTCACTTCAATCTGTGTGGATATTGCATGAGCTTTGTGAGTGAGTGGTCAGTGGTGAGAGGGAGATAGCATAGGGGCTGCAGGTGATGATGAAATCCTTTTCAGCAGTGGGAGTGTATTGCGAGGAAGGTTCTCCATGATTAGGGAAAATAGGATATGTGTATCCTTCATTAATAGGCAATAGCTGGAGAAGTGAGCCTTCAGCTTTTTGGTGCATTGTGAAACTCACACCACAGGCTGCAAGTCTTTGAGAATGGTCAGATACATGAAAGACTTCACATCGTGTCTGACATTCATGTTGGAAGGATAGCAGGCATACATAAAGGTGAAGGCTACTCACCCTGATGACTGATAAGGTGGTTGAACTTTTTGTGGCAATTCCTGGGAAATTTCACATCGTAATCGTTTCAAAATAGTTGGCAGCAGTCTCTCATCCCCAACCAAACGAAGTGATATCCACCTCCTCTCCACTGCATGGACTAAGGCCTCCGCTTCCTCCGTTGAGAAATGCTTGGCACACTGCCTGGCCTCCTTCTGCTCCATCTCTGCAGAAGTGCCAGAAGTTGGGCGGGTCATCTGCACATGTGCAGAGGAAACTGCTGCGCCCTGAAATAACGTCTGTGCCTGGGAAAACATGCAAGCACAAAATGGCCGCCACTTAACGCCATGAATTTTGGCTCGGGTGCACAAAGTCCGTTGTGTAATGCCTGATTTAAAACCCTCGATCATTGGAATTCAGAAGAATGAGAGGTGATCTTATCAAAATGTATAAGATTATGAGGGGGCTTGACAAGGTGGATGCAGAGAGGATGTTTCCACTGATCGGGGAGACTAGAACTAGAAGGCATGATCTTAGAATAAGGGGCCGTCAATTTAAAACTGAGATGAGGAGAAATTTCTTGAGGGTTGTAAATCTGTGCAATTCGTTGCCTCAGAGAGCTATGGAAGCTGGGTCATTGAATAAATTTAAGACCGAGATAGACAGTTTCTTAACAAACAAAGGAATAATGGGTTACGGGGAGCGGGCAGGGAAGTGGACCTGAGTCCATTATCATATTAAACGGCAAAGCAGACTCGAGGGGCCGTATGGTCTACTCTTGCTCCTATTTCTTATGTTCTTTTTTTGCCAAAGTTTCCAGTCAAAGGCACAAACATTTTTCAGGTGGTATCTGGATTGCCCCGCCACGATCAACGCCTCAAAATCAGAAAAGCTGAAAATCCAGCCTATTCTGCTAGTTCCACCTATCATTGGGTACAACTTCAACCTTTTGCACCTGCTTTACGAACATAATGAGGGCCAGTTTTGAGGACCAACATTCCGCACTCTTAAGTATACCAAGACATCTAATCTGAGATTGGCGATCTCTTAAAATGTAAATGAGGACCCATATGCCTGTTTTAGGTCCCCTCTGGGAGAGTGGATGGTGATGAGTGGAGCAGGTGCCAGGCCTGCTCCATTCAGGACTTTTCAGCGGGAAGTTGTTTTAAAAAATGTTCTCTTTTTTTTATGCCATTGCCATGGAGCCAGGAGGAGTAGGAGTGCTTCCCTGATGAGACTGTGCTCTCCATCCCACTGCATTTCTTGCTATAGTTCTCACCTTCGGGCTTGCGAGCAATATTCCCTCTAATTTATTTTAGGTGAGCAGCCCCTTCGATGTGCTGCGTGGCCCATTCAAATTATTGCGCATGCGCGTTTTTTTTCCATTTAAAAGCCGGCTAGCAGCCTGCATTGGACCTCCAGACCTCTGCTCGGTCACAGCTTAACGGGCACTTTGCCTGTGAGGTAAGTACCTGATACTCATTTTCTTAAAAAGGACGAGCTGTCTGTGGAAGCATGAGAGATGCCGTCAGCTTGGTCAAATAATGATTTGAGGCTTAAAGCCCGATTTCTGGCCGGTTTCAGGACTCCCTCGGGACTTGAGGCATGCCTTCCATGTGTGGCATTGATGTCAGGCCTGAAAACTGACCTAAAGGAATTTCCATTCCATTGAATTTCCTCTACATTGCAACAGCAGTTACAAGATAACAGTCAGATTAAAGCACAGACAGATATTCCCCATGTGATTTGTGTGATGAAAGACAAGCTGTTACTGAATCAGTCACATCTTGCATCTACTGAACATGTATAGCTGTTTATCTGTCTCTTCAAAAAAGAAACTTTATTGTTTTAACCAACTCCAGTTCAACTAATTCTCCCATTATCGAAAAACATTTCACTAGGGAAACCATTTTTACTGACCCTTCCCATAGAATCATAGAAATTTACAGCATGGAAGGAGGCCATTTTGGCCCATCGTGTCCACGCTGGCTAACCAAGAACTATCCAGCCTAGTTCCACTTTCCAGCTCTTGGTCCGTAGCCCTGTAGGTTACGGCACTTTAAGTGCACATCTAAGTATCTTTTAAATGCGGTGAGGCCTTCTGCCTCTACCACCCTTTCAGGCAGTGAGTTCTACACCCCCACCGCCCTCTGGTAAGCACATTTCCCCTCTATCTCCTCTATACCTCTTTTTTCAATTACTTTAATTCTATGTCCCCTGGTTGTTGACCTCTCTGCCAAGGGAAACGAATCCTTCCTATCCACTCTCTATCCAGGCCCCTCATAATTTTATACACCTCAATCGGGTCTCCCCTCAGTCGCCTCTGTTCCAAAGAAAACCGACCCAGCATCTTCAATCTTTCCTCATAGCCAACATTTTCCAGTCTAGGCAACATTCTTGTAAATCTCCTTTGCACACTTTCCAGTGCAATTACATATTTCCTGTAATGTGGTGACCAGAACTGCACACAGTACTCCAGCTGCGGCCTAACCAGTGTTTTATACAGTTCAAGTATAAAATCCTTGCTCTTGTATTCCATGCCTCGACTAATAAAGGCAAGTATTCCTTATGCTGTATTAACCACCTTATCTACCTGGCCTGCTACCTTCAGAGATCTGTGAACCTGCAATCCAAGGTCCCTTTGTTCCTCTACACTTTTCAGTGTCATACCATTTAATTTATTTTCCCTTGCCTTGTTAGACCTCCCCAAATGCATTACCTCACACTCATCCGGATTGAATTCCATTTGCCACTCTTCTGCCTACCTGACCATACATTGTTATCTTCCTGCAGTCTGCAGCTTTCTTCATTATCAACCACACAGCCTAATTTAGTGTCCTCTGCAAACTTCTTAATCATACCCTCAACATTCAATCCAATTCATTTGTCTATTTGTCCATTCAAGTCTTCCCCCACCTTTGCAAATAACCGCCCAATTTTCAAAATTTCTATGTTGCGACTCCTGCTGTTGATTGGCCACACAGTTGCACATTTTCAGAAGTTTATTTTCTGAAAGCCAGCAGTGTTAGTAAGACTATATCTTCGTGACACATCAAGGGCCCCTTTTCAGAGCAAGAGTGTCAGGAGTTATATCCAGCTATACAAATAGTATAGGAATATGTGAAAAATAAGCAGTATTACACAAATTTATATAGATCTGTGCGCCCATGGTTGGTAATGCTGCTCCCTTCAATGTCTTCCCAGTTAAATTGCTGGATAGATTATGCACAACATTGTATTCAGTGCGTCCTCCTGGAAATGCCACATTATGAATGTAGGAGTAATGTTCAATCTTCGTGCATCCATCTGGTGTAGACCTTGGATATTGGGATTGCATAACAGAAATTCGGGCGCATCTGCACAAGTTTCTAAATGTTACTGAATAGTTGGAAAATTGTGCCAACATTTGGGCTGCTGGCAGGTGAGACTACTCTTTGATGCATGAATTCAAAAATTGATTCCTTATATAGCAGAACTGTTGTCAGTTTGTGATTCTCTTTTTGTAAAAAAAAACTATTAAATGTTTGGCAGCTTTCCTGTTTCAACTTGTGGGGCTTGTTTAAAAAATATATCAGTTGTGGTTAGTACGGTGCCAGTTTGAAGATTCCTATCACTGTTTGAGTCTTGTTAAAGAACTATCTGCTAGCAAAGTATTGTGGCTAAAATAAGAGTAATTAGATCCGACATTTAGTAATGTACAAATACCTGAGTCCTCAGCCACCTAGAAGAACCAGAGCAACAGGTGCATGGGAACACCTTCACCTCCAAGTTGCCCTCATACACCATCCCGACTTGGCCATATATCACTGTTCTTTCATCATCGCTGGAACTCCCTACCTAACTGAGGTGGTCATGCCACTCCACAGCACTGTTGCCAAAGACCTGCTTTGCTTGTAAGGTGATGGGGCCAAGCTTCAGACTGCAGCTGACCATTCCTGACACTGGATGTACAGCATTACACTGCAAGAAATGACCTTTCAGCAGGTGGCATGGACTGCCTGTGACTCCATGCTCAGCCTATGCTATGTTGACAGCTTTCCATAGTCATTGGCAGGTAGATATGCCAGGACCTGCAGATATGTTTGGTAGCAACTTGGTGGGTGAGGGCAATCAAGCTATAAAGGCTTTTTATTACCCTGGCATGTTGCCTTTCATGCAGTGTCAGTGCGAGGAAGCATCACGATTATTTAGGCGCACATATATCTTGGGGTTCTTTGGATCTATTGTCCCAGTTTCATTTTCTCCTTTTTCTTAACTGGCCATTATAAAGGAATTATGAACATTAAGAAAGACAGATGTTCTATTTATATAGCACCTTCCACATCCTCAGGATGTCTCAAAGTGCTTCACAGCTGCTGAATTACTTTTGAATTAAGGCATGGATGAGGGTTTCAGCAATGTATGAGCTGAGGCACGGGCAATTTTATGGAGGTGGAAATAGGCGGTCTTAGTTATGCTGCGGATATGTGGTCGGAAACTCATTTCATGGTCACATGACACCAATGTTACAAACAGTGTAGTTCAGCCTCCAGGGATGGAGTCAGTGGCTAGGGAACAGAGTTTGTGGCGGATACCAAAACAATGGCTTCAGTCTTCCCAATATTTAATGGGAGAAAATTTCTGCTCATCCAGAACTGGATGGCGGACAAGCAGTCTGACAATTTGGAGACCATGGAGGGGTCAAGAGAAGTAGTAGTGAGGTAGAGCTGGGTATCATCAGCGTACATGTGGAAATTGACGCTGTATTTCCAAATGATATTGCCAAGGGGCAACATGTAGATGAGAAATAGGAGGGGGCCAAGGATAGATCCTTGGGAGACACCAAAGGTAACGGTGTGGGAGCGGAAAGAGAAGCTGTTGCAGGGAATTAGTCTAGTGGCCCTCCTGCATCTTTTCCAAAGCTTCAATATCACCCACCCAAAACTAGACATGTTCCAAGTGAATCCTGATCAAGGTCTTGCACAAGACCAAATAATGCGTTTCGTCTTTAACTAATTGTGTTACGAATGCACCGCAACACACTATTTGCTCTAGTTATCAATTCACGGCATTGCTCATGTACCTTTTTAGAGATCTATGCACTAGAATGTCTGGCTCTCTTTCTTTCCCCACTTTCTTTAAAGCCTTATGAATCTTGAGCATTCACCCTGTCCACATGCATAAGACTGCATTTATCCAAATTAAACATAATTTGCCAATCATGAGCCCAATCTCTCAACGCATTAAGATCTGCCAGAGCAGTCGAGCATTCTCTACAGTTTTAACATTCATAAAGGTCTTCGTATCATTTGCAAATTTGCCGATCGTGTCCCCAACATCCAGATCATTAATAAAAATCCCAACACTGATCCGTAAGGAACAGAACTGGTGACAGATCTAAATCCATCTATAACTACATTTTGCCTATGTCCTGCCAGCCAGTTCTCAATCCAGTTCAATATATTATCAATATTACTTTAAGACAAACTAAGACTACTGAAGTCAGTGAGACTAGTCCGGGAAGGTGCCACGGCCGTACAGGTTGAACCTCCCTTATTCGGCATCCTTGGGACCTGGTCGGCGCCCCGGGCAGGCCCCGAAGTGTCGACGGGCCATGAAGGAAGTGTCGGCAGGCCCTCAGCGGGCCGAGTGGGCGTCGGTGCAGCCCCAGCGGGCTGGATATCGGCGCGGCTCCAAAGTTGGGGTGGAGGTCGACCGCATTCTGAGCATGCGCCCTCAGCCGCTGGAATCCTGCCAGACGAGGGGCGGTGCTGTATAAGGGAGTCCAACCTGTACCACATTCAGGTACAATCATCATTGTGAGATGAGTGTTATATTGTGTATATAGTATATGGGAGAGCAGAATGTTTTTTGAGAAACAAATTGTGGTACAGGTTGAGCGTTGAAAATCCGGAAGCCTCGGGACTGAGGCCATTCCGGATTCTGGGTATTTCCGGACTTTGGAACATCTTTCTGACATCCTGAGTCTGGAAATGCCTGGGGTGCTTGTGAAGCCGGCATGCAAGGCTCGGGGTGTAGAGGTCTGCATTTTAGGCATGACAGTGTTCTGGCCGAGGGAAGGGGACCTGTGTGCAGACCCAGGAGCAGTGATGCCTGTGAAGACCTGGAAGAAGAGGTAGGGTTGGAGTGTTTGTTTTTTCATTTCTGAGAGTTTGATTTTTGGATTTTCCATGGGCCTGGCTGGCGGCGGTAAGCAGTTTGGCAGGGTGTCCGGATTCCAGAACATTTTACGGATTCCAGACGACCCTGCCATGGATCATCCTGGTAGCCAGATTCTGGAACAGTACGGATTCTGGAACTCCAGATTTTCGCCACTCAACCTGTACAAGTATGTCAGAAAATGATAAAATCCCTCTCTTTATTTTACTCGTTCTTAATTTACAAAGTCAGCACTAAGTGTGTACACATGTACTTTGGTCGTTGATTAGTTGCATTTTTAGAGATTTAGGACATTTTTGAGGAAGTACTCTGGCTTTTATTGCAGATTTTATTTCTTTTATGGATTTGTTTTACTTATAAGAAAATAGTTCCAGTGACAGTGGAATCTATAGTTGGGGGAATAGAGAGGCATTTCTGCAGCTGTAAACATGACTCCAAAATGGTATGGTCCCTCCCTGGTGCCAGGGTCAAGGATGTCACACAGCAGACGCAGGGCATTCTGGGGGGAGAGGATAAACAGTTAGAGGTCGTGGTCCATATCTGGACCAACGACCTAGCTAGAGAGGGGAATGAGGTCCTACAGCAGAATTCAGGTAATTAAAAAGAAAATTAAAGGGTAGAACCTCAAAGGTAGTAATCTACCGGTGCCACGTGCTAATGAGTACAAGAATAGAAGGATAGAGAGGATTAACACGTGGCTGGAGAGTTGGTGTAGGAGGGAAGGCTTTAAATTCTTTAGGCATTGGGACCGCTTCTGGGGAAGATGAGACCTGTACAAACCGGATGGGTTGCACCTCACAGCGCTGGGACCAATATCCTCGTGGGGAGTTTTGCTAGTGCTGTTGGGGAGACTAGCTTGGCAGGGGGATGGGAACCTGAGAACAAATTCAAGAGGGAAGGAAGTAAAGCAGAAATTGGATAGCAAGAATTTAGAAAGCGAATCTGTAAGACAGGAAATAAGGATTAGTAAGTAGTGATCAAGGAGGTCTTCCTGTGCTAAATGGTATATAGTTTAATGCAAGGAGTATAGCGAATAAGACGGATGAGCTAAGAGCACAGGTAGATAGCTGGGAGTATGACATTATAGCCATTACTGAAAGAGGGGCAGGTTTGGCAGATCAATGTTCCTGGTTACAGGATTTTCAGACAAGACCGAGGAGGGGGTGGTGGTATTGATGAAATAAATTATTACAGCAGTGAGGAGAGATGATATGTTAGAGGGATCATCAAATGAGGCCATATGGGTCGAATTGAAAAATAAAGGGGCGATCACACTGCTGGGCGTGCATTATAGACCCCCAAACAGTGGGAGGGAGATAGAGGAGCAAATATTTAGGACAAAAAACCATAGGGTAGTAATAATAGTATGTGATTTTAACTATCCAAATATTGATTGGGACAAATAGAGGGTGACATAAGAACATAAGAAATAGGAACAGGAATAGGCCATACGGCCCCTCGAGCCTGCTCCGCCATTCAATAAGATCATGGCTGATCTGATCGTTGACTCGGCTCCACTTCCCCGCCCGCTCCCCATAACCCCTTATCCCCTTATCGTTTAAAAGCTGTCTATTTTTCATTGAACAAATTTAAATGTTCCAGCTTCCACACCTTTCTGAGGCAACGAATGCCACAGATTTACAACTCAAGAAATTTCTCCTCACCTCTGTTTTAAATGGGCGGTCCCTTATTCTGAGATCGTGCCCTCTAGTTCTAGTCTCCCCCATCAGTAGAGACATCCTCTCTGCATTCACCTTGTCAAGCCCCCTCATAATCTTATATGTTTCGATAAGATCACCTCCCATTCTTCTGAATTCCAATGAGTAGAGGCCCAACCTTCTCAACCTTTCCTCATAAGTCAACCCCCTCATCTCCGGAATCAACCTAGTGAACCTTCTCAATTGCCTCCAAAACAAGTATATCCTTTTGTAAATATGGAAACCAAAACTGCATGCAGTATTTCAGGTGTGGCCTTACCAATACCTTGTATAGCTGTAGTAAGACCTCCTGGCTTTTATACTGTATCCCCTTTGCAATAAAGGCCAAGATACCATTGGCCTCCCTGATCACTTGCTGTATCGGCATACTATCCTTTTTGTGTTTCATGCACAAGTACCCCCAGGTCCCACTGTACTGCGGCACTTTGCAATCTTTCTCCATTTCAATAATAACTTGCTCTTTGATTTATTTTTCTGCTGAAGTGCATGACCTCACATTTTCCAACATTATACTCCATCTGCCAAATTTTTGCCCACTCACTTGGCCTGTCTGTGTCCTTTTGCAGATTTTTTGTGTCCTCCTCACACATTGCTTTTCTTCCCATCTTTGTATCATCAGCAAACTAGGCAAAGTTACACCCTCCTTAAGTCGTTAATATAGATTGTAAATAGTTGGGGTCCCAGCACTGATCCCTGTGGCACCCCATTCATTACTGGTTGCCAACCAGAGAATGAATCATTTATCCTGACTCTCTGTTCTGTGAGTTAGCCAATCCTCTATCCATGCTAATATATTACCCACAACCCCATGAACATTTATCTTGTGCAGTAAACTTTTATGTGGCACCTTATCAAATGCCTTCTGCAAGTCCAAATACACCACATCCACTGGTTCCCCTTTATCCACCCTGTTTATTACATCATCAAAAAACTCCAGCAAAATTGTCAAACATGACTGCCCCTTCATAAATCCATGCTGACTCTGTCTGACCGAATTTTGTGTTTCCAAATGTCCTGCTACTGCTTCTTTAATAATGGACTCCAACATTATCCCAACCACAGATGTTAGGCTAACTGGTCTATGGTTTCCTGCTTTTTGTCTGCCTCCTTTTTTAAATAGGGGCGTTACAATTGCAGTTTTCCAATTTGCTGGGACTTCCCCAGAATCCAGGGAATTTTGGTAAATTAAAACCAATGCATCCACAATCCCTGCCGTTACTTCTCTTAAGATCCTAGGATGCAAGCTATCAGGTCCAGGGGATTTATCTGCATTTAGTCCCATTATCTTACTGAGTACCACCTCCTTGGTGATTGTGATTGTGTTAAGTTTCTCCCCCCACTATAGCCCCTAGACTATCTACTGTCCGAATATTGGTTCTGTCCTCTACTGTAAAGACTGATACAAAATATTTGTTCAGAGTTTCTGCCATCTCCATGTTCCCCATTACTAATTCCCCAGTTTCGTCCTCTAAGGGACCAACATTTACTTTTGCCACCCTTTTTTCCTTTTTATTATCTGTTTTTATACTTTGTGCTAGTTTACTTTCATAGTCTATCTTCCCTTTCTCAATCATTTTTTTAGTCGTTCTTTGCTAATTTTTAGAAGCTTCCCAGTCTTCTGTCTTCCCACTAGTTTTGGCCACTTTGTATGCCCTTGTTTTTAATTGGATACTGAAGAAGGATTTTAGAATCCCTCTATAATATGGCCTTCTGGGTTAGCAAATCTAGTCGAGCTCTGCCTGGTTCTTGCTTACTGTTACTAGGCAATCAAGAACATAGCAACTAAAATAGGTCACTTGCAAGAGGATGTGGTATACAAAGATAGGCATGCTGACTTGCATTAGGCCAGGTGTGAAATAACAGGATAACAGCCTTTGTTGCCTCGTAGCTAAAGTGGAAAGCCCTGATATCAATAGAAACATTGTAACTGTCAAAAGGATATTGTGGTCAGTTGATGGAACAAGTGATGCATGCGGATTGTGGTTTTTAGCTTTAAATTCTGTATGTTGGCAAGCAAAAGGCTGAGTTGGTAACAGCTAGCTATTGAGTGCTGTACCTTCTTCCTTGGCCCAAGTTTTAGGTAATAAACGGTGTACTTTTTACTCTCAGCAGACTGTGTGTGAGAGTCAGATTATTCGATCTAAAATTCGCCCACAACAATTTGGCGTAGTCGGCAGCATGTTTCGGACAATGGTCAGTCGACAATCAGACCGAAGCCACGGGTGAGTAATTCAGGTACCATCCACAAATCAGGCTAACTGTGAAGAGGACCTGGTTGTCTGTTGGCCGAACATTCGAATCTAAGGAACTGTCTGTGCGAGGGTCCAAAGCGACACATTCTATCAGGAGTAACAAATTACCATAAATAAAATTGTGTAAAGATAGGGACATTGTTGTTGTGAAAAAAGATCAGTAATGTTTAAAATTAAGAAATCTGAGTAATATGGAAATCTTGGGATGGGATTAAAGCCATGTGAAGAGGCCAGAGTGGGAAAGCCGCCAAGAAGTCAGATCACAGAATGGTGTCGGGGAAAGAATTAGACTGGTGTGTGGAAGGCAGCCTCACTAGATTCGATGCAGGCAACCGGAAGCGCTTAATCGACAAGATGCTGAAACACGGATGGGATCTGAATGAGGATCCCGCCGGTCAGAAGATCTGGTGGCAAAAACAAAAGAATAAACACACACAAAAAGCGGGGGTAATTATAGAATGACAATTTCTGAAATACGTAGAATTGAACAAGGCAAAAAGAAAATAGAGAAACTAAAAGAATTGAAGTGGGACATTGCGTCCTTCAGGAATGAAGGGGTTAACAATACAACCTGCAAACTAGCTGCAATGGCTGAGATGACACGTGTACACAAACCGTACACCAGCTTAAGCTAAAAATAATTTTCCCTTCGTAGTCGACAAAATCTCAAGCGGGCGGAAGACACCGGCAGATGGAAGCCATGTCAAAGGTGTGAGTACATTTTAATTACCACGAACAGTTAGGACAGAGGGCAGAAATCTGCCTAGTGTCAGCTGCCTCAGAGATCCAAATCTGCAGGTCTGGCAGAGACTTCAAGTAGTCAGTGGAAGATCCCAGGTGAAACAATTGTGATCGGATATACAGAAGTGTGTCTGTGTAACGTTGCGATTGATATATGTTGCAAGTATCGGTCTCGCTCACGGCAAACATAGAAACATAGAAACATAGAAAATAGGTGCAGGAGCAGGCCATTCAGCCCTTCTAGCCTGCACCGCCATTCAATGAGTTCATGGCTGAACATGAAACTTCAGTACCCCCTTCCTGCTTTCTCGCCATAACCCTTGATCCCCCGAGTAGTAAGGACTTAATCTAACTCCCTTTTGAATATATTTAGTGAATTGGCCTCAACTACTTTCTGTGGTAGAGAATTCCACAGGTTCACCACTCTCTGGATGAAGAAGTTTCTCCTCATCTCGGTCCTAAATGGCTTACCCCTTATCCTCAGACTGTGACCCCTGGTTCTGGACTTCCCCAACATTGGGAACATTCTTCCTGCATCTAACCTGTCTAAACCCGTCAGAATTTTAAACGTTTCTATGAGGTCCCCTCTCATTCTTCTGAACTCCAGTGAATACAAGCCCAGTTGATCCAGTCTTTCTTGATAGGTCAGTCCCGCCATCCCGGGAATCAGTCTGGTGAATCTTCGCTGCACTCCCTCAATAGCAAGAATGTCCTTCCTCAAGTTAGGAGACCAAAACTGTACACAATACTCCAGGTGTGGCCTCACCAAGGCCCTGTACAACTGTAGCAACACCTCCCTGCCCCTGTATTCAAATCCCCTCGCTATGAAGGCCAACATGCCATTTGCTTTCTTAACCGCCTGCTGTACCTGCATGCTAACCTTTAATGACTGATGTACCATGACACCCAGGTCTCGTTGCACCTTCCCTTTTCCTAATCTGTCACCATTCAGATAATAGTCTGTCTCTCTGTTTTTACCACCAAAGTGGATAACCTCACATTTATCCACATTATACTTCATCTGCCATGCATTTGCCCACTCACCTAACCTATCCAAGTCACTCTGCAGCCTAATAGCATCCTCCTCGCAGCTCACACTGCCACCCAACTTAGTGTCATCCGCAAATTTGGAGATACTGCATTTAATCCCCTCATCTAAATCATTAATGTACAATGTAAACAGCTGGGGCCCCAGCACAGAACCTTGCGGTAACCCACTAGTCACTGCCTGCCATTCTGAAAAGTACCCATTTACTCCTACTCTTTGCTTCCTGTCTGACAACCAGTTCTCAATCCACGTCAGCACACTACCCCCAATCCCATGTGCTTTAACTTTGCACATTAATCTCTTGTGTGAGACCTTGTCGAAAGCCTTCTGAAAGTCCAAATATACCACATCAACTGGTTCTCCTTTGTCCACTTTACTGGAAACATCCTCAAAAAATTCCAGAAGATTTGTCAAGCATGATTTCCCTTTCACAAATCCATGCTGACTTGGACCTATCATGTCACCATTTTCCAAATGCGCTGCTATGACATCCTTAATAATTGATTCCATCATTTTACCCACTACTGAGGTCAGGCTGACCGGTCTATAATTCCCTGTTTTCTCTCTCCCTCCTTTTTTAAAAAGTGGGGTTACATTGGCTACCCTCCACTCCATAGGAACTGATCCAGAGTCAATGGAATGTTGGAAAATGACTGTCAATGCATCCGCTATTTCCAAGGCCACCTCCTTAAGTACTCTGGGATGCAGTCCATCAGGCCCTGGGGATTTATCGGCCTTCAATCCCATCAATTTCCCCAACACAATTTCCCGACTAATAAAGATTTCCTTCAGTTCCCCCTCCTTACTAGACCCTCTGACCCCTTATATATCCGGAAGGTTGTTTGTATCCTCCTTAGTGAATACCGAACCAAAGTACTTGTTCAATTGGTCTGCCATTTCTTTGTTCCCCGTTATGACTTCCCCTGATTCTGACTGCAGGGGACCTACGTTTGTCTTTACTAATCTTTTTCTCTTTACATACCTATAAAAACTTTTGCAATCCACCTTAATGTTCCCTGCAAGCTTCTTCTCGTACTCCATTTTCCCTGCCCTAATCAAACCCTTTGTCCTCCTTTGCTGAGTTCTAAATTTCTCCCAGTCCCCAGGTTCGCTGCTATTTCTGGCCAATTTGTATGCCACTTCCTTGGCTTTAATACTATCCCTGATTTCCCTAGGTAGCCACGGTTGAGCCACCTTCCCTTTTTTATTTTTACGCCAGACAGGAATGTACAATTGTTGTAATTCATCCATGCGGTCTCTAAATGTCTGCCATTGCCCATCCACAGTCAACCCCCTAAGTATCATTCGCCAATCTATCCTAGCCAATTCACGCCTCATACCTTCAAAGTTACCCTTCTTTAAGTTCTGGACCATGGTCTCTGAATTTACTGTTTCATTCTCCATCCTAATGCAGAATTCCACCATATTATGGTCACTCTTCCCCAAGGGGCCTCGCACAATGAGATTGCTAATTAATCCTCTCTCATTACACAACACCCAGTCTAAGATGGCCTCCCCCCTAGTTGGTTCTTCAACATATTGGTCTAGAAAACCATCCCTTATGTACTCCAGGAAATCCTCCTCCACCTTATTGCTTCCAGTTTGGCTAGCCCAATCTATGTGCATATTAAAGTCACCCATTATAACTGCTACACCTTTATTGCAAGTAATTAAGGGATGTACCACTGACAATATATAGCTATGGGAAGTGAGAAATTTGAGTTGGGACCAGAGGTGTCTCTGACACTGTACCTAGCAGATCAAAAAAAAAAATCAAACTAATTTGAAATAATAATTAAACAAAATTGGAAACCAGACAGAGAAAGCCCTCATTTTAGTGACTCGCGTGTATTGTGAATTAAGTAGATGGACTATACTATTGTCTGAGAAAGCAACAAAATAAACAGACAGTAGGTGTGATGGTGACAGCACCCGTCAGGATGACAATATAGAAGTGGGGGGGAGGTTGAGAGAAGATCTCTTCACCCAGTGGGTGGTGGGGGTCTGGAACGCACTGCCTGAAAGGGAAGATTATGTTTTTTTTAAACTGAAGACTGCAAGGTGTGGGTGAAAGTTGACGATTGATTGATGGTGTCTATGTTTGTCAATTTTCGAAACAAATGAAGTTAACTCTTTCACAGCCAGCTGTGAACTCGCTTTTAATATTGGAGATTTTCTTAATTTGAAGAGAACATTTGATCACGGGTTGAAGGATCTGCCACAAGGGCACACCTAAGCGAAGTAATATTATTGGATGTGGCAGGGATTCTAATCCCCACACAATTTTATGTTTGTCTCAATAATAAGGGTACAATATTAGGAATCGATCTCCTCGAATAATTCGGAGCGTTGATTGATCCATAGGGGAAGAAAATAGTTTGGAGAAGCCCAAATGGGCCCAAAACTACTACCTTCGGGGAACAAAATAAATTGGACAACCATGCAAAGGTGGGGAGCGTACAACTCCTCGCCAGGGATTGGGATACAGTAAAAGGGTATGGCCCCGTGTGTCTGCAGATTGATGGAGTGTGGGCACGGTCCAAACAAGATTGTGGACTGGTAGAAACGAACCCAATTGTTGTCCCGGGACCCGAGCACACCCCTCATAAACAATGCGTTTGCCTTTACTGTAGGGGACCGCCAGTATACCTGGACATGGGTGCCACAGGGATTCCACAATAGCCCGGCAGTATTTCACCGGACTATGAGTCGAGCCCTAGAAAAAGTGGACCTAACCTTTTACAGAAACACAGTCCTCCAGTATGTGGATGATCTGATTGCCTCGGAGGATGAACGGGGCACACTGGTGCTCTCATTAGAAATCTTAGAAACCCTACAAAGAGTGGGATTTAAAGCCCAGATTGGACAGACAGTGCTACAATATTTGGGAGAATATACAAATTGATTTCACGGGACCACTGCCAAGCTCTAGAGGAAAGAAATACTGTCTAGTAATAATTGATTTGTTTACACGGTGGGTGGAAGCTTTTGCTACCCGAAACTGTACTGCAACCACAGTAGCTCGTATCTTAGCCGAGGAGGTGATTCCCCGCTGGGGCATCCCCACTCAAATAGACTCCGATCAGGGAACCCACTTCTCAGGACAGATGGTAAAATTACTATACACTACATTGAGCATCAAACACAAATTTCACATCCCCTACCACCTGCAGAGTTCGGGAATGGTAGAACGGATGAATCGGACAATAAAGACAGACCTGTCAAAAGCCATCCAAGAAACTGGACAGGCTTGGGCTGAGCTATTACCTGCTATCCTGATGAGACAAAGGGCAATCCCTAACCGGACGACAGCATCAACTCCGTATGATCATATGACCGGTCGGGCAATGCGACTGCCCAAAGGTATAATTACAGGAGTGTCTGATGTGGGCCCACTACGGGATCAGATTAGGAGATATGTAATGGAGTTAAGTAAGCAACTTAAGTATATGAGGCAGGAAGTAAGAGAATGACAGGCAGGCCAGGACGAACAAGATGAGGTAGTGTTCCCGGCAAATCCTCCCCAAGTGGGGGAAGAATGTAACGGTTAAGGGGCTACCGAGCTGGATTCGCGCTGCGGTGGTTGGGACCATATGAGATATTGATCAGTGGTGATACGTGTGCATGTGTGAATATGATTGGAGTAGGATGGTGGAAACATTGGTCCCAGTTGAAAAGCTACACTGACAACGTGTAGTGGATAGCCCAAGGGTGTCCACCCTTTTACAGGATGGCCTGGCGGATGATAATTCTGATACTATTATGGATGATTCAGACAACGGATTAACACCACGAAGTCGACCCAAGAGATCCCGAATTCAGACGAATAATTGTGGGAGTTGGAATCCACATATCGGTGATCTTTCAGTCCGAAGAAGGTCTGGTGGACTTTGGTCTGCCACCGAATGGCACCATCCGAAGATGCAAGGGAGTCCAACCGAAAATGTTAGGAATCTCTGATATCCCACAGAACGGCATGTATATCCTGTAACCACTAGAATGTCCCATACAAACTGCAGGACCCCCCAAGCGGGGTGGTCCTGAGAATGGAGGGAATCCAATTGTACGAAAATGTACACCATGAGATATTACCTGTAATAGTAAACTTGACGGAAATAGGACTACCAGGAAAATGTGACCCTAGGATACAGGCATTGTACACCCGAATGCTTAAGATAGTATTGAAAGAATCCTGCGATGCCTCGGGCATCCTCTGAGAGCGGGTCAGACCCACAGACAGAAATGGCTGAATCAATGACTTCTTAACAGGGATTAATACGGGAACTTCTTTTGTAAATGCCCTTGACTTACAAGCCATACAGAAACAATCGGAAAGCTTTAAAGACACAGTCACGAAGTTGCTGCAGAGGCAGACAGACGCAGCCAAAGGTGCTGCTCGGGAAGGAGAAGGGGCAGCAGGGAGCTTAGTCAAAGGGATTACAGTCCTGGGGGGACATGCTGCCACCATTAATTGCCTGATTGACCGAGAATTTAATGCGGAAAAGGCAGAGGTTCAGCGAGACCTCTGCCACACTTGCGGGGGATGGATTATTGGGCAGGTCAGGGAGAACCTGGACCAAATACACAGGGGCGAAATTCCAGAGTGGATTAACAGCCACCTGTTCCTCTAGTACAACACCCAGGGTCACTGGATGCGTGCACCCTGAAGGGGATGATGAGGGTCTTCCCGGCGACGGGCGGGTGCATGGACTCGCACTCGGCCCTGGTGGGGATGGTCTTAATGATTCTGGTAATGGCAAAGGGAGAATCTGGACCATATCCCCAGTTTGAGGTAGAGAACTTGGGACTTATTCGGGGTGAGAATTGCATGAGGTACTACCCTATGGATCAATATGCGATCAAATGGAACAGAACCATGAGAGTGGTCTCAGTAACAGCGTGCCGCAGGGTAGGAAGTCTAACTATATGTCCACGTCCAGTAGGCTGGGGAAGCGAGGATGGGTGTGGATTTAATCAAACCATTGAGTGTGTCTAAGAAATAACCCCATCAGAATCCGAATGCACCCACTCAGCCTACCGCGGAAAGGGGAAATACTGTGTGGTAACCAACCAACCAACTTATGACTCTGGTATTTATCGATGCACTATCACTAACCCCAACTTCTGCTTCACCCCGAGGCTACCGGTTACAATCGGACGAGCGCGAATGACGTATATCCATGCTCGAGAAACTATTACCCTGAACCTGACTGAGATTAAACAAGATTTGTAGCAATATGAAAGTGAACTGGCTGCACCAATACCCCACCTGTCCGAGGATCTGAGAGACATTAAGGATCCTCTGCTGGCGATTATCAAATGATATAACTTACTCAAACAGGAGCTGCGCGAACTGGACAAGGACATTGCAAAAGACCTTCACTGTACCCCCTGGTACAAGAAGGCATGGAACTGGGGACTGAATGTTAATATCCATCCATGGATCCGTGTCATTTCTCACATATTGGTGGCAGTACAACTAATCTTGGCTCTTGGATACGCTTTTATGTTCTGCTCATCATGCAGAAGATGCAGGGCTAGGCACCGCGCCCAACGGATATTGAGATACTTGATGATGAAAGGAAGAAGCTAATGGACAGTGGGATTTAACCACTGGCATCACACACCTATTCTTCCCAAACCCATTGGCTGATCACCGAACAAGGGGGCGGGACGAATAGATATAACGTAGTAGTGGTCTCATGGACTGGGGTAGCCAAGAACCAAAGGGGGATTGAAGGATTTTAGAATCCCTCTATAATATGGCCTTCTGGGTTAGCAAATCTCGTCGAGCTCTGTCTGCCTAGTAACAATAAGCAAAAACCAATTAAGAACATAGCAACTAAAATAGGTCACTTGCAAGAGGATGTGGTGTACAAAGATAGGCATGCTGACTTGCATTAGGCCAGGTGTGAAATAACAGGATAAACAGCCTTTGGTGCCTCGTAGCTAAAGTGGAAAGCTCCCGATTATCAATAGAAACATTGTAACTGTCAAAACGATATTGTGGTCAGTTGATGGAACAAGTGATGCACGCGGATTGTGGTTTTTAGCTTTAAGTTCTGTATGTTGGCAAGCAAAAGGCCGAGTTGGTAACAGCTAGCTATTGAGTGCTGTACCTTCTCCCTTGGCCCAAGTTTTAGGTAATAAATGGTGTACTTTCTTCTCTCAGACTGTGTGTGAGAGTCAGATTATTCGATCTCAAATTCGCCCACAACAGATACCATCCTTTATTTCTTTAGCCACGGATGGCTACCTTTTCTCTCACACCCTTTCCTCCTCACTGGAATATATTTTTCTTCAGAGCTGTGAAATATCTCAAATGTACACCACTGTTCATCAACTGTCTTACACTTTAATCTATTTTCCAGTTCACTTTGCCCTCATACCTTCATGGTCTCCTCCTTTTATTAAAGCTTAGTACGCTGGTTAGAGATACAACTTTCTCATCTTCCATCTGAATTTGGAAATCAATCATGCTATGATCACTCATTCATTCCGGGGGAATCCTTTACTAGGAAATTGTTTATTAATCCTGTCTCATTATACAGGTCCAGATCTAAGATAGCCTGCCCCCTGATTGGTTCCATTATGTACTGCTCAAGGAACCCGTTCCTTACGTGCTATACGAACTCTTCCTCAAGGCTACCCTGACGAATTTGATTTGTCCAATCAATATGGAGGTTAAAATCACCCATGATTATTGCTGTTCCCTTTTTTCAAGCCTGCACTATTTCCTGGTTTATGCTCCGACCAACAGAGTTGCTACTGTTAGGAGGCCTTTTGACTACACCCAATAGTGACATTTTCCCCTTATTGTTCCTTATCTCCACCCAAACTGTTTCAACACCCTTATCATTTGAGCCAATATCATTTCTTACTGTTGCAGTGATGCCGTCCTTTATCAATAGAGCTACCCCACCTCCTTTTCCTTTCTGTCTGTCCTTTGGATTGTCAAGTACCCCATAATATTTAATTCCCAGTCCTGGTCACTTTGCAACCACGTCTCTGTAATGGCTATCAGATCACACTCATTTGTCTCAATTCGTGCCGTCAACTCATCCATCTTGTTACAAATGCTCCGTGTATTTAGACAAAGTGCCTTTTAAATTTGTTTTTCCTGCTTGTTTCCTCTCTCCTTCAAACTCATTTTCTTTATTTTTGCTTTCAAATTCCAGCTTTACTCCCCTCCCTACTGAATGTGGTTTCAGGTTTCCATCTCCCTGCCAAGCTAGTTTAAACCCTTCCCAACAGCACTAGCAACCCGCCCGCCGCCCCCCGCCCCCACCACCCCCCCGTGAAGATATTGGTCCCAGCTCTGTTGAGGTGCAACCTGTCCGGCTTGTACAGGTCCCACCTCCCCCAGAAGCGGTCCCAATGCCTCAGGAAACTAAAGCCCTCCCGCCTACACCATCTCTCCAGCCACATATTCATCTGCTCTATCCTCCTAATTCTGTACTCACTAGCTCGTGGCACTGGGAGTAATCCGGAGATTACTACCTTTTTGGTCATGCTTTTTAATCTCTCTCCTAAACTCTGCCTGCAGGACCTCATCCCTCTTCCTACCTATGTCATTGGTACCGATGTGGACTACGACCTCTAGCTGTTCACCCTCTTTCCCCGCCCCCCCCCAGAATGTCCTGCAGCTGCTCAGTGACATCCTTGTCCCTGGCACCAGGGAGGCAACATATCATCCTGGAGTCATGTCTGCAGCATCAGAAACGCCTGTCTGCTCCCCTGACTCTGGCTGCACTCCCCAGAGCTACCATCGCCCCACTGGTACTCCGAACAGAGTACCGGTTGAAGAGCAAGGTGGTCTCCTGCACTACCTGCCTATTCCTCCTCTTCTGTCTGGCGGTCACCCACTCCCTCTCTGCCTGCACACTCTTAAGCTGTGGGGTGACCGCCTCTAGAAACATGCTATCCACATTGCTCTCAGTCTCGAGGATGCACCGCAATGACCCCAGCTGTCGCTCAAGCTCCAAAACTCGGAGCTCGAGTTGGTGCAGCCGGGGATACCTCCCGCACCCGTGGTCGCCCCAGCTGCGTGAAGCACCCGGGACTTCCCACATGCCACAGGATGTACAATCCACGGGAGTGAGCTGCCCTACCAACCCTCTAGTTACACTCGCAACTATCGAGTAGAACTAAACTCTAAACCTTAGCACAACACACCCAGTCACTACTCAGCAAACACCCGATTTAATTAACTGGCTCGCCTTAGATAATAAAGATCACACACATTTACTGGCAGATGCTACTTACAATATTGCCAATATTACCGAAAGGAAAAAGAAAAATACTTGCCAATCACTTGCCCACTTGGCTGTGACGTCACACTTTGATTTTGATTTTTTTTTATCCACGAGAACTTATTTAGTCAGTATGTAATCAGCCCAACTTGAGAGGGGGCAGTTTTGGATTTAGTTTTGGGGAATGAAGCTGGGCAGGTGGAAGGGGTATTAGTGGGAGAGCACTTGGGTGCTAGTGATCATAATCCAATCAGATTCAAGTTGGTTATGGCTAAGGACAAGGATAGACCTGAAATAAAAGGCCCAAATTAGGGGAAAGCTAATTTTGCTAAGTTGAGGAGTGATTTGACCACAATGGACTGGAAACCGCTACTTGTGGGTAAATCAGTATCGGAACAGTGGGAGGCGTTCAAGGAGGAGATCCGGAAGGCTCCGGTCAAACGTGCCCTTTAAAGAAAAAGGATGGGAATAATAATTCTAGAGGCCCCTGGATGTCTTGGAACTTAGAGGGATGCTTATGTCATATACCGACGGCTAAATACTATAGAATCTTTGGAGGAATATAGGAAGTTAAGAGGAAAAATTAAAAAGGATATTAGGAATGATAAGAGAGAGCATGAAAAATTCTTGGCTAGTAAAATTAAGGAAAACCCAAACATGTTCTATAAATATATTAAGAGCAAGAGGGTAACTAAAGAAAGGGTAGAGCCTATTAGAGACCATGAGGGTAATCTTTGTGTGGAGGCGGAAGATGTTGGTAAGGTTCTTAACGAATACTTTGCATTTCTTTTCACAAAGGAAAGGGGCAATGCAGATACTGCTATCGAGGAGGAATGTGATATTCTGGATGAAATAAACATAATGAGAGAGGAAGTATTAAGGGGTTTAGCAGCTTTGAAAGTAGAGAAGTCCCCAGGCCCGGATGAAATGCATCCCAGGCTGTTGAGCGAAGTAAAAGATGAAATATCAGAGGCCTTGTCCATCATTTTCCAGTCCTCTTTGGATTTGGGCATGGAGCCGGAGGATTGGAGGACTGCTGAAGTGGTAATCTTGTTTTTAAGAAGGGAGAAATGGATAGGCCTAGTAATTACAAGCCTGTCAGCCTAGCCTCAGTGGTGGGAAAATTATTGGAAAAAATCCTGAAAGACAGGATAAATCTACATTTAGGAAGGCAAGGAGTAATTATGGACAGTCAGCATGGATTTGTTAAGAGAAGATCGTGTTTGACTAAACCGATTGAATTTTTTGAGGAGGTAACCAAGAGGGTCGATGAGTGTAGTGTATATAAACTTTAGCAAAGCTTTTGATAAGGTCCCACATAGTAGACTGGTCACGAAGGTCAAAGCCCATTGGATCCAGGGCAAAATGGCAAGTTTGTTCCAAAATTGGCTTAGAAGTAGGCTGGATGGTTGATGGATGTTTTTGTAACTGGAAGGATATTTCCAGTGGGGTTCCGTAGGGCTCAGTACTGGGTCCCTTACTTTTTGTGGTATATATCAACGATTTAGATTTGAATATAGGGATTATGATTAAAAAGTTTGCAGATGACACTAAAATTGGCTGTGTGGTTGATAATGAAGAGGAAAGTCATAGGCTGCAAGAGGATATCCATCTACTGGTCAGGTGGGCAGAGCAGTGGCAAATGGAATTTAATTGAGAAGTTTGAGGTCATGGGAGGGCTAAACGGAAAGGGTATATACATTAAGCGGTAGGCCACTTAATAGTGTAGATGAACAAAGGGACCTTGGAGTACTTGTCCACAGAACTCTTTTTGGACAGATCCCTGAAAGTAGCAGGCCAGGTGGTTAAGAAGGCATGCGGAAAGCTTGCCTTATTGGCTGAGGCATAGAATATAAGAGCAGGGAGGTTATGCTTAAATTGTATAATACTCTGGTTCGGCCACAGCTTGGAGTACTGCATGCAGTTCTGGTCGATGTACTATAGGAAGAACATGATTGCACTAGAGAGGGTGCAAAGGATATTTACTAGGATGCTGCCTGGAATGGAGAATCTTAGTTATGAGGACAGACTGGATAGGCTGGGTTTATTCTTATTGGAACAGAGGAGGTTGAGAGGAGACCTCTTGAAGGTGTACAAAATATTGAGGGGCCTGGATATAGTGGATAGCAAGGGCCTATTTCCATTGGTGGAGGGGTCTTTAAGGTAGTTGGAAGGTTCAGAGGGGATTTGGGGGGTGGGGGGCTTCACGCAGAAGGTTGTGGAGGTCTGGAACTCGCTGCCTGGAAGAGTGGTGGATGCAGAAACCCTCACCAATTTTAAGAGATGTTTGGAATTCCCTACTGCAGAGTTGTTGAGGCCAGTCCATTAGATATATTCAAAAGGGAGTTAGCTATGGCCCTTACGGCCAAAGGGATCAAGGGGTATGGAGAGAAAGCAGGAAAGGGGTACTGAGGTTGAATGATCAGCCATGATCTTATTGAATGGCGGTGCAGGCTCGAATGGCCTGCTCCTGCACCTAATTTCTATGTTTCTATGGGCACTTAAAGTGCCGTAACCTGCTTTACGGACCTAAAGCTGGTAAATGGGATTAGACAGGATAACCTCTTGTTGACCGGCGCGCATATTGTAAGCACTGCAGGGAATTGAATATGGCCGGGTGATCGCCTGGATGGGTTGGAGAGGAAATTTCCCAGATATTTTTTCCCCCAAATTGGCCTGGGTTTTTATCGGTTTTTACCTCTTCCAGGAGATCACATGGGGTGGAGTGTAGAATGTTTCAGTATAAGGGTGTCGCAGTTGTGTGGGTTGGGCTGGGTGCTTTTTTCCTTTCCGCCATTGTTCATTGCTCATAAGTTTATATGTTACCTTCAGAGCTGCTGACTGTGGGCCGTCCGGCTCTGTCAGCTGGCGCAGGCACACTGGGCTGAAATGACCTTCTGCACTGTAAATTTCTGTTTCTCTGTTTCTAGTTACTTAAGTTCTTTTAAGTATTTTGGCAGAGCATTCAAATAAAAGCAGAACCAAGACTTCATTGATGGTGAATTGGGCTGTGTCCCTAGACTAACCGAGAGGAAAAGTCTTAGCCAGTTTTATCCAGAGACTCCCAATGAATGTGTGGATGTTGGCTGGGCAGAGCTTTGGACATGTCTGCCATTTCCTACCCCACAGCTTGATGACCCTCGCAGTACTGGCTGGCACATGGAGATGGCAAGTTGGGCCAACTGCTGAACAGCCGGGGCCTGTGAAATCTTAAACTGGCTGGAACTTCAGGAAAAGAGATGGAAATAGCTGGTTGCTGAGCTTTGGGTGGACCCATCACTTGGAAGATCTTCCACATGTTGGTACACTAGTTCAGCTGCCATCCTAGCCACAACAGATGCTGCTCCCAGTCTTCTGCAGAAAACCCTATAGAGCACTTATGGGACTTGTGAAAGGCAGCATCCCTAACTGCAAGAAGCCGAGTAGCTGGTTTAACATCAATGCAATGAGTGCAAGGACCAGAAGGTCAAACTTCTCTGCCAATTATATTGCCAGTCCAACAACATAATTACGTAATCACATCATTGTGCATCCCAGTAATTTCAATGTGCCTATGGGGATAGGCAACCCTTTCTAGTGGGCTTTGGGATGATCATGTTGGTGTAAGATAGATGATACTGTTGTGTTTTTGGAGATACTAAAGCTTGTATTGTGCAGCTTTGAAGGATATTGTTGTATGTATGTATGTATGTAGGTATTCTGTACAGCCACCAGAGGGCTCATCCCCTGGAGTCCCAAGGGATTCCATAATCCCTTGGGAGCACAGGTATTTAAGGAGGCTTCACAGGTAGGAGAGGCACTCTGGAGACCTGCAATAAAAGAGTAAAGTCACACTTTACTTTGAGCTCTGTGTTCAGTCTGACTCTTTCTCCATACACAACAGATACAGTGATGGGTAGAAGTTCTTCCTGCTTTTGGCAGCACAGTGTGGAATCAGATCTCTGGGTGTCATGTCTTAACTTGAAAACTTTGGTGGTTCCTTTTCATTTAAAAAAAAAAAGGTTCAGCTAAATATAACCATAGAAACTCCCAAATCTGCTCCTGGTGCCAGGAGTGGGGATCAGAAAATTAGGACAGAGGCCAGGTTCCTCAATGGCCATCATTCTCTTATCTATTTTCTCCCCTCTTCCTGAAGGCACTGAATTCTTGTTGGTATACTTTCCCTCGCACTGGGTACTCTGCTACCCTGCACAAGTGGTTATTCTTTGTGTGGGTGTCAAGATAGCACATATCAGCAAGCTATTTGACAATGGAGAACATCGCAGTTCGTTCATGTTCTTATACGGTTCATAAACCTAGCTAATTTTTTCCTTCCCCGACCCAAGGGTCCACTAGTCATGGGCCCAACTGCTGCTAGGCTGAGACCAGCTATCTCCACCTAGACTGGGAATCAAAGTCCATTTCATGCTGAAGATCAGGTATTGACCTACCAAAGCTTTTCAAGTCTTCTGTAAAATTGATGTCAGTAATGTCTGTTTGGCAGGGGTTGCAGCTGCACCTTTTTTGGCTGATGAAGAAGCCCATCATTTCATCCGAAACAAAAGGCAAACTGACACGATGCAAGGATACTGGGACCCAAACAATGCAAATAATGTGTGGGGAGTCACTCAGGCAGAGCAGGTAAGACTTGAATTTAATCAAATTCTGGTTGGGTGAGATAATGCACGTACACGTCCTTCAAAAATAAGGGATGATTTTCCCTTAGTTGAATTTAAAATTTCCTGTTTAGTTAGAGAATCAATCCTACAGCTTATCTCAAACCTATCTTCCCTGCACGTAGAGGAAAATTTGGTAGGAGGATTGCAAGCCGAGAGAGGAATTTTCTCTTTGGGCTCTCCCGAGGAGACACTTTGTCTGGAATTTTACCTACGCTGAGAGCGGGATTGGAGACGGGTCAGCTGTCAAAATAGAAATGATTGACAGCGGTCAGGAGCCCACTGTCAATCCGCCTCCACGCTAGTCTCCCATGTGTTGGATCTGTCAGCAGTGAACAGACCCACTACCAATCATTGGGGGAGGCAATTTAGATTATTAAGAGGTTGTTAAATGCTAATTAAACTATTTTGAGCTGTACTTAGCATTTTTCCAACTTTTTCACATGGTTCATGGCACTCGGGGATTATGTCAGGTAAGTAGGTCGGGTGTTCCATCAATATTCATTCGTCTTAATAGTTGACAGCTGCAAATGTGGTATTGAAGCTACCATTTCACAGCTGTTCACTTTCCAATCTTAGAAACTGGAGCCTTCAGGATTTGGAAGACACATTTAAGCTTTATGTAGGTTGAAAGTATTTGGAATAAACTCTCTATCCACTAACACCTCCTTTTTGGAAAAACATCTCACCATTGACAGATCGCTTCTGTCATCTTGAGTTCACCTGCTATCTATTCCATCAGTATCGGTGTCCTTGGGGAAAAAATCTCACCTTGGGTCCTCAGAATTCCACCATGATCAGCACCAACAACAACACCAACCTTCTTGGCAATCAATTGATGCTGCACCAGACACAGGGCATCAGCACCCAAGCACATTGCTGCCTGGGAGGCCAGAAATGACCTCACGATGGCCAAATTTACTTCACTTGACGCTGTACACCCTGGCTGCAACATGATGTGCCAAGTTGGCACCACCCCACACCAGCACCTTTTTAAAGCATCCCACAATGCCCAAGCCATTCCTTTCACACTCATCACCATTGTGAGGGGTGGGGGGGGGGGGGTACCGTTATGTTTCACCAGTCACTGCAACTCACTATTTTCAACACTTTCCAATCTGTGCACCTTTGCAAGTGGCTTAAAGAGTTTTATGTTTGACACCATATTAACAGAAACTTTACATAAACATTGCACAATCCTTGTGTGTTTTTAGTTTGGCATGATTGCACTAGGATGAAGGTGAGTTTGAGGGGTGGCAAGTGAGATGGGGAAGTGACAATGTAGGTAGAGAGAGGAATGGATAGAGGTGCAAGGTAAATTGGTGTAAGTAAGGATGTGTAGGAGTAGGGAGGGAAGGCAGAGTGATGGAGATGTGATGAGAGGCACAGCAGGATGAGGTTGAGTGTGGCTTTGCAATAACATTTAATCATCTATTGAGATACTTGAAAGCTTTGATCCACTGCAGCCTGGTCCTCCTGACGACATTCCTGCTTGTGCCCTCCTGTGCAATATGCAACCAGGCTGTATTGGTGTCCTGGGAAGCTCTCTTCTGCCTATTGGAAGGGAAGAGACCTTTCCTGCATGTGGCGACCCTCTCCATAGGCATATAGAGGAAGTCCTGGGGGAGCCTGGGTCCAGCCCTGCACTTTTGTGCAGTACTTGTCAGTGTTTGCAGCACCTCAACGCTACAGAACACTGATAGCACAACTGTCAAAATCAAAGTGGACATGGTCCCTTTTAAGGAAACCGGCTGATGACTCATCATCAGACCTGCTTCCTTTTATTGGCCGGGAATCTCGCTGGGCGAGCCCAATCAAGATAAAATCACTTGTGAGCGGGATGGAACTGGCAGTGGGCCGTGACCTCTCTACAGACCCAGTAGACAAAATCATGGTCTTTAGGTTCAGCACAAATCTGCCCCATAGTCATCCTCAGATCCTCAGTTTGAATGAGGGAGTATATAAAGAGCAATCCATGGGGGTAACCTCCATATAAGTACATTGGAGACATGATGTGGTAATTGTAGCATGTTTGTGAGGAACAGGTGTCTATGGTTCCCAAAGATTTTTGCCACTGAGCTTTTCCTCACTTCAAATCTGGATCTGTTGTAGACTAATTGATGGAGAGTGACTGACTGATTCGATAACAACTTCAGTAATTTTACCATGCGCCCACCAGGATGAAGGCGGCAAACTAGATGGACCTTGGCTTTTCTTTGTCAAACAATTCCCATGTTCCTCTATTCCCTATTATAGACTTGTTTTTGGTCAGAAAACGTTGTTGTAACTGTTTGGATTGGGTTTCATCGAGGGTAATTTTGGGGTCGTGATGGAAAGTTAAAGTTTTAAAAATCTCAATCCCGACCAGAACCTGCTTCCAACCCACCCACTTCCAGTATTAACGGAGGCAGGGCGGTCAGGTAATCCGCTCCCAGGAGGCGGGTCGTCAATTTAAATATTATAATCAGGCTGGAAGCCTCTGATTTAACCAGCAGGGGCTGGTTGGGTTTTGGAAGCATTGTGAAACTCACCAGGTAAAGTAAGGACAGATCGGCTAAACCACCTCCCACGATCAGAGCTACCATCTCCACCCCCCCGCCACAAGGCCTCCGATTTGTCCATTTCCCCCCCCCTCCCCGATGAGGCTTCTTTTTCTCCCAACCCCCGCCCCCCCCCATGCTGCTCCCAGCCCCTGATCCTCACCGACACCCCCTTTGCACTGTTCCCAGCCCCAGATCATTCCCAAACTACCATCCCACCCCCCTCCCAATGCCCCACCCCCGCGGCCACTCCTCCGGCCTTCCTCTGGCCACCCTCCAGCCCCCATGAGATCCCTCCTGAGCCCTCTCCTCTGCAGCCTATTGCCACAAGCCTATCTGCCTGCAGCCAGCCAGCCTCTCAAATTGTCTGGCTGTGGGTGGGTAACAGAGAGGACACAGAGAGGCTGCAAAGAGATTTAGATAGGTTAAACGAATGGGCTAAGGTTTGGCAGATGGAATACAATGTTGGAAAGTGTGAGGTCATCCACCTTGCAGGGGGGGAAAAAAAACAGTAAAAGGGAATATTATTTGAATGGGGAGAAATTACAACATGCTGCGGTGCTTGTACCTGGGGGTCCTTGTGCATGAAACTCTTTTGGAGTTTACCAAAAAACATAAACATTAAACCATGCCACCCGTCCTGGATGACACACCAGACATTTACAAGGCCCTTTTTTTCCTTTTTTGTGGATTTTTTTTTGTGTTTTTCTTTTTTTTTTGTTTTTTTTTGGGCACTAAAATCAAATTTTTTCCTCCAGTGCCCCCTATAAAAGGGGAGGGGGACACTAAAAGCACCGGCAATTAAAACAAATTAAACTTTAAAACATAAAATCAAATTAAAATTTGGTTGCCGGGTGTGACGATGCACTCCAGTCCCTCCGGTGCCCACCTCTCGTGGAAGGCCGCGAGCGTACCGCGTGCTCCATCTCCAAGGACACCCTGGCGCGGATGTACGCGCGGAAGAGAGGCAGGCAGTCAGGTTGAACGACCCCCTCGACCGCCCGCTGCCTGGACCGGCTGATGGCACCCTTGGCCGTGCCCAGGAGCAGTCCTATGAGGAGGCCCTCGGACCTACCCGCTCCCCTCCGCACAGGGTGCCCAAAGATCAGGAGAGTGGGACTGAAGTGCAGCCAGAATTTCAGGAGTAGCCCCTTTAAATAATAAAACAGGGGCTGCAACCTCGTGCATTCCATAAAAACATGGAACACGGACTCTGCCAGACCGCAGAAATTGCAGGCGGCCTGGGAGTCCGTGAACCGGCTTAAAAATTTGTTGCACGGCACTGCTCCGTGCACCACCCTCCAGGCCAAGTCCCTGATGAATAATGGGAGGACTCCCGCATAGAGTGCCCTCCATCGGGGACCCCCGCCTCCTCTGGACGGCAAGATGGTACGCCATGGCGTGTCCGGACGACCGGCGAGGATGGCAAAGTTGAGAGTGTGCAGGAGCAGCCCATACAGGAAACCCCTCCGCGCGGAACTGAAAGGCACGGAGAGGATTTCCCCGAGGCGGCTCAAGTTGTGAGGCGCCGGCTCCCGATGGAGGTTCCGGGGTTTGGCGCCGATGAGGAATTCCGTCCGGACGGGGGTCAGTTCGGACGGGATCTCCCCACGTGCTTGAGCCTCCTCGATGCACCTAACAGAGTCAGGGCCCAAAGCTGTTTTTAACGACTCGATGGCTTCGGCCGCGCGGCAGACGTTGGCTGAATTTAGGCACCGCGCCAGCGTGCCTGGCGCCATCCAGCCCGCTCCTCCGCCATCGAGCAGGTCCCTGACCCTGGTCACCTCACCAGCCACAGCCCTCTCTTCCGACCGCCACATAAAACCTCGGTCGTGGAGGTACGGATTCCCGAGCAGCGGCTCCTGCAGGACAGCCGCCACTCCAGCCGGCGGAGAGCTGCGCTTGGTGGAGACTTTGTTCCAGACCCTGATGAGTTCCTTGTAAAAGACAGGCAGCTCCTGGAGGGCCGTCCTGACACCCCCCAAGTTCACAAACAGGATCTGCGTGTCGTAATTGAGGTCGCGCTGCTGGCGGAAGAAATACGTCGCCAGAGCACACCACCTAGGAGGGGGCTCGACGTAAAGGTATCTCTGCAGGGTCTGAAGATGGAAAGTCGCGAGCTGGGCGCTGACGCACACCAACGACTGACCGCCTTTCTCAAGCGGGAGACTCAAGACCGCGGCAGAGACCCAGTGCTTCCTGTTGTTCCAGAAGAAGTCCACCAGCTTCTTCTGTATCTTGGCGACAAACGCAGGGGGAGGGGTCAAAGTGACCAGCCGGTACCACAACATTGCGGCCACCAGCTGGTTTATGACTAGCGCTCGACCCCTGTAGGACAGCACTCGGAGCAGTCCTGTCCAGCGCCCTAGGCGAGCGGCGACCTTGGCCTCCAGCTCCTGCCAGTTCGCCGGCCAGGCTTCCTCGTCGGGGCTAAGGTAGACTCCCAGATAGAGGAGATGGGTCGTGCTCCAGGCAAAAGGCCTGAGCTCCTCCAGCAGGGAGTCCATCCACCACTGACCCACCAGGAGTCCGGAACATTTTTCCCAGTTGATCCTGGCGGAGGATGCGGCCGAGTAAATCTCCTGGCACTCACGCATCATCCGCAGGTCAGCGGGATCCTCTACCGCGAGGAGCACGTCATCGGCGTAAGCTGAGAGGACGACCTCCACGCCCGGCCCTTGCAGAGCCAGTCCCGTCAACCTCGTCCGCAGGAGGCGCAGGAAAGGCTCCACGCAGACGGCATATAACTGGCCGGACATGGGGCATCCCTGGCGCACCCCTCTCCCAAAGCGAAGGGGCGCCGTCAAGGACCCGTTAACCTTAATCAGACACTCCGCAGCGGCGTACAAAAATCGGATCCGGGCGACGAAATGCGTCCCGAACCTGAAAGCGCGCAGAGTCCCGAACAGATAGTCGTGATCCACCCTGTCGAATGCCTTCTCTTGGTCGAGAGATAGGAAGGCGACCGACAGACCAGCCTCCTGGGAATGATGGATGAGGTCCCGGACCAGATGGATGTTATCGTGGATTGTCCGGCCCGGGACCGTGTAGGACTGGTCGGGGTGGATCATGTGGTCCAGCACGGTGCCAAGGCGAGCAGACATCGCCCTGGCGAAGATTTTGTAGTCCGTGCTGAGGAGGGAGACCGGGCGCCAGTTCTTAAGGAGGCGGAGATCGCCCTTCTTAGGCAGCAGGACGATGACTGCCCTGCGCCAAGAGAGGGGCATCTCCCCGGTCGCCAGACTTTCCCCCAGGACCCGCGCGTAGTCGCTCCCCAGGACGTCCCAGAATGCCCTGTGGAACTCCACGGTCAGCCCGTCCAGCCCCGGGGATTTTCCCCTCGAGAGCCGGTCGAGGGCACCGGTCAGCTCCGCCAGGCTTAGCGGAGCTTCCAAATTTTCACCGCCCTCCGGGCTGACTTTCGGCAGGTCCTCCCACAAAACTCTACGCGCTTCCTCGCTGGACGGATCCGGAGAGAACAGAGCCCCGTAATATTCACGGGCCCTGTTGTTGATGCCCTCCGGATCCGAGACGAGAGAGCCGTCGTCGGCCAGCAGCGTCAAGAGCTGCTTACGGACACTCTGTCTTTTTTCCAGCGAGTAGAAGAAGGGGGAGCCGCGGTCCAGATCCCGCAGGAACCGGATCCGCGACCTCACGAACGCGCCTCGGGACCCGACGAGCTGCAGGTCCTTCAGCGCGGCCTTCTTAGCTTCGTACACCGTCCGCAGGGCCGGGTCCCCAACGACTTGACCGAGACGGGTCTCCAGGTCAAGCACCTCTTTTTCTAGGCGCCCGGCCCTGGCCGCCCGCCTCTTGGTCGACCCTCTCGCGCACTCTTGACAGAAGACGCGGACGTGAGCCTTGCCCATGTCCCACCATAGCCTCAAGGAGGGGAAGCCCCCCTGCTTCCTTCTCCAGTCAGCCCAGAATCGACGGAACGAGTCCTTGAACCGCTCGTCCTCCAGCAGCCGGTTGTTAAAGTGCCAGTACGCGGACCCCGTCCTCGCGCGGAGCGAAGCGAGCTCCGCCCACACCAGGTGGTGGTCCGAACACGGCACCGGCCGCATGGAGGCCGCCAGGACGCAGGAAACGTACGCCCGAGACACGTAAAGGCGGTCGACTCTGGACCATCCTACTCCAGGCCTCACCCAAGTAAAGGCGCTGGAGTCGGGGTGGAGATTTCGGCAGACGTCCACCAAGTCGAAGGACCCGACCAGGTCCCTCAACTTCTCCATCGCCGTCATGCTCTGCGGGGCACCAGAGCGGTCCCTCGCCTCGAGGGTGCAGTTAAAATCCCCCCCGAGGACAATGCAGTCGCCCACGTCGACGGAGCCAAAAAGAGCGGACACTTCTTCGAAGAAGCGCGCCTGCTGCGGGCCGGGCTGAGGGGCGTACACGTTCACGAGATGGAGCGGCAAGTCCCCCAGGTGAACCGTGACGTGCAGCAAGCGGCCTGGCACGGGCTCCTCGACCCCCAGGATCTCCGGCTGAAAATGCGGGCCCAGCAAGATGGCCACCCCACTAGAAGTGGCGGTGAGGTGGCTCATGCGGACCTCTCCTTGCCATTCCAGGAGCCATGTGGCTTCATTTCCCGGAACGGTGTGGGTTTCTTGCAGGAAGCACACCGCATATTTCCCCTCCCGCAGGAGCGTAAAATTGTCAAATCTACGACGTGCCCCTCTGCCGCCGTTGATGTTGAGGCTGGCTATGGTTATCTTCATGGGAAAAGCATAGTGCAACCTCTACCTTAACCTATTGTGGGGGAGGGAGCGGAGTCTTTTGTTGACCTCCACTCCCTCTGCAGCCCAGCGAGGAACTTTTTGAGCCGGCGCAGCTCAAGGCCTTGCGCCCTTGATAAGGGCCTGCCCGCGGCCATGGTTTTAGCGGCGACGCGGACGGAAGCGATGAGCAGCCCCGGCTCGGACCATCTTTCCCGGGCCAGATGGGCTCGGTTGCGGCGACCCTGGCTCTCGACCAAAAAGTCCCGGAGATCCTCTACGGGAATGAGGGGGGACTCAGCGGCGGGCACGAGGAGATCCACCGCCTCACTGGCGATGGACTCGAGATCTTCACCTGCGTCCTCCACCGAGTCCCCGTCCTCCTCCGGGAGGTCGCCGCTAGCAGCCGGCCCGTCGACCGCACGAGGTACGGCAAACGGCCCGGCCGCTCCATCCGGCCCTGGCTCTGCCCCGATCCCACCCCCAGGATCGTCGGCAGAGGAGTCCCCACTGGGCTCTTTTAGAATTGATGCTGGGTTGGGAAGCGACAGCGGAAGGGGTTCCTCCTCCGCCCCAGGAACCGGGGAACAAGGAGAGACCCGGCCATAGAAAATCCCCAGGCCCTCCAAGCGCTCCAGCTCCAAAGTAGGGGGCGAGGGTGGGTGTTCCTCCCCCTCCCCGCCGCCACCCCTTGGCCCAGCGTGTACAGAATCGTTAAAAGTGCTAATACTTTGTATTTCTGCCGAGTCGAGCAAATCCCGGGGGAAGTTGGATATTGGCTGGGCGGGCTCGGGTTCTGCCTTTTCGGCCCCGCCCGCCTCAGTCCCCGGGACGCTCGACCCAGCGGCTACGCATTCTTCCGCTGGCCCCACGCCCCTCACGACAGGCAGATCTTTCACGCCATCCCCGGGAGGCAGCGGCTGGGCAGCCTCGACTGCCTCACCCTCCCCGGGGACAGATTCCTCGTGTCTACGGCGCAGTTTGGGGGCGCCGGTGGGGGACGCGGGACACGCGGCGGGCACCGACTCCTCCGCGGAGGGATGTTGTTCCCCCTCCGTCTCATTGGAGCGGCGCCTCCTTTTTTTCCTGGGGGGGCACGGAGACAGGGAGACACCCGTGTCTGCCGAGGCCTCCCGCTCCACTCCCCCCTTTTTCTTATCTTGCCCGCGCCCGAACCCCTCTGCGGTATTAGTCAAGGGCTCGGGCACGGGCTCAGGGCACCCCGCGCTCGCCGGTGACGGGGTTGGGCCGAGCGCGGTGAACAGCTTGTCTGGCGCACTAAGGGGACCCGCCTCTAGGTGTTTCGCCTTCTTCCGCGCCTTCTTTCCGGCCGGACGCTCTTCCTCCCCCCCACCGGAGGCCGTGAAAACAAAGGCCCCCGACGATGCCCGCGCACCCAAAGCTCCCGGCACGCGGACGCTACTAGGGGGAGGGGTGGCGGCGGCGCCAGCCTTGTCCGCCCTCGGTGGTTTGGCGGCTTTGGAGGCGGGGCAGTTCTTGCGAACGTGCCCCACCTCCCTGCAGGCATGGCACCGCACGCCGTCCGACGTCCAAAAGACGCGGTAGGCAGTCCCCTCGTGCACCACATTAAAATTGCCCTCTGTCGTCTCTTCCCGCGCCAGCCGGACAAAGAGCTGACGGCGGAAGGAGAACACATGGCGCAGGCTGTTCTCCCTGAGGCCAAGCGGTATGGGGTTGATCCCCGACCTTACCTCCCCCAGTTGGTGTAGGTGAGGGAGGAGGAGCTCAGCGGGAACAAAGGACGGGACGTTTGATAGAATGACCCTCTGCGCGGTGGCCTCGAGAGGGTCCACCGGCAGGAACGCCCCACCCACCGTGAGCCCCTTTTCAATGGCCAGGGACACCGCCCGCTCCGACCCCAGGAAGAACACGGCCTTCCCAGACATCTTGGAGGCTGCGACAATGGCCGAGGGGCCGACTACCCCAGCCATCGCCCGCACGCACTCCTCAATGCTCATTGTGGGGTGAGTGTAGCTCTTGACCCCGTGTTTCCTGGTTATAAGTCTGAATGGTGGCAGGGCAGCAGGTGGCGCAGGAGGTGCCGTGGATGTGGATGCTGCCTGCGCATAAGTCCGAGCTGGCCCTGCCACCGGCGTAGATGGGGACGCCATCACGGGGTCCCTTTAAGGGCTACACCCACCCCAAAGTCACAGGCCTTAATGGTCTTTAAATGGCCTCGTTTAATAGACTGAGCAGAGGAGCTCTTAACGAGGCACAGCTCTTAACGAGGCACACCTCTCCCCTAGTTGACAATTGGGGAGGGGCCTTGCTCCCTCTGCTCAGTTGTCTTAATTGTTTTTTATTTTTCCAATCAATTTGGGAGGAAAAGGGCTCTCAGAGAGAGAGGGGAGAGACAGAGAGTAACAGAAAAAGAGAGAGGGGGATGGGAAGGGGGGAAACTGCGAGGGCAGGTCTCTCCTCGCAGCTGTGGGTGGGTGCAATCCCCAGTTGGCAAACAAAAAATAGTCTTTGGGGTGGTCTTCAGGTGAGGGGAGAAGATGTCTTCACCTGGTGCAGCTGGAGCCACACAGGCACACACTCCCAACTATGTTTAATTAGGGTGGATTAATTGTTTCTTCAGCCTGGTAGCTCCAGCTATCCCAGGCTAGGCAATGGGGGAGGGGTGCTTCAAAGGTGTGTGGGGCCTAGTTGTAAGCAAGGCCCCCACACACACTTCCACACACACACACCCCTCCGCGATGTTCCGGCCCCCAACTGGTCTTCTTTCCTCCCCCCACCGATACAGCAAAGTCTTTTAGGGACTGCATCAATACACCCACCTGTAGAATGGTAGAGTCTCCCTCCTTCCACACTGGATGTTGTTGTTGGTCTTTCCCCCTCTCTCCAACTCTTTGTAGAAATGGTGAAGTTGTTCAAGTTTTCTGCTTTTTCCTCCTCTCCCTCTGGGTGAAAGTTGGTGGTGAAGCCCCTTCCTTCCTTCCTTCTCTTCCTGGGCTGATTCACAGGCCCAGCCAGGAGCAAAAGCAGCAGCTCCTTCTCTCACTGCTCACAGCTCCAACTGTTTAGGCCACGCCTCCACTGCTCCACAATTGGCCCAGGTGCAGCAGGTAATCAGTAAGGTGAATGGAATGTTGGCCTTCATTGCGAGAGGGATGGAGTACAAAAGCAGGAAGGTCCTGCTGCAACTGTATAGGGTATTGGTGAGGCCGCTCCTGGAGTACTGCGTGCAGTTTTGGTCACCTTACTTAAGGAAGGATATACTAGCTTTGGAGGGGGTACAGAGACGATTCACTAGGCTGATTCTGGAGATGAGGGGGTTACCTTATGATGATAGATTGAGTAAACTGGGTCTTTACTCATTGGAGTTCAGAAGGATGAGGGGTGATCTTATAGAAACATTTAAAATAATGAAAGGGATAGACAAGATAGAGGTAGAGAGGTTGTTTCCACTGGTCGGAGAGACTAGAACTAGGGGGCACAGCCTCAAAATACGGGGGAGCCAATTTAAAACCGAGTTGAGAAGGAATTTCTTCTCCCAGAGGGTTGTGAATCTGTGGAATTCTCTGCCCAAGGAAGCAGTTGAGGCTAGCTCATTGAATATATTCAAGTCACACAGAGATAGATTTTTAACCAATAAGGGAATCAAGGGTTATGGGGAGCGGGCGGGTAAGTGGAGCTGAGTCCACGGCCAGATCAGCCATGATCTTGTTGAATGGTGGAGCAGGCTCGAGGGGCTAGATGGCCTACTCCTGTTCCAATTCTTATGTTCTTATGTAACAGGTTTCCCATGCAAATGAGACCTTGCCATTGAATTTGGCAGGGCTTGTGTGGTGTCCTTACACCTTACTATAGAATCACATGAGGCATGTATTGCAGACAAGGTCACTACGTGACCTGAACCTTTATTCCCAGGACCAAGAAGAGCTGATCCTGCGTGGGACCTCCATTTATATACCTGGATGACCAGGTGAGGAGTGTCTCCCACAAGTTCACCCCCTGTCGTCAAGGTGTGCATTACTCAGGTGTATACAGAGTATAGTGTTGTTACATGAAGGTTACAGTTATGTGAAGGTTACAAAAATGACATCACCTCCCTCCAATGTCTTTGGGTCAAAGATTGAGTCTTTCAGGTGGTCGGCACTCTCTCGTGGAGCGCCACAGTTGGGGCTCTGGTGGTTGGGCCTTGGCATGCGCCTCTGTCACCTGAGGTGATTCCGGCCTGTCTGGGCTGGCCGCAGGGACTGTGCATGCTGGTGAATGTCCTTGTTGTTCGTTCACTGGCAGTGGTGTGGGTGACATCTCATGATCTTCCTCAGGTTTCTCAGTGTCCATGCTGAATCTTTTCTTTACTTGGTCCAGATGTTTGCGGCATATCTGCCCATTAAGTCTAACCATTATGATCCTATTCCCCTCTTTGTCAATTACAGTACCCTCAATCCACTTGGGTCCCAAAGCATGATTGAGAACGAGTACAGGGTCATCAATTTCTCTGCATCTCCCCACTGAATTGTGATCATGACACTCGATTTGGGACTGGCGCTTGCCCTCAATGTCTGACAGGGCTGGATGAATGAGGGACAGCCATGTTTTAAGCGTGCGTTTCATGAGTAGTTCCGTGGGCGGGACTCCCGTGAGCGAATGCGGGCGGGACCTATAGGCCAGCAGGAGGCGCGATAGGCGGTACTGAAGGGAGGGTCCTTGAATCCGGAGCATGCCCTGTTTTATGATTTGAACTGCACGTTCCGCCTGGCCATTGGAAGCCGGCTTGAACGGTGCTGTCCTGACGTGTTTGATACCATTACCTGACATAAACTCCTGGAATTCATAGCTAGTGAAACATGGGCCATTATCGCTAACCAGGATGTCCGGCAAGCCGTGGGTCGCAAAGACCGTATGCAGACTCTCCACAGTGGTGGATGTCGTGCACAAATTCAATATGATGCACTCTATCCATTTCGAGTATGCATCGACAATGATCAGGAACATTTTCCCCATGGACGGGCCAGCATAGTCTACATTAATGTGTGACCATGGCCTAGTGGGCCAGGGTCACGGGCTGAGTGGGGCCTCCCTGTGGACATTTCTCAGCTGAGCACACGTCGTGCACCTGCGAACCCAGTGTTCCAGTTCTGAGTCAATTCTTGGCCGCCATACATGTGACCATCAGTCAGAGGTGGGAGTTTGTGGCGTTGGTGAGGCCTACAAAAGGCCCAGCGGCAGCGAGAGGCGGCGGCAATCAGAGGCGGGAGTTCGTGGCGTTGGTGAGGCCTACAAAAGGCCCAGATTGTGCAGCTCCAGCCGGGAGAAAAAGCAAAAAGAAGTAGAAAGAAATCAAAAGGTGACGTCCCAGCCAAAGGGGTAAGTGATTGGCTGGTGATTGGTGAGTAGCTTTTCTTTTTCTTTTTTATATCAGTAAGTAACCTGTTAACATTGTTGTCGCCAAATTAAGTGTATCTAAGGGTTAAGTCATGGCAGGAGAGTTCGGACATGTGATTTGCTCCTCCTGTACCATGTGGGAACTCGGGGACACTTCCGGCGTCCCTGACGACTACGTGTGCGGGAAGTGTATCCACCTCCAGCTCCTGACTGACCGCGTTGCGGAATTGGAGCTGAGAATGGATTCACTCTGGAGCATCCATGATGCTGAGAATGATGTGATTAGCACGTGTAGTGAGTTGGTCTGACCACAGGTAAAGGGTCCACAGCCAGATAGGGAATGGAAGACCAACAGAAAGAGCAGTGCAAGGAAGGTAGTGCAGGGATCCCCTGTGGTCAACCCCCTGCAAAACAGATACACCGCTTTGAGTACTGTTGGGGGGATGATTCATCAGGGGAGGGCAGCAGCAGCCAAGTTCAAGGCACCGTGGCTGGCTCTGCTGCACAGGAGGGCAGGAAAAAGAGTGGGAGAGCGATAGTGACAGGGGATTCAATTGTAAGGGGAATAGATAGGCGTTTCTGCGGCCGCAACCGAGACTCCAGGATGGTATGTTGCCTCTCTGGTGCAAGGGTCAAGGATGTCTCGGAGCACGTGCAGGACATTCTGAAAAGGGAGGGTGAACAGCCAGTTGTCGTGGTGCACATTGGTACCAACGATATAGGTAAAAAACAAGATGAGGTCCTAAGAGATGAATTTAAGGAGCTAGGAGCTAATTTAAAAGTAGGACCTCAAAAGTATTAATCTCACGATTGTTACCAGTGCCATGTGCTCATCAGAGTAGGAATCGCAGGATAGCTCAGATGAATACGTGGCTTGAGCAGTGGTGCAGCAGGAAGGGATTCAAATTCCTGGGGCATTGGAACCGGTTCTGGGGGAGGTGGGACCAGTACAAACCAGATGGTCTGCACCTAGGCAGGACCGGAACCAATGCCCTAAGGGAAGTGTTTGCTAATGCTGTTGGGTAAGAGTTAAACTAATATGGCAGGGGGATGGGAACCAATGCAGGGAGACAGAAGGAAGCAAAATGGAGGCAGAAGCAAAATACAAAGGAGATTAGTAAAAGGGGAGGGCCGAGAAACCCAAGGCAAAAAACAAAAAGGGCCACTTTACAGCAAAATTCTAAAGGGTCAAAGTGTATTAAAAAGGCAAGCCTGAAGGCTCTGTGCCTCAATGTGAGGAGTATTCGGAATAAGGTGGAAGAATTAACTCTGCAGATAGCAGTTAACGGATACGATGTGGTTGGCATCACGGAGACATGGCTCCAGGGTGACCAAGGCTGGGAACTCAACATCCACAGGTATTCAACATTTAGGAAAGATAGACCGAAAGGAAAAGGAGGCGGGGTGGCATTGCTGGTTAAAGAGGAAATTAATGCAATTGTAAGGAAAGACATTAGCTTGGATGATATGGAATCGGTATGGGTGGAGCTACAGAATACCAAAGGGCAGAAAACGGTAGTGGGAGTTGTGTACAGACCTCCAAACAGTAGTAGTGATGGGGAGCGCATCAAACAGGAAATTAGGGGTGCATGCAATAAAGATGCAGCAGTTATTATGGGTGACTTTAATATGCATATAGATTGGGCTAACCAAACTGGAAACAATACGGTGGAGGAGGATTTCCTGGAGTGCATAAGGGATGGTTTTCTAGACCAATATGTTGAGGAACCAACTAGGGGGGAGGCCATCTTAGGCTGGGTGTTGTGTAATGAGGGAGGATTAATTAGCAATCTTGTTGTGCGAGGCCCCTTGGGGAAGAGTGACCATAATATGGTGGAATTCTACATTAGGATGGAGAAGGAAACAGTTAATTCAGAGACCATGGTCCAGAACTTAAAGAAGGGTAACTTTGAAGGTATGAGGCGTGAATTGGCTAGGATAGATTGGTGAATGATACTTAAGGGGTTGACATGGGATGGGCAATGGCAGACATTTAGAGACCACATGGATGAACGACAAAAATTGTACATCCCTGTCTGGCGTAAAAATAAAAAAGGGAAGGTGGCTCAACCGTGGCTATCAAGGGAAATCAAGGATAGTATTAAAGCCAAGGAAGTGGCATACAAATTGGCCAGAAATAGCAGCGAACCCGGGAACTGGGAGAAATTTAGAACTCAGCAGAGGAGGACAAAGGGTTTGATTAGGGCAGGGAAAATAGAGTACGAGAGGAGGCTTGCAGGGAACATTAAAATGGACTGCAAAAGCTTCTATAGATATGTAAAGAGAAAAAGGTTAGTAAAGACAAACGTAGGTCCCCTGCAGTCAGAATCAGGGGAAGTCATAACGGGGAACAAAGAAATGGCAGACCAATTGAACAAGTACTTTAGTTCGGCATTCACTAAGGAGGACACAAACAACCTTCCGGATATAAAAGAGGTCAAAGGGTCTAGTAAAAAGGAGGAACTGAGGGAAGTCCTTATTAGTCAGGAAATTGTGTTGGGGAAATTGATGGGATTGAAGGCCGATAAATCCCCAGGGCCTAATGGTCTGCATCCCAGATACTTAAGGAGGTGGCCTTGGAAATAGCGGATGCATTGACAGTCATTTTCCAACATTCCATAGACTCTGGATCAGTTCCTATGGAGTGGAGGGTAGCCAATGTACCCCCACTTTTTAAAAAAGGAGGGAGAGAGAAAACACGGAATTATAGACCGGTCAGCCAGATATCGGTAGTGGGTAAAATGATGGAATCAATTATTAAGGATGTCATAGCAGCGCATTTGGAAAGAGGTGACATGATAGGTCCAAGTCAGCATGGATTTGTGAAAGGGAAATCATGGTTGACAAATCTTCTGGAATTTTTTGAGGATGTTTCCAGTAGAGTGGACAAGGGAGAACCAGTTGTTGTGGTGTATTTGGACTTTCAGAAGGCTTTCGACAAGGTCCCACACAAATGATTAATGTGCAAAGTTAAAGCATATGGGATTGGGGGTAGTGTGCTGACATGGATTGAGAACTGGTTGGCAGACAGAAAGCAAAGAGTAGGAGTAAATGGGTACTTTTCAGAATGGCAGGCAGTGACTAGTGGGGTACCGCAAGGTTCTGTGCTGGGGCCCCAGCTGTTTACATTGTACATTAATGATTTAGACGAGGGGATTAAATGTAGTATCTCCAAATTTGCGGATGACACTAAGTTGGGTGGCAGTGTGAGCTGCGAGGAGGATGCTATGAGGCTGCAGATTGACTTGGATAGGTTAGGTAAATGGACAAATGCATGGCAGATGAAGTATAATGTGGCTAAATGTGAGGTTATCCACTTTGGTTGTAAAACCAGAGAGACAGGCTATTATCTGAATGGCGACAGATTCGGAAAAGGGGAGGTGCAACGAGACCTGGGTGTCATGGTACATCAGTCATTGAAGGTTGGCATGCAGGTACAGTAGGCGGTTAAGAAGGCAAATGGCATGTTGGCCTTCATAGCGAGAGGATTTGAGTACAGGGGCAGGGATGTGTTGCTACAGTTATACAGGGCCTTGCTGAGGCCACATCTGGAGTATTGTGTATAGTTTTGGTCTCCTAACTTGAGGAAGGACATTCTTGCTATTGAGTGAGTGCAGCAAAGGTTCACCAGACTGATTCCCGGGATGGCGGGACTGACCTATCAAGAAAGACTGGGCTTGTATTCATTGGCGTTCAGAAGAATGAGAGGGGATCTCATAGAAACATTTAAAATTCTGACAGGTTTAGACAGGTTAGATGCAGGAAGAATGTTCCCAATGTTGGGGAAGTCCAGAACCAGGGGTCACAGTCTAAGGATAAGGGGTAATCCATTTAGGACTGAGATGAGGAGAAACTTCTTCGCCCAGAGAGTGGTGAACCTGTGGAATTCTCTACCACAGAAAGTTGTTGAGGCCAATTCACGAAATATATTCAAAAAGGAGTTAGATGTCGTCCTTACTACTAGGGGGATCAAGGGGTATGGCGAGAAAGCAGGAATGGGGTACTGAAGTTGCATGTTCAGCCATGAACTCATTGAATGGAGGTGCAGGTTCGAAGGGCCGAATGGTCTACTCCTGCACCTATTTTCTATGTTTCTATGACCGGGCAATGGCCTTCATTAGCACGATGCCTGGGTGCTCACTGTGGAGTTCCCTCATGAATGCTTCCCTTCCCTTCTGGGGCATGTCTATCCAGCTGCCCCATAGCAGGCAGTCGGCTTGGATGGAGAGTTCGTCCATCCGTCTGTGAAACGGCCTGACCTCCTCGGGGCATGCTCTGTGTGTGGGCGCCCAATCCCCAGTCAGGACACATTTCTTTATCAGGGATAGGAGGGGGATCTCTGTTGGTCCAGATTTTGATCTGGCGGGCAGTGATGGGGGAGCCTGCGGTGTCGAAAACCTCAACGGCCATGACCATCTCCGCGCTTTGCTCCGACGCCCCCTCGGTGGTGGCCAGTGGGAACCTGCTGAGCGCGTCAGCGCATTTGTCGGTGCCTGGTTGGTGCCATATGGTGTAGTCATACACAGCCAGCGTCTGGGCCCACCGCTGTATGCGAGCTGACGCATTGGCATTGACAGCCTTGCTGTCGGACAACAGGGATGTTAACAGTTTGTGGTCCGTTTCTAACTCGAATCTTCTGCCAAAAAGATACTGGTGCATCTTTTTCACTCCGTAGACACATGCGAGTGTTTTCTTTTCAACCATCCCATATCCCTGTTCTGCCTGGGAGAGTGACCTGGAGGCATAAGCCACAGGTTGGAGTTGGCCCTCATCATTACTCTGCTGCAACACGCACCCAACCCCATAGGATGATGCATCACACGTTAAAACCAGTTTCTTACAGGGGTTGTACAAGGTCAACAGCTTGTTCGGACAAAGCAGATTCCGCGCCTGATTGAAAGCCCGTTCTTGACCGTCCCCCCAAAACCATTCACAACCCTTACGCAGAAGCACGTGCAGCGGCTCCAACAATGTGCTTAAGTTCGGAAGAAAGTTCCCGAACTAGTTCAATAGTCCCAGAAATGACCGCAACTCCGATGTGTTGCCGGGCCTGGGCTCACGACGGATCGCCTCCGTTTTGGATTCGGTCGGTCAGATCCCATCTGCGGCAACCCTCCTGCCCAAAAACTCGACCTCTGGTGCCAAAAACACACACTTGGACTTCTTTAGTCACATGCCTACCCAGTCCAGTCGGCGTAGCACCTCCTCCAGGTTGTGGATGTGTTCCTCGGTGTCTCGACCCGTGATTAGGATGTCATCTTGGAACACGATTGTTCCAGGGATGGATTTAAGCAAGCTTTCCATGTTCCTCTGGAAGATAGCGGCCGCTGAACGAATGCCAAACAGACACCTGTTGTAAACGTATAGCCCCTTGTGCGTAGTGATGGTGGTCAGAAGCTTGGATTCTTCAGCCAGTTCCTGAGTCATGTAGGCTGAAGTGAGGTCCAACTTGGTGAACAGCTTGCCACCTGCCAACGTGGCAAAAAAATCCTCCCATTCTCAGAAGTGGGTATTGGTCCTGTAGTGACACTCGGTTGATGGTGGCCTTGTAGTCGCCACAAATCCTGACCGAGCCATCCGCTTTAAGGACAGGAACGATGGGGCTTGCCCAGTTACTGAATTCAACAGGCGAAATGATGCCCTCTCTTAGCAGCCTGTCCAACTCACTCTCAATTCTCTCACGCATCACATACGGCACGGCTCTGGCTTTGTGGTGCACTGGTCTGGCGTCCGGGGTGATGCGTATCACTACTTTGGTGCCCTTAAAGGTCCCGACACCTGTTTGAAAAAGTGGCTCGAATTTCTGTAGGACCTGTGAGCATGAACTTCGCTCCACAGATGAAATGGCGTGCACATTCCCCCCCCCACCCCATTTCCAGTTCATCTCGGCTAGCCAGCTCCTCCCCAAGAGTGCGGGACCATTCCCCGAGACAATCCAGAGTGGCAGCCGGTTCTCCGATCCATTGTGTGTGACCTCGAAGTTTGCACTGCCTAGTACTGGGATGATCTCTCTGGTATACGTCCGTAGCTGCGTGTCAATGCGTTCCAGTTTGGGCCTGTTAGCTTTGAGTGGCCATAGTTTTTCAAATTGTTGGGCACTCATAAGTGACTGGCTGGCTCCTGTGTCCAGCTCCATGCATACTGGGATGCCATTTAATAGAACTTTCATCATCATAGGTGGCATTTTGGTATACGAGCTGTGGACGTCTGCCACATGACTTCTGCATCCATAGCTTTGCCCCAAGCATCACCCTGCCTTGCAGACCCCTCGTCTGCTTCCTCTGCCTCATAAACTTGCCTCGCTCTGGGCTTTCTACACATTCTGGCCAGATGTCTACTGAAGTTACAGTTTCTACAGATAAATTGCTGAAACCTACAGGTTTTCGCAGCATGTCTGCCACTGCACCTCCAGCATGAGCTGGGATTGTTGTGAACAAAGGAACTGTTAACAGTCATTGCTCTCTGATTGTCTCTTTGATTACTCCTGAGCACTCTGTTGCTGAGTGTCAATGGTCCCATACTGGGATGCATTGTCCCTTGTGATGGCGTGAATTGCCGATCCTCCTGCCATTGTCTCTGTTGCTGGCCCACCCTAGAGCCTGTTGCTGCCTGGGCGGTGTCAAATTGCCCTTGCCTGCCTGCGGGGCTCTGAGTCTTGTTTACAATGTTAACTCCCTGGGAACCAGGGCTGCACGAGTAAATTATCTTGGTCTCCTCTTCCCCTGCCATGAAGGTCAGAGCTATCAACGTTGCCCTTTGCAAAGTCAAGTCCTTGGTCTCAATAAGCTTCCTGAAAATCCCGGCATGACCAATGCCCTCAATAAAGAAATCCCTTAACATCTCCCCCCTGCAGACGTCTGTGAACTTAGAGGCTGGCCAAACGCCGAAGGTCCGCAACAAAGTCCGATATGCTTTGTCCCTCCCGACGCCGGTGTGTATAGAACTGGTGCCAGGCCATGTGTATGCTGCTCGCCGGTTTGAGGTGCTCACCGATCAGAGTGCTGAGCTCTTCAAAGGACTTGTCCGCCGGCTTCTCGGGTGCGAGCAGGTCTTTCATCAGCGCATACATCTTGGATCTACAACTGGTTAGTAGATGCGCCCTCCGCTTGCCAGCCGCTTCCTCTCCCAGCCAGTCCTTCATGACAAAGCTCTGCTGGAGCCTCTCAACGAAATCGTCCCAGTCCTCACCAACACAGTATCGTTCCTCTGTGCTACCGGTGGCCATCCTTGTGGGGCGTTGATTCCCGTTTCTCGTCGCCAAATGTGGTGTCCTTGCACCTTATTATAGAATCACACGAGGCATGTATTGCAGACAAGGTCACTGAACCTTGATTCCCAGGACCAAGAAGAGCTGACCCTTCGTGGGACCTCCCTTTATATACCTGGATGACCAGGTGAGGAGTGTCTCCCACAAGTTCACCCCCTGTGGTCAAGGTGTGCATTACTCAGATATATACAGTGTGCAGTGTTGTTACATAAAGGTTACAGTTATGTGAAGGTTACAAACATGACAGCTTGCAGGAAACTGGTTCGCCCAGGTTGCTGATTGCTTAGGAGCCCCACCGTTCCCAACCCACCTCCCCATTAAATTCAGGCCATTGTTTCAAAAATGTCGTCCTGTTTCTCAAAGTTGTAAGTTAAATGCAACTTATTAATTTGGCTGCAACAAATCTAATGATTTATTCAGCGATAATGCACTCCAATGGGAGGGAGGAGAGCATGCTGGGAGATCTCGGAGATGTAGTGATCGTGTCCATTTTTAAAAAGGGGTACAAATCCGACTGCGGCAACTAAAGGGGAATCTCCCTGCTATCAACCACTGGGAAGGTTGTTGTTGGAGTTAGAAACATAGGTGCAGGAGTAGGACATTCGGCCCTTGGAGCCTGCACCATCATTCAATAAGATCATGGCTGATCATTCCCTCAGTACTCCTTTCCTGCTTTCTCTCCATACCTCTTGATCCCCTTAGCCGGAAGGGTAATATCTAACTCCCTCTTGAATATATCCAACAAATCTCTGCGGCAGGGAATTCCACAGGTTAACAACTCTGAGTGAAGAAGTTTCTCCTCATCTCAGTCCTAAATGGCCTACCCCTTACCGTTAGACTGTGTCCCCTGGTTCTGGACTTCCTCAACATCGGGAACATTTTACCCGCATCTAACCTGTCCCGTCCCGTCAGAATCTTGTATGTTTGTATGAGATCCCCTCTCATCCTTCTAAACTCCAATGTATGAAGGCCCAGTTGATCCAGTCTCTCCTCATATGTCAGTCCAGCCATCCTGGGAATCAGTCTGGTGAACATTTGCTGCACTCCTTCAATAACCCTCCTCAGATTAGGAGACCAAAACTGAACACAATATTCCAGGTGAGGCCTCACCAAGGCCCTGTACAACTGCAGTAAGACCTCCCTTCTCCCATACTCAAATCCCCTAGCTATAAAGGCCAACATACCATTTGCTGCCTTCACCGCCTGCTGTACCTGTATGCCAACTTTCAATAACTGATGAACCATGACACCCAGGTCTCGTTGCACCTCCCCTTTTCCTAATCCGCCGCCATTCAGATAATATTCTGTCTTTGCGTTTTTGCCCCCAAAGTGAATAACCTCACATTTATCCACATTATACTGCATCTGCCATGCATTTGCTCACTCACCTAACCTGTCCAAATCACCCTGCAGCCTCTTAGCGTCCTCCTCACAGCTCACACCGCCACCCAGTTTAGTGTCATCTGCAAACTTGGAGATATTACACTCAATTCCTTCATCTAAATCGTTGATTTATATTGTAAAGAGCTGGAGTCCAAGCACTGAACCCTGCGGCACTCCACTATTCACTGCCTGCGATTCTGAAAAGGACTTGTTTATCCCGACTCTCTGCTTCCTGTCTGCCAACCAGTTCTCTATCCACGTCAGTACATTACCCCCAATACCATGTGCTTTGATCTTGTACACCAATCTCTTGTGGGGGACCTTGTCAAAAGCCTTTTGAAAGTCCAAATACACCACATCCACAGGCCCTCCCTTGTCCACTCTACTAGATACAGCCTGAAAAAATTCTGGAAGATTTCTCGAGCATGATTTCCCCTTCATAAATCCATGCTGACTTGGATTGATCCTGTCACTGCTTTCCAAATGCGCTGTTATTGCACCCTTAATAATTGATTCCAACATTTTCCCCACTACCGATGTCAGGCTAACCGGTCTATAATTACCCGCTTTCTCTCTCCCTCCCTTTTTTTTAAAAAGTGGTGTTACATTAGCTGCCTTCCAGTCCATAAGAACTGACCCAGAGTTGATAGACTGTTGGAAAATGATCACCAATGCATCCACTATTTCTAGGACCACTTCCTTAAGTACGCTGGGATACAGACTATCGGGCCCCGGGGATTTATCGGCCTTCAATCCCATCAATTTTCCGAATACAATTTCCCGCCTGATAAGGATATTCTTCAGTTCCTCCTTCTCACTTAGACCCTTGGTCGCCTAGTATTTTCGGAAGGTTATTTGTGCCTGCCTTCGTGAAGACAGAACCAAAGTATTTGTTCAATTGGTCTGCCATTTCTTTGTTCCCCATGATAAATTCACCTGAATCTGACTGCAAGTGACCTACATTTGTCTTCACTAATCTTTTTCTCTTCACATATCTATAGAAGCTTTTGCAGTCAGTTTTTATGTTCCCGGCAAGCTTCTTCTCGTACTCTATTTACCCCCTCTTAATTAAACCCTTTGACCGCCTCTGCTGAATTCTAAATTTCTCACAGTCCTCAGGTTTGCTGCTTTTTCTGGCCTATTTATATGCCTTTTCCTTGGATTTAACACTATCCTTAATTTCCTGTTAGCCTCGGTTGGGCCACCTTCCCTCTTTTATTTTTACTCCACACAGGGATGTACAATTGTTGAAGTTCATCCATGTGTTTGCCATTGCCTATCCACCGTCAACCTTTTAAGTATCATTTGCCAGTCTATTCTAGCCAATTCGTGCCTCAAACTATCAGAGTTACCTTTCCTTAAGTTCAGGACCTTAGTTTCTGAATTAACTGTGCCACTCTCCATCTTAATAAAGAATTCTACCATGTTATGGTCACTATTCCCCAAGGGGCCTCGCACAACAAGATGGCTAATTAATCCTTTTTCATTCCACAAACAGTCTAGGATGGCCAGCTCCTTAGTTGATTCCTCGACATATTGGTCTAGAAAACCATCCCTAATACACCCTAGGAAATCCTCCTCCACCGCATTACTACCAGTTTGTTTAGCCCAATCAATATTTAGACTAAAGTCACTCATGATAACTGCTGTACCTTTATTGCATGCCTCCCTAATTTCTTGTTTGTTGTTGTCCCCAACCTCACTACTACTGTTTGGTGGTCTGTACACAACTCCCACTAGCGCTTTCTGCCCTTTGGTATTCCGTAGCTCCACCCATACCGATTCCACATCATCCAAACTAATGTCCTTTCTTACTATTGCATTAATTTCCTCTTTAACCAGCAATGCCACCCTGCCAACTTTTCCTTTTTGTCTATCCTTCCTAAATGTTGAATACCCCTGGATGTTGAGTTCCCAGCCTTGGTCACCCTGGAGCCATGTCTCCGTGATGCCAATTACATCATATCTGTTAACTGCAATCTGCGCAGTTAATTCATCCACCTTATTCCGAATATCCTCACATTGTGGCACAGAGCCTTCAGGCTTGCCTTTTTAACACACTTTGCCCCTTTAGAATTTTGTTGTAATGCTGCCCTTTTTGCTTTTTGTCTTGGGTTTCTCCACCCTCCACTTTTACTATTCTCCTTTCTATCTTTTGCTTCTGCCTCCATTTTATTTCCCTCTGTCTCCATGCATAATTCTCCTCAACTGCCTTCTCCCTGTAGCCGAGGAGCTCCTCTTGGAGTCACAGTGTGGATTTCGTCCCCTACGAGGAACAACGAACATGATCTTTGCAACACGACAACTGCAGGAAAAATGCAGCAAACAGCGCCAGCCCTTATACATGGCCTTTTTCTATCTTACAAAAACCTTTGGCACTGTCGACCGTGAGGGCTTATGGGCCTTCTCCGTTTTGGATGCCCCCAATGCAGACATTGATGCAGAGATTCAACATTGCCTCCAGTGCTCCACGATGGCAGTAGGCCGTGATCCTACCAGCAGATCCATTATAGACTCATTCCACGTCTGCACTGGGGTCAAACAGGTCTGCTTCATTGCTCCAACCCTCTTCTCAATTTTCCTCGCTGCCATGCTCCCCCTCAGTCAATATGCTCCCCGCTGGAGTGGAACTAATCTACAGAACTAGTGGGAAGCTGTTAAACCTACGCCACCTCCAGGTCAGGTCCAAGATCACCCAAACCTCTGTCGTTGAACTGCAGTATGCGGACGACGCCTGCGTTTGTGCACACTCTGAGGCTGTACTCCAGGATATAGTCGATGTATTCACCTAGGCATATGAAAGCATGGTTCTTGCGCTTAACATCCATAAGACAAAGATCCTCCACCAGGGTGTCCTTGCCGCACAGCACTGCTCATCAGTCATCAAGCTTCACGGCGTGGCCCTCGACAACATGGACCACTTCCCATACCTCGGGACCCTCTTGTCAACAAAGGCAGACATTGATGCGGAGATTCAACATTGCCGCCAGTGCAGCCTCCGGCCGTCTGAGGAAATGTGTTCGAAGACCAGGTCCTCAAACCTACCACCGAGCACATGGTCTACAGGGCTGTAGTAATACCCGCCCTCCTGTATGGATCGGCGGAATGCACGATGTACAGAAGACACAGATCTCCAGCGCCTTGATATCACCAACGATGTCCCCGCAAGATCCTGCAAATCCCCTGGGAGGACAGATACACCATCAGTGTCCTCACCCAGGCTAACATCCCCAGCATTGAAGCACTAACCACACTTGATCAGCTTCGCTGGGCAGGCCACTTAGTCCGCATGCCAGACGCGAGACTCCCTAAGCAACTGCTCTACATGGAGCTCCTTCATGGCAAACAAGCCAAAGGTGGACAGCAGAAACATTACAAGGACACCCTTAAAGCCTCTCTGGTGAAGTGCAACATCACCACTAACACCTGGGAGACCCTGGCCGAAGACCGCCCTAGGTGGAGAAAATGTATCCGGGAGGGCGTTGAGCTCTTCGAATCTCAATGTTGCCAGCGTGAAGAGGTCAGGCGCAGGCAGCGGAAGGAGTGTGCGTCATATCTGTCCCACCTGTGATCGGGTCTGTGGCTCTCGTGTTGGACTGTTCAGCTACCAAAGAACTCACGTTAGGAGTGGAAGCAAGTCTTCCTCGATTCCGAGGGACTGCCTACGATGACTCCAATGGGACGCTTGTCGGACAGGAATGCAATTTTGAGAATCAATCCTAAAGTGTGATGAACTTATCTCTAACCCGTGCTTCTTGCAGATCACTGAATTTTCTTTTGCTTTCTACTAGGCAGTGACACTAGTGGCTAGAATTTCCCCAAAGCCTGCCAGCGCCTGATTGCCATCCAAAAAACCACTAAGTCTGGGAAGATTTATCGGCAGCGAAAACTTCCTGAACATTTCTTTTTAAATCTACCCAGCGAAAAATATGGGCCTTGCACCCCCAATCTGGGTGGAAAAGTGCAATTTCAGCTAGATTGGGCGGTGCCTAAAGTAAATGGCCGAAAAATTTAAAAAATCTATAAAAATTTATACCGTGTGAGTTGGGCCTAACACAAAAAAAAAATAATTAAAATAATTTTTCAAAAAATCTAACCAAAAAATCCAAAAAAACATTCCCAAGACACTTTAAAAAAAAAATGAAATCACCCCAACAGATTTTGAAAATAAATAGTAAAAAACCAATCACTTACCTTTTTCTTGCAGACCTACTTACTTACCCGCCCAGCTCCGCTGATCTTCATGGGCGTTTAAAACTTTTTTCTTTATACTTACCTACGGGTCCCCACTCAGCCAAAGATTGCGCCAGGGCGATCTGTGGACATTGCTCACCGGCGGTCTGCTCCCCAATGGTGGGGGGGGGTGCGGGGGACAGGCGGCAATGTGGAGGGCCCGGCTTGGGGCTCTTCAGAGGCTGCTCTGGGGATTGGACTGGGAGTGGCAGTTAATTCTGTCAATGGGCGTGACTTCCCTTATTGCAGCAGCTAACTCCAGCATGCCCTCCCTCATACGCCCTGACAGTGTCTCAATGACCTCCAACATTCCCTCTCTCCTGTTGAGCAAAAATGTCTCAACTACCTGCAACATTCCCTCCCTCATGTTCACTGACATGGTTTCAGCTGACTAAGATATTCCTTCACTCCTGGTCCCGGATATCGCTCCCATTTCTCGTGAGTGTTACTTCTCCCGATAGTCCCGATAGCTCATCACTCACCCCAGTGATGGTGTCCAGGAGTGATCGCGTAAGGTCAATCTCTCCACACATATATTGACATCATGTGAACCACATCTGTTAGATCCTTCCCCTTCTCACACTGGATGTGGCTCGCAGCTCCCCAGTGGGACCCGCGACCTTGGACGGTGGGGCCCTGGGTGTGCCTCACTGCATCCCACTGGGACCCGCAGCCTTGGATGGTGGGACCCTAGGCATGCCTTGATGCACCCCACTGGAATCCCCAGGCTCGGAAGGTGGGAAACCTTGGAATATCCCACGAACACTCATACCACTAGTCAGGGAAGGGGCTGGCACCTCAATGGGCGGCATAAAAGTGAGTACAACAGTGGGGGCTTCATCCATCCCCGCCCCCCCCCCCCCCCCATGCTCTTGGCCTGGAAGGTGGGATTGGAAGACTTGTCCTCGTCTAAATCATCTTCTGCATCGTCAGGGTTGGCCTCAAGTTCTGCAAAATATAACAGAACAGACAAATGGTTAGCAGCAAAGGAGGGGGCAGGGTGGCATGAGTAGGCTCACACAGCGCAGGCAGCAGGCTGATTTGAAGGACCACAATGAATGATAGCACATTGCATCAACTGAAGCATAGCTGAGAGAGACATCCCCATGAACCGAAGCATGGCTAGCCCGCGTAATACTTAACATTTAGTAAAGCCAGACTGTGGAATTTGCAGGACTTACCCTCTCCTTCGAGTGTGGGCCCAGCTTGTGTCGCGGTAGTTGCTTTTCTCCAGGCAAGACCCGTCAAAGCAGTGACCCTCTCTTCCAAGGGTGTCAGTGGGTGCAGATTTGCCAGGCCTCCTCCTGTTCGAGTTCTTTCCCTTTCGTTATGTGCCACTTTCCTCTGCAAAGATGAAAATACAACTTTTTGGAGAGGGTGTCTTTCTGCTGGGTTGAACATATACAGCTGGTCACAGTTACATTACAATTGCATTGAATAAATGAAAATATTACTGACACTAACTAGTTAACCAAGGTCCTGCCACTTCTTTTTGTAATGGCTCCCAGATCTCGGGGTGGTCACCATTGCACAGTAATCTTCTGCAAGTTGGTTCCAGCGTTTCTTCATTTCTTTGGGTGGAACTTTTACGTGATCTCTGCTGGTGTCCAGCTCCTGCCATCTGGCCTTAGTCTCAGTAACTAGTGCCTCCACTTCATCCTGGAAAAAATTCTTGGTCCTTGCACTGCATTGCATCTTGTATTGCAATTTTTCCAATGTTCTCACACAGCACTCAACTGTTTCACACACACAACTGGCTCTTTAAAAGTGACTGAAGACCGGGAGCTGTGCTGCGCATGTGCGTCCATAGGAATAACCTCAAAAACTTACTTTTTTTACGGTGCAGACAGCAAGCTTCACCCCACCCCCTGGCCCCCGAGGCAACTGGACAGGGTTGGCGCCAATTTTGAAAAATACAGTGTGGAAACTTGGCACAAATATTTTGAGTATTTCTAGCATAGAAAAATGAGCGTAACTCTGGCAATACAGCAAAAACAGCTTTGGGCAAAATTGAGCCCATTGTCCTGTCATGTGGAGGGAGAACTGCATGGAAAAGCTCTCCCAGGAAGCACATCTTTAAAAATTGCAACCACACAACTAGTAATTTCCCATCCATTCATTTTAATGGTTGTAAAATCACGGCTCACTCCCCTGATTTCCCCAAATATACTCCCTGGGAGCATTGCTTCAATGCAAACATATACCATGCAGTTGCATATACATATATATTCTTATTCACACATACAAAAATGAATGTACACACATGCGTGAATTGACAGGTAAAACTGGCAGTTCAGTAACAAAGTTGGAATGAGTGAAGATAGCATAATTGAATTTCAAATTCAGATGGAGGGTGAGAAAGTTGGATCTCTAACTAGCATACTAAGCTTAATTAAAGGAGACTATGAAGGTATGAGGGCTGAGTTGGCTAAAGAGGACTGGGAAAATAGATTAAAGTGTAGGACGGATGATGAACAGTGGTATACATTTAAGGAGATATTTCACAACTTTCAAGAAAAATATATTCCAGTGAGGAGGAAAGGGCGTAAGAGAAAAGATAGCCATCCATGGCTAACTAAAGAAATAAAGATGGTATCCAATTAAAAACAAGGGCATACAATGTGGCCAAAACTAGTGGGAGGACAGAAGATTGGGAAGTGCTTAAAACCCAACAAAGAACGACTACAAAAAATGATTAAGAAAGAGAAGATAGACTATGGAAGTAAACTAGCATGAAATATAAAAACAGATAGCAAGAGTCTCTATAGGCAGATAAAAAGGAAAAGAGTGGCTAGAGTAAATGTTGGTCCCTTAGAGGATGAGACTGGGGTATTAGTAATGGGGAACATAGAGATAGAAAAAACTCTCAACAATATTTTGTATCAGTCTTTACAGTAGAGGACACTAACAGTATTTCAACAGTGAATAGTCAAGGGTCTATAGAGGGGGAGGAACTTAACACAATCACTAAGGAGTTGGTACTCAGTAAGATAATGGGACTAAAGGCGCATAAATCCCCTGGACCTGATGGTTGCATCCTAGGGTCCTAAGAGACATAGTGGCAGGGATAGTGGATGCATTGGTTGTAATTTACCAAAATTCCCTGGATTCTGGGGAGGTCCCAGCAGATTGGTAAACTGCAAATGTAACTTCCCTATTTTCAAAAAAGGAGTCAGACAAAAAGCAGGAAACTATAGACCAATTAGCCTAACATCTGTGGTTGGGAAGATGTTGGAGTCCATTATTAAAGAAGCAGTCGCAGGACATTTGGAAAAGCAAATTTTGGTCAGGCAGAGTCGGCATGGATTTATGAAGGGGCAGTCATGTTTGACAAATCTGCTGGAATTCTTTGAGGATGTAACGAACAGGGTGGATGAAGGGGAACCAGTGGATGTGGTGTATTTGGACTTCCAGAAGGTATTTGACAAGGTGCCATATAAAAGGTTACTGCACAAGATAAAATTTATGGGGCTAGGAGTAATATATTAACATGGATACAGGATTGGCTAATGAACAGAAAAGAGAGAATAGGGATAAATGGTTCATTCTCGGGTTGGCAATCAGTTACCAGTGGGGTGCCGCAGGGATCAGTGCTGGGATCCCAACTATTTACAATCTATATTAACGACTTGGAGGAAGGGACCGAGTGTAATGTAGCCAAGTTTGCTGATGATACAAAGATGGGAGGAAAAGCAACCTGTGAGGAGGACATAGACAGGCTAAGTGAGTGGGCAAAAATTTAGCAGATGGAGTATAATGTTGAAAAGTGTGAGGTCATGCACTTTGGCAGAAAAACTCAAAGAGCAAGTTATTATTTAAATGGAAAAAGATTGCAAAGTGCTGCAGTACAGTGGGACCTGGGGGTACTTGTGCATGAAACACAAAAGATTAGTATGCAGGTAAAGCAATGATCAGGAAGGCCAATGGAATCTTGGCCTTTATTGCAAAGGGGATGGAGTATAAAAGCAGGGAAGTCTTGCTACAGTTGTACAGCGCATTAGTGAGGCCACACCTGGAATACTGTGTGCAGTTTTGGTTTCCATATTTACGAAAGGATATACTTGCTTTGGAAGCAGTTCACAAGGTTGATTCCGGAGATGAGGGGGTTGACTTATGAGAAAAGGTTGAGTAGGTTGGGCCTCTACTCATTGGAATTCAGAAGAATGAGAGATGATCTTATCGAAGCGTATTAGCTTGAGGGGGCTTGACCGGGTGGATGCAGAGAGAATGTTTCCACTGGTAGGGGAGACTAGAACTAGAGGGCATGATCTTAGAATAAGGGGCTGCCCATTTACAACTGAGATGAGGAGAAATTTCTCTTCTCAGAGGATCTGTGGAATTCGCTGCCTCAGAGAGCTATGGTAGCTGGGACATTGAATAGATTTAAGACAGAAATAGATAGTTTCTTAAACAATAAGGGGTTATGGAGAGTGGGCAAGGAAGTGGACCCAAGTCCATGGTCGGATCAACCATGATCGTATTAAATGACGGAGCAGGCTCGAGGGGCCGTATGGCCTACACCTGCTCCTATTTCTTATGTTTTTATGTTCTTTTGTAAAGTGAAGTGTAAAGGGTTCCCAGTCCGCTAAGGTATCAAAATGTAACCACAATAGTTATGCACGGGCACCGAGGGATTTTTTTATGTTGAAGAAATAAATCCCATCACAACTTGAAATTATCTTAAAGGGAAATATTGTATGAATTACAATTTGTAAGAGACTTGTAAAAGTACATGAAGTACAATTGTAGACTACTGCATAATACAGGACAGAACTATTGGGGGTAACTATTGGGAAGTTTCTGTCCCAGTGTGGACTTTAATGAATCAGGAATCTACAACCTTCTGAGAAGATATTTTTCCTCATCTCGGTTTTAAATGGGCGGCCCCTCATTCTAAGATTATGCCCTCTAGTTCTAGTCTCCCCCATCAGTGGAAACATCCTCTCTGCATCCATCCTTTCAAGCCACCTCAATCTAATATGCTTCGATAAGATCATCTCTCATTCTTCTGAATTCCAATGAATCGAGGCGCAACTGCTCAACCTTTCCTCGTAGGTCAACCCCCTCATCCCCGGAATCAACCCAGTGAACCTTCTCTGAACTGCCTCCAAAGCAAGTGTATCCTTTCGTAAATCTGGAAACCAAAACTGCACGCAGTATTGCAGGTGTGTCCTCACCAAAACCCTGTACAAATGTAGCAAGACTTCCCTGCTTTTACACTCCATCCCCTTTGCAATAAAGGCCAAGATTCCATTGGCCTTCCTGATCATTGCTTTACCTGCATACGAACCTTTTGTGTTTCATGCACAAGTACCCCCAGGTTCCGCTGTACTGCAGCACTTTGCAATCTTTCTCCATTTAAATAATAACTTGCTCTTTGATTTTTTTCTGCCAAAGTGCATGACCTCACACTTTCCAACGTTATACTCTATTTGCCAAATTTTTGCCTGTCTACGTCCTTTTGCAGATTTTGTGTCCTCCTTTCACGTTGCTTTTCCTCCCATCTTTGTATCATCAGCAAACTTGGCTACGTTACACTCACTCCCTTCCTCCAAGTCGTTAATATAGATTGTAAATAGTTGGGGTCCCAGCACTGATCCCTGCGGCACCCCACTGGTTACTGATTTCCAATCCGAGAATGAACCATTTATCCCTAGTCTCTGTTTTCTGTTCATTAGCCAATCCTCTATCCATGTTAATATGCTGACTCTGCCTGACCGAATTTTGTTTTTCCAAATGTCTGGCTTCTTTAATAGTGGACTCCAACATCTTCCCAACCACAGATGTTAGACTAACTGGTCTATAGTTTCCTGCTTTTTGTCTGCCTCCTTTTTTAAATAGGGGCATTACATTTGCAGTTTTCCAATCTGCTGGGACCTCCCCAGAATCCAGGGAATTTTGGTAAATTACAACCAATGCATCCACTATCCCTGCCGCGACTTCTCAAGACCCGAGGATGCAAGCCATTAGGTCCAGGGGATTTATGCGTCTTTAGTCCCATTATCCTACTGAGTACCACCTCCTTAGTGATTGTAATTGTGTTAAGTTCCTCCCCCCCCGTCCCCTGCCCCCCCATAACCCCTTGACTAACCACGGTTGGAATATTATTAGTGACCTCTACCGTAAAGACAAAGAAAATATTTGTTCAAAGTTTCTGCCATCTCCATGTTCCCCATTACTAATTCCCCGGGCTCATCCTCCAAGGGACCAACATTTACTCACGCCACTCTTTTTCCCTTTTTATATACCCATAGAAACACTTGCTATCTGTTTTTATATTTCGCGCTAGTTTACTTTCATAGTCTATCTTCCCTTTCTTAATCATTTTTTTAGGTGTTCTTTGTTGGCATTTAAACGTTTCCCAATCTTCTGTCCTCCCACTAGTTTTGGGTACATTGTATACCCTTGTTTTTAATTGGATACTGTGATATATTCACAGAACACAGCACACACAGCTTTATATAATGGCAGACAGCATTTCAGAAGTTCTGGAAGCTTTTGGTCAGCTGACTCATTTATTCACCTTTATTTACAGTAACACAATACGTCCACATCCACAGTGTGGAGCTACAACATTACAAGCTTACAGACATTACATTTCTCCCTCCTTAATGAAGAAGTTATTATATCAAGCATCATGCATAACTTGCATGTTTATACATAACAAAGGATATGGACTTATTTTGCCATATTTACAAATTTAACTTAACCCTTTATTTTCTGTTTCGAAGAGGATACCTTCGCTTTCGAAAAGAACCTTCCAAACATGGTGTTGAATATAAACTCATTCGAGGCTGATCCTGAGGAATGTTTTCCTCCATGGGATTTCCTTGATTTTCATTTGTACTCACTCTAATTTCAGACTATTTGTTTCCCTGACTCGGACTCGGACTTAAATTCTGATTTTCTCTTGGATTTGTTTCTAGTACATTGGATGTAGGATTTTATGTAGGTGTATCATAACTATCTGATGAGTCAGAAGTAATTGAATCATTCCCACCTTCAACTCCTTCCATGTCTGTAGGTAAAGTATGATCAATGTGAACGAACCTAACCTGTCCATTATCAAACATCTTGACCAAACATGTGCGAGGACCACATATCTTCAATATTCTTCCTAATAACCACTTTACTCATTTATGGTGATGGTTCTTCACTCTTACCTTCTGATTTAATTTCACTTCTCTCTTTTACTCTACCTCTATCATGATTCTCTTTCTGTCTTACTTGTGTCTCTTCTACAGCCAGTGCCAAATTTGGTTTTAACAACGAGAATCTGGTTCGTGGCTGTCGTTTTAGGAACAACGCTGCTGGTGTTCTACCAGTAGTTGTAACAGGAGTATTACGATATGTAATTAGCCAATTTGTGATCCAATGACAACTGCCGTTTCTTTGGATTTGGATCTAACATTTGTTTTACAATTTGTGCAGTGCGCTCTGCTGCACCATTCCAAGCAGAGTGGTACAGTGGAACCTTGGTATGTTTCACACCATTTTTGTTCGTGAACTGTGCAAATTCTTCTGAACGAAATTGTGGTCCATTATCCAAAACAATTTATTCTGGGGGGCCACATGAAGAAAATAAACTTCGCAAAATATCTAATGTTTTAATTGTTGTTTTCCACATTAGGAACACCTCGACCCACTTCGAATGGCTATCAATCAATGAACAATTATTTTTCTTCTAGCTCAGAAAAATCAATATGTAGCATTTGCCACACCATGGGAGGCCATTTCCATGGCTGTAATGGTACTGGTGGTGGTTGCTTGCTTACCGATTGACATGTCGTACACTGACTCATGATGTACTCTATATCTTTATCAAGACCTGGCCACCAGCAGTAACTACATGCAAAACTCTTGGTCAAGCACATCCGCAGGTGCTGGTCATGGAGTTCTCTTAATAATTTGGACCTGAATTTATTTGGTATAACCACTCTTGCACCCCACATGATATAATCTTTATTGACTGATAATTCATTCCTACGAATGAAGAATGGATGAATATCTTTGTCACCTGGTTGGCCATCCATTTGCAATATAATCATACACCTTTGACATCACTGGGTCACGTTTGGTTGCTCTATCAATCTCTTCAGCTGTGACTGGCAGTTCATCAATGTTTGAAAAATAGAACACTTCTTCCCTATCGGGTGTAACTTGTGATGGGGAAGGCAATCTAGACATTGTATCGGCATTACTGTGATCAGCTGATCGTCTGTATTCAATATCATATGTATATGCTGACAAAGCCCATCTCTGCATTCGGGCTGCAGCTAATGTTGGAACTGGGGACTTTGGATGGAGGTTTGCTGTTAGGGGCTTATGGTCCGTAACAATGGTAAACTTAACGATCATACAAATATTTGTGAAACTTCTTGACCCCAAAAATTAATGCTAAAGCTTCCCTTTCAATTTGCGCATAATTACTCTCACTGGCATTGAGAGTGCGTGAAACCAAAGCAATTGGTCTCTCCTCCCCATTACGTAATACATCAGAGATTACTGCCCCAACTCCATAAGGAGAGGCATCACATGCTAGCTTAATCTCCTTAGATATGTCACAATGAACTAACATGGTGCTCTCTACCAATTTGCTTTCACACTCCTTGAATGTTGTATCGCATTCTTCTGACCACTTCCAGTGGACCTGTTTTTTCAATAATTTATTCAGTTGATGTAATACTGTAGCCAAATTTCATAGGAACTTCCCATAATAGTTCAAAAGACCCAAGAATGAACGAAGTTCCTGGGAGTGAGTGCATTTCTAATTGCATCCAGTTTTCCCATGGTTGGATGTAAACCATCTTTGTCTACTCTGTACCCTAAGTACTCCACTGAATTTTGAAATAACTCACACTTGGGAGCAGACTCTCGTACTCTGTGCTTCTCTAGCCGTTTGAGGACTTCATTCAATATGTTATTATGAATTTGTCTATTTGGAGCTGAAATTAGTACGTCATGTAAATAACATACTACCCCTTCAATACCTTGCAAAATCTGATTCATCACCCCTTGGAATATGGTAGGGGCGGAAGACACTCCAAACAGTAGCTTTTAATTTGATACAGGCCGAGATGAGTATTTATAGTCAAGCATGACTTGGACTCTTCATCTAATTCAAGTTGTAAGTAGGCATTCGTAAGATCCAGTTTTGAGAAGATCTGACCACCTGTCAGTGTTGTGTACAAATCTTCTCTATTTGGCAATGTATTGGGAACATTACCCTCTAGAATCTGACTTACGGTTACTTTACGAAGAGATGATTAATTAGCAGTCTTGTTGTGTGAGGTCCCTTGGGGAAGAGTGACCAAAATATGGTAGAATTCTTCATTAAGATGGAGAGTGACACAGGTAATTCAGAGACTAGAGTCCTGAACTTAAAGAATGGTAACTTTGATGGTATTAGACATGAATTAGCTAGAATAGACTGGCGAATGATACTTAAAGGGTTGACGATGGATAGGCAATGGCAGACATTTAAATGTCACATGGATGAACTTCAACAATTGTACATACCTGTCTGGCGTAAAAATAAAACGGGCTCAACCGTGCCTTACAAGGGAAATTAGGGATACTGTTAATTCCAAGGAAGAGGCATATAAATTGGCCAGAAAAAGCAGCAAACCTGATGACTGGTAGAAATTTAGAATTCAGCAGAGGAGGACAAAGGGTCTAATTAGGAAGGGGAAAATAGAATTCGAGAGGAAGCTTGCTAGGAACATAAAAACTGACTGCAAAAGCGTCTATAGATATGTGAAGAGAAAAAGATTAGTGAAGACAAACGTAGGTCTCTTGCAGTCAGATTCAGGTGAATTTATAATGGGGAACAAAGAAATGACAGACTAATTGAACAAATACTTTAGTTCTGTCTTCACTAAGGAAGATGCAAATAACCTTCCAGAAATACTAGGGGACCGAGGGTCTAGCGAGAAGGAAGAACTGAAGGATATCCTTATTAGTCAGCAAATTGTGTTCGGGAAATTGGTGGGATTGAAGGCCGATAAATCCCCAGGGCCTGATCGTCTGCATTTCAGAGTACTTAAGGCAGTGGCCCTAGAAATAGTGGATGCATTGGTGGTCATTTTCCAACATTCTATCGACTCTGGATAAGTTCCTATGGACTGGAGGGTAGCTAATGTAACCCCACTTTAAAAAAAACCAGGGAATTATAGACCGGTCAGCCTGACATCGGTGGTGGGGAAAATGTTGGAATCAATTATTAAAGATGTAATAGCAGCGCATTTGGAAAGCAGTGACGAGATCGATCCAAGTCAGCGTGGATTTATGGAAGGGAAATCATGCTTGACAAATCTTCTAGAATTTTTTGAGGAAGTAACTAGTAGAATGGACAAGGGGGAGCCAGTGGCTTTGGTGTATTTAGACTTTCAAAAGGCTTTTGACAAGGTCCCATACGAAATTAGTGTGTAAAATTAAAGCACATGGTATTGGAGGTAATGTACTAATGTGGATAGAGAACTGGTTGGCAGACAGGAAGCTAAGAGTAGGAATAAATGGGTCCTTTTCCGAATGGCAGGCAGTGACTCGTGGTGTACCGCAAGGTTCAGTGCTGGGACTCCAGCTACTTACAATATACATTAATGATTTAGACGAAGGAATTGAATGTAGTATCTCCAAGTTTGCAGATGACACTAAACTGGGTGGCAATGTGAGAATGCTAAGAGGCTGCAGGGTGACTTGAACAGGTTAGGTGAGTGGGCAAATACATGGCAGATGCGGTATAATGTAGATAAATGTGAGGTTATCCACTTTGGTGGTGTAAACAGGAAGGCAGATCATCATCTGAATGGACAGATTAGTAAAAGGGTAGGTGCAACGAGACCTGGGTGTCATGGTATATCAGTCATTGAAAGTTGGCATACAGGTACAGCAGGTGGTGAAGAAAGCAAATGGCATGTTGGCCTTCATAGCGAGAGGATTTAAGTATTGGAGCAGGGAGGTCTTACTACAGTTGTACAGGGCCTTGGTGAGGCCACATCTTGAATATTGTGTACAGTTTTGGTCTCCTAATCTGAGGAAGGACATTCTTGCTATTGAGGGAGTGCAGCGAAGGTTCACCAGACTGATTCCTGGGATGACAGGACTGACATATGAAGAACAACTGGATCGACTAAGCTTATATTCAATCATTCAATGTAATTTAGAAGAATGAGAGGGGGTCTCATAGAAATATATAAAATTATGACGGGACGGGACAGGTTAGATGCAGGAAGAATGTTCCCGATGTTGGGGAAGTCCAGAACCAGGGGTCACAATCTAAGGATAAGGGGTAAGTTATTTAGGACCGAGATGAGGAGAAACATCTTTACTCAGATTATTGTGAGCATGTGGAATTCTCTACCACAGAAAGTTGTTGAGGCCAGTTCATTAGATATATTCAAAAGGGAGTTAGATGTGGCCCTTAAGTCTAAAGGGATCAAGGAGTGTGGAGAGAAAGAAGGAATGGGGTACTGAAGTGCGCGTGTTCAGCCATTATCATATTAAATGGTGGTGCAAGCTTGAAGGGCCGAATGGCCAACTTCTCCATCTATTTTCTATGTTTCTACCACACAATCCTACCTTACCATTGGACTTAGGTACAACAACAATGGGTGTAATGCAATTACATCCATCTATCTTAGAAATAATGTGCTCAGTTTCTAGTCTTTTGAGTTCTTGCTCAACTTTTCCTTGAGTGCATCTGGTATGGAACGTGGCTTGCAGTTAACCGATCTAGCATCCTTCTATACCCTGACACTCGTCTTGAAGCCTTGGATCGGACTGCCCGTTTCGCAGAACACCTTCAGCTAACTCTTGATAACATCATCCGTTGATGCATATCTTGTTTCAACACGGAAAATCTCACTCCAATCCAGCTTCAGTGATCTCAACCAATTTCTTCCTAGTAAGGCAGGCTTGTCTCCTTTCACTACTATTAGAGGCAAGTTCTGAAATTGATCCTTGTAGTTCACCGGTACGGTGATATGATCTACCACAGGAATTTTCTCTCCCAAGTCGCCTCGCAGCTCCATCTTGGATTTCTCCAATGGGAAATCACACAATTTGTCGAGGTATAGCGACTCCGGTATTACACTCACAGATGTACCCGTGTCAAATTCCATTGGTATCTTGAATCCCGCAACTTCTGTGAATTTTGATACTTTTCGAATCGCTGTCCGTTAACCTTGTGCTCCTGATGACGTGTAACTCTAACATCTCCTCACCCTGTTATTGTTCTTCCATGCTATGTAGTCTCTGAGGATTTTTACTCGTAGCTTTAAAAACTGGATTCTCAGCTTTGAAAGCTGGTTTACTCTTCAGTCGGCATGCCTTCAAGATGCCTAGTTTTTCTGCAGAAGAAACACTCTGCCTTCACATATGGACAACTTTGAGCAATGTGTTGTCCCAGGCACCTATAGCATGACTTTGCTGCTCTGTTAGAATTTCCAGTTTCTGAGACTTTGGGCCCCCACCACCTTTTACTTTGAATCTGCAGGCGATTCACCTCGGTTGACTGATGACCGTAATTATTTTGAAATTCTCGGGAATATTGATCGACCTCGCTGTCTGACTAGCAATCTCAAAAGTCAAGTCATCCATCGTCAATAACTTTCTTCTGATCGCATCATTTATCATCCCACAAACAAAACGGCCCTGCAATGCTCGGTTTTGAAAAGTTCCAAAATTACAGTGAATAGATAGCTTTTTTTAATGCTGCAATATACTCAGTGATATTTGCATCAGTCTTTTGATTCTGTATCCCAAAACGATAGCTTTCAGCAATTTCTAACGGTACCGGGTTGGAGTGCTGCTCCAGCTTCGTTAAAATCTCTTCAAGCGTTGTGTCCTTTTGGCTCTTCAGACACAAGCAGATTTATCAGGGTTTCATACAACTCGGGACCCGTTTCCAATAAGAAGATAGCTCGCTTCCGTTCCAACACAGCCCGATTCTGATCTGCATTCTCTGGAACTTCATTATATTATTTGCAGTGAAATACATTTCTAGCTGGTCCACATACACCTTAAACCTTTCCTGGTCACGTTTATATTCACCCAATTGTCCCATTACTGCTATGGGTGCTGCCATTTAGCCTCTGCGGTGGAAACCGTGTGCTCATTTTTTTTTTTACCTTGGATTTTTTAGCTTTTTCCAAAGACAGAGAAGCTTCCAAAGTCTCTCAGTCAGCTGGCTGAATCCTTCAACAAAATTTTAGCTTTATATCATCCGAAAAATCGCATCTCATCACCAAATGTGATATATTCACAGAGCACAGCACACATAGCTTTCTATAAGGGCAGACAGCAGCTCAGAAGTTCCGGAAGCTTCTGGTTAGCTGACTCATTTATTCACCTTTAGTTGCAGTAACACAATATGTCCACATTCACAGTGTGGGGTTAAACATTACAAGCTTACAGACATTACAGATACCGTCCTTTATTTCTTTAGTTAACCACGGGTGGCTATTGTTTATCTTACGCCCTTTCCTCCTCACTGGAATATATTTTTCTTGAGAGTTGTGAAATATCTCCTTAAATGTACACCACTGTTCATCAACCATCCTACACTTTAATCTATTTTCCCAGTCCACTTTAGCCAACTCAGCCCTAATACCTTCATAGTCTCTTTTATTTAAGCTTTTTATGCTGGTTAGAGAGCCAACTTTCTCACCCTCCATCTGAATTTCAAATTCAATCATGCTATGATCACTCATTCCAAGAAGATCCTTTACTAGGAGATTGTTTATTAATCCTGTCTCATTACACAGGACCAGATCTAAGATAGCCTGCCCACTGGTTGGTTCCATTACATACTGCTCAAGGAACCCATCCCTTACGCACTCTATGAACTCTTCCTCAAGGCTACCCTGACTAATTTGATTTGTCCAATCAATATGGAGGTTAAAATCACCCATGATTATTGCTGTTCCCTTTTTACAAGCCCCCATTATTTCCTGGTTTATGCTCCAACCAACAGAATTGCTACTGTTAGGGGGCCTATAGACTACACCCACCAGTGACTTTTTCCCTTTATTATTCTTTATCTCCATCCAAACTGTTTCAACATCCTGATCATTTGAGCCAATATCGTTTCTCACTATTGCAGTGATTCCATCCTTTATCAATAGAGCTACCCCACCCTCTTCCTGTCTGTCCTTCCGGATTGTCAAATGTCCCTGAATATTTAATTCCCAGTCCTGGTCACCTTGCAACCACATCTCTGTAATGGCTATCAGATCATACCCATTTGTCTTAATTTGTGCCATCAACTCATCTATTTTGTTACAAATGCTACATTTAGACAAAGTGCCTATTTGTAATGTATATTGTATGGTTTTATTTTGAAGGGCGAGTGTTTTCACTGCTGCAGTAAAATATATGAATCATCATTTGCCATTGATGTCTTGTGCATCATTCTAATGTTAACCGGAGATGTGCCTTTTTGGGGGCATATAGCGTATCCTGTATTAGCTCCATTCCTCAGGTGCTTAATTTAGGAGAGCTGGTCCATTACGAGCTGGTAACGTGCAACTCTTGGTCCAGCAACATCGCCACGCTACACCTCCTGTGGATGGTGTGGTCATCTAATGGGGGTCTCGCCAGGCTTCTGTTCATCGTCCTCCTCCTCCTGAGGTGGGCCTGCGATCACCACTGGCAATGTCTGGCCCCTCATGGTGGCTAAGTTGTGCAGCATGCAGCGCACTACAATGAATTCGGATACCTGTTGAGGGAAGTATTGAAAGCTGTCTCCAGAGCAGTCCAGGCATCGGTCTGCCTGTAGAAGATGCCATATCTCTGTCAGCACTTCCTTTTGGAAGCGCAGCCTTCTCACACACTGCTCCTCAGAGAGCTGGACGTATGAGTGTGGTGCCTGTAAACCCATGGGGGGGGTGAGGCCTCCTCCCCAGATGTCATAGAAACATAGAAAATAGGTGCAGGAGTAGGCCCTTCGACTCTGCACCACCATTCAATAAGATCATGGCTGATCATTCACCTCAATACCCCTTTGTTGCTTTCTCTCCATACCCCTTGATCCCATTAGCCATAAGGGCCATATCTAACTCCCTCTTGATGCCAGTTCATTGGATATATTCAACAATTCTTCAGTCTCCCCTCATCCGTGGACCAACATGGCCAAGAGCCTTTCTTCTAGCTTAACACTGCCTGGCAATAGCATGGAGCATGATACGCTGGTGAATTAATAATTCCTCCATTAAATGTTCTCACTGAAGTTGTAAGGACATTTAATGGCAGATAAAGTGAAGTTTGCAAGACAGAGCTTCACACAGCGTTGTGTGCAACCATTGTAGTCAATATGACCTGTGATGTAGGATCCTCGACCCTCCATTTAAAAATGCTGCCAATACCGCCTGCTGCACCCTGGGCCCATCGGTTTTTTTCAGTTGTTTCCTGGGGCGGGTGTTAAATGAGGCGTAAGGGCTGAATATTCCATCCAGGACACGAGCGCAATGCTGCACGACGATTGCCTTGATGATCTCAGTCAAAATAAATGGTGGGGCGGTAAGTGTTTGCGCCGGTGCTAACCTGTAGCCGAATCTACCGGCCGGGCAGTAAATCCTGGACGCTCGGCATTACGCCCAAAAACAGCATTTGACACCCCGCCGAGGCACAAAGGAGCTGAAAATCCAATGTTGACGATATGACTACATGATGATATTTTTTGATCTTTAAACATCATACTCATTATTTTTTCACAATTGTTTTTAGGGAAGCGTCATTCTTCGTCTGAGGAAGCTTGGGAAATTTGACTGATTTCACTATCATTGTAAATGCTACCTCCAGCCCAACTGTATTGCTTAGCTCAGTAAATAGCAATCTCATTCCTGAGTCAAAGAAATGTGGGTTCAAGCCCCACTACAGAACTTGAGTCCAAAATGTACACTGACATTTCAGTATAGTTCTAAGGGACAGCTCCACTGTCAAAGGTGCTTTTTTCAGCTGGTTCATTAAACCTTGTCGACCTGTTCAGGTGGCTGAGATAGATATAAAATAACCCATGGCATTATTATGAAGAAGAGAAAGGACTTCTGGTGTTGGTGTCATTCCATCAACCAACACTACCAAACGCAGATCACCTGATCTTTCGGTTAGTTTCTATTTGCTGTGTGCAGATTGGCTGTCAGTTTTACCTACACAACAGAGATTGCACGTCAAAAATTAATATAAAAGATTTGGGGACACCCTATTATTGTGATATAGTGCTATTTCAATGCAAGTTCTTTACTTTCCTTTGGTTGTTTTGCAGAGATGAGAAACTGTCTCAATGTTTGATAACTGGTTTGAGGAGAATAAGTAACAAAGTGAGAAACATGTCTGTTTTCACCAACATTTAGACTCCACATTGAATCTTAATCATTAGCACCATATGATGTTGCAATCATTTACATGTTAGCATCATTAACATATATATTATAATAGGCAAATAACTTAGTTGGGGCAGTAGATCTGAATAATGTCAATTACATTCTGGTTGGATGACAGCCAGGAGTAATTTTAGGCACCGATTTGTGAAAATTGCTCCCATTACACTTGAGCAGTTACACTGGCCCAGTCCCACTCGGACAGTATATGAGGGCGCTTGAAGGCTGCAAGTCCAATTGTCACTCCCACCAGCTAATCTTGTTCAAAATTAGGCAATTCATCAATGAGGTTATTGTAATGAGGTTATTATCATGATAGAGAATTTATCCTGAGAGTTTGTTTGTAATGAAACCTCTGATGCACTGTTAAAGAGCAGCCATTAACCAGCGACTTAAAGGGCTTTCTTCTTTTCTCCAGCAGTCTTACAATCCTTGAAGCTGTCATCACTCATTACAGAGTCCTGGTTTCTCCCTCGCCATCCCCATATGTTTGGTTCCTGTTTTTACTACTTTTAACTCTTATCAAAATATGTGGAATTCTCTACCACAAAGTTGTTGAGGCCAGTTCGTTAGATATATCCAAAAGGGAGTAAGATGTGGTCCTTACGGCTAAAGGGATCAAGGGGTATGGAGAGAAAGCAGGAATGGGGTACTGAAGTACATGATCCACCATGATCATATTGAATGGTAGTGCAGGTTCGAAAGGCCGAATGGCCTACTCCACCTATTTTCTATGTTTCTATGAATGTGCTGCATCGCTCGGCCTAATTTTTAACTTGTCAGATAACACGTGCATTAGGAGGCTGCGCTTCCAAAAGGAGATCATCGCTGAGATATGCCAGCTAATTAAGGGAGATCTGCAGCCTACCAGCACCATCAGGATCGCACTGCCCATTGAGGTTAAGGTTACCACGGCACTTTCCTTCTACGCATCGGGCTCCTTTCAGGCCTCAGCTGGCAACATTTGCGGTATCTCTCAGCATGCCACATATTGCTCCATTCGACAGGTGACTCAAGCCCTTTACGCATGCAGGATGGATTTTATCTGACCAGGGAGGCACAGTCTGAGAGGGCTTTGGGTTTCTTGCGAATAGCAAACATCCTCAAGGTGCAGGGAGCAATAGACTGTCCGCATATCGCCCTACGAGCACCTTTGCAGGATGCGGAGGTATTTCAGAACCGAAAGGGATTCCACTCCCTGAATATGAAGCTTGTTGTCGACCACAAACAATAATCATGGCAGGGGAGTTTGAGGAGGCGGACCAGAACATCAAGAAGGTCTACAAAAGGCCCAGTGTCATCAAGCAGCCAGCGGGGAGTTCGAGGAGATGGAGCGAGACGTCGAGGAGGCCTACAAAAGGCTCAGTGTTGTCGAGCAGCCAGTGGGGAATTCGAGGAGGCCAACTGGTGCTGGTGCAGAAGGCAAAAAAGAAGTAGAAAGAAATTGAATGGTGACGTCACAGCCAGGGGGTAAGTGATTGGCTGGTGATTGCTGAGTAGTTTTTCTTTTACGTTTCTTTATCAGTAGGTAACCTTTATCATTGTTGTTACCAAATTAAGTTAATCTAGGGGTTAATTCATGTCAGGAGAGCTCAGACTTGTGTCATGCTCCTCCTGTGCTATGTGGGAACTCCGGGTACGCTTCCAGTGTCCCTGCCAAATCCATGTGCGGGAAGTCTATCCTGCTGCAGCTCCTGACAGACCACATTGCGGCACTGGAGCTGCAGGTGGATTCAATCTGGAGCATCCGCGATGCTGAGGATGCCGTGAATAGCACGTTTAGTGAGTTGGTCATACCGCAGGTAAAAGTTATACAGACAGATAGGGGATGGGTGACCAACAGGAAGAGCAGTGAAAGGAAAGTAGTGCAGGGGTCCCCTGCGGTCATCCCCCTCCGAAACAGATGCACCATTTTGGGTGCTGTTGCGGGGGAATGACTCATCAGGGGAGAGCAGCAGCAGCCAAGTTCATGGCACCATGGGTGGCTCTGCTGCACAGGAAGGCAGGAAAAAGAGTGGGAGAGCTATAGTCGTAGGGAATTCTATTGTAAGGGGAATAGATAGACGTTTCTGCGGCCGCAATCGAGACTCCAGGATGGTATGTTGCCTCCTTAGTGCAAGGGTCAAGGATGTCTCGGAGCGGCTGGAGGACATTTTGGAGGGGAAGGGTGAACAGCCAGTTGTCATGGTGCATATAATTACCAATGATATAGATAAAAAACGGGATGAGGTCCTACAAGCTGAATTTAGGGAGCTAGGAGTTCAATTTAAAAAGTAGGACCTCAAAGATAGTAATCTCAGGATTGCTACCATTGCCACGTGCTAGTCAAAGCAGGAATCACAGGATAGCTCGGATGAATACATGGCTTGAAGAGTGGTGCAGAGGGAGGGATTCAAATTCCTGGGACATTGGAACCGATTCTGGGGGAAGTGGGACCAGTACAAACCGGACGGTCTGCACCTGGGCAGGACCGGAACTAATGTCCTAGGGGGAGTATTTGCTAGTGCTGTTGGGGAGGGGTTAAACTAATATGGCAGGGAGATGGGAACCTATGCAGGGAGACAGAGGGAAGTAGAATGGGGTAGAAGTAGAAGATAGAACGAAAAAAAGTAAAAGTGGAGGGCAGAGAAACCCAAAGCAAAAATCAAAAAGGGCCACATTACAGCAAAATTCTAAATGGGCAAAGTGTGTTAAAAAGACAAGCCTGAAGGCTCTGTGCCTCAATGCGAGGAATATTCATAATAAGGTGGACAAATTAACTGCACAGGCAGCAATTAATGAATATGATATAATTGGCATCACGGAGACATGGCTCCAGGGTGACCAAGGCTGGGAACTTAACATCCAGGGATATTCAACATTCAGGAAGGATAGACAGAAAGGAAAAGGAGGTGGGATGGCGTTGGTGGTTAAAGAGGAAATTAATACAATGGTAAGGAAGGACATTAGCTTGGATGAAGTGGAATCAGTATGGGTGGAGCTGCAGAATACCAAAGGGCAGAAAACGCTAATGGGAGTTGTGTACAGACCACCAAACAGTAGTAGTGAGGTTGGGGCAGCATCAAACAAGAAATTAGGGATGCGTGCAATAAAGGTACAACAGTTATCATGGGCGACTTTAATCTACATATAGATTGGGCTAACCAAACTGGTAGCAATACGGTGGAGGAGGATTTCCTGGAGTGTATTAGGGATGGTTTTCTAGACCAATATGTCGAGGAACCAACTGGAGGGCTGGCCATCCTAGACTGGGTGATGTGTAATGAGAAAGGACTAATTAGCAATATTTTTGTGCGAAGCCCCTTGGGGAAGAGTGAGCATAATATGGTAGAATTCTTTATTAAGTTAATTCAGGGACTAGGGTCCTGAACTTAAGGAAAGGTAACTTCGATGGTATGAGACATGAATTGGCTAGAATAGACTGGTAAAAGATACTTAAAGTGTTGACGGTGGATAGGCAATGGCAGACATTTAAAGATCACATGGATGAACTTCACCAATTGTACATCCCTGTCTGGAGTAAAAATAAAACGGGGAAGGTGGCTCAACCGTGGCTAACAAGAGAAATTAAGGATAGTGTTAAATCCAAGGAAGAGGCATAGAAATTGGCCAGAAAAAGCAGAAAACCTGAGGACTGGGAGAAATTTGGAATTCAGCAGAGGAGGACAAAGGGTCTAATTAGGAGGGGGAAAATAAAATATGAGAGGAAGCTTGCTGGGAACATAACTGCAAAAGCTTCTATAGATATGTGAAGAGAAAAAGATTAATGAAGACAAACATAGGTCCCTTGCAGTCAGATTCAGGTGAATGTATAATGGGGAACAAATAAATGGCAGACCAGTTGAACAAATACTTTGCTTCTGTTTTCATGAAGGAAGACACAAATAACCTTCCGGAAATACTAGGGGACTGAGGGTCTAGTGAGAAGGAGGAACTGAAGGAAATCCTTATTAGGCATGAAATTGTGTGAAGGAAATTGATGGGATTGAAGGCCGATAAATCCCTGGAGCCTGATGGTCTGCATCTCAGAGTACTTAAAGAAGTGGCCCTAGAAATAGAGGATGCATTGGTGATCATTTTTCAACAGTCTATCGACTCTGGATCAGTTCCTATGGATTGGAGCAAAGCTAATGTAACCCCACTTTTTAAAAAAGGAGGGAGAGAGAAAACGGGGAATTATAGGCCTGACGTTAGTAGTGAGGAAAATGTTGGAATCAATTATTATGGATGAAATAGCAGCACATTTGGAAAGCAGTGACAGGATCGGTCCAAGTCAGCATGGATTTATGAAAGGGAAATCATGCTTGACAAATTTCCTAGAATTCTTTGAGGACGTAACTAGTAGAGTGGGCAAAAGAGAACCAGTAGATGTGTTGTATTTGGACTTTCAAAAGGCTTTTTACAAGGTCCCACACAAGAGATTGGTATGCAAAATTAAAGCACATGGTATTCGGGTTAATGTACTGATGTGGATAGAGAACTGGTTGGCAGACAGGAAGCAGAGAGTGGGAATAAACGGGTCCTTTTCAGAATGGCAGGCAGTGACTAGTGGGGTACCGCAAGGTTCAGTGCTGGGACCCCAGCTATTTACAATATACATTAATGATTTAGATGAAGGAATTGAGTGTAATATCTCCAAGTTTGCGGATGACACTAAGCTGGGCGGCGGTGTGAGCTGGGAGGAGGATGCTAAGAGGCTGCAGGGTGACTTTTGGACAGGTTAGATGAGTGGGCAAATGCATGGCAGATGCAGTATAATGTGGATAAATGTGAGGTTATCTACTTTGGTGGCAAAAACACAAAGGCAGAATATTATCTGAATGGTGGCAGATTAGGAAAAGGGGAGGTGCAATGAGACCTGGGTGTCATGGTACGTCAGTCATTGAAAGTTGGCATGCAGGTACAGCAGGCGGTGAAGAAGGCAAATGTTATGTTGGTCTTCATAGCTAGGGGATTTGAGTATAATAGCAGGGAGGTCTTACTGCAGTTGTACAGGGCCTTAGTGAGGCCTCACCTGGAATATTGTGTTCAGTTTTGGTGGTCTAATCTGAGGAAAGACGTTCTTGCTATTGAGGGAGTGCAGCGAAGCTTCAGCAGACTGATTTCCGGGATGGCAGGACTGACATATGTGGAGAGACTGGATGGACTGGGCCTGTATTCACTGGAGTTTAGAAGGATGAGAGGGGATCTCATAGAAACATATAAAATTCTGACGGGACTGGACATGTTAGATGCTGGAAGAATGTTCCCTATGTTGGGAAAGTCCAGAACCAGGGGACACAGTCTAAGGATAAGGGGGTAAGCCATTTAGGCCTGAGATGAGGAGAAACTTCTTCACTCAGAGTTGTTAACCTGTGGAATTCCCTACCGAAGAGTGTTGTTGATGCCAGTTCATTGGATATATTCAAGAGGGAGTTAGATATGGTCCTTACAGCTAAAGGGATCAAGGGGTATGGAGAGAAAGCAGGAAAGGGGTACTGAGGTGAATGATCAGCCATAATCTTATTGAATGGTGGTGCAGGCTTGAAGGGCCAAATGGCCTACTCCACCTATTTTCTCTGTTTCTATGTAAATGCAAATTTTCCAGGCAGCATCCATGATGCGCACATCTTGCGTGAGAGCACTGTCTGTGACCTGTTTAACAGTCAGCCACAAGATCACAGTTGAGTGCTGGGGCATAAAAGATATGGCCTTGCCAGCTGGCTCATGACTCCCCTGTGCAAGCCCCAGATGGAAACCAAGAAGCGCTACAACGAAAGCCATATAGCTACACGCAATTTCATCGAAAAGACAATTGGAGTGCTTAAGCAGCGCTTCAGATGCCTGGACCACTCATGAGGCATCCTACAATACACCCTGAGCAGGTCGATGAGTTCATTGTGGTGTGCTGCATGTTGCATAACCTAGCTCAGGAGAGGACAACAATTGCCAGATTGTACCGCTGAGCCACCTCAGGAGAGAGGGGAGGCAGTAGAGGAGGATGAGGAGGAGGATGACGAGGACCTCGGGGATGACAATCAGCCAGGCGATGAACCCATGCCCCAGCCTGCAAGACTGGAAAAGCCCTGTGGTAGTTACGCAGCTGCAAAACTCTTCCATCAGCAGCTCATAAATGAATGCTCTGCATGAACTTGCATTGGTGACAGTTACAGTTGCGTTACATTTCATCCTTGCCTGGCCTGGCCTGGCCGTGGCCATTGTTTCCAACCATTGTATTCATGTTTTACCTTACGTTATTAGAAGACACTTCAGGCCAATTGTAAAGTTATATAAAAATGTTCAATAATTGAGACAAATTTGAAATTGTTTCGAACAAACATATGTAATGCCCCCCCCCCCCACCACCGCCAACCCCGAACAGTCAACAACATTTTCAACACAACATCATAACACCCTCCCACCATCTCCAACAGTGAATATTTAACAAAAATGTACTTTTACCAAGAACAAAGTACTATATTACAGCACGCCTCTATCCTACCTGTGGCCACGCTTCCCTACTGAACCTTGACCACCCGCCTTGTAGTAAGCCCCCTTTTTAAATCAGCGAGTAATGGGACCGGATGTCTTCCAGCAAGGGACCTCGAGGACTGCTGCTGTGGCCGAGAGGGGGGTCGGCTATGATGGGGGTGACGTTGGCAGAATTACCTCAGTGGCTGGAGGGAAAGACATTTTCAAAGAAACCTCTTCCGAGTCAGAAGGAAGTTCTTCCTCCTGTCTCGCATCTGTCCTGGTGTTTGGTGGGACGGCACCTCAGGGTGCAGTGCCATCTCCCGCCACCAACACAAGCCACAAGGCATGGACAGCATCGATTGTTTGCCCCATTGCTACAACTATCCGATCCAAGCCCTTCGTTATTCGTGTGGACATTGAGGCAATTTTTCTGGTCAACCCACCAAGTGGCTGGAGGAGCTCTCGACCTAAGTCGACGCTCGCCCTTGACAGTGCTACCATGTCCTCGTTCGGATCTGCCCATCACAGCGCGTGCCTACCTCACCGACTCAACCTCCGTGGGGTCAACGTGGGCACTGTACACCTTGGAGTTGCCTGCTGCAGGCTGCTTGGCCCCGCTACTTCATCTGTCGATGACGACCTGGCCACGGGTACCACAGATGACAGGGGGTCATCTTCCTCCTCCTCAGTTGTCGTCACCTCTTCTGGACCCGTGGTGATGACCACCTGCAGCGGCAAAGGCGTTCGTGCAGGGGCCACCCTTTGCGCCTCGGTAGCTGCAAAACATAATTGAGGTTATTAGAAGAGAAGGGTAGACATGAGAATACTTGCACTGCACTGGCATATGTACGAGGAGCAACACTACTGTAATACATTTGATTAAATCATATGGTTGTACATCTATGGAGTTCTCTGCCCCAGCTGTGGAGGATGGGTCATTGAATGTAGTTAAGGTCGAGTAGACAGATTTTTGAGCGGTAAGAGAGTAAAGGGTTATGGGGAGGAGGCAGGGAAGTGGAGCTGAGTCCATGATCAGATCAGCCATGATGTTATTGAATGGTGGAGCAGGCTCGAGGGGCCAAATGGTCTACTGCTCCTATTTCTTATGTTCTTATGTTCTTAACCTGAGAGTAGTACAGAAGCTGCATGCATAACATGACATCATTCATATATTATAATGAAATGCCGTTACATTACTTTAAATTGCCACTGGTTTACCACTGCTTTACACATTACTCACTTGGCGCAACAATGGGATCTGCACCACCATGGGTGGCAGAATGACTGCGGCTACCCACTATTGGTGCAGCACGTTCCTCTAAATCCGTGAGCGGCTGTATTTCAGCACGGCCTCCTCCAGTTTGCCTGTCTGATTCTTAGACATCTTCCTCTGCAAATGTGATAAGAGCATGGCATAAGCCAATTGACTAGGTACTATTACGGAAAGACAACAGATTCTAACGTTATATGTTAATATGGTTTGCATCCACAATGGATGCATGGTTATAACATCTACGTTCAGAGAAAATATTTAATAACATCGTGTTTTGGAACTAATGCATGACACCAAACATCTCGCGTACAATCTCCAGGAAGGGCCCCATCCACGGGCCATTGCATTCACCGCCTGAAGGGAGGTAGCCGGTTTATTTGACTCAATGGAGGCGGGGAATCAGGACTGCTGGTGAGCTCGGCAATGTCGAGAGTAGAATGGGAGGGGGCACCGTGTCCATGGGTTATGCTCGGAGACCTCCGTGTTGCCAGAGCTAATGTCCTAAAGTGTCCCAGGGCAGACAGTGAGCCAGGGCAGCTCTCCCCCAGTCCGGGCTGGGATGGTGTGAGTGACAGCAGCCGGAGAGACTCACACAGTCTAGGTAAAGGTGACTGGACCCCTCAGTGCCCCATCCATCAACGTAACCAAAAAGGAGACGGTGCCCAAATTAGACTTCAAGGCGCAGGTTCCGACCCCAGTCCAAATCTTAGCAGGGAAGCTCCGCAAAATTACCCGGCTTAATTACAATCTGGCAGATTTAAATATTCAGTGGATCATTACAATTTAACATCTCATAATTTAATACCTACTCTTGCGGAAGTAACCAGGCTGTTCCACCTCTTGTGGCACTGGTTGGACTCATGCCTATCATGGGACACAGATGACACAATATCGGCGATTTTGCCCTATATTTTTTGATTCATCTGGGGTGGAGGTTTCCCACGCCTACCCTGGGTTAATTGGCCTCACCAAGTCATGACCTCATTCACTAATGCCTTATTAGCCTCATCTGAGAAGGCTTTTGCCCTCCTCCCTGCAGCCTCCTGCGGAGACTTTCCCGAATCCTGGTGGGACATCTCCATAATTTTTAAATTTAGCACTTGGTTTAGCACTCCTTCACAATCTTTAGCTCTCCTTCACTCCTTCACAATCCATCTTCAAAAGCTTCCTTCTCTCCCTCCTGTTGTCTTCTGAGCATGCACAGATGATCCCTGACATCCCGAATCGCGGGAAAGTTCTTTGCTTTTAAAAAAAAGCGCATGCGCAGAACGTCCGTTACTATGAACTCCAGTCTTGCACCACTGAATGCATCTCAGGTCCATTTCACATCGCTAAGGCTATCGCCCAAAATAAAAAGCCGTAACTAGCTGTCAAAAAAATGGACGATATTCCAGCGATCCTGAAAAATAAAAAATCACTAAGGCCCGAAATATCGCACATTTTTGGGTGATAGCTATCATAGTGGAAAGTCTAGCCCATAGAATCTTATAATCACAGAATGTTACAGCACAGAAGGAGGCCATTCGGCCGGCTTTTTGGTAGAGCTATCCAATTATTCCCAATCCCTTGCTTTTTCTCCATAGCCCTGTAAATATTTTCCCTTCAAGTATTTATCCAATTCTCTTTTGAATGTCACTATTGAATCTGCTTTTACCACCTTTCAGGCAGTGCATTCCAGATCACAACAACTCGCTGTGTTAAAATTTTTAAAAAATGTTTCCTCCTGATGCCTCTGGTTCTTTTGTCGCTCACCTTAAATCTGTGTCCTCTGGTTACCTACCCTTCTGCCACTGGAAACAGTTTCTCCTTATTTACTCTATCAAAACTGGTCATGATTTTGAGCCCCTCTATCAAATCTTGGAGGTTTGTAAAAGATAGGCAAAAGGAAGCCAATTATAATAATGCTAATAAGAACTTTTATTTATATAGCACCTTTAACGTAGTAAAACATCCCAAGGTGCTTCACAACTGTGTTACAGACAAACAGATAAATTTGACACTGAGCCACAGAAGAAATAAAGGCAGATGATCAAAAGCTTGTTTAAAGAGATAGGTTTTAATGAGCGTCTTAAAGGAGGAAAGAGAGGCAGAGAGGCGTAGTGGTTTAGGGAGGAAGTGCCAGAGTTTGGAGCCCAGGCAACTGAAGGCACATCCACCGATGGTTGAACAGTTACAATGAGGGACTTAAAATAATAGACCGCCCATTTAAAACAGAGATGCGGAGAAATTTCTTCGCAGAGGGTTACAAGTCTGTGGAATTCACTGCCTCACAGAGCTGTGGAAGCAGGGACATTGAATACATTTAACACAGAAATAGACAGTTTCTTAAACAATAAGGGGTTATGGGAAGTGGGTGGGGAAGTGGAGCGGAGTCCATGATCAGATCAGCCATGATCTTATTGAACGGCGGAGCAGGCTCGAGGGGCCGTATGGCCTCCTCCTGTTCCTATTTCTGATGTTATTATGTTCAAGAGGGCAGAATTTGAGGAGCGCGGACATCTTGTGGGATTGTGAGGCTGAAAAAGATCTGAGATAGGGAGGGGCAAGTCCATGGAGTGATTTGTAAACAAGGATGAGAATTTTGAAATTAAGGCTTAACTGGGAGCCAGTATAGTTCAGAAAGCACATGGGTGATCTTGACTTGGTGCAGGTTAGTACACGGGCTGCTGAGTTTTGGATGACTTCAAGTTTACGTAGTGTGGAATGTGGAAGGCCGGCCAGGAATGAGTTGAAGTAGTCCAGTCTAGAGGTAACAAAGGCATGAATGAGGGTTTCAGCAGTAGAAGAGGAGAGGCAGAGGCCGGCAATGTTACAGAGGTGGAAAAAGACGGTTTTAGTTATGCCGCGGATATGTGGCTGGAAACTCATTTCAGGGTCAAATATGACTCCTAGATTGTGAACAGTCTTGTTCACCCTTAGATTGATGCTAGGGAGAGGGATGGAGTCAGTGGTTAGGAAACGGCGTTTGTGGCGGGGACCAAAGACAACGGCTTCGGTCTTCCCAATATTTAATTGGAGAAAATTTTTGCTCATGCAGTACTGGATGTTGGACAAGCAATCTGCCAATTTAGATACCAAGCAGGGGTCGACAGAAGTGGTGGAGAGGTAGAGCTGGGTGTCGTCTGCATACATGTGGAAACTGACTCCGTGTTTTCGGATGATATCGCCAAGGGGCAGCATATGGATGAGAAATAAGAGGGGTCCAAGGACAGATCCTTGGGGGACACCAGAGGTAACGATCCGGGAGTGGGAAGAGAAGCCATTGCTGGAGATTTTCTGGCTATGATTAGATAGATAAGAATGGAACCAAGCGAGTGCAGTCCCACCCAGCTGGACAGTGGTGGAGAGGCGTTGGAGGAGGATGGAGTGGTCAACTGTGTCAAAGGCTGCAGACAGGTCGAGAAGGAAGAGGAGAGATAGCTTCATAATCATCAACATAGACAGTTCCTCGGAATTGAGGAAAACTTGCGTCCACTCTTAAAATGAGTTCTTAGGTGGCTGACCAGTCCAATACGAGAACCACAGTCCCTGTCACAGGTGGGACATATAGTCGAAGAGGGAAAGGGTGCGTGGGACAGGTTTGCCGCATGCTCTTTCCGCTGCCTGCGCTTGATTTCTTCATGTTCTCGACGATGAGACTCGAGGTGCTCAGCGCCCTCTCGGATGCACTTCCTCCATTTTGGTCAGGGGCTCCCAAGTGTCAGTGGGGATGTTGCACTTTATCAGGGAGGCTTTGAGGGTGTCCTTGTTTACCTTTGTCACAGTCACAAAGGATGTCATTTGTGACTTTGAAGAGAGCAGTTTTGGTATTGTGGCAGGGACAAAAACCAAATTGAAGGGATTCAAACATTGAATTCATGGAAAGATGATCTCGGATTTGGGAGGCAGCAACACGTTCAAGTACTTTGTACAGGAAAGGAAGGTTGGAGATGGGGCGATAGCTCGCAAGCAAAGTGGGGTCAAGGGTTTTTTTGAGGAGAGCAGTGATGACAGCAAATTTGAAGGAGAGGTGAATAGTACCTGAGGACAGAGAACCATTAACAATGTCATCTAACATGGGAGCTAGAAAAGGAAGTTGGGTTTTCAGCAATTTAATGGGAATAGGGTCAAGAGAGCAGGAAGTGGGTCTCATGGATAAGATGAGTTTGGAGAGATTAAGAGGGGAGATCAAAGGGAAACTAGAAAAATATATGAATTTAGGGCTAGGGCAGGTGGGAGCGTCAGATGGAGTTTGGCCCTGTGGGCTAAGTGGAAGAAGGGAACTCACGGAGGCAGCTGATTGGATGGTCTTAATCTTTGATACAAAGAAGTATGTCGAAGTATCTCGTCTGACGGATATAAAGGATGCACAGTTTTCTTCAACGGTGTCTCCTCTGCTAGAGTTTTATGCCAGTTGGTTCAAATTGATGTTTACTTTCTCCCAAAGAGATTTTTGGCTGAACACAGCATGAAGTCCATGGGGGTGAAATTGAAACAGACGATAGCTAATCAATCATTTTACGTCAATGAAAAAGAAAATTGGGCAGGGCGTAAAATGGGCTGCTGATTCACTATCACCATTTTGTATTACCTCCCAACACCAATTTTACTCCCCAAGTGTTTGCATTGCACAACATGAAAAGATAACCCTGGCAGGAGACCTCGGCTGGAATTTCCCGAGATTGTGCAGCAGCAGGGCCTCACATGCAAAGGGCAGCTACCACTGAGCTGAGCTGACACTATATTATCTGTATGGGTATCTGGTATGAATCAAATGGACAATGGTGAATACTGAAAATCAATTTGTGAAAAAGACTTTTACTATTCATGAGAAACTGTGAAAGTCAAGTGGTAGTATAGCACTGTGGAGTTGTGGTGGCTGGAGTGGCTGCTTATCTCTTATAATGCAGGTGACTGTAATTTACCACATACCATTAATTTCCTGTATTTAACTTGGGCAATCCTATTTCATAGTTAATGCATTACTGCTCTTTATAGACTCCATCTCCTTTTCGATCTCTCACTTCTGATGCTCTTAAGCACTAATTAAGCAACTAAGTCGGAACAGGGAATGCATCAATTGTCAAACCTGTTTTCTAGTAACAGATGGTAGGAATTACACTTTCACAAGTGTGTAGTAAGTCAGCTGGGCCTTCTTACTCAGAGGTGGCAGTCAGCGATGTGACTTTTCCTTGGGAGGATATTCTATCACATGGTATGGTTGAGACCTGAGGTAGTACATGACAAGTTAGTCCAAATGGGTCTAATGCCATAAATTGCAAGAGTCCCCATTTCACAACCAGATGGTCTTGGAATCAAGTGTCTAGTTTGCCTTAAATGGCTATTTCAAGCAATATCTCCCAGCAACGCAGTGTTCCACCTTGGAAAGAGCAAAAATTTGGCGTAGTCTCCTAAATTTTCCGAGTATGCAAATCAAAGCACAAAAAGCGGGGCAATTTTCTGATGAGCTGGCAGTGTAGTTAGAAAATTAATACAATACAAGCATGAATTCTACCGTTAAATCATGGATTGACTGTCTTAATTGCAAATCCATCCACTGTTAAATCTACTTTTTTGAAAAACTTTGGTACCTATTTAAGTTTGCCTAATTTTTGAATGCGTTCATCATAATGATCCTGATTTTCCAGAGCTTATGATCGCATACACAGTGCGTACGCGGCCGTAAATGCCCCCACAAGTTCCAGGTTTCCGCATGCGCTACGCATGTGCAAAAACCCAGAATTTGCGATCTGTCAATTTTCAGCTTGACAGATCATCCGCATCTGCGGGAAATGGACATTCGCTGGCAGAGATTTGGGATATTTGCTCAAGTATTGCCCAGCGAATGCCCGTGAAAATCTTGCGCCTGATAAAAGAAGCTCTTAGCTATTTAAAGAGTTTAATATTTAAAGAGTTTAAATATTAAAACATTTTTTAATTGTTTTAAATGTTTAATTTAATTGTATTTTAATTAATTTTGAACCTGTAATGATTTATTTTAATTTAACTGGTGTGTAATTGTGTTTTTTGGGAGGATTCGGTTCTGGAATCCCCATAAGCATAATGGGGATCCCCTTTGTGATTGGTTGGCCTGGCCTACATGATCCTAGGGGTGCTTGTGAACCCCATGCACCCCTTGGATACTTGGGCCTTTACGTATGCATACGCCTGCATGCCCAGGAGCACGAATCTACGAACATCCGGGACCATCAAGTAGGTTCGTACTGTTCTTGCAGTTCGTCGGCATTCGCCCGCGGGAAGCCTCCGACTACAAATTCAGGCCCAATGTATAGTGTAATCAGGAATTTGGGCACAAAATTCAGTGGACCCTGCAAGTATTTCCATGCTGACCTCTTTGGATGAAGTTCTGATATCTTCTTCCAGGACACTAAGGTTAAAGCTCTACCCCCAATTCACACTCCAATCTAGTAACACTCTGGGCTGGCAGCAGTGCCTTGCAAAATTACATCCTTTATAGTCAATTGATGCATACTTTACGAAGGAAAAGTGGAGCCAAATCTTCATTAAAAAAAAACGCTGCCATGTTTAAGACTCCCCAAACCAGACGACTGAGAAATCTGCACAGACGGGGTTTTTGTTTGCCTGATATGAAGTGAATTCCCTCCATAGAAACGAACCCTACTTACCCAAGTCCAGAGAGCTCACGCAATTAGGGACCTGCTAATGGTGTGCAGAGGTACGTCTGGAGTCTAATCAGCTGAAACTACAGCTTATCAGCAAAGATTAGTACACTTTCCAATGCTTGTTCAATCAGGACCACCCGATTGATTAAGGCTTTGACTTGGTTAGCTGGAGCTGAATGGGAAAAATCTCAGCACTTAATGATCTGTCTATCTCTCCAAGTTCGGTTTGGGAGGCAGGCTGGTTAGTCAATCATCAGTACTACCCTTCAAATCTGCCTGGTTCCATAAACATAAAAACAGATAGTAAAAGCTTTTACCGATATATAAAACGGAAAAGAGTGACTAAAGTAAATGTTGGTCCTTTTGAAGATGAGAAGGGGGATTTAGTAATGGGAAATGTGGAAATGGCTGAGACCTTAAACAATTATTTTGCTTCGATCTTCACAGTGGAAGACACAAAAACCATGCGAAAAATTGCTGGTCACAGGAATGTGGGAAGGGAGGACCTTGAGACAATCACTATCACTAGGGAGGTAGTGCTGGACAGGCTAATGGGACTCAAGGTATCCCAGGGTATTAAAAGAGATGGCGGAAGTTATAGCAGATGCATTCGTTATAATCTACCAAAATTCTCTGGACTCTGGGGAGGTACCAGCGGATTGAAAAGCAGCTAATGTAATGCCTCTGTTTAAAAAAGGGGGCAGACAAAAGGCAGGAAACTATACGCTGGTTAGTTTAACATCTGTAGTGGGGAAAATGCTTGAAGCCATCATTAAGGAAGAAATAGCAGGACATCTAGATAGGAATAGTGCAATCAAGCAGACGCAACATGGATTCATGAAGGGGAAATCATGTTTAACTAATTTACTGGAATTCTTTGAGGATATAACGAGCATGGTGGATAGAGGTGTACCGATGGATGTGGTGTATTTAGATTTCCAACAGGCATTCGATAAGGTGTCACACAAAAGGTTACTGCAGAAGATAAAGGTACGCAGAGCCAGAGGAAATGTATTAGCATGGATCAAGAATTGGCTGGCTAACAGAAAGCAGAGAGTCGGGATAAATGGGTCCTTTTCAGGTTGGAAATCGGTGGTTAGTGGTGGGCCACAGGGATCGGTGTTGGGACCACAATTGTTTACAATATACATAGATGAACTGGAAGAGGGGACAGAGTGTAGTGTAACAAAATTTGCAGATGATACAAAGATTAGTGGGAAAGTGGGTTGTGTAGCGGACACAGAGAGGCTGCAAAGAGATTTGGATAGGTTAAGCGAATGGGCTAAGGTTTGCCAGATGGAATACAATGTCGCAAAATGTGAGGTCATCCACCTTGGGGAAAAAAAAACAGTAAAAGGGAATATTATTTGAATGGGGAGAAATTACAACATGCTGAGGTGCAGAGGGACCTGGGGGTCTTTGTGCATGAATCCCAAAAACTTAGTTTGCAGGTGCAGCAGGTAATCAGGAAGGTGAATGGAATGTTGGCCTTCATTGCGAGGGGGATGGAGTACAAAAGCAGGGAGGTCCTGCTGCAACTGTACAGGGTATTGGTGAGGCCGCACCTGGAGTACTGCGTGCAGTTTTGGTCACCTTACTTAAGGAAGGATATACTAGCCTTGGAGGGGTTACAGGGACGATTCACTGGGCTGATTCCGGAGATGAGGGAGTTACCTTATGATGATAGATTGAGTAGACTGGGTCTTTACTCGTTGGAGTTCAGAAAGATGAGGGCTTATTTTAATAAAACATTTAAAATAATGAAAGGGATAGAAACATAGAAAATGCGTGCAGGAGTAGGCCATTCGGCCCTTCTAGCCTGCACCATCATTCAATGAGTTCATGGCTGAACATGCAACTTCAGTACCCCATTCCTGCTTTCTCACCATACCTCTTGATCCCCCGAGTAGTAAGGACTTCATCTAACTCCTTTTTGAATATATTTAGTGATTGGCCTCAACAACTTTCTGTGGTAGAGAATTCCACAGGTTCACCACTCTCTGGGTGAAGAAATTCCTCCTCAATTCAGTCCTAAATGGCTTACCCCTTATCCTTTGACTGTGTTCCCTGGTTCTGGACTTCCCCAACATTGGGAACATTCTTCCTGCATCTAACCTGTCTAACCCCGTCAGAATTTTAAACGTTTCTATGAGGTCCCCTCTCATTCTTCTGAACTCCAGTGAATACAAGCCCAGTCGATCCAGTCTTTCTTGATAGGTCAGTCCCGCCATCCCGGGAATCAGTCTGGTGAACCTTCGCTGCACTCCCTCAATAGCAAGAATGTCCTTCCTCAGGTTAGGAGACCAAAACTGTACACAATACTCCAGGTGTGGCCTCACCAAGGCCCTGTACAACTGTAGCAACACCTCCCTGCCCCTGTACTCAAATCCCCTCGCTATGAAGGCCAACATGCCATTTGCTTTCTTAACCGCTTGCTGTACCTGCATGCCAACCTTCAATGACTGATGTACCATGACACCCAGGTCTCTTTGCACCTCCCCTTTTCCTAATCTGTCACCATTCAGATAATAGTCTGTGTCTCTGTTTTTACCACCAAAGTGGATAACCTCACATTTATCCACATTATACTTCATCTGCCATGCATTTACCCACTCACCTAACCTATCCAAGTCGCTCTGCAGCCTCATAGCATCCTCCTCGCAGCTCACACTGCCACCCAACTTCGTGTCATCCGCAAATTTGGTGATACTACATTTAATCCCCTCGTCTAAATCATTAATGTACAGTGTAAACAGCTGGGGCCCCAGCACAGAACCTTGCGGTACCCCACTAGTCACTGCCTGCCATTCTGAAAAGTCCCCATTTACTCGTACTCTTTGCTTCCTGTCTGACAACCAGTTCTCAATCCATGTCAGCACACTACCCCCAATCCCATGTGCTTTAACTTTGCACATTAATCTCTTGTGTGGGACCTTGTCGAAAGCCTTCTGAAAGTCCAAATATACCACATCAACTGGTTCTCCCTTGTCCACTCTACTGGAAACATCCTCAAAAAATTCCAGAAGATTTGCCAAGCATGATTTCCCTTTCACAAATCCATGCTGACTTGGACCTACCATATCACCTCTTTCCAAATGCACTCCTATGACATCCTTAATAATTGATTCCATCATTTTACCCACTACCGATGTCAGGCTGACCGGTCTATAATTCCCTGTTATCTCTCTCCCTTTTTTAAAAAGTGGGGTTACATTGGCTACCCTCCACTCCATAGGAACTGATCCAGAGTCAGTGGAATGTTGGAAAGTGACTGTCAATGCATCCACTATTTCCAAGGCCACCTCCTTAAGTACTCTGGGATGCAGTCCATCAGGCCCTGGGGATTTATCGGCCTTCAATCCCATCAATTTCCCCAACACAATTTCCCGACTAATAAGGATTTCCTTCAGTTCCTCCTCCTTACTAGACCCTCTGACCCCTTTTATATCCGGAAGGTTGTTTGTGTCCTCCTCAGTGAATACCGAACCAAAGTACTTGTTCAATTGGTCCGCCATTTCTTTGTTCCCCGTTATGACTTCCCCTGATTCTGACTGCAGGGGACCTACGTTTGTCTTTACTAACCTTTTTCTCTTTACATATCTATAGAAACTTTTGCAATCCGTCTTAATGTTCCCTGCAAGCTTCTTCTCGTACTCCATTTTCCCTGCCCTAATCAAACCCTTTGTCCTCCTCTGCTGAGTTCTAAATTTCTCCCAGTCCCCGGGTTCTGCTATTTCTGGCCAATTTGTATGCCACTTCCTTGGCTTTAATACTATCCCTGATTTCCCTTGATAGCCACGGTTGAGCCACCTTCCCTTTTTTATTTTTACACCAGAAAGGAATGTACAATTGTTGTAGTTCATCCATGCGGTCTCTAAATGTCTGCCATTGCCCATCCACAGTCAACCCCTTCAGTATCATTCGCCAATCTATCCTAGCCAATTCACGCCTCATACCTTCAAAGTTACCCTTCTTTAAGTTCTGGACCATGGTCTCTGAATTAACTGTTTCATTCTCCATCCTAATGCAGAATTCCACCATATTATGGTCACTCTTCTCCAAGGGGCCTCGTACAACGAGATTGCTAATTAATCCTCCCTCATTACACAACACCCAGTCTAAGATGGCCTCCCCCCTAGTTGGTTCCTCGGCATATTGGTCTAAAAAACCATCCCTTATGCACTCCAGGAAATCCTCCTCCACCGTATTGCTTCCAGTTTGGTTAACCCAATCTATGTGCATATTAAAGTCACCCATTATAACTGCTGCACCTTTATTGCACGCACCACTAATTTCATGTTTGATGCCCTCCCCAACATCACTACTACTGTTTGGAGATCTGTACACAACTCCCACTAATGTTTTTTGCCCTTTGATGTTCTGCAGCTCTACCATTATATAACATCAACCAGCAATGCTACCCTACCACCTTTTCCTTTTATTCTATCCTTCCTGAATGTTGAATACCCCTGGATGTTGAGTTCCCAGCCCTGATCATCCTGGAGCCACGTCTCCGTAATCCCAATCACATCATATTTGTTAACATCTATTTTCACAGTTAATTCATCCACCTTATTGCGGATACTCCTTGCATTAAGACACAAAGCCTTTTGGCTTGTTTTTTTAACACCCTTTGTCCTTTTAGAATTTTGCTGTACAATGGCCCTTTTTGTTCTTTGCCTTGGGTTTCTCTGCCCTCCACTTTTCCTCATCTCCTTTCTGTCTTTTGCTTTTGCCTCCTTTTTGTTTCCCTCTGTCTCCCTGCATTGGTTCCCATCCCCCTGCCATATTAGTTTAAATCCTCCCCAACAGCACTAGCAAACACTCCCCCTCGGACATTGGTTCCGGTCCTGCCCAGGTGCAGACCGTCCGGTTTGTACTGGTCCCACCTCCCCCAGAACCGGTTCCAATGCCCCAGGAATTTGAATCCCTCCCTGCTGCACCACTGCTCAAGCCACGTATTCATCTGCGCTATCCTGCGATTCCTCCTCTGACTATCACGTGGCACTGGTAGCAATCCCGAGATTACTACTTTTGAGGTCCTACTTTTTAATTTAGCTCCTAGCTCCTTAAATTCGTTTCGTAGGACCTCATCCCTTTTTTTACCTATGTCGTTGGTACCAATGTGCACCACGACAACTGGCTGATCTCCCTCCCTTTTTAGAATGCCCTGTACCCGCTCCGAGGCAAGATAGAGGCAGAGAGGTTGTTTCCACTGGTCAGGGAGAGTAGAACCAGGGGGCACAGCCTCAAAATACGGGGGAGCCAATTTATAACCGAGTTGAGAAGGAATTTCTCCTCCCAGAAGGTTGTGAATCTGTGGAATTCTCTGCCCAAGGAAGCAGTTGAGGCTAGCTCATTGAATGTATTCAAGTCACAGATAGATAGATTTTTAACCAGTAAGGGAATTAAGGGTTATGGGGAGCGGGCGGGTAAGTGGAGCTGAGTCCATGGCCAGATCAACCATGATCTTTTTGAATGGCGGAGCAGGCTCGAGGGGCTAGATGGCCTACTCCTGTTCCTAATTCTTATGTTCTTATGTTCTTATGGGTCTACCGCAGAGGATTGATTTAGTTCTGGACACCTGCTGCTAGTTCTGAACACCCATTGCTAGGTATGTTATCTTGGAGCCAGTTTGACTCAAAAGAGACCCTGCTTACAACTCTTTTTAGGAGACAAAATAAACAGTAAATCAAGTGCCCCCCGATCTGGGGGACACTTCAAACATTTTTCCAAGCCCTTTTTTGTTTTTTTGGGGATTTTTTTTGCATTTTTTTGTGTTTTTTTGTGGGATTTTTTGTGATTTTTTTTTGGGGGGCATTAAAATCATATATTTTACAAGTGTCCCCTATAAAAGGGGACACTAAAACCAGCAATTAAAACAAATTAAACTTTAAAACATATACAATCAAATTAAAATTTGGTTACCGGGGTTAACGATGCACTCCAGTCCCTCTGGCGCCCACCTCTCGCAGAAGGCCACGAGCGTACCGGTGGACACCACGTGCTCCATCTCTAAGGACACCCTGGCGCGGATGTACGCACGGAAGAGAGGCAGGCAGTTAGGCTGAATGACCCCCTCGACCGCCTGCTGCCTGGACCGGCTGATCGCACCGTTGGCCGTGCCCAGGAGCAGTCCTACGAGGAGGCCCTCGGACCGACCCGCTCCCCTCCGCACAGGGTGCCCAAAGATCAGGAGCGTGGGACTGAAGTGCAACCAGAAATTGAGGAGCAGTCCCTTTAAATAATGAAACAGGGGCTGTAACCTCGCACACTCCATAAAAACGTGAAACACGGAGAGACCCTGCTTACATCCTCCTCCACTCCCTCCATCCTGCCATCCAAAGACAATATTACTAATTGATCATTAGACAACTGACAATTGTGGATCTGAGCAGCAGCAGCAGTATGTGGGGTAGCAGGTATTGCAAGCAGCACGGTGAGCAACACAACTCGACACAAATGTGTGAATGCATTTTCACCATCCTCTTGACTAGGAGTTCTCCCCCTTTTTACTTCTGAGGGCCCCCTCCAGTGTTATAAAAATTCCACAGACCCCCGTAACACAACACAAGTATTTTTTTCTGTATAAAATTGTTATACAATTTGTAAGGGGAGGAAAACCAATACCTGAACTGAATTGTAGGGCTTATCAGTATTGGGAGATTCGGAGGAATCAGGAGTTCTTCTGTCCTTTGCTATGGATTGTAATATTGACCATTTATGTAAAGCATGCTCATACACTCGCTTACATTGGGCTAGTAAGAGGGGAATAGCGAAGCCTGATGGGTAATGAACCATCCGTTGGATTAACCTTAGAACACTCATTCAGTACAGAGAACAAAGACACAAATGTTTGGGAACATAGATTGTAAACAGCATCTGAATCTCGTAGCAAACCCTGGGAAGCAAGGTTATTTCACACGTCTTGAGAAACTGAGGCAAAGTTGACACCATGGGAGAAGGACAGGTGGGGGAGAAACACTTGGAGCCAGTCTGAGCAGTAGGCCAATCGGTGGTTTTGTAGGAGGTTCACACAAATCAAAAAATCGTATAACTGTGCTTGTAGAACTCTTGTACTTTGAAGTGTTCATCAAAACCTTCCTGAGCATGTTCAAATAAAAGACCGGTTTACCGAGGTTTCGTCTGAGTGATTCCGTGGTCGCTATGTCAAAGGTCAAGTGTTAACTCCTTATATCGGGAGTCCACCTCAAGGAAGAGAAGTCTTTTTGCACCAACAATTTGCACTGTGAGCAGGGTACAGACCCTCTGACCCGGATGATGTAGCAGCTAGCAATGGCAGTAAGTATGTTTTTTGTACCAACTGCAGAGCTGTAGCATTAATGGGGAAGAAGGTAATCTGTATAAAGAACTAGAAGGGGGTAATCTGTATAACTAAGTTATAGTGAACCACAGAAGGACGAAAACTGAGGTGAGGGCGGGGGGGGGGGGGGGGGCGGGCGGGTGGGGGGAGGCGGGTGGGACCCCAGGATGTTTAGGAGAAACTGGCCAGTGGGATGAAATGAAGACCAAGGGGGATCTCTGAGATATGGACCAGAAGGGTCCTGGGCATAAATGCTAGCAGGAAAGGAGAAAAATAAAACCGACAATTAAATTGCAGAGGAACCAGATTAGGAAGGCAAGCAGTATTGCTAGTCCGGCCGGACATTGGAGGGGTACAAGGGCTTAGAAACAGTACACGGAATCTGGTGGAGGGGTAAACATACCCAGACGAGAAATGGCATGCAAGGATAAGTTGCTGAAAAACATAGGATAATCTGTATTGAATGAAAAATTGGTGTGAATGTCTGTCTTTAAGTGAAAGTATTCATGTGGAAGCTTTCTTGACTGTGGAATAAGTTGATGAAAAAACATAGTATGAGCTGTATTGAATGCAAAAAGGATGGCTTGTTTATCAAAAGATAAAAGATGCAACCTTGAAGACGATTGCTAAACGGAAAACAAATTGGCCATTTAATTGGAGAAACACAAATTGCGATTGTCGAATGTAGTTTAAATTAACAATTTCTCGAAGTCACAAGCCCTCTGTGTAAAATGTTTGTTAGATACAAAAACTAATTTGAAGAAAGGAGAAAATGAAAAAAGACATCCCTTACTGGATGCGATTTGATATTGGCTGCAAAAAAGATATTGGAGGGTAATTAACCAATGAAACCCAGACTTTCATTGTGGCCACAGTGAAATTCCGGTTTTGTTTCGAAATGTGAATATAGGAAAAGAAATAAAAGACACTATGTTGATAATGATAAATGTTGCCATTTGAAAAATGCTATTTTAAATTACGAGCAAGTTTCACTTCAGTAAAGGAGATTTAAATTTCGGGTTTGAAAACCTTTTTAAAATGGATGCCATATTCTGATATCGGGAAAGGTTTTTAAAAAAAAGAATTACGCGAAATCACGTAATGACGTCAGACCTTCTTACAAACCTTCCAAGGCGTTAACCCTTTCCACTGACAGCTGTTTTATTTAGCTCACCAAACAACATTAGCAGCGCTGCATAGAATTAAAAAAAATACTGGACATTATTAATGTGGGTTTCTTAATTGGAAGTGAATATTTTCCCACGTGCCAGAAGGAAAATAAAATTGTAACGGTTATAAAGAATTTTTAAAAGTGTAATCTTTACTATGGAAAAAGTGAAGTAACATATCTAGAATACATAATATCACAAGGGAAAAGACAAATGCCCATGACAGAAAGGAGGCAATTAGGTCGATACCAAAGCCAGGGACCGTGAAATGGGTCAGGCAGGTACTAGGGCTATTCAACTACTGCAGAAATTTTATTCCCGAATATGCCGAGATAGCCCAACCTATACAGAACCTGGTCAAGGGCAGGGGGGGGGGGGGAAACCCTCCCAAGAGCCTGTAAACTGGGGCCCTGATCAGGAAATTGCATTTGTAAAGTTAAAACAAGCGCTCACAAGTGCTCCAGCTCTGGGATTACCCCACCAGAATCTATACCTACCACAGTAAAGATCATAACGCGGTGGTGACTCAATTACATGGGGACAGGCATAATAATGTCAGGACACGTTATCCTACATACTCAGCATAGCTTAGTAGAAGTGTTTAACGCAGGAAGGTTAAAACCGGTATCCGACATACGAAGGGCTAGGTGGGAAGCAATGCTCTTACCCCCCCTGTAAGGGGTTTTCACAGGGTTGTTGTGCCTTGGGTGTCTCTCTCTGGGCTTCTGCCCTCACAGCTTATGCCTGGCCTGTGAGGTACCCTGAGTGCTGCAAGAGCACCCCTGGAGAGACTGTGTCCACAGCTTATGAAAGGGGTTTTGAGACTCGTGCGTCCCCACAGCTTATGCCTAGCCTGTGAGGCACCTGTGAGTGTCAAACACTCCTAACCCCTTCTTCCCTAGCCTGTGACACACAGTTGAGCGTTTTCGAGGCGCTCCTAACTTCCCTTACACGGTTCTGACATAAGACTCACGATCAGGAGATGTAATACAATAGAACTGAGACAAGGTGATTCCAAGAGGAACTTTAGGCTTCCAATTTATTTGACAAGGTGTAACTCAACAAACAGCAATACACCAACAAAACAATCCCCCTAAATCCCACTAAAACGGACCCAACGAAAATCTTTACACCAGTTTAGCAGTACAATGCCTAACCTCCCACCTTTCCTGGCCTAACTGAGTTGGGAGTTCTGGGGACCAGAGGTTATACTCACTACTGTGCCTTCCGCAGTCTGGTGGTTTGTTTCTTCTATCTTCGGTGTCTTCGGACACTGCTTTTCCTTCAGTGTCGAGAGGCTTGCTGGTTGTGGTTGTTGGATGACGAGGGCAGGGAAAATCATCACTCCTTTTTCACTACATCAGAAACCCTTTTTTTATAGCCAGATTATCCAGTCCGCCTCTCCTGCTGAAGTCGATTCTTCTCATTGGTGAACTTTTTGATTTTGAAAAATGCAGCAGTTTTAGATTGTTTTTTTTTTCCACTGATCTTAACCTACTCAAGGTTTGAGTGGGTGTTGATTGCATTGGCCTCCTGTAGCCATTGTGCTAGTCTGGCCTGAGCCAGATATTTCTATGCCTGATGAAAAAGGTGTTGGTATATGTATGTGGCATTGTTTAAATGCTAATGTTTTCAAGGGGCAAGTTTCGAGGGTATACAGTTCCCAGACAATTTGATTAGTTCCAATGTCCAAACTGGCCCTTTTGATATTGACCGCACCCCTTTTCTTGAAGACCCAACATACACCTTTTTAAAAAAAATCCCAAATTCGATTAAAGTTCGTAGTTTCTTCCATGTGCACTTTAGGATCTCAAACTTTCTGGTAGATAGTTCCAAATTAAATTCCCTTTCCTATGAGTCCAAACACTGGGGGGGTGGGGGGGTGGGGGGGGAGTCTCCATTCATTTGTGTCCCAAAGTTTTCCTTCCATCGGTTTCAATTCACAGCACAGACTGATCCCACAGCCCTTTTCCTTCTGGGTAAAATGAGGGGGCTTTCGTCCTCCCATACACCCCTAATGGGACGGTAACAATAAAAGACAACTGTAAAAGGCTCATGGAAACGCCACCATCTGTGAGTTCCCCTCCAAGTCACACACCATCCTGATTTGCAAATATATCGCTGTTCCTCCATCGTCGCTGGATCAAAGTCCTACCTAACAGCACTGTGGAAGTACCTTCACCACATGGACTGCAGCGGTTCAAGAAGTTTGCAGATGATACAAAAATTGGGCGTGTTTGATAATGAAGAAGAAAGCTGTTAGACTACACAAGATATCAATGGACTGATCAGGTGGGCAGAACAGTACCAAATGGAATTCAATCCAGAGAAGTGTAAGGTAATACATTTGGGGAGGGCTAACAAGGAAAGGGAATACACAATAAATGGTAGGACACTGAGAAGTGTAGAGGAACAGAGGGACCTCGGAGTATATGTTCACAGATCCCTGAAGGTAGCAGGACAGGTAGATAAGGTGGTTAAGAAGGCATACGGGATACTTCCCTTTATTAGCTGAGACATAGAATATAAGAGCAGGGAGGTTAGGCTTGAACTGTATAAAACACTAATTAGGCCACAGCTAGAGTACTGCATGCAGCTCTGGTCACCGCATTGCAGGAAAGATATGATTGCACTAGAGAGGGTACAGAAGAGATTTACGAAGATGTTGCCTGGACTGGAGAATTTTAGCTATGAGGAAAGATTGGATAGGCTGGGGTTGTTTTCTTTGAAACAGAGGAGGCTGAGGGAAGACCTGTTTGAGGTGTATAAAATTGAGGGGCCGAGATAGAGTGGATAGGACGGACCTATTTCCCTTAGCCGACAGGTCAATAACCAGAGGGCATAGATTTAAAATAAGTGATAGGAGATTTAGAGGGGATTTGATGAGAAATGTTTTCAACCAGAGGATGGTGGAGCTCTGGAACTCACTGCCTGAAAGGGTGGTAGAGGCAGAAACCCTCATAGCATTTAAAAAGTACTTGGATATGCACTTGAAGTGCCGTAATCTACAAGGCTACAGACCAAGAGCTGGAAAGTGGGATTGGGCTGGATAGCTCTTTGTCAGCCGGCACAGACACGATGAGCCGAATGGCCTTCTGTGCTGTAAATTTTTATGATTCTATGGGCTCGACTTTCCACTGAAGATCGCCCATCTATCGCCCAAATAGGCAAGCTATCTCCCATTTTACCTTAAAAGTGCAAAGTTAACCGGAACATCGCCCAAAGATTGTCGGCCCAACTTTCGGCACACAAGAATTTCACACCGCCCACCACAACGTTCGCCACATCGTCCACACATCATCGGACTGATCACTCGTCGGGAGAAAAGCTGCTCCCAGTATTGGTCAGCCTGGCGATGAACCCATGCCCCCATGCCCACCGCCCCCCCCCCCCGCAAGACTGAAAAAGCCCCATGGGAGTTACGCAGCTGCAAAATTCTTGCATCAGCAGCTAATAAATGATGCTTTGCATTAACTTACATTGGTGACAGTTATATTTAGTTACAGAAAAACAGTTGCAGTTGTGTTACATTTCATCCTTGCCTGGCCTGGCCAGGCTATTGTTTTCCAACAATTTTATTCGTGTTTTACCTTACCGTAAGTTATTATAAGACACTGCACAATAATTGTAAAATGCAATAAAATATTTTAATAATTGAACAATTAATTTTATTTTAATTAAGAATAACGCCCCTCCCCCACCCCAACAGTCACCCAACAATAAATTTAAAATACAACAATAACAATAACACTCCCCGCCACCCCCCCCCCCCACCACACCTGTGGCCATGCTTCCCTCCAGATCCTAATATACCCCCCTGTACCTTAGCCCCCCCATCGGGTAATGGGACCAGGATGACTTGCTGTAGGCGACCTCAAGACCTGGTGCTGTGGGGGTGGTGACGGTGGCAGCATCCCCTCAGGGGGAGAAGGAGAAAACGTTTCAGATGAAACGACTTCCGAGCCACAAGGAAGTTCTTTCTCTTGACTCGCATCTGTGCTGGCGGTTGGTGGGACATCTCTCGACAGTATCGCATGCCGCAAGGTATGGATGGCGGCGGTCTGTTGGCCCATTGCCACAATCATGCGCTCAATACCCTCCAATATGCGAGCGGACATTCTGCCAATGTTCCTGGTCAACCTACCAAACGTCTGGAGGAGCTCTCGACTTATGGTGACGCTCTCCCTACACCGTGTGGTCATGTCCTCATTGGGATCTGCCCATCGTGGCACGTGCCGACCTCGCTGACTCAACCTCCGTGGGGTCGGCATGAGCAATGTATGCCTTGGAGTCACCTGCTGCAAGCCGCTTGGGCCCGCTACTTCTTCGGTTCAAGACGACGAAGTGGCCACAGGTACAACATTCACCAGGATGCAAGGGGCAGCCTCCTCCATGTGTGTTTCCATCTCCTCCTCCTCTGGTTCGGTGATGTAAGGGGACAGGTGCAGCCTCCCTTTGCGCCTGTTGAGTTGGGCGACCTGCAAAACACAATTGAGCTTCTTAGAACAGAAGGGTACACGTGATTCTTGCGCTGTGCTGGCATACGTAGGAGGAGCAGCATTACTACAATAAATGTGACCGAGAGACGTTGCATATTAATGCATCATCCAGTAGTACATATGGTAGTACATCTATGTGGCATTCACTGCCCCAGAGAGCTGTGGAGGTTGGATCAGTGACTATATTTGAGGCGGAGATAGACAGACTACTGAATGATAAGGGAGTGAAGATTTATGGGGAGTAGGCAGGGAAGTGGAGCTGAGCCCTACATCTTATCAAATGGTGGAACAGGCTCGAGGGACCAGATGGCCTGCTCCTGCTCCTATTTCTTATTTTCTTATGTTGTTAACCTGAGAACACCACAGAAGCGGCATGCATAACATGACATCATTCATTATATTATAATGAAATGCCGTTGCATTACTGTGAATTAACACTGCTATACACATTACTCACGTGACGCAAGGGAGGGATCTGCACCACCACGGGTGGTGGCCGAGCGACTGTGGGTGCCCACGAATGCTGCCGCACATTCTTTGAGGTCAGTGAGCTGGACGAGCTGAGCAAGGCCTCCTCCGATGCTCCTCTGATCAGATCGATTCTTAGATATCTTCCTCTGCAAACGTGACAAGAGCATGGCATAGGCTAATTGAACAGCTATTATCATGGAAAGACAACAGGTTCCAACGATATATGCTAATATGGTTTGTATCTACAATTGATGCATGGTTATAACATCTACGTTTCGATAAAATATTTCATAAGATCATGTTTAGGATCAAATGCTTGATACAAAATATCTCGACTACAATCTCCATGAGGGCCCCCAGGGGGGTGGGGAAGTAATCAGGTCCGCTCAGCAATGACAGGAGCTGATGTCCCAAAGTGTCCCAGGGCAGACAGTGAGCAAGGGCAGCTCTCCCCCAGTCCAGGCTGGCTCACTGTGTAAGTGACAGCTGCCAGAGAGACTGACACAGTCTGGGTAAAGGTCACCGGACCCCTCGTTGCTCAGTCGTGCCCCATCCACCAAAAGGAGACGGTGACAAAATTAGACTTAAAAAGTGTGCAGGTTCCGAGCCCTGGAAAGATGTTAGCAGGGAGAATAACCAGCTTAATTTCAATCTGGGAGATTTACATATTATGTGGATCATTACAATTTAAAATCTATTTAATACTTACTGTTGCCGAAGCAACCAGGCTATTCCAGCGCTTGCGGCACTGGTCTGATCCCATCGCCTCATGGTACGCTGATGAAACCATGTTGGTGATCTCATCCCAAATCTTCCGGTAGGCCCAGGGTGGAGGTTTCCCACGCCCACCCCAGGTTAATTCGTCCCACTGTGAGTGCACCTCCTGGACGAGGGCCTCGTTGGCCTCATCGGAGAAGGGTTTGGCCCTTCTCCTCCCACCCCCCACATCCTGCCCACTCTCTACAGATTCGTGCTGGGACATCTTTTAGTTTTCATCTCTTCTGCTCTTTCACTCTCTATCTCTCAACTGCTTTCTCTCTTTCCCTCCCCTTGCCTTCTGCGCATGCCCAGATGACCCCTGACCTCCCGAATCGCGAGAAACTTTTAGAGAAAAAAAATACATGCGCAGAAAAGCCGTTGCTAGGGACGCCGAGGCCCATTTCACATCACTGAGCTATAGCCCCGCCCCCACCCAAAAAAAAAACAAAAGTAGCAATCAGAAAAATTGCAATCTTTCAGCGATCCTGAGAGCTGAAACATCGCTAAGGCAGGAACATCGCCCATTTTTTTGGGCCCTAGTGATCTAAGTGGATAGTCGAGCCCCATGATTCTATAAGGCTGCTCAACTTTTCAAAGGCAATTAGTGATGGATAATAAACGTTGGCCTTACCAGTGGCGCCCACATCCCATGAATTAATAAAAAAATATATGTATGATTTTTGTTCCTTAATACCTGACAGCACTATAAGATTCACTCCATTGTACATTTTTTGATTGAATGTGTTTAATACAATTTAGGCGAGTGAATACTGGACATCCTTGAGAGACACCGCACAGTACTATATAGGCTTGAGTTCGATCGGCTTTGCATCAGATCCATCTGTTGTACAGTGAGTACTGAATCAGTTGTTGCATGTAAATATTGTATTGCACAATGAAATAATCATGCAAATGGTGAGCTGCAGTATGCAGTTGAGGGGAATGGGGACAAGGTTTTTATTTTGTAGCATATACAATCTGACCTGCTGCATACAAATGTTTGATGCTGTTTATAATTTTCACCAGCAAGTCCCAATGTCGTACTCGGAGAACAGCCCCTTGGCAGCAGCATCTGTGGTTCATGGAATAAGGCTGGTAGACCCAAGCACGCTGGACACTTTAAACTCCAATTGCACAGGAGGGGAAGTTCAGGATTTTGTTTTCATAACAAAAGGTATTTTTACATGGAGAGACCCTGACTCACAATCCCTACCAGGAAGACTGGTGAGGTACCATCCAGTACTCTAGTCTGTCCGGATTGGGTGACCCTATTCGGCATTATACTTCTGGCAGCATAGCTCTCAGGATCTTAGGAGCATGCAAGCCTTCCCGCCATGTCATAGTGAAAGTCTCTAGAAATGGGTGCAGGATTGGGGATGGGGGCTATTTTATTTCAAAATTCGAACTCCTCCACTGAAAGTTAGGCTTCCTGATTGTTAAGATTAGCATTTCTTCCAATGTGTCTGACTTGACAAAATGTGTCTTGTGCATCAGCGCTAGTGCATATATATTTTCTGCTGATTATCTTGAATTTCCTCCCTTTGGTGCACTCCTTCAACAACTAACACTATGGGGCTCAATTTTAGCCAATTATCTGCGCTGTTTTCTTGGTGTGCAACTTTTTTTTGGAGTAACTTAAAATCTCCAAGTTTCCCCAAAGTTTCTGTGCCAGCGTAATTCACTTAGGTACGATTTTCTTTTACCTCATTGGGGGTGTAATCTGCCACCCGCGCCATTTCTGGCCATTTAAGCAAGTTTGGCCAACTCCAATTTTTGTTAAGACGGTGTACGTGACCGCTCTGAAAAAACCTTGTGGGCAGTTAACAAAATAAGTGCAGGTAGGAGAATCAGTGCAGAGGATCCAGTTCCACGGCTGGGATAGCAGCGGCGGGGTTGGGCATTTGGTCAGGGTTAGGAGCGGCTCCGGGGGAGGGAAGGCCTCTCAGCCTGGGCTAGAACCGGCACTGGGCACCGGCTCTGGGGAGGGAGGTTTTTCGGCCTGGGCTAGAACCGGCACTGGGCACCGGTCCAGAGGAGGGAGGTTTTTCGGCCTGGGCTAGAATCGGCACTGGGCACCGGTCCAGGGGAGGGAGGTTTTTCGGCCTGGGCTAGAATCGGCACTGGGCACCGGTCCAGGGGAGGGAGGTTTTTCGGCCTGGGCTAGGAGCGGCACCAGCTCCGGGGGGAGGGAGGCCTTTTGGCTTGGGCTAGGAGTGGCACCAGGCACCAGGCACCGGCAGGGGTGGGGGAGAGGGGGTGTCTTTCCAATTCGTACAGTTTACAGGATAGACTTTTGGGCCAAAGACTCTTTAATATTTGCATGTTGGTAAGCTGCTGCCTTAAATAGCTGCAATGTTCAAGGTGCTTGTGCAGATTGCTGTGAGCTGGCCAGAATGTCTTATATGTTTCACTTCAGTGTGTCCCTCGTTACCCTGGCAACCCGATCTTCTTGGCATGCATCTTAGGCACCACCCACAGAGCTTAAGGACAATGTGCACCAGGCCGCATTCACAAGTTAAAATGGGGAAACTTTTAATTTCTTTTTTTGGCATGTTTGGGTCCCCAAAAAACAAGCGTAACTCTTCAAATACACCAAAAAACGCCATTAGAGAAAATTGAGCCCTACATTTACAATTCATGGTCAGGAGGCATGCCCTCGAATTTCTAATATGCTCTCCAGTGGTGCAAAGTCACAAAATTTGCCCCAATTAGTAACTTTTTTTTGAAAAATTAAAACTCATTGAAAGAGATTTTTTCCACTGTAGTGTATTTCAGGTTTATTAGGGAAAGAAGTTAGTGGCTGTCCCCAGCATTATTGGCCTCTACTGACCCCATCAACATATACTCTAAGAACAGTACACAGTTGCACAAGTATTGCAACATAGTCTTCTGTCTTATTTGGAAGTTGGCCTTGCAACATTGCAACTCTTTTGAAAACTCTTTTCACCTTCAGAAGGGTTGTGCTGATATATCCTTGTGATTATTGTCTGCCTAAGCCTGCATTTCTACTCTGTTCTTTTGTAGGGAGCATATCAGGAGCTACATGGATTACCTGCGACAGACAAGTGTTTACCTTCAACAGCAAGCTACGTACAAATAATTTCAAAGAATTGAAGGATTAAAAGGACATAAAATAATTCTTATCTTGTGATTATTTCAGAGCAGACCGTGAAGGCCCATATATTATTATCATTGCCAATCAATCTGCCCTGACAGCATGGGAATACCTCTTTTCTTATAACAAAACACAATGTAATCACAGCTCAATGAACTCTAACTGTGCCAAGACCTATCCAGTGGTGTGCTTTAAGCATTGCTTGAAAAATGTTAACCAATAAATGTTAATGGTAAAAATTTTTACTGTGTTGTGGTATTATTTATCTGCACATACCTAATTTTATTCTGAATAATTTATAATGTATTTATTTTGTTTGCTGACATTTTAGAGCTAAATAAACCTGCTGTCTTTCTCAGTGAGAAAAGCATCTTTTTTAAATGCCAGTCCGTCAAACAAATGGGGTAATTCCTCCATTGTCTGTTCGCAGCCTGGAAACATCACATCTCAGATGCACACGCGATGAAATTCCATCCACTTACATTAAAGGTCAGACATCCACTGATGGCCGAACTCACAAAATCAGCCTTACAAACTTGCAGAGCCTTTAAATGCTATTGCTTGGTATACAAAGATATTTAGGCTAGAGGTTGAATTTCTGTGCTCATTGTGGTGAGGGATGCCAGTGCTTGGGAATGAAACACCACTTTCATACTCTGTCTTGGCATGCAAGCATTACCCTGTCAGATGTAGCACAAGTACAGAGTTTAATGTCCTGCAAAATGCCCTAAATATGTAGTCCTGTAATGGTCTTAATCTTGAATAACTGGCTGGTCTGTTTGCCTACACAACAACAGAAACTGCACCTCAGAAAGGAATTCATTGGATTTGAAGCATTTCAGAACATCCTTTCACAGGGAATTAGATAAGTACCTGAAATTTTAAAAATTGCAGGGCTATGGGGAAGGGCAGATAGTGGGACTAGCTGAAGTGCTCTTGCACTTGCCGAATGGCCTCCTTCTGTGCTGTAATCATTCTATGGGCCCAAGTTTCGAGCCGCGCCTAAAACGGTGCAGCCCGGACCTGGACGCCCGTTTTTCGCGCCACAAAGTGTGCCTAAAAAACTTACCTATTCTCCGGCTCCCTGCAGGTCCTCTGGAGCTGGGCGCAGCACGAGCTGTAGGGGGCGGAGCCAGGTCCCTGCGCTGAAAACAGTGCTGGGACCTCTGCACATGCGCGCTACAGTGGGCGCGCACGTGCAGTAGCTCCAGGCGCCCAAAACTGTGGGAGGGGCCCGAAGCACGCAGGCCATAGCCCTGGCCGAATGGCCTCACTGGGGCTGCGTGAATAATGCTCCTCCCACCCGACTGGACCTAACCCAACCTCCGCGCTCCCCCCCCCCGGCGACCCGATCTCCGCTCCCCCCCGACCCGACCCGACCTCCGCGACACTCCCACCCCAACCTCCGCGACTCCGCCCCCTACCCCGGACCTCCGCGACTCTTCCCACCCCCCCGGACCTCCGCAACTCCCCCCCCGGACCTCCGCGACTCTCACCCCCCCCACCCCCGGACCTCCGCGACCACCCCCCCCCCCCCACCCCGAGACCCGACGCCACCTACCTGTAAATCCAGCCCGAAGTCTTGGGCCCGGCCATTCAGCCTCCTTCTCTCCCTTCTTTCCCTCCTCTCCCTCCCTCCTCTCTCCCTTCTTCCCCCCCTCCCTCCCTCCTCTCCCCCCTCTCTCCCCCTCTTCCCCCCCTCTTCCCCCTCCCTCTTCCCCCCCTCTCTCCCCCTCTTCCCCCCACCTCTCTCCTCCTCTCCCCCCCCTCTCCTCCTCCCCCACTCTCGCCTCCTCCCCCACCTCTCTTCTTCCCCCCTTCTCCTCTTCCCCCCATTCTCCTCCTCCCCCCTTCTCCTCCTCCCCCCCTTCTCCTCCTCCCCCCTTCTCCTCCTCCCCCCCCTTCTCCTTCTCCCCTCCCCCTCGCTGTCAGAAACACAGACACTGACAGACAGAGAGTGAGACACACACACACAGATAGACAGAGAGATAGAGACACTGACAGAGATACACTGGGGGGGACCGTCCCAGCATGCTGTTGGAGGACTCCCGGTGCTGCAGTCAGTAAGTAGAAAATGTTTTATTTATTGATTTTTTACATTTTTTTTTTTGATTGACTTATTGGTTGATTTATTGATGTATTTATCATTTATTATTGATGATGGCTCTTTATTTGTAAAACTGAAGTGTTTAATGTTTGTAAACTTCCCTTTAAACCCTAGCACCCCCCCCCCCACCCCCTTTCCCTACGCCTAATTTGTAACCTGGCTCCTGATTTTCTAAAGTGTAGACAAGGTTTTTTCGAACGTACAAAAATCTTCACTTACTCCATTCTAAGTTAGTTTGGAGTAAGTTTTCACTGCCTAAACTTTGAAAACAGGCGTAAGTGGCCTGACACGCCCCCTTTTGAAAAATAAATTCTGTTCCAAAGTGAAACTGTTCTAACTGACTAGAACTGGAGCAAACTAAATGCCGAGAATTCAAATTTCTAAGATACTCCATTCTAAACCAGTTGCTCCAAAAAAACAGGAGCAACTCAGGCCGAAATTTGGCCCCTATGATTCTATCCTGGGGATGTAAAGAGAGGCTTTATAAATACAAGTTCTTTCTAATCCTTTAATATCCCTTATAACAATACATTCCAGGCTATTATATTTTCTAAACATTAAAGCTTTTTAAAATTACAAGTTTGAATTATTTTGGCGATGGCTCATTTCCGGATCAGAGCTGCAGTTCCTGAATAGAATGATTGAGCCATGCCAAGGGTATATTTTCCAATTGTTCCCTCCTGGTGTGGATCATTATCTGTGCGATGTGGAGATTGTAATCCCCGATTATGTGCTCCCAACAGGTGAGGTTTCACGCCAGGAGAGCACGATCGCAAAATTCACCCTTCATTATCTAACTTGGCACCTTGACCATATCCATTGTTATTCCGTTATGTCAATGGACCATCTCCATTATTACCTGACATTGAATAACACAGAGCTTAAAAAATTGTTAAGAAACTTACAAAAAGTCAAGTAGGGATTTTTAAAACTATTTTTAAAGATAGGCATTTTTTTCTATAACTTCGAATAGAGCAAATTTCAAAGACTCCACACCTGCGGCAAACCCTTCTTTGAATCAAGCATAGAAGTCCATGAACCCAATGTACGACACTCCTGATTTTCTGATCATTAAAATGGGAAATTGGGAGTGTCATGACTCAGGAGTACTGACCTCTGCATCCAAATGTTTTTTTGAATTAATTTGTTCATGGCATGTGGGTGTCACTGGCAAGGTCAGCCATCCCTAATTTCCCTTGGGATGGTCATGGTGAGCCACCTTCTTGAACCACTACAGTGCTGACTTTATCGTAGTGGCTTTCTCAGCCATTTTAGAGGGTACTTAAGATTCAATCACATTGCTGTGGGTCTGGAGTCACATATAGGCCAGACCAGGTAAGGGCAGCAGATTAGTGAACCAGATGGGTTTTTACAACAATCTGGTAGTTTTATGGTCACCATTACTGACACTAGCTTTTTAATTCCAAATGTGTTTAATTAACTGAATTTAAATTGTGCTAGCTGCCGTGGTGAGATTTGAACTTGTGTCTCTGGATTACTAGCACAGTAATATAACCACTATGCTATCATACCCTGTGTTCAGTGTTCCAGTCATGATAGACTTGGGATTGAAAGACTTACCTTAGTATATTTTGTAGCTGGTACTTCACATTCTGGCATTTAGAAAGTAGTTAGATATAGCAAAGTTTTGCTTTTCAAGCCAATTTCCAGCATGTTTTTCTTGTGTAATTAGCAAGTTACTGAAAGTAGATTACGTGTCCTATGAACTAAAACTGAAATCTTTATTCTTTGCCATGGTGTAGCCTAGCACTAATATTTATCCTCGATCATGAAAAGTTTCTTGCTGAAAAAAACAATTCTGCAAGGGCAGACAACTTTTTACAGGCTAAACAACAATCCCTATTTATGCACAATTAAAAATAATTCACAGAAACAAAAATAACTGGGAAGACATTAAGCAGTGAAAACAGTAACTTCTACTTCCATTCAACTGGGTAAAGAATCAATAGTTCTATTTATTTAGGGAACCATTTGAAAAAAATAACTGACCAAGGTGTTAGTGGGTGAACACGCCAGGGGTAATGCTGCAGGTTCGAGCTGTCGCCAGCAGATATCAGAAATTCAGGTGTCTGCTGCCCACAATTTTCTCACCATTAATTTCATTATGGAAGCAGACACTTCAGTGAGGCAATGGCTTGATATACAGGGATGTAACTCCAGTCAAGATTCTAATAAAGGTAGACAGGCAGAAGCACAGAGACAGGCATGTGCTTCTCAAGTCACCACCAGTTCCTTGGCATTACCCACCTTTGAGCAAAAAGCAGGAGAGGCACCAAAAAGTATGCAGCACCTCCACAGCTGGAATATAACAGGATGTTCCTTACACCGAAGCTTGGACCTTCTTGTTTTGCAACATGTCAAAATGGGTTCCAGCAGATTTGCAACCAGATCACCGGAAATCCTCCACACACCTATTCCTTCTAATAGGGCATCATTTGGGAGTAGTACGGGGGAAAAAAACACAAGTAGGAGAGGTTCTGATCATCTGCTGTCAGTTCAGGCAATGACCATCCAAGAGATGGTCTAACCACCTCCCCTTGACATTTAATGGCATTACCACCATCAAATCCCCATCACTAACAACCTGGGGCTCACCATTGACCAGAAACTTAACTGAACTTTCATCAATCCTCGGCACTTGCAACTTCTATCCAAAGTTCGTCCCTCACTACCCACACATTGCCGAACCACTTCGCAAGTTGCTGCACAATGACGTCCATTGGGAATGGACAGATTCCCAGGCTCAGGCATTCATCACGCTTAAAGAGAAAATCACATCCCCTCCTATCCTTGCGCACTTTGATACGAATGCCACTACGTACGTCACCACGGATATATCAGGCACCGTCTTGGGTGCTGTGCACTCGCAATGGATTGACGGCCTGGAACGCCCAGTCGCCTTCGCCTCTTGTACGCTCTTGTCCGCAGAACGTAAATAGTCTACAGGGGAAGGCGAAGCACTCGCTTGCATCTACACATGTGAATGCTGGAACATCTGCCTCTATGGCAGAAAATTTACCCTCCGTACGGATCACCAAGTGATAACTGCGCTAATCGCAACAACTGGATCTCGGCACAGACCACTACGAATCAGCTGTTGGTCAGATTGCCTTCATCAGTATAATTTTGATGTACAGTAAATTGCTGGCATCACAACCATGCTCAGCTGCTCGACACTTGTTTTGGACTCTGGTGCTGACTTGTTCACATATGACGATACATATGTCATGTCGATCATCACTCAGTCCATCAGAAACCTTGTCTCCTGCGACAAAGTCAAAACTGAATCACAGCATGATGCTACGCTCCAGCACATGTGCCACTTCCTCCAGACTGAGTGGCCTAAGCAAATTCCGGAAGAGCTGAAAACATTCCATAGACTTCGCGATGAATTTTCTGTTTGGAACAATGGCTGCGTAGCTCGTGATGATGGATCAGTAATTCCCAAGTCGCTTCAACTGTGCATTCTCTCATTGGCACATGATGACACTCTGGCATTGTCCACATGAAGCAGAGATGTCACGATTCAGTATGGTGGCCTGGGATTGACACTCGCATCGAGGAGTTTGTCTCACACTGCGAAGTATGCAGTCTGAGCGAAAAGGCCACAAACATCCGACCAGTGCCAATGAAGCCCATTTAATGACCACAAAGACCATGGTGACAACTTTAGTTGGATATCTTCAGTCCATTTGAAGCAGCTGCACAGCAACAGCAGTTCCTGCATTCCAAATGGCCAGAAATCGCTACAAGTTCAGTGACCTCATCAACAATTGTCACTATTCTGCAGCGTATGTTCACCTGCAGAGGTCATAATCACTGACAATGGATCACAGTTTGTGTCCGACCAGTTCGCAGATTTCCTTACTCATCATGTTATTGAGCATCGCCTTACTGCTCGGTACAATCCTCAAAGCAATGGAGGTGTTCAGCGATTTAACCGTGTCATCAAAGAGGGTTTGAAAGCCAACCTCGCAGTAGGCCAAACATTCGACGAAGCGGTTCAAACCATTCTCCGCACATACCGTTCGACAAAGCTAATGGGGAAGACACCTGCTGAGCTCATGTTCGGCGGAATCTATGCTGGCTAATGGACATTCTCAAACCCCCAGACAAACCTAGCGCAAAGATAACCACTCTCACATCCCAGATTTCGGAACAGCAATAAAAAGCGAAGTCATACACTAATACAAAACGATGTGCTCAAAAGCCCCAACTGAAGAACGGAGCTTGGGTCAGAGATAAGTGTCCAAACTATAGTCATAAGCGCGCATCTTCACTTCCGCCTCCAAAACAGATCAGGCCTTCACACCTACGAGCTCAATGATGACACTCGATGGAATGCTCATCGACTGATCCCAACTCACAGGCCAACAGACCAGCAGGATGGGACAGAGGCACCATTCTGTTTCCCAACTGAAAATCTCGATCAAACACCGCAAGCTCCATGCCGGTCTTAGCGTATTAGAATATTATCTCAAGGACTTTGTCTGCACATAGACTGTGGTTTTAAAAAGGGGGAAATATGTTGTATTCATACTCTCTTTGTTTGTTACAGCTCACAGGACAGGCATTAGGACCCTGCGGGAGCTATTCACAGTTGCTGGTTCATGCTGGTTTGGGGACACCATTTTGGGTTGTATAAAAGCACAGTTAAGTTAAGTTACATTACTCCTGGCTCAGTTTATCAATTATTTATGCATACACAACTGGTAACATACTAGCATGGATTGAGGATTGGTTAATAGATAAAAAAAAGAGAGTAAGAATAAATTGGTAATTTTACGGTTGGCAGACTGTAACTAGTGAGGTACAGCAAGGATCAGTGCTTGGGCCTCAGCTATTCACAATCTATATCAATTACAGAGGAAATTTATGAGGATGTTTCCTAGACTGGAGAATTGTAGCTATGAGGAAAGATTGGATAGGCTGGGTATGTTTTCTTTGGAGCTGAGGGAAGACCTTATTGAGATGTAGAAAATTATGAGGGGCCTAGGTAGAATGAATAGGAAGAACCTATTTACCTTAGCGGAGGGGTTAACAACCAGGTGGCATAGAGTTAAAATAATTGGTTGGAGATTTAGAGTGGATTTGAGAGGATTTTTTTCCACCCAGATGGTGGTGGGGATCTGGAACTCGCTGCCTGAAAGGGTGGTAGAGGCAGAAACAATCACCATATTTAAAAAGTACTTGGATGTGGACTTGAAATCTACAAGGCTACGGACCAAGATCTGTAAAGTGGGATTAGGCTGGATAGCTCTTTTTTGACTGGCGTGGATACGATGATTTCTATGATTCTATGGGCTAGACTTCCCACTAGGTGACCAAGGCTCAAAAAAATGGGCCTTGTTCCAGCGATGTGGGACATCTCAGCCTTGCTGATCGCTGGTACAAGGCCCATTTTTTTCTTTGCGATTTTTCACTCAGCCTTAGGCCGGTGATGTGGAATGGGCGATCTCATTTTTGGCGAAGTCACGTTCGCCCACCGAAAGAGGAAGTTAAAAAGCTTCCCTAGCAACGACCTTGTGCGCATGTGTGAGATTTTTTTTTCGCCCAACTGGTTTTATCGCATTTTGGGAGGTCGAGTCATCATATATGCTCAGAAGGTACAGGGTAGGATTAGAGAGAGAGGAGGGAGAAGCTGGATGGTTTGCGTGGTTTGAGTGGATATAATTTGGAGTGATTCTTATTGAAAACGTAATTTGGAGTGATTCTTAGTGAAAACATAAAATTAAAGTTAAATCTAATTAAAAATGAATATGGAGACTGAAACTGAGAGGAAAAGGGCCAAACCCTTTAGTGACGAGGCAAACAAGGCCCTGGTCAATGAGGTGCAGGCAAAGTGGGCCAAATTGACACGGGGTGTGCATGGCAAACCATCACCCCGTGTCTACCGTAAAATCTGGGTACAGATTTCAGCCGTGGTGTCTTCTGCATCCTTTGAGGCGAGGGGGGGAGACCAGTGCAGGAAACGCTGCAATAGCTTGGTGACTGCAGCAAGAGTAAGTTGCATTTTATATTTTTTATTTTACTGATTACATTTTATATTTTATTGATGCATGCAAATTTTTATTAGAGCAATGAATCTCCTAATTCTTGAATGTATTGGTTAAACCATGTTAACAGTAAGTTGCATTTTCTATTTCAAATTGTACATGTAATATGTGACTGATGCATGCATGCATGCAAATTCTTAATATTACAATGAATCTACTTCATTGAATTTAAGTTTGTCATTCGTAAATGTGTTACGTGAACCAGCAGCATGTAACATTTTAAACATTTTAAACTGTTGTGACCTCAAGATACTACCTAGTTCATTAGCTTATGTCATGCCATGCCATGCTCTTTTCTTGTTGCAGAAGAAGATATCAATCAACCACGCCGAGCAATGGCGGACAGGGGGCGGCATTGCTCAGCTCCAACCATTAGCCGCAATTGAGGAGCGTACGGCTGCGCTGGTTGGCTGTGAAAGCCATTCGGCCACCACCCGTGGTCTTGCCGAACCCAGCCATGCGTCTTGTGAGTAATTTGTAATTTGTCGAACTATATTAAAAACAGTATTAAAAACTTAAGTATTTATCTGATCTAATGTCCTGTAATTATAATGTAAAATGCAGTATACTTATAATGTGTTTATGATGTACTAATGATGTAATGTCATTTCATGCATGCATAAGAAGCAGAGCATATGAAGCAGGGATTGCAGCAGCTACAGCTTTCTGGGGTAGTGAAAACTATTGATTTGTAATGTCTCTTGGTAATATACACATTATGTTTTAATGAATGTCATCATTTCTGTTTTTTAGGTAAACCTGATGCACTGGTACAGGTGCAGTCAGCACCAGCACCGTCAACATCTCCATCGGTGGAGCAGGATGAACCTGATGAAATTGAGGAGCTTGAGGATCTATTTCCTCACCGAGAGGATGAGGAGGAACAGCAGGAGGATGAGGAGGAGCTGGAGCTCCTGCACAAAGCGCCTGTTGATGTGGTGGGGGCGGGGTGGGGTGGTGGTGGTGAACCTGCGGTCATCTCTATTGAGAGTGATGAGGCACCAGGACCATGCGGTGTGCAGCTGGCGATGCCAATGCGCAACATATTGCACACGCCAACCCCACGGAGGCCAGGTCAGCGAGGTGAGCAATCGCCTACCTCGGAAGGGCAGATGGAGTGCTTGATCTCCATGTGCAGGGAGACAGTCGCGATAGGTCCAGGGGTTCCACCAGTTCTCCGTGAACTTCTCCAACTGGTCTGTCATGCAAACTGAGTTAGCACGACAGACCTTGGAGGGGATCAGAGAGCAGACTGTTGCAACCAATGTCCTTCGGCATGAGTTGCTGGCTGGACACGGCGCTGCACCCCAAGTTGTCGTGTTGGGTCGAAGTGCAACCCCAAGCACACAAGCGAGTACGGAGGATACAGTTCTTCCTGACTCGGAAGACGAACATCGTCACGCTTCGTTTTCCACTCCCACACCACCACGGCAGGAAGTTTTGTCGTTGCCCGCTGCATGCCAGACTCCTCTCGGTCTGCAGGGACCAAAACGGGCGGAAGGTGCTAAAAAATGGGGTGGGAAAGGACCTGGAGGGAAACGTGGTCGCAGGTAGGCAGGGGGTTGTTTTCTAATTGTTTTCTATATCAGTGTTACATTTTTTAAAGTTCAATTGTTCATTACTGTATGGGGGGCGGGGGAGGGGGGGGTGCAGGGTCGGGGTAGAGAGGGCATTGAAAGAAAAATTTGTTGTGTTAAATAAAAATTTAACAAATGTTCTGCATTTGTTTTGCATTCTATTATTATAACAATAGTTTAATTAAGTTAAGCATTAATGCAAATGCCAGACCTATGCAGGCAAGGCAAAAACGTAACTCAACACAAATGCAACTTTTGGAGAACCTTAACTCTAAATGTAACTGTGACTATCCACAATGTAAGTTCAGGAAAAGCGTTCATAACTGAGCTGCTGATGCAACAGGTTATGAGCCGTGTAACTGCCACTGGGCACTGGTCTTGTGGGGGGGGGGGGGGGGGGGTGGCAGCATAGCCAGGTCGCCAGGCTGATTGGCCTCCCCTAGGTCCTCACCAGCCTCCTCTGCCACCTCTTCCTCCTCTTCATCATCGCCAGCTGGCTCTTCTGTCTCCCCTCCTTCGGGAGGTGGACCTGCAGCCCCATCTGGCATTAGTTGTCCTCTTCCTATAGCTAGGTTGACTGGGGGGGCAATACTGTGCGGTGAGGACAGGCTGGTGGAGGACCTTTGTCTTACGGATGTTTAGCGGATGTCAAGATCCACAGTGCGGCCCTGGACACCATGGACCACTTCCCATATCTCAGGAGCCTCCTATCAACAAGAGTAGACATCGATGACGAGATCCAGTGCGCCAGTGCAGCCTTCGGCCGCCTGAGGAAAAGGGTGTTTGAAGACCAGGCCCTCAAAACTGCCACCAAGCTCATGGTGTATAGAGCTGTATTAATACCTGCCCTTCTGTATGGCTCAGAGACATGGACCATGTACAGTAGACACCTCAAGTTGCTGGAGAAATATCACCAACGATGTCTCCGCCAGATCCGACAAATCCCCTGGGAGGACAGGCGCACCAACATCAGTGTCCTCATTCAGGCTAACATCCCCAGCATTGAAGCACTGACCACACTCGATCAGCTCCACTGGGCAGGCCACATAGTCTGCATGCCAGACACAAGACTCCCAAAGCAAGTGCTCTACTCGGAGCTCCCTCATGGGAAACGAGGCAAAGATGGGCAGCGGAAATGCTACAAGGACACCCTCAAAGCCTCCCTGATAAAGTGCAACATCCCCACTGACAGCTGGGAGTCCCTTGCCAAAGACTGCCCTAAGTGGAAGAAGTGCATCCGAGAGGACGCTGAGCACCTCGAGTCTCAATGCCGAGAGCATGCAGAAATCAAGTGCAGACAGCGGAAAGAGCGTGCAGAAAACCAGTCCCACCCACCCCTTCCCTCAACGACTATCTGTCCCACCTGTGACAGAGTCTGTGGCTTCCATATTGGACTGTTCAGCCACCAAAGAACTCACTTCAGGACTGGAAGCAAGTCTTCCTCAATTCCGAGGGACTGCCTATGGTGATGATGATAGCTAGGTTATGCAGCATGCAACACACCACAATAAACTCAGCAACCTGGTCAGTGTGGTACTGTAGGCTGCCACCAGAATGGTCCAGGCATCTGAAGTGCTGCTTTAGGACTCCAATTGTCTTTTTGACGATGTTGCGTGTCGCTATGTGGCTTTCATTCTAACGTTTCTCCGCTTCAGTGACGGGATTACGCAGTGGGGTCATCAGCCAACTGGCAAGGCCATATCCCTTATCCCCCAGCATTCAACCGTGACCTTCTGGCTGATTGACAAACAGGTCAGAGATAGCACTCTCACGTAGGATGTGCACATCATGAGTGCTGCCAGAAAATATAGTATTCATTGTCATGATTATTTGCTAATGGTCGACAACAAGCTGCACATTTAGAGAGTGGAATCCCTTTCTGTAACGAAGCACCTCCGCGTTCTTTAAGGGGACTTTCAGGGCAACATGCGTGCAGTCTATTGCTCCCTGCATCTTGGGGAAGTCTGCTATTCTCGAGAAACCCAAAGCCCTCCCGGTCTGTGCCTCCCTGGTCATAGGGAAGCATATAACGTCCATCCTGCAAGTGTAAAGGGCTTCGGTCACCTGCCGAATGCAGCAGTGTGTGGCGTGCTGAGAGATATGTCAGATGTCGCCAGCTGAAGCCTGAAAAGATCCCGATGCGTAGAAGGCTAGGGCTGCAGTAACCTTCACCTCAACGGAGAGTGCGGTTCTGATGGTGCTGGAAAGCTGAAGATCCCCCTTGAAGAACTGGCAAATCTCATCGAAGACCTCCTTCAGGAAGCGCAACCTCCTTAGACACGCTTTTTCAGACAAGTTGAGGTAAGATTACAATTCTTTGTACCTTCATTGGCTGTACACTCATCTCTGTTTCCTCTGTCTCTGTCTATGCATTTCTCTGCCACCTCTTCAATTGATCCTTTCAGAATCCAGCTTATGAGCAGTTACAAGTAATGGCACAGGAAGCATAGGCCCCATCACTCAATAATTATTTTCAATTACTATAAATGAACTTTTCACTAAAGAATGTGAATCTATTAAACTACTCTCTGTATACAAGCCCCAGTCTAACACTAGGCCCCCTTCAATATAAACAATTATTTTCAATAAGTATAAATGAACTTTTCACTAAAAAATGTCTAATCCACGAGGCTACTATTAGTAAAATTAAATATGATTAAAAATCTAAGTAGATCTATCTATACAGGACCCATAAATCACTCACAACCATCTAAGCACGATTTTTGGGCTGTCTCCCCCACTTCCGCTGATCTTCAAAATGGCGCCCTTAGTGCCCATTCCCTTCTGTAAGGCCCAGGAAAAGCAACTATTTCTCAGCGATGTTTTTGGCCTTCCATCAGCCCGACCTTGTGTCAACGATGTGCCGAAAGTTGGGATGGGCCTTGTGTGGGTGATCAGCTCGCCGATCAGTTCGGTGAAGTGAGCCGAAACTTGGGGGCCTATTTTTCCGGCGATATTTCTGGCCTAGTTTCCACTTTTTCCTCAAAATGGGCGATAGATGAAGTTCAGGGAGGTGCAGTGAGGAGCGAGCAGCGGCCTTTAAAGGCCCAGTGGCGGTCCCAGGTCAGCGGCAGTTCAGGGAGGAGCAGCGAGGAGCGAGCAGTGGCCTATAAAGGCCCAGTGGCGGTCCCAGGTCAGCGGCAGTTCAGGGAGGAGCAGCGAGGAGCGAGCAGTGGCCTATAAAGGCCCAGTGGCGGTCCCAGGTCAGCGGCAGTTCAGGGAGGAGCAGCGAGCTGCAGCTGCAGCGACGTCAAAAGTAAGAAAGAAGTAAAAGGTAATCGAAGTGTGACGTCACAGCCAAGAGGGTAAGTGATTGGCTGGTTAATTGGTGAGTAGTTTTTCTTTTTCTTTATCTTTTTTCTTGTCTTATCAGTAAGAAACCAATTAAGTTAATCTAAGGGTTAAGTCATGGCAGGAGAGCCCAGACCCGTGTCATGCTCCTCCTGTGGTATGGGGAAATCAGGGATACTACCAGTGTTTCTGACAACTACATACGCAGCAAGTGTATCCAGCTGCAGTTCCTGACAGACCACATTGCGGCACTGGAGCTGCGGGTGGATTCACTCTGGAGCATCCGCGATGCTGAGGATGTCGTGAATAGCATGTTTAGTGAGTTGGTCACACCGCATGTAAAGGTTACACAGACAGATAGGGAATGGATGACCATCAGCAGAGCAGTGGAAGGAAGGTAGTGCAGGGGTCCTCTGCGGTCATCTCCCTCCAAAACAGATACACGACCTTGGGTACTGTTGGGGGAGATGATTCATCAGGGGAAGCCAGCAGCAGACAAGTCCATGACACCCTGTGTGGCTCTACTGCACAGGAGGGCAGGAAAAAGAGTGGGAAAGCTATAGTGATAGGGGATTCTATGTAAGGGGAATAGATAAGCATTTTTGCGGCCGCAATCGAGACTCAAGGATGGTATGTTGCCTCCCTGGTGCAAAGGTCAAGGATGTCTCGGAGCGGCTGCAACGCATTCTGGAGGGGGAGGGTGAACAGCCAGCTGTCGTGGCACATATAGGTACCAAAGATATAGGTAAAAAATGGGATGAGGTCCTACAAGCTGAATTTAGGGAGCTAGGAGTTAAATTAAAAAGAAGGACCTCAAAAGTAGTAATTTTAGGATTGCTACCAGTGCCACGTGCTTATCAGAGTAGGAATTGCGGAATAGCTCAGATGAATACGTGGCTTGAGGAATGGTACAAGGGGGAGGGATTCAAATTCCTGGAACATTGGAACTGGTTCTGGGGGAGGTGGGACCAGTACAAACCAGACGGTTTGCACTTGGGCAGGACCGGAACCGATGTCCTACGCTAGTGCTGTTGGGGAGCGTTTAAACTAAAATGGCAGGGGGGTGGGAATCTATGCAGGGAGACAGAGGGAAGTAAAAAGGGGGCAGAAGCAAAAGGTAGGAAGGAGAAAAGCAAGAGTGGAGGGCAGAGAAATCAAGGGCAAAAATCAAAAAGGGCCACATTACAAAATAATGCAAAAAAGGACAAAGAGTGTTAAAAAAGCAAGCCTGAAGACTCTGAGCCTCAATGCGAGGAGCATTCATAATAAGGTGGATGAATTGACTGCGCAGATAGCTGTTAATGGGTATGATGTAATTGGGATTACAGAGACATGGCTCCAGAGTAACCAAGGCTGGGAACTCAACATCCAGGGGTATTCAATATTCAGGAAGGACAGACAGAAAGGAAAAGGGGGTGGGGTAGTGTTACTGGTTAAAGAGGAGATTAACGCAATAGTAAGGAAGGACATTAGTGTGGAATCTATATGGGTAGAGCTGCGAAACACCAAAGGGCAGAAAGCATTAGTGGGAGTTGTGTACAGATCACCAAACAGTAGTAGGGAGGTTGGGGATGGCATCAAACAGGAAATTAGGGATGTGTGCAATAAGGGTACAACAGTTATCATGGGTGACTTTAATCTACATATTGATTGGGCTAACCAAACTGGTAGCAATACTGTGGAGGAGGATCTCCTGGAGTGTATAAGAGACGGTTTTCAAGACCAAGATGTCGACAAACCAACAAGAGAGCAGGCCATCCTAGACTGGGCCTTGTGTAATGAGAGAGGATTAATTAGTAATCTGGTTGTGCAGGGCCCCTTGGGGAAGAGTGACCATAATATGGTAGAATTCTTCATTACGATGGAGAGTAACACAATTAATTCAGAGACTAGGGTCCTGAACTTAAAGAAAGGAAACTTTGACGGTATGAGACGTGAATTGGCTAGGATAGACTGGAGAATGATACTTAAAGGGTTGACGGTGGATAAGCAATGGCAGACATTTAAAGATCACATGGATGAACTACAACATTCGTACATCCCTGTGTGGCATAAGAATACAAAGGGGAAGGTGGCTCAACCGTGGCTAACAAGGGAAATTAGAAATGAGAAAAGTGTTAAATCTGAGGAAGCGGCATATAAATTGGCCAGAAAGAGCAGCAAACCTGAGGACTGGGAGAAATTTAGAATTCAGCAGAGGAGGACTAAGGGTTTAATTAGAAGAGGGAAAATAGAGTATGAGCGTAAGCTTGCAGGAAACATAAAAACTGGCTGCAAAAGCTTCCATAGATATGTGAAGAGAAAAAGATTAATGAAGACTAATGTAGGTCCCTTGCAGTCAGAATCAGGTGAATTCATAATGGGGAACAAGGAAATGGCAGACAAATTGAACAAATACTTTGGTTCTGTCTTCACTAAGGAAGACACGAATAACCTCCCGAAAATACTAGGGGACCGAGGGTCTAGCGAAAAGGGGGAACTGAGGGAAATCCTTATCAGTCAGGAAATGGTGTTAGGGAAATTGAAGGGACTGAAGGCCGATAAATCCCCAGGGCCTGATAGTCTGCATCCCAGAGTACTTAAGGAAGTGGCCCTAGAAATAGTAGATGCATTGGTGATCATTTTCCAACATTCCATGGACTCTGGATCAGTTCCTATGGATTGGAAGGTAGTTAATATAACCCCACTTTTAAAAAAAGAGGGAGAGAGAAAACAGAGAATTATAGCCTGACATCGGTGGTGGGGAAAATGCTGGACTCAATTATTAAAGATGTAATAGCAGCGCATCTGGAAACCAGTGATAGTATCGGACCAAGTCAGCATGGATTTATGAAAGCGAAATCATGCTTGACAAATCTTCTAGAGTTTTTTGAGGATGTAACTTGTAGAGTGGATAAGGGCGAACCAGTGGATGTGGCCTATTTGGACTTTCAAAAGGCTTTTGACAAGGTCCCACACAAGAGATTAGTGTGCAAAATTAAGGCACATGGTATTTGGGGTAATGTATTATGTGGATAGAGAACTGGTTGGCAGACAGGAAGCAAAGAGTGGAAATAAACGGGTCCTTTGCAGAATGGCAGGCAGTGACTAGTGGGGTGCCGCAGGGTTCAGTGTTGGGAGCCCAGCTATTTACAATATACGTTAATGATTTAGACGAAGGAATTGAAGGTAATATCTCCAAGTTTGCAGATGATGCTCAGCTGCGAACTCTGAGGAGAATGCTAAGAGGCTGTAGGGGGAGTTGGACAGGTTAGGTGAGTGGGCAAATGCATGGCAGATGCAGTATAATGTGGATAAATGTGAGGTTATCCACTTTGGTGGCAAGAACAGGAAGGCAAATTATTATCTGATTGGTGATAGATTAATAAAAGGGGAGGTGCAATGAGACCTGGCTGTCATTGAATATAGGCATGCAGGTACAGCAGGCTGTAAAGAAAGCAAATGTCATGCTGGCCTTCTAGCGAGGGAATTTGAGTATAGGAACAGGGAAGTCTTACTGCAGTTGTACAGGCCTTGGTGAGACCAACCTTGAGTATTGTGCGCAGTTTTGGTCTACTAATTTGAGGAAGGATGTGCTTGCTTTTGAGGGAATGCAGAGAAGGTTCACCAGACTGATTCCCAGGATGGCAGGACTGACATATGAGGAAAGATTGGATCGGCTAGGCTTATATTAAAGAATGAGAGGGGATCTCATAGAAACTGATAAAATTCTGATGGGATTGGACGGGTTAGATGCAGGTAGAATGTTCCCGATGTTGGGGAAGTCCAGAACTCAGGGTCACAGTCTAAAGATAAGAGGTAAGCCATATAGGACCGAGATGAGGAGAAACTTTTTCACCCAGAGAGTTGTGAACCTGTGGAATTCTCTGCCAAAGAAAGTTGTTGAGTCCAGTTGGTCGGACATATTCAAAAGGGAGTTAGATGTGGCCCTTACAGCTAAAGGGATCAGGGGGTATGGAGAGAAGGCAGGGGTGGGTTACTGAGGTTGCATGATCAGCCATGATCATATCGAAGGGCCGAATGGCCTGCGCCTGCACCTATTTTCTATGTTTCTATGTTTGGGCGATAGATGGGCCTTAGATGGGCGATGTGAAGCAGAAAGTTATGATTTAATGATTTGGATGAGGGAACCAAAGGTAATATATCCAAATTTGCTGATGATACAAAGCTAGATGGGAATGTCAGTTGGGAGGAGGATGCAAAGAGGCTTCAAGGGGATATTGACAGGCTAAATGTGTTGGCAAGAACATGGCAAATGGAATATAATGTGGAGAAATGTGAAGTTATCCACTTTGATAGAAAAAATAGAAAAGCAGAGTACGTTTTAAATGGTGAGAGTTTGTGAAATATTGGTGTTCAGAGGGACCTGGGTGTCCTTGTACATGAATCACTGCAAGTTAATGTTGTGTCTGAAGAAAGAGTCAGACTGAACACTGTGAGCTCAAAGTAAAGTGTGACCGTAGTCTTTTATTGCAGGTCTCCAGAGTGCCTCTCCAACCTCTGAAGCCTTCTTAAATACCTGTGCTCCCAAGGGATTATGGGATCCCTTGGGACTCCAGACGATGAGCCCTCTGGTGGCTGTACAGAATAAATACAAGTATACATATATAACAACACTCCCCCCCCCCCCCCCCAAGTCAATAGTGTAACTATTTACAATGTGAGTCGATTTGGGGCCCTTCTTCCTTCTTGCCCTGGTTGATTGTCTTGGTGTGAAAGCTGGTGTTGTTGAATCATTTGTTGGGCCCTCGCTGGGCTGCTGTGTTGCTGGGCTGCGGTGGATGATGGGTTCTGCTTCGTGGTCAACCGTGGTGCCGGTTGCCACTGGTGTGAATGTTGGGGGATCAAAAAAGGTAGGATCTAAGGTGGGTTGCTCAGAATAGTTCGTGAATCTGAGTTTGATTTGGTCCAAGTGTTTCCGGTGAATGAGTCCATTTGAAAGTTTGACCCGAAACACCCTGCTCCCTTCTTTGGCCATGACAGTGCCGGGAAGCCACATGGGACCTTGCCCATAATTCAATACAAATACAGGATCATTGATTTTAATCTTGCGTGACATATTTGCGCTATCATGGTATGCACTTTGTTGAAGCCGCCTGCTCTCTACCTGTTCATGTAGATCAGTGTGAACTAACGAGAGCCTTGTCTTAAATGCTCTTTTCATGAGCAGTTCAGCAGGTGGGATCCCAGTGAGTGAGTGGGGTCTCGTGTGGTAGCTAAGCAGGACTCAGGATAGGCGATTCTGCAATGAGCCTTCAGTTACCCTCGTCAAGCCTTGCTTGATGGTTTGTACTGCTCTCTCTGCCTGACCATTGGACGCTGGTTTAAACGGGGCAGATATGACATGTTTGATCCCGTTATAGGTCATGAATTCTTTGGACTCAGCACTGGTAAAACATGGCCCGTTGTCGCTCACCAGGACATCAGGTAGGCTGTGTGTGGCAAACATGGCCCGCAGGCTTTCAGTAGTGGTAGCCTACGTGCTAGCCGACATTATCTCACATTCAATCCACTTGGAGTACACGTCTACAACCACAAGGAACATTTTACCCAAGAACGGGCCTGCATATTCGACGTGTACCCTAGACCAGGGATTGGAGGGCCAAGACCATAAACTTAGTGGCACCTCCCTGGTATATTGCTTAACTGCGAGCATGTATTACATCTGTGAACGCAGGATTCTAAATCCGCATCGATACCGGGCCACCACACGTGGGATCTGGCTATCGCTTTCATCATTACGGTGCCTGGGTGGGTACTATGGAGGTCATTGATAAAGGTGTCTCTGCCCTTCTTGTGGACCACTACTCAATTGCCCCACAGAAGGCAGTCTGCTTGTATAGACATTTCATCTTTGCACCACTGGAATGGCTTTATCTCTTCCTGCATTTGCACGGGGACACTGGACCAGCTCCCGTGAAGCACACAGCTTTTGACTAGAGCTAATAAGGGGACTGCTTCATTAGCGGAGACGTTATGAATGGACTTAACACTGCAATCATCAGCGAATATCCCCACTTCTGACCTTTTGAAGGAGGGAGGATCATTGATGAAGCAGCTGAAGCTTGTTGGGCCTAGGACACAGCCCTGAGGAACTCCTGCAGCGATGTCCTAATAGGAATTTGAGGAATGGAATTGTATAAATCTGGTAATTTAGTGGATGGCACTAGGAAAAAATGACCATGAAAGTTGCTGGATTGTTGTAAAAGCACAAATGGTTCGCGAATATCGTTCAACTAAAGGAGTCTGGCTTATATGTGACTCCAATCCCACACTATGTGTTTGACTCTCAATGCCCTCATGGCAACTAGGGTAGACAGTGTTGCCCACATTCCAAGAGCCAATTAGAAATAAAAGCTATCATGTTGATGGTATTTTGTCAGAAATTGACAATTGCTCCTAAAAAGCTGAAAATTCTGAAAAAATAAATGAACCTGGCATTGCCATCAATCTTTCATCACTGAGTTACCTTCCCTCAACATGTTTCTGCCTTTAACATTATGTTCTCAATCTCCCATCTTTCCCACAGAGCGTTTCTATCATTATTTGCACCAATGAACAGTATGAACTACTTTTGTGTCAGCTAAGAATGCTGGGATAGTCCTGTCCCTATAGCAGCTGCAATGAAATCAAGAGACAGTCGAAGTGGCAATAAATGCAAAGGTAGAGAGCAGGTAGGTGGAGAGTCAGAAGCAATGATGTGCAGATGAGGGGGAAGAATGGGGAGATGTATACAGAAGAGGGATCAGAGATGGAAATAGAGATATTAAGCAAGGAATGGAGGTGGGCAGGGTTGTATTCCAGAAAGCTGAGGTGTGACCTAATAGAGGTCTTTATAATTATGAAAGTTTTTGATAGAGTGGATACAGAGAGAATATTTCCACTTGTGGGAAAGAGCATAACTAGAGGCCATCAATATAAGATAGTCACCAAGAAATCCAATAGGAAATTCAGAAGAAACTGGAGTGGTTGGGTGGAATGGCCTGTTTCTTTGTGGTATATCCTATGTAATCCTAATAATAGGCACCCGAGGTATGGAAAGTGGTCTACATTGTCCAGGACCGCGCTGTGGATCTTGATGACCAGGGGACAGTGCTGTGTGGCTGAATCAGGTTGGTGGAGAACCTTTGTCTTACAGATGTTTAGCTTAATGTTAATGCTTTCGTACGCCTCGGTGAAGATGTTAACTATAACTTGGAGTTCAGCCTCTGAATGTGCGCAGGCGCAAGCATTGTCCGTGTACTGTAGCTCGACGACAGAGGATAGGACAGTCTTGAATCTGGCCTGGAGGTGACGAAGGTTGAACAGGTTCCCACTGGTTCTATAGTTTAGTTCCACTCCAGCAGGGAGCTTGTTGAGTGTGAGGTGGAGCATTGCAGCGAAGAAGATCGAGAAGAGGGTTGGGGCAATAACGCAGCCCTGCTTGACTCCGGTCCAGATATGGATTGGGTCTGTGGTGGATCCATTGGTGAGGATCACGGCTTGCATGTTGTCGTGGAGCAGGTGACAAACGTGAGGATGGTGATGAACTTTTGGGGGCAGCCGAAATAGAGGAGGATGTTCCATAGTCCCTCGCGGTTAACAGTGTCAAAGGCCATTGTAAGGTCAAAGAAGGCCATGTACAAGGGTTGGTGCTGTTCCCTGCATTTCTCTTGCAGTTGTCACAAGGGCAGACATCGACGACGAGGTTCAACACCGCCTCCAGTGCGCCTGCGTAGCCTTCGGCCGTCTGAGGAAGAGAATGTTCGAAGATCAGGCCCTCAAATCTGGCACGATGCATGGTCTACAGGGCTGTAGTGATATCCGCCCTCCTGTATGGCTCAGAGACATAGACCATATACAGTAGCCACCTCAAATCGCTGGAGAAATACCACCAACAATGTTTCCGCAAGAACCTGCAAATCCCCTGGGATGACAGATGCACCAATGTTAGTGTTCTCGATCAGGCCAACATCCCCAGCATCGAAGTACTGACCACACTCGACCAGCTCCATTGGGTGGGCCACATTGTTCACATGCCCGACACAAGTCTCCCAAAGCAAGCGCTCTACTCAGAACTCCTACACTGCAAGCAAGCCCCAGGTGGGCAGAGGAAATGTTTCAAGGGCACCCTCAAAGCCTCCTTAATAAAGTGCAACATCCCCACTGACACCTGGGAGTCCCTGGCTAAAGACCACCCTAAGTGGAGGAAGAGCATCTGGGAGGGCGCTGAACACCTAAGTCTCGTTGCCGAGAGCATGCAGAAAACAAGCGCAGGCAGTGGAAGGAGCGTGCGGCAAACCAGACTCCCCAACCCCCTTTCCTTCAATGACTATCTGTCCCACCTGTGACGGAGACAGTAATTCCCATATTGGACTGTACAGTCACCTGAGAACTCACTTTTAGAGTGGAAGCAAGTCTTCCTCAATTTCGAGGGACTGCCTATGATGATGATACGTAATCCTATGTGTGCAAGAGACCATCCATTGTGACCAAGTGGGCATGGTTGGAGATCGCCCAGGAGGTTAGCAGCAGAGGTGTTGTTAGCCATTCCTGGATTCAATGCCGCAAAAGATTTAATGATCTCATGAGGAAAGGTGAGTGCAATGTCACATTTAATTACATCCTGATGTGCGTGTCACTCCAACCTTGTCTCTCTGCCTTTCCAAGCCTACTCCTACACATCAATCCTCACACCAACCTACCTTGCAAGGTGCAACCAACCCTCACTCTCTATGAAACTACTCACAACCCCATCTGACTAACCACCACTGATAATCACCCTCATCCTAATGCAATCAATCATAAGAAATAACGCCACAGAAGGAGGCTATTTGGCAAAGTCACATCACTCCCTCATAGTCACCCTCCACAGATGTTACCCATCCATCCCTCACACTCATTCCTCACTCATAAGTGTCATGTATGCAACCACAATGTAACACCATTGTATTACTGTATACATTCAACCTAGATGCACACTTTGACCACAAGGGGTGAACTTGTGGGCGATACTCCTTACCTGATCACACAGGTATAAAAAGGGAGATCCCATGCAGGGTCATTGTCTTTGGAATCCTGTGAATAAAGAGTTAAGGTCGCAGAGTGACCTTGTTCCCAGAATGTGCCTCATGTGGTTTCATACTGTTGAGTAAGGACTTTACATTGGTGACGAGAAAGGGGAATTCACGACCCACGAGAATGGCCACCGGTAGCACAGAGGAACGGTACTGTGTTGGGGAAGACTGGGACGATATTGTTGAGAGGCTTCAGCAAAGATTCGTTATGAAAGAATGGCTGGGGGATGCAGCGGCCGACAAGTGAAGGGCTCATCTTTTGACCAGCTGCGGACCAAAGACTTACGCGCTCATGAAGGACTTACTAGCACTTGAAAAGCCGGCGGACAAAACCTTTGAAGAACTTAGCAAATTGATCGGGGAGCACCTCAAACCGGCGAGTAGCATACATATGGCCCGACACAGATTCTACACCCACCGACTTCAGGAAGGACAGAGCATACCGGACTTCGTAGCGGACCTCCGGCGTTTGGCCAGCCTTTGTAAGTTCACAGACACCTGCAGGGTGGGAGATACTAAGGGACTTCTTTATCGAGGGCATCGGTCATGCGGGAATTTCCCGCAAATTAATTGAGACCAAGGATTTGACCATTGAAGCGGCGGCGTTGATGGCTCAAACTTTCATGGTGGGGAGGAAGAGACGAAAATAATATACGCGCGCAATTCTGCCTCTAACGCGGCGATGGATCAGGGAGTCAACATCATTAATGCGACTCAGAGCCCCGCAGGCAGGCAGGGGCAGTCCGAAGCAATAGACCCCAGAGCAGAACTTCAACACAGACAATGGCAGGCTGAACGGACATTCTCGCCATCACAGTGGACAATGTGGCCCGGGATGGGGCCATTGACACCTGCTAATAGGGTACTTAAGAGCAGTCAAAAGGACAGTCAGCGCGGAATGCCTGGCCATAGTTCCCTTGTTCGCAACAATGGAAACTTTAACTCATGCTGGAGGTGTGGGGGAAAACACTCAGCTAGATCTTGCAGATTTCAACAGTTTGTCTGCAGGAACTGCAATCTCAATGGCCACTTAGCTTGAATGTGCAGGAAGTCTGCAACCAGACTAATATATGAGGCGGATGGACCAGAAGAGGGTTCTTTGAGGCAGGATGACTTTTGGGGCAAATCGATGGACGCCGAGGTTCAGCAGGTCCATGTGGCGAATATTCACAGTTCATACACCAAAACGCCACCAATGATGATGAGGGTTTTATTAAACGGTATCACTGCATGCATGGAGCTGGACACTGGGGCCAGCCAGTCACTCATGGGCGTTCAGCAACTTAAAGCCAGTAGACCCAAATTAGCATGTATTGAGACACAATTACGGACGTACACTAAAGAAATCATTCCGGTGCTAGGCAGTGCAATGTTGGCTGTCACACATAATGGGTTAGTGAATTGGCTGCTGCTCTGGATTGACCCAGTCAATGGCCCCGCACTGTTGGGGAGGAGCTGGTTAGCCGAGATGAACTGGAAATGGGGGAATGTTCACGCAATGTCATCTGTGGAGCGAAGTTCGTGCTCACAAGTCCTACAACAATTCGATTTACGATTTCAACCTGACGTCGGGACTTTCAAAAGCATTAAAGTAAGGATACACAGGCCAGTGCACCACAAAGCCAGAGCGGTACCGTATGTGATGCGGGAAAAGATCAAGAGCGAATTGGACAGGCTGTTGAGAGAGGGCATCATCGCGCTGTTGAATTCAGCAACTGGGCGAGCCCCATCGTTCCCGTCCTAAAAGCGGATGACTCTGTCAGGATCTGTGGCGACTACAAGGCCACCGTCAATCGGGTGTACCTACAAGATCAATACCCGCTCCTGAGAGCGGAGGACCACTTCGCCACGCTGGCAGGCGGCAAGCTGTTCACCAAGTTGGACCTCACTTCAGCCTATATGACCCAGGAACTGGCCGACGAATCTAAACCACCATCACCACGCACAAGGGACTGTTCGTCTATAACAAATGCCTATTTGGCATTCGATCAGCGGCTGCGATTTTTCAATGAAACATAGAAAGCCTGCTTAAATCCATTCCTGGAACGATCGTATTCCAGGATGACATCCTCATCACGGGTCGAGACACCGAGGAATACTTCCACAACCTGGAGGAGGTGCTATGCTGACTGGACCGGGTAGGCCTGCGACTCAAGAAGTCAAAATGTGCGTTTTTAGCTCCTGAGATTGAGTTTCTAGGCAGGAGGGTTGCTACAGATTGCATTCGGCCCACCGACGAGCACCCAGGCTCTGCAACACATCGGAGTTGCATTAATTCCTGGGACTGTTGAACTATTTCAGGAACTTTCTGCCGAACTTAAGCATGTTGTTGGAGCCATTACACATACTCCTGCGTAAGGGTTGTGATTGGTTTTGGGGGGACTGTCAGGAACGGGCTTTTGATCGGGTGCGAAACCTACTGTGTTCAAACAAGTTGTTGACCCTGTACGACCCGTGTAACAAATTGGTTCTGACATGTGATGCATCGTCCCATGGGGTTGGGTGCGTGTTGCAGCAGGGCAATGCTTAGGGTCAACTACAAATTGTGGCTTACGCCTCCAGGTCACTCTCTCAAGCAAAACGGGGATATGGGATGATCGAGAAGGAAGCACTTGCATGTGTCTATGGTGTAAAAAAAAATGCATCAGTACCTCTTTGGTAGGAAATTTGAATTAGAGACGGACCACAAGCCATTAACATCCCTGTTGTCAGACAGCAAGGCTATCAATGCCAAAACATCAGCTCGCATACGCTGGCTGCTTGACTACTCCATCCGGCACCGGCCTGGCACTGAAAATTGCGCTGACGTGCTCAGCAGGCTTCCACTGGCCACCACTGAGGGGGCAGCGGAGCAAAGCGCTGAGATGGTTATGGCTGTCGATGCCTTTGACAGTGCAGGCTCCCCCATCACAGCCCACCAGATCAAAATCTGGACAAACAGAGATCCCCTCCTATCCCTGATTAAGAAATGTGTCCTGACTGGGGATTGGGTGCCCGCACACAGAGCATGCCCTGAGACCGTTCTACAGACAGATAGATGAGCTCTCCATCCAAGCCGACTGCCTACTATGGGGCAGCCGGGTAGTTATGGCCCAGAAGGGCAGGGAGGCATTAATCAGGGAACTCCACAGCGAGCACCCGGACATTGTGCTGATGAAGGCCATTGCCCGGTCACATGTTTGGTGGCCTGGAATTGATTCAGACCTGGAACACTGTGTTCGCAGGTGCACGACGTGTGCCCAGCTGGGTAATGCCCCCAGGGAGGCCCTGCTCAGCCTGTGGCCCTGGCCTACCAGGCCATGGTCACGCATTCATGTTGACTACGCGGGCCCATTCATGGATAAGATGTTCCTTATTGTGGTAGATGCGTACTCAAAATGGATCGAGTGCATCATTCTAAATTCATGCACATCATCCACCACCGTGGAAAGCCTACGTGCGATCTTTGCAACCCATGGCTTGCCGGACATCCTGGTTAGTGATAATGGCCCATGTTTCACAAGCTACGAATTCCGAGAGTTTATGTCAGGCAATGGCATCAACCACGTCAGGACTGCGCCGTTCAAGCTGGCCTCCAATGGCCAGGTGGAACGTGCAGTCCAAATCATTAAGCAAGGTATGCTCAGGATTCAAGGACCCTCCCTACAATGCCACCTATCGCGTCTCCTGCTGGCCTATAGATCCCGGCCGCACTCGCTCACGGGGTCCCGCCCGCAGAGCTACTAATGAAACGGACACTCAAAACTCGGTTGTCCCTCATTCACCCAGTCCTGACCGACATAGTTGAGGGCAAGCGCAAGTCACAAAACGAGTACCATGAACTTAATGCAAGGGGGAGATGTATAGAAATAAATGATCCTGTATTCATCCTCAATCACACCATGGGGCCCAAATGGCTTGAGGGCACTGTAATTGACAAAGAGGGGAATAGGGTCATCGTGGTAAAAGTCAACAATGGTCAGATATGCCGTAAGCATCTGGACCAAATAAAAAAAAGGTTCAGCATCGACACGCAGGAACCTAAAGAAGACCATGAGCTGGAGCTCACAACACCGCCAGTGAACGAGCAACAAGAGCAATCAGAAGAATGCACAGTCCCTGCGGTCAGCCCGGACAGGCCGGAATCACCACAGGTGACAGACACTCACATCAATGTCCAACAACCAGAGCCCCAACTGCAGCGCTCCACGAGGGAACGTAGACCACCTGAAAGACTAAACCTATGATTCCAAATAAGACTTTGTGGGGGGAGGTGATGTCATGTATGTAACTACAATGTAACACCACAGTATTACTGTATACACTCAACCTATATGCACACCTTGACCACAAGGAGTGGACTTGTGGTAGATACTCCTTACCTGATCATACAGGTAAAAAAAGGGAGGTCCCACGCAGGGTCATCGTCTTTGGAGTCCTGTGAATAAAGATTTAAGGTCTCCGAGTGACCTTGTCCCCAGAATGTGCCTCATGTGGTTTCATACTGTTGAGTAAGGACTTTACAATGAGAACATAAAAACATAAGAAATATGAGCAGGAGTGGACCATACGGCCCCTCAATCCTGCTCTGCCATTTAATACGATCATGGCAGATCTGATCATGGACTCAGGTCCACTTCCTTGCCCTCTCCCCATAACCTTTTATTCCCTAATCCGTTAAGAAACTGTCTATCTCGCACTCAAAGTTCTCTTCTTTTGCTCCTTGCAGGAGAAGAGCATGCAAAACATCCAAGAGAGGCAAAGAACCAGAGGTGGTCCTCCAATTTGCAGCACATTGATTCCAGCAGAGGAGGAGGCACTTCAAATAAGTCGGGTTGCAGAGCCTCTGACAGTGGGAGATGGAGAGAGGGGGACCTCCCAGCACCTGGTAACAGAAGTATAGCTCATATAGTCACGTGGCATAAAAAAGTCACCCATCTGCTGACTGATGTCAGCAGCCAGTGAAATGTCATCATGTGCATAATGGCAATGTTACACATTCTTATCATGACTTCTACTTCATCTCTTTACTCTCCCACAGGTCCATCAAATGCAACCCCCCACCCCACCCCAAAGAAGGAGAATGATTCCTCAGAGGAAGCTCCACTTTCTGAGGTGCAGATACGTGCACGTCAGTGGGTCCATCTAGACATAGAGTAGTGATGTCAACTGGTTTCCCACACATCACAAGTGAGCAAGAGCAGATGGTGGAGTCAGGGACAGCAGTGGAGAGTGCTCTCCGGAGGGAGCAGGATGCTCCAAGTTCTGTTCAGCTGGGTGCAGATGCTAAACCGTGGGGCCATCGACAAATAATTTGATCTTGGAAGAGCAGAAACAAATGCACAAGGCTCTGGCAGCTTTACCAGCCACAACGTGCATGGTTGTAGAGAATGGAGAAGTCCATCTCTAACATGAGCAGCACCATAGCACAGGCGATGGCGACAATGTGCTGTTCCATGGAAAGGATGGCCACCTGCATGGAGCAGCAAATGTTCCAGTCAAATGAGAACATGCTTGCTGTGAACAACAGATTGCAGACTCTCATTGACTTCACCTCTACGAGAGATACCAACATAGACTTGGGCATTTATCACCCTGCTGATGTGCAGCAAGGTGCTGTCCTTTGCTAGCAGAGAATTGTGGGTGACCCATGAGAAGGATGATGGTGAGAGGGGACATGGGAGTAGGGGCTCTGCTCAAAGCGCTCCACTTCTCATCACCCTCAGTCAGAGCCCCACATGGTACCTCAGATCCCGATGGCTGAGTCTTCCCCTGCACAGTTGTAGGAGGAGCAGTCTTTGGCGGGGCCCACACAGGTCCCAACATTGTTGAGGAGAAGGCTGCTGTTATGGTTGCTGCTTCTGCTGGTGTGGCTGGTGTTGTTGGTGCTGAGGCTCATCTTGGTCCGACTCTGAGGTCCAAAGTGAGACAGCATAAGCGGCACCCATGCTGATCTAATAGATGGCAGATAAAGTGGAAATCAGAGGCACAGTCCACCGATGTAGTGAGTGACTTGAAATGTGGTGAGAGTGGCTTCCAAGGTTGCAGTAATCACCTGCAAACTCCTGAGAGCAAAATCTCTGCACAAAATGGTGTCAGCAAAAGCCTTTCGCTTAGGCAAGATAACAGATGTAAGGTGTGAGTGTTTATGTGCTTTTTCCAGCTGTCACTTAATGAACTCGCACAATGGCCACTGAGCTCTCGCCTTCCCTTCACTGGCGAGGTTCCCGAGGTCCGTGAATCCTGTGCCCAACCAGTTAAAGTTGAAACCTCACGTTAAATAGGCTATTAAGGGTTTCAAAACAAGCAGTTAATGAACCCAATGAGGTCGCCTGCCTTTCCCGAGCAGGTCGGTGGAATGCTTCTAAACACGCCCAAGTTAAATGCGGAAGTCGGCTGGTTCCCGACACGCTGTCAATTTCAGCACTTTTAGCTGCCGACCTGCTCCCAAACCCACACACTCTGCAATGTAAAAATTCTGGCTATGGAGTGGGCTGAGGATAGGATTCCAGTGGTACAGTGTGAGATGCTCAAAGACACAGGGCCAATAAATGCAGGTAGCCAGACAGGGGTTCCCAGTGGGCCCATGAAAGGAAATATTTTGCCCACAAAGTCCTTGTACAACCCCTTATTTCTATCTCTAATCTCTGCATGTCTCTCCATTCTTTCCCCCCCCCCCCCCCAATCCCTTTTGCTGGAATGTCTGTCTTTGAGCCCGTTATTTTCAAAACTGTGGGAAAAGATTCTCTGAAGTTATTTTTCAAATCTCTATTAAGTAAGATAATATCATCAAAATAGTAATATGCTGCTGATGATCTAAGCTACTAAAAACTTAATCGTAGTCCAATGGATAAAAGCATTATCTGTATATAGTACAGCAGTGGTCCCCGAAGCCCAAGCAACACATATGTGTTTGTATAACTTATTTGTTGCTTTGTCCTGTTTGAATCTTGTGAGCTTAGAGGTTTGCAGCCTAGTGGGCTGTTCTTAGTGCTGATGCCTTGTTGGTGGATAAATCCTAAAACAGATCAAGAGCTTCAGTATCAGTAACTTGAGATATATGCAGATTCATGGGAACATGCACATAAAGCTTGATATGCGTGCCCCGAGATGATAAAGCTTGCACTCCTCTGCCAAGGTACAGGGCCACACACAAGGTTGTGGATATGATTCCCAGTCTATGCTGTATGCTGGTCAAGGGAGGACAGAAATCAGCCTGGGTTTTTGCTGCTGTTGCTATGCAGTGGCCCATGTGGGACGTATCCTTGTGTGGAGATCACGTGAGAACAGAATGGGCACTAGGCTGTAATGTGCTCCACGCTGAGCAGCCTGCCAACATTCAATGTCTATTGAAGAATGACCACTTGATGAGGTATGGGAGAATACCCAATGACAATGGAACTGTATTCCAGCAAAAGTCAAAAATTGAAAAAATGGATTATGTACTTTTTGACTGTGAGCCAGTTCATCTGATCCAGTTCTCTTTAGCTTCCTAGCAGATGTCACGGCTTGCCAGTGATGCATCAGTTGCTTTGCTATCCAAATGCTAAATGATAGACGTTTTTAGCTGGGAAATGGAAAAAAAAACGATTAAAGCAGAGCAGCGCTAACAGCTCTATTTCATGTTTTCTGTCCTATGAGCAAAGAATGCATTAGCACTAATATACTGCCATTATTTTAACATCTATTGGTTAATAATGATTCTTAAGGGGACATGCTGCACCCTTTGGGGCTCAATTTTCCACAGTTATCTGTGCCATTATTTTGGCATGTGCTGCTTTTTTTGGCCTAAATTAAAATACCCAAATTTCCCCAAAGTTTCTGCGCCAGCGTAACTCAGTTAGTTAAGATTTTTTTAGTTTAGTATTTTTTTGCCAGTTTTTCAGATTTATGCAAGTTTGGCCAACTTACATTTTTCCTGACCAATTCAAAAAAAACCTTCTGGGCACTTAAGAAAAACCAGCGGACATTAAAAAATTGGCGCAGAAAGATGCCATTGTTTTTATGTGAAGTTTTGGAGGGAGTCAAAAAGACATTAAATATGCATCAAGCTTAATTTGTTCAAACTTAAAACGGAGAACCTGGAAGTCTAATGCAATTCTTTAATTTTTGATTTTTTCAAAGTACCACGCTACCGCCGAAAGTCTCCTCACCGGGCTAGAGGGTCGGAGCGTCAGCCGGCAGAATTGTTTCCTCGCCCGGACACAGGGGCTCAGCTTCAAAAGAAGTCCGGGGGGGGTGCGGAAGCCAAACTGAAGGCATGAGAAGCTTTACACTATGCAGCAGCTTGAAAAGAAGCCCGGGGGGGTGGGGGGAGGGGGCGGCGATGTTTGCCGAGCCCCTGTGTCTGGGCGAGGGAACAATTCTGCCGGCTAACCCTCAAGCTCGGTGAGGAGACGTTCGGTCGGTAGTTTGAAAAAAATATAAAATGAAAGAATTGCATTAGACTTTGTTGCTCCAAATGTCCTCATTGAATGCCAAGCTTCCCGTTCCAAGCAAACCTATTGCTCAAATCAGGATGTGGTCCAAACTAGGGCGTTGTGTTATAATTTGCAGAATTTCAGGCCAACCCTGACAATGCAGAAGATGATTCAGATGAGGACGAGCCTGAAGAGGAGAATATCTTCCAATCCCACCTGCCAGAGCAAGAGCATGGGAGTGAGGGGGAGGGGCAGGGGATGGATGAAGCCCCCACTGTTGTACTTGCTTTGGAGAAGGTGCAGGTGCTGCCCATTGAGGAGTTAGCTCCTTCCCTGAGTAGTGGTTTGAGTGTTGATGGGACATTCCATGGTTTCCCACCATCCGAGGCTGCGGGTCCCACTGGGATGCAGCAAGGCACACCCAGGGTCCCACCATCCGAGGCTGCGGGTCCCACTGGGATGAAGCAAGGCACACCCAGGGTCCCACCATCCGAGGCTGCGGGTCCCACTGGGATGCAGCAAGGCACACCCAGGGTCCCACCATCCGAGGCTGCGGGTCCCACTGGGATGAAGCAAGGCACACCCAGGGTCCCACCATCCGAGGCTGCGGGTCCCACTGTGATGAAGCAAGGCACACCCAGGGTCGCACCATCCGAGGCTGCAGGTCCCACTGGGATGAAGCAAGGCACACCCAGGGTCCCACCATCCGAGGCTGTGGGTCCCACTGGGATGAAGCAAGGCACACCCAGGGTCCCACCATCCGAGGCTGCGGGTCTCACTGGGATGCTGCGAGCCACATCCAGGGTGAGGAGGGGAAAGAGAGCTCGACCGTGCTCTCTTGAGGTGCAATATCTCACAGATGTCGTTCAGATGATGGCAATGAGTGCGGAGAGCATTGATCTTACCTGATCATTCCTGGACATCATCAGTGGGGTGGGTGATCAAGTGTCGGGACTGTCGGGAAAAGTAACAACACTTACAAGAGAAATGGGAACACTGTCCGGGAACATGAGGGAGGGAACGTCATAGGCAGCTGATACAAAATTGGTGCACATGAGGGACAGAATGTCGCAGGTAGCTGATACACTGTCATTGAACATGAGGGAGGGAATGTTGCAGGTAGTTGACGCACTTTTGTTCAACATGAGGGAGGGCATGTCACAGGTAGGTGAGAAACTGTCGTGGAACACAAGGGAGGGAATGCTGGAGGTTGTTGAGACACTGTCAGGGCACATGAGGGAGGAAATGTTGGAGTTAGCTGCTGCAATAAGGGAACACGCCCAGATCTCACGCCCATTGACAGAATCAGCTGCCACTCCCACTCCAATCCCTAGACCAGCCTCTCAAGAGGCCCAAGTCGGTCCTTCCACTTTACCGGCTGCATCCGCCCCTCCCCCCTGCATCAAGCAATGCTCATTACTCGAGATGTTTGAAAGAATAAACTTGGTACCAACCCGAGAAATGGTGCGCCACCGCTTGTGGGCAGGGGTGGTGGAGTCACCAAGACCAAGTGTAGCAGGCGATCTTAGAATAAGGTGGAAAAGAGATGGGTGCAGTCTTTCTTTGCTGCTGTTGTTGTCGTTGTTGTTATTGTTGTTGTTACTGTTGTAACTGTTCTCAAATTAAAAGTTTTTTGTAAGTTATATAAATTTAGAAGTTTGAAAGTTTGTAAGTGATCTTAAATGAAAAGTTTAAAGTTTGATACAAGAATATTTTTATTAAAGTAAAGTTAAGAATGAACAAATGTTTGTTAAACTTTTGAATAAAATATATTTTAAATTATAATTGAATAATTTACATTATTTATTCCATTATTAACACAACTTTTGGAACTCAAGAAGAATCATCAAACAGGAAATTAGAGATGCATGTAGCAAGGGTACTATAGTAATCGTAGGTGATTTTAATCTACATATAGACTGGCCAAACCAAATTAGTAATAATACTGTGGCAGATGAATTCCTGGAGTGTGCACGAGTTGTTTTTTTAGACCAGTATGTTGAGGAGCCTACTAGGAAACAGGCTATCCTAGATTGGGCATTGTGTAATGAGAAGGGGTTAATTAACAGTCTTGCTGTGCGGGGTCCTTTAGGGAAGAGTGATCATAACATGATTGAATTATTTATTAAGATGAAAAGTGAAGTAGTCCCATCCAAAACTAGGGTCCTAAATCTAAACAAAGGAAACTACTATGAGGAATGAATTGGCTACGATAGATTGGGAAGATTCATTAAAAGGCATGACGATGGATAGGCAATGGCTAATATTTAAGGAACGAATGCATGAATTGCAACAGTTATACATTCCTTTTTGACGTAAAAACACAAAAGGAAAAGTGGCCCAACCATGGCTAACAAAAGAAATTAAGGATAGTATTAGATCCAAAGAGGAGTTATACAAAGTTGCCAGAAAAAGTAGCAAGTCTGAGGATTGGGAGCAGTTTAGAATTCAGCAAAAAAGGACCAAGAGCTTGATTAAGAGGGAAAAAATAGAGTATGAGAGTAAACTTATAAGGAACATAAAAACCGACTGCAAAAGTTTCTACAAGTACGTAAAAAGAAAAAGATTAGTGAAGACAAATGTAGGTCCTTTACAGACAGAAACTGAAGAATTAATAATGGAGAACAAGGAACTGGCAGAACAATTAAATACATACTTTGGTTCTGTCTTCATGGAAGAGGACACAAATAACATCCCAGAAATGCTAAGGAACCAAGGGGGTTCTAGTGAGCAAGAGGAATTAAAGGAAATTATTATCAGTAAGAAAACAGTGCTGGAGAAACTAATGAGACTGAAGGCTGATAAATCCCCAGGGTCTGATGATCTGCATCCCAGAATAATAAAAGAAGCAGCCATGGAAATAGTGGATGCATTAGTTGTCATCTTCCAAAATTCTTTTGATTATGGAACAGTTCCTGCAGATTGGAGGGTGGCAAATGTAACCCCACTATTTAAAAAAGGAGGGAGAGAGAAAACAGGGACCAGTTAGCCTGACATCAGTAGTAGGTAAAATGCTGGAGTCTATTATAAAGGATGTGATAATGGCACACTTAGATAATATTAACGGGATTAAACAAAGTCAATATGGATTTATGAAAGGAAAATCATGTTTGACAAAACTACTGGAGTTTTTTTGAGGATGTAATTGATAGAATAGATAAGGGAGAACCAGTGGATGTAGTGCATTTGGATTTTCAGAACGCCTTTGATAAAGTCCCACATAAGAGGTTAGTGTGCAAAATTAAAGCACACAGGATTGGGGAAATGTATAGGCATGGATTGAAAATTGGTTAACTGACAGGAAACAGAAAGTAGGAATAAACGGGTCTTTTTTGGGGTGGCGGGCAGTGACTCGTGGGGTACCACAGAAATCAGTGCTTGGGCCCCAGCTATTCACAATATATAAAAATGATTCGGATGAGGGAACCAAATGTAATATTTCCAAGTTTGCGGACGACACAAAACTAGGTGGGATTGTGAGTTGTGAGGAGGGTGCAAAGATGCTGCAAGGTGATTTAGATAGGTTGAGTGAGTGGGCAAACACATGGCAGATGCAGTATAATGTGAATAAATGTGAAGTTATCCACTTTGGTAGGAAAAACATAAGGACGTGGGGCTAGATTTTCCATTATTTTTGCATGCATAATGCTCATTTAACGTCCATTTTACCCCTGAAATGACATACAACGCCCAGATATCGCCCATTTAGCCACAGAGTGGAAACTGACACGCATTTCTCAGACACTTATCGCCGATTGTTACTTTCCCCATGTACGTAACCCCGGAAAAAAATAATACCGTCCACCCACCTTTTTTGGGCAGAATCATCAGAATGGGCGAAACTAATACCCATAATATCGGCCAGCATTACTTTCTGCATGTAATGAACGCTGAGATTCAATAATACCGACCACCCACTTTACTTGTCGTAAAGATCAAATTTGCCGAAACTAACACCCAAGAGATCGCCCAGTGTCACTTTCACCATCTCGCCCACAATATCGCTCGCCCAAAAAACCACTCAGTAAAAGTGGAACTGTTCTGAACGAATCACAGCGGTGTGGGAGCCATTTTTCAAATCGTAGGTTGCTTCATTCAAAAGGCTGCTTCAACTTCGGGGGAATTTGGATTGACTCTGGAGTTCTTCTCAGGTGAAGTGACCATCCCAACAGACATATTTTCAGACTCAATCGCTATTGTACTTTCATTGGAATGGGGCCAGCCATTTCTCAGCCTGCATCGATTAATACGCAGATGCAGGAGAGTGCAAATGGCACAACGTCTAATACACATCATTATGTGCCCAATCTAAAATGTGCCTGAATGAGGAGGAGGTCCAGACCATACACACCCTGCACTTACAGGGAGAAGAGGTCTTACCTCGACGTGTCCGAACCCAGCTGCCTTCGGAAACTGCGCTTCCACAAGGTGGTGATCAGTGAAATATGCGAGCTCTTCAGGCCAGATATGCAGCCTGCCATCAGAACATCACTGTCGGTCAAGGTCAAGGTCACCGTGGCACTGCTTTCTATGCATCCGGTTCCTTTCGGGCTTCCGCGGTCAAGATATCCCCTCTGTCTCACCATGCCACACATCGCTGCATTAGACAGGTCAAGGAGGCCCTGTATGCGCGTAGGGTGGACTTTATCAGCTTCCCCATGACCACGGAGGCTCAGACTGACAGGGCTGGAGTATTCTACCGCATTGCTAAGTTCACCAGGGTGCAGGCAGCAATACAGTGCACTCATATCACCATGCGGACACCTTCTCAGGACCCAGATCTTTTTCGTAACAGAAAAGGATTTCACTCCGAGGGTCCAACTAGTTGTCGACCACAACCAAATAATGGCAGTGAATGCCAAATGTCCGGGCAGCTTCGATGAGGCTCACATCCTGCATGAGAGCGCTGTCTCTGACATGTTTAAGAGTCAGCCACAAGGACAATGCCGGCTGCTTGGTGACAACCGATATGGCTGAGCCACCTGGCTGATGACCCCACTGCATGACACCCACACCGAGGCCGAGAAGCGATACAACCAGAGCCACAGAGACACACGCAATGTGGTCCAGAAAACAATAACTGCTTAAGCAGCGCTTTAGATGCCTGGAGCACTCACGAGGGGAGCTACAAGACAACCCTGAGCAAGTAGCTAAATTCGTGGTTGCGTGCTCCATGCTGCACAACCTAGCTATCAGGAGAGGACAAGAATTGCCAGAAGGGACTGATGGTCCACCTCAGGAGAGAGAGGAAGAGGAGGATGAGGGGCTGGACGCCGAGTTAGGGCCAGACAATCAGGCTGGCTATGCAACTGTTGTGTATAGAAGAACTTCACGAGGCTGAATACTGTGAGCTAAACTTAGTGTGACCATAGTCTTCTTTATTATAACTCCAGAGTGCCTAAACAACAAGGCAGCCAACCTTTTATACTGGCCCTGCATGTGTGTGCAGGTGACCATTAGGACTCCAACAGTCGCGCCCCCTGGTGGCAAGTATTATATAGTTACATGCATAACATCACTGTTCCCCCACCCCCCAACCCCGCCGCAAAGTCTTCAGTACAAGTTATTTACAAGTTGAGGCGATCAGAGCCTTTCGCTCCCTTGTTGATCTAAGTTCAAACCCTGGTGTGTGTGAGTTGGCCGGACCATTGTTGCACTGCTCCACATCTGGTCTGACCGGACTGTCAGGAATGATGGGTTTATCCTCGTGATTGACAGTGAGGTCGATTGCTGGTTGGGTGTGTGTTGGTGGATCGTCGATGGTGATGACCTCTTCAAGTCGTTTCTGGTTGTCAGTAAATCGCAATTTGGTCTGATGTATATGCTTTCTGCACGTTTGGCCATTTAACAGTTTGATTATAAACATCCTATTCCTTTCCTTGGCCAAAACAGTGCCAGAAACCCACTTGGGACCATGACCGTAATTCCGGACAAACACAGGGTCGTTAACATCAATGTCACGTGAAACAGCCGCGCGATCGTGGTACATGTTCTGCCAGTGTCGCCGGGTTTCCACATGATCATTAAGATCCGGGTGGACTAGGGAGAGCCTGGTGTTGAGGGCTCTCTTCATTAACAAATCTGCCGGGGGAACCCCGGTGAGCAAGTGGGGTCACATCCGGTAACTGAGCAGAATGTGAGATAAGCGGGTCTGCAGGGAGCCGTCCGTCACGCGTTTCATGCTCTGCTTGATTGTTTGGACTGCCCGCTCCACTTGACCGTTAGACGCGGGCTTAAATGGAGCAGGCCTGACATGCTTTGATGCCATTGCGGATCATAAACTCGTTGAATTCCAAGCTGGTGAAACACGGTCCACTGTCGCTGACAAGGACATCGGGCAAGCCATGGGTGGCGAACATGGCCCGGAGGTTTTCAATGGCAGCTGTGGATGTGCTAGATGACATGATTACACATTTAATTCATTTGGAATAAGCATCCACAACTACTAAAAACATCTTTCCTAGAAAGGGACCGTCAAAATCTACATGGATCCTGGACCACGGTTTGGAGGGCCATGACCACAGACTCAGTGGAGCCTCCCTTGGTGCATTGCTCAGTTGCGAGCAACTGTTGCACTGATGCACGCATGACTCCAAGTCCGATCCAATGCTGGGCCACCAAACATGCGACCTGGCAATTACCTTCATCATGACAATGCCTGGGTGCGTACCGAGTAGGTCGCGAATAAACGTTTCCCAGACTTTTTTGGGCAAAACCATGCAATTAACCCATAAGAGACAATCCAACAATATTTCATCTTTGCGTTGGTGAAACGGCTTAATTTCATCTTGCATTTCCCCGGGAACGACTGACCAGTTCCCATTTAGGACGCAACTCTTTACTAATTATAGCACAGGATCCTGGCTGGTCCAGGTCCTGATCTGGCGAGCTGTGACGGGTGACCCCTCGTGCTCAAAAGCATCCATGACCAGTAGCAAGAACGCGGGCTGCGCCATTTCAACCCCAGTGGTGGGTAATGGTAGCCGGCTGAGAGCATCAGCACAGTTTTCAGTGCCTGGTCTGTGGCGGAGAACATAGCCATGGGTGGACAATGTTAGTGCCCATCTTTGGATGCAGGACGAAGCATTGGTATTTATACCTTTGCTCTCTGAAAACAGCGAAGTGAGTGGCTTATGGCTGGTTTCAAGCTCAAACCGGTCCAAATTGGCATTTTCTTAACACCATATACACATGCCAACACCTCTTCCTTGACCATACTATAAGGTCTCTCAGCCTGAGACAGATTTCTAGAGGCGTATGCAACCGGTTGGAGGTTGCCCGACACATTGGCTTGCTGTAACACACAGGCTACCCCATATGATGAGGAGTCACAAGCTAGCACTAAATGCTTACATGGGTCATACTGTACAAGTAACTTTTTGAACATAGCAGGTTCCTGGCCTTCTCAAAGGTTGTGTCTTGAGATTTGCACCAAACCCAGTCATCACCCTTACGTAGCAATATGTGCAAAGGCTCTAACAACCCGCTCAACCTGGGTAGAAAGTTACCAAAATAGTTGGGGAGTCCCAGGAACTAATGCAGCTCTGTCACATTCTGTGGTCTGGGTACATTCTTGATGTACTCTGTCTTTGAGTCCGTGGGCCTGATGCCATCTGCTGCAATCTTTCTCCACAAAAATTCAACTTCTGGCACCAGGAAAACACACCTGAACATTTCACCCTGAGTCCCAGCTAGGCAACTTAGAACCTCTTCCAGGTTGTGTAGATGTTCGATGGTGTCACGACCAGTGATCAGGATGTCATATTGAAACACAACGGTGTGCGGAACAGATTTCAGCAAACTCTCCACGTTTCTCTGGAAAATGGCTGCAGCCGAGTGAATCCCGAAAGGGCACCTGTTGTATAGAAACAGCCCTTTGTGTGTGTTGATGCACATCAGTCTTTTCAAAGATTCAGCCAGCTCCTGTGCCATGTAGGCGGAGGTTAGGTCCAACTTGGTGAACGACTTCCCCCCCCCGCTAACGTTGCGAACAGATCATTCGCCTTGGACAGCGGGTACTGGTCCTGTAGTGAGACTCGGTTAATCGTGATCTTGTAGTCTCCGCAGATTCTGACCGTGCCATCGCTTTTCAACACCGGAACAATTGGACTGGCCCACTCATTGAACTCGACTGGCGATATGATTCCTTCGCATTGCAGTCTGTCCAGTTCGATCCCGACTTTCTCCCTCATCATGTACGGAACCACCCAAGCCTTGTGATGGATGGGCCATGCATCAGGGCCTAGATGGATCTGTACCTTGGTGCCTGTGGAGTTGCCGATGCCTGGTTCGAATAGCGAGGGAAACTTGCTCAGCACTTGAGCACACGAGGCGTCATCCACTGAAGATAGTGCTTTGTTGTCATTCCAATTCCATCTAATCTTTTCGAGCCAGCTTCTGCCTAACAGCGTTGGGCCATTGCCTGGAACAATCCACAATGATAGGTCATGCACAGCTCCATCATACGATACCTTCACTGCTGACCTTCCAATGACTGGTATGAGCTCTTTGGTGTAGGTACTCAGCCTTGCATCAATCGGGCTCAGTTTGGGCCCTTGTGCTTCATTGCCCCACAGTTTCTCGAAAGCTTTCTGGCTCATTATTGACTGACTCGCACCCGTGTCCAACTCCATGGCTACTGGAACTCCATTTAATTTGACTGTCAGCATGATAGGAGGGCTCTTGGTGGTGAAGATATGCACCCTATTCGCTTCTTCCTCGAGTTGAGTTGCCTGTGCTGCGTGATACACGCCTGATCGATCATCCTCTGCCATGTGGCATGTCGCAGAACATTTGCACATTCGCTGGAGGTGCCCCATCGTTGCGCAGCCTTCACACACGTAGTGCTTGAGTCGACATTGATGGGCCCGATGATTACCCACTCAGCGCAAACACAGTGCTAATGGATTCATTCAACCCTGATGGCAGACTCCGAGTCATCACAGGTCTTGCAGCCTCAGGCGTATAGGCCCTGCAATATGCAGTTCGGCCTGGTAGCGACGTCATTTTATGCACAATACTTGCCGGTGAACTTCGATGTTGAGAAGATATCAGTTTTGTGTTATGTTCCGTGGCCATGTATGCTTGGGCGATCGCGATAGCCCTGCTCAGGTCTAGGGTTTCGTCAGTTAGCAGCTTTCGAAGAATGACCTCGTGGCTGATGCCCAGCATGAAAAAGTCTGGCAGCATTTGCCCCAACGCAGCTCCAAAATCGCAAGGTCCCGCGAGGCGTCTCAGGTCAGCGACATAATCCGCCACGTCCTGGCCCCCGGAGCGATGGTGCGTGTAAAAACGATATCTGGCCATGAGGATATTCTCCCGAACCAGTGTGCAGAACTCTGTATATTCCTTCTCCGTTGGTTTTGTCGGTGCGAGCAGATTCTTGATGAGGCCGTGTATTTTAGGCCCACAGACGGTGAGGAGAACCGCCCTGCGCTTGGCCACGTTAGTGTCTCCTTCCAGCTCGGTGACCACGAAGTACTGGTCGAGATGCTCGACGAAGGCTTCCCAATCATCACCCTCTACGAATCTCTCTAATATTCCAACGGCAGCCATGGTTGCATTAAGGTTCGTATTCTGTTACTCGTCGCCAGTTGTTGTGTATAGAAGAACTCCACGAGGCTGAGTACTGTGAGCTAAACTTAGTGTGATCTTAGTCTTCTTTATTACAACTCCAGAGTGCCTAAACAACACGACAGCCAGCCTTTTATACTGGCCCTGCACATGTGTGCAGTGACCATTAGGACTTCAACAGTTGCGCCCTCTGGTAGCTAGTATTACATAGTTACAGACATAACAGCAACCATGCCCACGCCCCCCTCCAGACCGCAGGAAAGGGCACGTGGTGGCTACATAGCTGCATGACTCTTACGTCAGGAGCTCATAACTGAACAATTTGCCTGAAAGAACGTTGCTGTGACTGACAACGCTGACACACTGCTGTGTGTGTGCAGTTCAGACATCAATGGTGGGCATCACCTTGGTGCCAGTTAAAGTTTAAGTTGATTCAAGTTAATTCTTAATTAACCCTTTCGTGTTCAGGAATCACCAGTGTGTAACAGTCCAATGAGCTGAGAATATGTGCAACAAGGTTATGTTGAATAAAAAACATTTAATACGACCATTGGTCTGAAATCATAAGTATCATGGGCAAAAACACCCCACCACACCCCACTTTTTCAACCATTGACTGGTCAACATGTCCAGCAACACAGAACACAAATGCAAAGCAGGAGGGTGGCCCCCTCCCCCCATACATTACAACAAATTGCACACACTGAGATGGAGATAGAACACAGCCATCACCTGCGGACATGCACCTCACTTTCCTTCGCCCCCCCCCTCCCCTTCTTCTCCCCATGTCTACCCCTTCCCCTCCTCACTCCATGCTGCCTGGCCGAAGAACTCCTCAGGCGGTGCCTCATTGGGGGGGATGAAGACAGAGCCGGTGGTTGCATGGGTATGGGAGTGAGGGGTACCGAGGTGGGAACATTCTTGGATCCAGAAGCAGGATCTCGCTCCTGCCTCTCATCTGTTATTGATACTGGTGGTGCGAAACCTTGGGGTGGAGTGCCGCACTCTGGGACCACTGGGAGGCTGTGCCAGCAAAGTTCCTGGCTATCGCCTCCAGGGCCTCCGCCATCTGCGGAACGTACTCAGTTATGGTGGCTAGCTGTCGGGAATGTATTGAGGAGCTGGTTACCAATGTCTACAGTCCTCCTGGACAACTGTACCATCTCTCCGCTCTCATGTGGCGCTCGTGGAACAGAACTGCTGCATCCACAAAACCTCCGTGGGATCAGCGCCGTCTTGGGGACAAATGAGGTGCCCTGTGGCGATGTGCTTGGGAACGGTACCTCCAGAGTGGAGACGGGAATGGCTGGAGGAGCACTAGATGGCCTGGTGGTGGAATTGCTTTTGGAATGTGGCAATGCAGGTTCCTCGAAGTCCGCGCTCTCCTCCGTAGAGAACAGACCCAGCGGATTGACGGGCAAGAATCGGAGCTCCTTAGCACCATATATAGGATCGTCTGGCGAGTCCGGCCTCGCGCCCCCACTTTCTGGCCTCTGTGGTCTTGCCTGTGGCCACGCTGCTGGCTGAGCTGCAAAACACAAATGAGGTTATTAGAGGAGAAGAGGGTGCTAGGTTAACAAGGTGAGTCCAGCGCTACACACAGCATATGCACGACAAAAGCAACATCGCTATCAAAATCATCACAGATATCACATTTCATGACCATCAACACATTCTGCATTGCAATGATTTTCATTAGGCCAGCATTATTTATAGGACAATTTTAGAAATCATGTGTCATATATTGTATGGATATGAGTGGGTCTGACATATATTGTCTTTACATCACGCAATGGTGTATACTTTACTCACATCACATCACTTCAGGATCTGCAGATGCTTGCGTGGCTGTCCGGGGGTGCTTCCCCACAAGTGCGAGCACCCACTCCTCCATCTCAGTGATGTCGCTGGTGACTGGTGGCCCCCCACCCGTTCAAATGCCCTCCATGTGTCAAATCACCTCAGCGTGACTCAACCTCTTGCAGGAGGGAGGCATTTGCCTCGTCCGAGAACCTCCTTGTTCTTTTGCGCCCTCCAATGTGCTCCTCTTCCAGCTCACTGCTTTCGCCAGCATCAGTCTCCACAGAGTGCTGTGTCGCCTCCTCCTCTCCCTCTATTATAGGCACCAAAGCAGGCAAATATCTGGCTGGTAACAGCCAAAATGTTTTTCCCAATTTGCTCTAGAGCTCTAAACTCTCCCTCCTTCCTCCAAAAGCAGCCACACCACTCCCACACACGCCTTCACTCCCTCTCCATTCCCTCTCTCTGTCTCCTTGTCTGCGCCTGTCATGATGACCCTTGACCTCCTGAATCACGGGAATCGAGCATTGCCATGCCGTTGCTAAGGATGGTGACACTTTACGGAAGAAGGTCAGAGAGATTTAACGCTAGCACCCATTTCATATCGCTCGCGGTAATGCCCAATTTCTAAAATGGAGACTAGGAGCTTTGAGAATGGGCGATAAGCCGGCGATCTAAAAACCCATTTTGACCACCCATGCCGGAAATAACACCCATTTTTTGGCGATCTGCACAAAAGTGTAAAATCTAGCCCATAGTATTATTTAAATGGTGATGGTTTGGGAAGTGTCGATGTACAGAGGGACCTGGGTGTCCTTGTGCACCAGTCATTGAAAGCAAACATGCAGGTGCAGCAAGCAGTTAGGAAGGCAAATGGTATGTTGGCCTTCATTGCAAGAGGATTTGAGTACAGGAGCAAGGATGTCTTACTACAGTTATACAGGGCCTTAGTGAGACCACACCTGGAGTATTGTGTGCAGTTTTGGTCTCCTTACTTAAGAAACAAAATTCATCAAGGGGTATAGGGAAAAAGTGGGAATATGGTGTGAGATAGAAGATCAGCCATGATCATATTGAATGGCTGTGCAGACTCGAAGGGCCTAATGGTCTACTACAGCTCCTATTTTCTATGTTTCTATGCTTCTATTTCCATTATTTGTTCGATATACTTAAGAAAGGATATATTTGCCATATAGGGAGTGCAGCGAAGGTTCACCAGACTGATTCCTGGGATGGCAGGACTGTCGTATGAGGAGAGACTGGGTCGACTAGGCCTGTATTCACTAGAGTTTAGAAGAATGAGAGGGGATCTCATTGAAGCATATAAAATTCTGACTGGGTTGGATAGACTGGATGTGGGGAGGATGTTTCCCCTGGCTGGGAAGTCTAGAACAAGGAGTCACAGTCTCAGGATAGGAAATTTAGGACCAAGATGAGGAGAAATTTTTTTCACTCAGAGGGTGATGGACCTGTGAAATTCTCTACCACAGGAGGCTGTGGTGGCCAAGTCATTGAATATATTTAAGAGGGAGATAGATAGATTTCTAGAAACAAAAGTCATCAAGGGGTATAGGGAAAAAGTGGGAATATGGTGTTGAGATAGAGGATCAGTCAAGATCATATTGAATGGCTATGCAGACTCGAAGGGCCGAATGGCCTACTACTGCTCCTATTTTCTATGTTTCTATGCTTCTATTTCCATTATTTGTTCGATTATTAACACAACTTTTTGAAATAAACAAGAATCATTTCCATCATTTGTTCCATGCACACAAAATTATGGAACAGGTCCAAACAGTAAACATGGTCCATGTGGAATAGCTGCCGCCGAGCCCTCAGGCAGCATGGATGAACTGCTGGCTCGAGCAATCATTAAGGGGGCATGACGGCTCACCCTCCTCCACCGTCCTGCTTTGGGTTCAGGTAGTTGCATGGCTTCCTCATCCTCCTCCTCCTCCTCCTCCTCCTCCTCCTCATCATCTGCAACTTCCTCATCATAATCATCAGCCACTCTCACTTCAGGTGGGTCTTCAACTACCAGCTGCTGCTGCCTCATGATGGCTAAGTTATGCGGCATGCAGCATACAACAATCTCAAGGGAGTATTGCAAGTAGCCTTCAAGATGCCAGTGGTCCTCTCTATAATGCTGCGCGTCGCAATGTGCAACACGTTGTATTCCCGGTCAGCTTCCGTCCGGGTTACACATAGCGGCATCATGAGCCAGGTGGCAAGGCCGTACCCTTTGTCTCCCAGTAGCCAGCTCTGCCCTTCTGGCTGCTGCTGAAACATGGCAGATATAGCGCTCTCGAGTAGGATGAACACATCATGGGTGCTCCCAGGGTACCTTCCATCAACTGACATGATGCGATGCATATTGTCACACACGAACTGCACATTAATGGAATGGAAGCCTTTTCTGTTCCTGTACATCTCGGAATCCTCCAAAGGTGCTTGCAAGGCGATGTGGGTACAATCAATGCAGCCCTGTACCTTTGGGAAGTCAGCAATCCTGCAAAAGCCCACAGCCCTGTCACTTATTGCCTCGGCGGTCATGGGGAACTTTATGTAGTCATTCCTCTGGGCATATAGTGCAGCAGTCACCTGCCAAATGCAGACATGTGTTGCATGTTGAAAATGACGCACACATCTCCAGTTGTAGCTTGGAACGATCCAGATGCATAGAATGAAAGTACAGCTGTAACCTTCACTTCAACTGACAAAGCAGTCCTCCTGACGCTTCTAGGTTGCAGGTCTGCTTTTACTAACTCACAGATCTCAGTTACAACTTCTTTGCGGAAATGTAGCTTTCTGACACAATCTGCCTCACTCAGGTGCAGGTACGAACACTTGTCTCGATATACCCAATGTGGGTAAGGCCTCGTGCCCATCACCCTACGTGCTCTGAGGTTCCTCATGCAATGATGTCGAATCAATTATCTCCTCCACCGCACCATCATGCGCAAGTTATGGCATTGTCATTATTACCCCCATGTTTAAATTTTATCTTTGCAAGAAGCTCAAAATGGCAGGCAGGCACCCCCCTCCCTGCCCCCCCCCCAAACCCCCCGGGTTACATTTGATGCATAGTACAGGCTTTTGATGCCATCCATATGCCTTTAACAGCCCCCCACCCACCTAGGCTTGATTTGATGAGTAGTGCAGGCTTCTCATGCCTTCCGTATGCCTTCCACAGCCCCCGACGTCCCCTCAGGTTTATTTTGAAGCTGAGCCCCAATCCCCTGTGTCGGGCGAGTATCAGATTCTGCCCCCTGACGCTCCAACCGTCGAGCCCTGTTTGGAGACATTCGGCGGTGGCATGTCAGTTTAAAAAAAATGAAAACTTACAGAATTCCATCAAACTTCCATTTACAGTGTTTTAAGGTGAAACATTTTAATCTTTATTATGCATATTTAAGTGCTCTTTGCTCCCTCCAAAACTTCGTTGAAAAACAATGGCTTCTTTCTGTGCCGATTTTCCAACACACACTGTTTTTTCTTAACTCACCAGAAGGTTTTTCAGGAGTGGTCACATACGCCGACCTGGGAGAATTTGTTTTTGGGCAAACTTATAAATTTAAGCAAAACTGGCGCAGACATTGGGCTATGACACAGAAAAAAAATGAACCTAAAAAATTATATCTAACTGAGTTATACTGGCGCACATTCATTGGGGAAACTTTAATTTGTTCATTTACGCCAAAAAAGCGGTGGCCGCCAAAACAACGGTGCAAATCACTGGGGAAAATTGAGCCCTTTAAGAACTGGCTGACTGTCCCTGTGTACACAATAAGGCCTATTCTGGGAAGCCATTACCGATCAGTGCATCATTGTAAATGATGAGTTGCAAAGATAGCCTTCAGTCAGCACTGCCCTCCCTGTGACAATTAAAGTAACGGTTCTTGATATCTCACTTCTAGGTCCCCAGAAAGATATCAAAGAGGCTGTGTTGCTGTTCTGTTCACAAAGCCTTAAGTCAAGTGACTGCTACAGTATTTTGTTGTGCCTGCCAGTACATCAAAGTTGGAAATCCCAAGAGCAGCTGAGATGTTACCAACTCACCAAAGGTTTCATTAATGTTGTACCAAAGTTGCTATTCATACTGTACATAAGTTGAAAGGATTTTCACTCCCTTTATGTGTAGGTAGTATGTGACCACCAATTTATGATTATAAACAAAATTCACATGGCAGTGGCCATGAATCATTTCCCTTGCACTAACCTAATGTCACTGAATTCTGCCCTCCTGAGCATCCCTGATTTTAACTGCTCAACCATTATGGCCGTGTCTTCTGTTGCCTAGGTCCCAAGTTCTGGAATTCCCTCCCTAAACCTCTCTGCCTCTTTACTTCTCTTTCCTCCTTCAAGACGCTCCTTAAAACTTATCTCTTTGACCAAGCTTTTGGTCATCTGCTGTAATTTCTTCTTTTGTGGCTTGGTATCAAATGTATTTGTTTTTTCACTAAACACTGCTGTGAAGCACCTTGGGATATTTTACTATATTAAAGGCGCTATATAAATACAAATACGGAACCAACCAGGGAGCAGGCTATCTTAGATCTAGTACTGTGTAGTGAGGCAGGATTAATAAATGATCTCATAGTAAAAGATCCTCTAGGAATGAGTGACCATAACATGGTTGAATTTCAAATTCAGTCGGAGGGTGAAAAAGTTTGTTCTCAAACCAGGGACCTAAGCTTAAATAAAGGAGACTACAAAGGTATGAGGGCAGACTTAGGTAAAGTGGACTGAGAAAATAGACTAAAGAATGAGATGGTTGATGAACAGTAGCAGACATTTAAGGAGATATTTCATAACTTGCAACAAAAATATATCCCAATGAGAAGGAAAGACTGTAAGAGAAGGGATAACCATCCGTGGCTAACTAAGGAAATAAGGGAGGGTATCAAATTGAAAACAAAGGCATGCAATGTAGCCAAGACTAGTGGGAGGCCAGAGGATTGGGAAATTTTTAAAAGGCAGCAAAGAACGACTAAAAAAATGATAAAGAGAGGGAAGATAGATTATGAAAGTAAACTAGCATGAAATATAAAAACAGATAGTAAGAGTTTCTACAGGTACATAGGGCTCAAAATGGGCGCACCCATTTTTTCAGCGTACTCATCAGAGATGCGCTGACTATGTGGGCTGAAAACGGCGCCAAAAAGATGGCTCCGGATTCTGGCCACTCTGTGGCCTCTCCCATGCATTGGCGCGTCGTGGTCTGTCAATTAGGGAGCGGAGCTAGGGCCCTGCATGAAAAACAGTGCCGGCAGCTCTCCGCATGCACATTGGAACGTTCAGGCATGCGTAGTAGCTCCTGCCGATGATGATGATTGTCATATATTTAACTGTCATTGTAACCCATGTATAAACTGATTAGTTGTACACTGTGAGAACATTGACCACTAGGTGGTGAACTTGTGGGAGACACTCCTAACCTGGACTTTCAGGTATAAAAGGGGAAGCTCCACCCACCTTCATCACTTCAGTGCTGGAATAAAAGTTACTGGTCACAGAGTGACCTTCTCTCAAGCATGGGCCTCGTGTGCATTTGTACTGTATAGTAAGGACATTTCATTGGCGACGAGAAACTGGGATTTAAACCACGCGAGCATGGCCACTAGCAGCACAGATGAGAGGTACTGTGTTGATGATGATTGGGACGACTTTATTGAGAGACTACAGCAAAGCTTCGTCACTAAGGAATGGCTGGGACAGGATTCGGCCGACAAACGCAGGGCTCATTTCCTAGCGGTTTGTGGGTCCAGGACGTACTCCCTGATGAAGGACCCTCTAGCACCCGAGAAGCTGGATGACAAGACTTTTGAAGAGCTCAGTAAGTTGATCGGGGAACACTTTAAGCCGGCGAGCAGCATGCACATGGCAAGACACCAGTTTTACATGCACCGGCGGCGAGAAGGGCAAAGCGTTCCAGACTTCATGTCAGACCTCCGTGACTGGCGAGCCTATGTAAGTTCCCAGATGCATGCAGAGCGGAGATGCTGTGAGACTTTTTTATTGAGGGCATCGGGCATGCTGGGGTTTTCAGGAAACTGATTGAGACCAAAGACTTGACCCTAAAAACAGCGGCTTTGATGGCCCAGACATTTATCTCAGGGGAGGATGAGACCAGAATGATGTTTGACAAAAATCTTGGTTTAAATGCAGCAAATGGACAGGGAGTCAACATTGTTAACGCGGCACACAGTTCCCCAGGCAGATAGTGGCAATCGGTCATGCCCGAGCATGTAGTCGAAAGGGGGAATTCAACAGAGACAATGGCTAGCTGAACGGTGATTCATGCCATCGCAAGGGACAATGCAGCCAGTAATTGGGCCATCAACACCTGTTAATGGTGTGCTTAAAAACAGTTACACAGACAGTCAGAGACGATCAACTGGTAATGGACCTTTTGTTTCCAACAACGGCTCATGTTGGAGGTGTGGAAGCAAACACACAGCCAGAGCTTGCAGGTATCAGCAATACACCTGCAGAAATGCAACGTCAGCGGTCACTTGGCGCGCATGTGCAGGAAGCCTGCAGCCAGGTTGATGTAGGAGGAGGACGGGGATGATGCAAGCCCGACAGAGCCAAATGGACACTGGGGGAAATCGTTGGAAGCGGAAGTCCAGCGGGTTCATGTGGAGCACATATACAGTTCATACACCAGGACGCCACCGATAATGATGAACGTGCTCCTCAATGGCATCCCAGTATCAATGGAGCTAGACACAGGGGCCAGCCAGTCCCTGATGAGTATCAAACAGTTTGACAAGTTGTGGGCGTCCAAGGCCAGGAGGCCAAAATTATTGCCGATTGACGCACAGCTACGGACATATACAAAGGAGATCATTCCGGTGCTAGGCAGCTCCACGGTAGTCGTGACCCACAAAGATTCGGAGAACAGGTTGCCACTCTGGATTGTTCCGGGGGACGGTCCCGCGCTACGGGGGAGGAGTTGGTTGGCTATCATGAACTGGAAATGGTGCGATGTCAATGCAATTTCTTCTGTGGAGCGAATATCATGCACACAGGTCCTGGACAAATTTGACGGCATTGGCACTTTCATGGGGACATAAATCCGACGCCAGGCCAGTACACCACAAGGCCAGAGCGGTGCCGTATGTGATGTGGGAAAAGATAAATACAAATTGGACAACCTGCTGAGGGAAGGCATCATCTCGCCAGTCGAATTCCGTGACTGGGCGATCCCGATCGTGCCGGTGCTCAAGGCGGATGGGTCAGTCAGGATATGTGGCGATTACAAGGCCGTCATCAATCAGGTGTCACTCCAAGACCAGTACCCACTACCGAGAGCAGAGGACCTCTTCGCGAGGCTATCCGGTGGTAAACTTTTTTCAAAATTGGACCTGACCTCAGCTTACATGACCCAGAAGCTGGCGAGTGAGTCGAAGAAGCTGACCACCAACACGACACACAAGGGGTTGTTTGAGTACAACAGATGTCTGTTTGGGATTCGCTCGGCCGACGTGATAGTTCAACGCAATATGGAAAGCCTCCTCAAGTCGATTCCAAGGACAGTGGTTTTTTTAAGACGACATCCTCATCACGGGTTATGATACTGAAGAACACCTCCGCAACCTGGAGGAGGTGCTACGCAGACTGGACCGGGTAGGTCTGCGACTGAAAAAGGCGAAGTGCATCTTCCTAGCTCCAGAGGTAGAATTCCTGGGGATGAGGTTAGCAGCAGACTGGATCAGACCTACTGCGTCCAAAACAGAAACAGAACACGACGGAGCTGCGTTCGTTCCTCGGGCTCTATTTTGGTAACTTTCTTCCCAAATTGAGCATGCTGTTAGAGTCGCTACACGTGCTCCTACGCAAAGGTCACAAATGGGTCTGGGGCCAGTCAGGAAAGGGCTTTTGATAGAGCACGAAATTTGTTATGCTCCAACAATCTGTTAATGCTATATGACCCATGCAAGAAACTTGTTTTAACGTGCGACGCGTCATCCTATGGGGTCGGGTGTGTGTTGCAGCATGTTAATGCCAAGGGTCAGTTACAGCCGGTAGCTTATGCCTCCAGAAGTTTGTCCCAGGCAGAACGGGGCTACGGGATGGTAGAAAAGGAAGCGCTTGTGTGTGTATATGCTGTAATTAAAATGCACCAATATCTGTTCGGCAGGAAATTTGAGCTGGAGACAGATCACAAACCCCTAATGTCCCTTTTGGCCGACAACAAGGCCATAAATGCAAATGCATTGGCCCACATACAGAGGTGGGCACTCACGTTAGCCACCTATGACTATACAATTCGGCACAGACTGGGCACTGAAAACTGCGCTGATGCACTCAGCAGGCTTCCACTAGCCACCGCCGATGGGGCATCCGAGCATGCTGCTGCGATGGTTATTTCGAAAGCGAAGGCTCACCTGTGACAGCCCGTCAGATCAAAGTCTGGACAAATAGAGACCCGCTACTGTCTTTAGTCAAGAAATGTGTCCTTAATGGGGACTGGGCAGCCACATATGGGGCATGCCCTGAGGAATTTAAACCATTTCACAGGCGCAAGGATGAACTCTCGATTCAGGCCGATTGCCTACTATGGGGAAACTGAGTCATCATACACCAGATGGGCAGAGAGATGTTCATCAGAGAACTCCACAATGAGCACCCGGGCATTGACATGATGAAGGCAATTGCCAGGTCACATGTTTTGTGGCCAGGGATAGATGCAGACCTAGAATTTTGTGTTCGCAGGTGCAACACGTGCGCCCAGCTGGGCAATGCCCCCAGGGAAGCCCCCCTTAGCCCCTGGTCCTGGCCCGACAAACCATGGTCACGCATCCATGTGGACTACGCAGGTCCTTTCATGGGAAATATGTTTTTGGTTGTAGTAGACGCCTACTCCAAATGGATCGAGTGTGACATTCTCAATTCAAGCACATCCTCTGCCACGGTAGAAAGTCTACGGGCAATGTTCGCCGCCCATGGTCTACCTGACATCTTGATCAGTGACAATGGCCTGTGCTTTACAAGCATTGAATTCCAGGACTTCATGGCAGGAAATGGTATCAACCATCTCAAACGGCCAGGCGGAACGAGCAGCGCAGATAATCAAACAGGGGATGCTCAGAATCCAAGGGGGTTCCCTACAAGGCCGCTTATCAGGCCCCCTGTTGACCAATAGATCCCGACCACAGGGGTCCCACCTGCAGAGCTGCTAATGAGAAGGACGCTCAAAACCAGGTTATCCCTTATACATCCCACCATGAAAGAAATTGTTGAGAGCAGGCACCAGTCACAATGTGACTACCACGACAGGAATGCGAGGGCGCGATGTATTGATGTCAATGACCCTGTCTTTGTTCTCAACTACACTGCAGGGCCTAAATGGCTCGCAGGCACTGTAATTGCTAAAGAGGGGAATAGGATTCTGGTAGTTAAACTTACCAGTGGACAAATCTGCCGCAAACACGTGGATCAAACAAAAAGGAGGTTCAGCAACCCCATAGAAGAAGCAGAGGAAGAACACGATGTAGACTTCACTCCACCACAGGTGACCGAACACCGGAACTAAGTGGAGGAGAGCCCAGTCACTGTGGGCAGTCCGGACAGGTCTGAGGCACCGCAAACAGCAGACACTCAGGCCAGCGCCCAACAACCGGAACCTCAACTCAGGCGCTCTACAAGGGAGCGTAAACCACCAGAGAGACTTAACCTGTGATCCCAATAAGACTTTGGGGCGGGTGGGGGGAGGTGATGTCATGTATTTAATTGTCATTGTAACCCATGTATAAACTGACTAGTTGTACACTGTGAGAACATTGACCACTAGGTAGTGAACTTGTGGGAGACACTCCTAACCTGGTCTTTCAGGTCTAAAAGGGGAAGCTCCACCCACCTTCATTACTTCAGTGCTGCAATAAAAGTTACTGGTCACAGAGTGACCTTCTCTCAAGCATGGGCCTCGTGTGCAGTTGTACTGTATAGTAAGGACATATCAATGATGATGATGCATGATGCAGCGTGGCACCTGATGCGTCCCGCACCTATCCCGGGCCGAGTGGCCTGCTGCACAGGCCGGCCCACTGCCTTCCTGGGCTTAGGCTACAACAAACAGATTGGTGCAGGGAGAGTTTTGATCGGTGGTGGGGGCGGGGGAGAGTTTTGATCGGTGGTGGGGGCGGGGAGAGTTTTGATCGGTGGTGGGGGCGGGGAGAGTTTTGATCGGTGGTGGGGGCGGGGAGAGTTTTGATCGGTGGTGGGAGGGCGGGGGAGAGTTTTGATCGGTGGTGGGAGGGCGGGGGAGAGTTTTGATCGGTGGTGGGGGCGGGGAGAGTTTTGATCGGTGGTGGGGGGGCGGGGGAGAGTTTTGATCGGTGGTGGGAGGGCGGGGGAGAGTTTTGATCGGTGGTGGGAGGGCGGGGGAGAGTTTTGATCGGTGGTGGGAGGGCGGGGGAGAGTTTTGATCGGTGGTGGAGGCGGGGAGAGTTTTGATCGGTGGTGGGGGGGCGGGGGAGAGTTTTGATCGGTGGTGGGGGGGGGGGGGAGAGTTTTGATCGGTGGTGGGGGGGCGGGGGGGGGGGGGAGAGTTTTGATCGGTGGTGGGGGGGGGGAGGAGAGCTTTGATCGGTGGTGGGAGGGCGGGGAGAGTTTTGATCGGTGGTGGGGGGGCGGGAAGAGTTTTGATCGGTGGTGGGGGGGGGGGGGAGAGTTTTGATCGGTGGTGGGGGGGCGGGGGGGGGGGGGGAGAGTTTTGATCGGTGGTGGGGGGGGGGAGGAGAGTTTTGATCGGTGGTGGGGGGGGGGGGGGGGGAAGAGTTTTGATCGGTGGTGGGGGGGGGGGGAAGAGTTTTGATCGGTGGTGGGGGGGCGGGGAGAGTTTTGATCGGTGGTGGGGGGGCGGGAAGAGTTTTGATCGGTGGTGGGGGGGGGCGGGGGGGGAGAGTTTTGATCGGTGGTGGGGGGGGGGGGGGGGGGAGAGTTTTGATCGGTGGTGGGGGGGGGGGGGGGGGGGGGAAGAGTTTTGATCGGTGGTGAGGGGCGGGGAAGAGTTTTGATCGGTGGTGGGGGGGGGCGGGGGGGGAGAGTTTTGATCGGTGGTGGGGGGGGGGGGGGAAGAGTTTTGATCGGTGGTGGGGGGGGGGGGGGGAAGAGTTTTGATCGGTGGTGAGGGGCGGGGGAAAGTTTTGATCGGTGGTGAGGGGCGGGGGAAAGTTTTGATCGGTGGTGAGGGGCGGGAAGAGTTTTGATCGGTGGTGAGGGGCGGGGGAAAGTTTTGATCGGTGGTGAGGGGCGGGGGGGGGGGGGGGGGGAGAGTTTTGATCGGTGGTGGGGGGGGGGGGGGTGAGAGTTTTGATCGGTGGTGGGGGGGCGGGGGAGAGTTTTGATCGGTGGTGAGGGGCGGGGGAGAGTTTTGATTGGTGGTGGGGGAGGGGGAGAGTTTTGATCGGTGGTGGGGGCGGGGGAGAGTTTTGATCGGTGGTGGGGGCGGGGGAGAGTTTTGATCGGTGGTGGGGGCGGGGAGAGTTTTGATCGGTGGTGGGGGAGGGGGGGGGGGAAGAGTTTTGATCGGTGGTGGGGGGGGGGGGTGAGAGTTTTGATCGGTGGTGAGGGGCGGGGAAGAGTTTTGATTGGTGGTGGGGGCGGGGGAGAGTTTTGATCGGTGGTGGGGGCGGGGAGAGTTTTGATCGGTGGTGGGGGAGGGGGGGGGAAGAGTTTTGATCGGTGGTGGGGGGGGGGGGAGAGTTTTGATCGGTGGTGAGGGGCGGGGGAGAGTTTTGATCGGTGGTGAGGGGCGGGGGAGAGTTTTGATCGGTGGTGGGGGGGGGGGGAGAGTTTTGATCGGTGGTGGGGGCGGGGAGAGTTTTGATCGGTGGTGGGGGGGGGGGGAGAGTTTTGATCGGTGGTGGGGGGGGGAGAGTTTTGATCGGTGGTGGGGGGGCGGGGGAGAGTTTTGATCGGTGGTGGGGGGGGGGGGGAGAGTTTTGATCGGTGGTGGGGGGGGGGGGGAGAGTTTTGATCGGTGGTGGGGGGGGGGGGGGGGAGAGTTTTGATCGGTGGTGGGGGGGGGGGGGAGAGTTTTGATCGGTGGTGGGGGGGCGGGGGAGAGTTTTGATCGGTGGTGAGGGGCGGGGGAGAGTTTTGATCGGTGGTGGGGGGGGGGGGGGGGGAGAGTTTTGATCGGTGGTGGGGGGGGGGGGGGAGAGTTTTGATCGGTGGTGGGGGGGCGGGGGAGAGTTTTGATCGGTGGTGAGGGGCGGGGGAGAGTTTTGATCGGTGGTGGGGGGGGGGGGGGGGGGAGAGTTTTGATCGGTGGTGGGGGCGGGGGGGGGGGGAAGAGTTTTGATCGGTGGTGGGGGCGGGGGAGAGTTTTGATCGGTGGTGGGGGGGGGGGGGGGGGGGGGGAAGAGTTTTGATCGGTGGTGGGGGCGGGGGAGAGTTTTGATCGGTGGTGGGGGGGGGGGGGGGGGAAGAGTTTTGATCGGTGGTGGGAGGGCGGGGGAGAGTTTTGATCGGTGGTGGGGGGGGGGGGGGGAAGAGTTTTGATCGGTGGTGGGGGGGGGCGGGGGAGAGTTTTGATCGGTGGTGGGGGGGGGGGGGGGAGAGTTTTGATCGGTGGGGGGGGGGGGGGGGGGAGAGTTTTGATCGGTGGTGGGAGGGCGGGGGAGAGTTTTGATCGGTGGTGGGGGGGGGCGGGGGAGAGTTTTGATCGGTGGTGGGGGGGGGGGGGGGGAGAGTTTTGATCGGTGGTGGGGGGGGGGGGGGAGAGTTTTGATCGGTGGTGGGGGGGGGGGGGGGAGAGTTTTGATCGGTGGTGGGGGGGCGGGGGAGAGTTTTGATCGGTGGTGGGGGGGCGGGGGAGAGTTTTGATCGGTGATGAGGGGCGGGGAAGAGTTTTGATCGGTGGTGGGGGGGGGGGGGGGGGAGAGTTTTGATCGGTGGTGGGGGGGCGGGGGAGAGGTTTGATCGGTGGTGAGGGGCGGGGACGAGTTTTGATCCGGGGCGAGGGGGGGGCGGGCAGGAGAGTTTTGATCAGTGGGGCTGGGGAGGAGGAGAGTTTTGATCTGGGGGGGAAGGGTTTTGTTTCGGGGGAGTGGGGAGGAGAGTTTTGATGGGGGGGGGGAGGGGAGGAGAATTTTGATCGGGGGTGGGGGGAAGAGTTTTGATCCAGGGGGGAGAGTTTGATGGTGGGGGGAGAATTTTGATCGGGACGAGGGGAGAGTTTTGATCCCGGGGGGGGGGAGTTTTGATCGGGGGTGTGTAGCCAGTAATTTTAATGAGCTTACTCAAGACTTTCCTTAACTCTGCTAATGAAAATACTTTCCTACATAAGAACATAAGAATTACGAGCAGGAGGTACTTCTATTTTTTATTTGGATATTTTGAAAAAAATTATGTAAATACGTTTTGTCACTTTACTTCTATTGTTTTTGTAGTTTAAGCTTCCATGAATAGTAAAGTAACTTTGCGAAGTTTGTCATATGATATCCTGTATAGCTGTTTGATCCTATTCACATTCTTTAGTCAAGTCATTGATACCTACCTCCGCTGATTTCTTAACTCTCTGCCATGGTTTTCTGTGCGGCCACAAGTGGCCACATACACTGACCTAAGGACTCATTTTAAGAGTGGAAGCAAGTCTTCTTCGATTCTGTGGGACTGCCGAGGATGACGATTTCCAACATTTTCTGTTTTTATTTCAGATTCCAGCATCTGCAGTATTTTGCTTCTGTTTTCTTCAGAGATCTTGCAGTTGAAAGAGATCAGTGAGAACAAAGGCATGCTAGGGGATGGGTAATGGCCTTTGGCCACCTGAGCTAAAGAGTGTTTGAAGACCAGGCCCTCAAAACTGCCACCAAGCTCATAGTCTACAGGGCTGTAGTAATACCCACCCTCCTGTATGGCTCAGAGACATGGACCATGTACAGTAGACATCTCAAGTCGTTGGAGAAATACCACTAACGATGCCTCTCCTACAAATCCCCTGGGAGGACAGACACACCAACATTAGTGTCCTCAACCAGGCCAACATCCCCAGCATTGAAGCACTGACCACACTTGATCAGCTCCGCTGGGCAGACCACATTGTTCGCATGCCAGACACGAGACTCCCAAAGCAAGCACTCTGCTTGGAACTCGTTCATGGCAAATGAGCCAAAGGTGGGCAGAGGAAATGTTACAAGGACACCCTCAAAGCCTCCCTGATAAAGTGCAACATCTCCACTGACATCTAGGAGTCCCTGGCCAAAGACAACCCTAAGTGGAGGAAGAGCATCTGGGAGGGCGCTGAGCACCTCGAGTCTCATTGCCAAGAACATGCAGAAATTAAGCGCAGGCAGCGGAAAGAGCGTGCGGCAAACCAGTACCACCCACCCGCAATGACTATCTGTCCCACCTGTGACAGAAACTGTGGTTCTCGTATTGGACTGTTCATCCACCTATGGACTCATTTTAAGATTCCGAGGGACTGCCTATGATCTGGTATGATGAGGAGACGGGCAGTGGACTCTGCAGAGGTAGCTTTAAACTTGTAGTTTGAACGTAGTTTGGGCTGAAATGCCTTCCTTATCAGAGGCAGGTTATCTTGAGCAACGGAAAAAAGGAGATTTGGAGAAGAAAGGGCAAAGGATGGCAGTGGATGACCACAGATACAGTTGAAGAGAAGAGCAGCAGAAAGGAGCTGTCAGCCCAGGATCTATCTTGAAATCCACTTAATGGAACTGGACTCACATGTAGGCAAGGCAGGGTTGTAAAGCTCGTAGTTTTCTCAAAATTCAAAGATTCCCCCTCTGTGTGAAGAAACCCTAAGAAAATATCATTTTGGACTCGCTTAAAGTGAATTTTGGGAAAAGGGCTGCAAACCAGGGGACCACTAACCTCTGAAAGGCCAGTCTTTGGGTATTGGAGCTGTCTGGGATATTGGAGCTAAACAAATTGTCTGGGGAACTGTGCAAACTCCAAAACTCTGCTCCCTAAGAGACATTAACATAGCAACAATTGACCCAGAGATAGCCAGCCATAGCTCTAAGCATGAAACCCATCCAGCACATGCATAATATTAATCACCTATCCGGCCTGTATGGAAAACCCAGGCCTAAGCAGACAATGTAAACACTAAAACTAATTTTTACAATCGCAACTCGAATTCAACAGATCGACACATCCTAAACAAGTTATTGTTAAGGAGCCCGCCAAAATTCAACAAAGAATTACCAAGCCCGCCAAAATTAAGACAAAGAATCGGGTTTGATTTGGGGCACAGATTAGAAAGGCTCTCAAAGTATAATTGAGACCCTGTTTTACGGGTTAATCAGCCTTCTAAGCAGCTTTCTGACACAGCCTTCTGAGCCTCAGCATCTTCAGCCTCAACGGCACTCCTGGGTTACACTGCTCTGCCACCAAAGAAGAAGGAAGAACATCATCAAAAAGGCAGAGAAAAGCAGTTCCCAATGACTTCGGACATCACCAACTCATCGTGGCAACAACTGACCACAGCCAACGTGGTGACATCGAACCACCGCGATCGATGAATCCTAAGAAAGAAACTACTTAAGAAGAAACCGAAGATTGGAAGGTTTTCCACTCTACAATCTAATCCTGGCTTACAACGGGTGAAACATTACCTAAAGTAACCCAAAGCCCTACTCCAACAAGAAGAAAGTGGGTACTCACCCCATAAGTCCAATACGCAGCCTACCGCATCAGCGGACACCACCCAACTGAAGACTATGCAGCAAGAAGTCTTCCACAACGTTCGGGTATGGCAAGCAGACCCTACAAAGTCCAGTGAACCCCGAAACCGCGAACCACCGCTAACTGTCAATAAGAGGATTGATGAGCATTATCCCTATTGCCCTAGAGTTTACTCTAGTCAGATTGAGGCATTGGGAGGTGGGAAGTGTATTATCTTCTATATCCCCTTTTGTATGTGTGATAAAGTGTTCCTTATTCTAGAGATTGTAAGTTTTGACATTGTACTTTTCTTTCCTGAATAAAATTAAAATTTCTTGAACGAAAACCAGTTGCCTGCCACACTTTGTCACATCCCCAAATAAATCCAAATCTAGAACCCAGGGAGTGAAAGCGATTCTAACTGCTCAGAAGATCAGAAGTGAACCTGACCCCCACACCACCCCCGACAGAATGGCGACCGCGGAAGGACTTTGGTACAAAGGATGTGATGCAGAGAGTACTGTTTTGGAGGAAAAACTAAGATGGAAGAGAGGATTTCCTCTGATGTGTATAAGAAAGTAAATGTCACTAAGGAATGGGTGCTTAGTCTGTTGCGTGCTGAGCATCCGGGAGACGCTGCAGCCCAGTGGACCGCAAGCAAAGACCATAAGAATCAATAGAGACAGCAATATGGTTGATCTGTTTGCAGCGGCAGGTCCACCACAGGTGCCAAGCATTGAGTCACTGCAGGCAGAACTGTGGGAATGTGCGGAAAAATTACATGAAAGGGTTATGGCAGGAGAAAGGTTATGGGGAGAAACACGGAAAGACGCAGCTAATGGAGATGTACAGTAACAGCCAGGATTACTGTTAGTGTCAAGTCACAGAGGCTAAGAATAATGAAAAGGCACTGTGGGAAGAGAATGCTCACCTTACCCTTCAAGTTAAAGAGCAGGAGGAGAGGTTAAGAGACGTAGAGGCAGCTTACAAAGTAGCCAGCACTAATGGGTTTGAGTCGGGAGACCACAGTCCCTGCCAGCAACAAATCAAAAGTTTAACCCTTGCTCTGTCCAAGGCCAAAGGCATGGTATGCCTAATAATCCCGGGTGCGGCCCGGGTAAACCTGAAAGAGAAGGAGGAAACTGTTCAACCACGATCTGTGGCGCCGGGGTTGGTACCGGTTCGGCAGCAGGAGGGGCGAACGAGTTGTGAGGCGGACAGGGATTGCGGATCACCACCATCTGTGGCACTGAGGTTCAGCTCGCTTTGGCAGCAGGGAGAGATGGGCGAGCCAGAGCAGGAAGAGCCAGAACCAGGGCCGATGTGCCCGGTCCAGCAACAAAAGTTTGGCCCGCCCAACGGTGGTGGGGGTCAGGGGCCCCTAGAAAGTCAGTTTGTGGTTCCTTACATTCCCCAACAGCTTAAAGCTGTTGGGTAAGCCACCTGGGTAAGCTCAGTCAGAAGGGAGACCCCTCGGTCCACTTTACGGAAGTGGAACAGGCAGGGGATATTAACGGGTGCGATGATGCCGCGATAGCGAAAATGCTCCTCCTCTCACTGGATGGCAAGCTGTACCAGTCCCTCTCTGCCAAGAGCAAAAGGGGGCAGGGTACATATTCTGCCATCCGGGAGGACATTTTGGAGGCCATGGGTTTTAATGATGGGAGTCCCTTCTCCCGAGTGGAGAAGCCAGTGCAGCTCAAAGGGGAAACCCCACAGGCTTTCGCAGACACACTGTGCCTGTGTAGCAAAGCACCTGTGGTGGGGTTCTCGACCGGGATAACCTAACCCGGGACGAGAGAGCCCGCTGGCTCCGAAGCCTGTTGGCAAACAGTTCACTGCGGATCAAAGCAAAGGCCGATGTCTGGTTTGACCCGAGAGATCCCCGTGCCACCAAGGAGGTAGTGGTCAGGCAACTGACCCTAGCTTACCAGAACGGCAGAGGAACGGAAGAGCACCCACCCAAAGGGAAGGTCCACAAAATCAGACAGAGTCAGGATAAGAGGGAATGGCACCAGGAAGGGGGCAACCCCTCCGATACGAAGCGTACCTTCTTCAGGTACGGGAAGAGTGGGCACTGGAGAAAGGACTGTAGGAATCCACGGAAGAGTAGCGCAGGGAAGAATTCTCCAGCCCCTGTCCAAAAGACTGAGGCCGGAAACCAGTCTCTCCCCACATGTATGACACATTCATGACTGCGCTCCGAACAATACTAGATGGCCCTGGGAGGGTGGCCACCGCCACCGGTACCGTAACCCCATCTGCCCTATCCCAGCCAGGACAGTGACTAGAACAGGTGCAGCCTGTTCACCTTTGTTCTCTTGAGTACGATGCATGAAGGAGACCGTGCGTTCAGATAGAGGTGGAGAAGGTGAAGGGGACTTATCTGCTGGATATCGGTGCATCAAGCACCCTCTTCTATGCAGATAACCCCGCCATTTCACCTCTGTCTAACGGGATCCCATGCAGCTTAGTGGGTTTCACAGGCACCGAGCAGGCTGGCTCATTCTCTGTTCCACTCTCTATTCATTTCGGAACACTCCACACCAAGTGGACATGTGTCCTAATGAAGTGGGAGCAGGAAGGGAAGGGGATCCTGGGGGCCGATTTCATTATAGGCCACGGGATTCTAGTGGATTTAAGGAACCACTGTCTTTGGGGGGTAGTATGTATGGGACAGGAAAGTGAGGTGGTGGTTATACCAGAAAAACGGGGCAAAGGGACGGTGTGTACCATGAAGCCAAAGGAGGGTTACGACCGCGAATCGCTGGTCAGTAACACTCCAATGGAATACCAAGAGTGTGTGAGGGCACATCTTGCAGCTTTTGCCACTCACAAAGACGACTGTGGAAGGGTAAACGGGGTCGAGGTTACCGTAGATGGGGACCCCATGACCCGACTGCAAAAGTAGTACAATTTCCCCGGGGAGACGGAGGCAGACATGGAAACAGCCTTGGGTTCTTTGGTTAAGCAGGGGGTATTGAGACCAATAGCCACCCATGTGAACTCTCCATTGTGGCCGGGTAGGAAACCGTACAACTCCTGCAGAGCCACGGTGGACTATCGAGTACTCAACCGTAACATCCCCGCCTGTGCACCCACGGTTGCTGCCGTCGCCAACCTCATTGGAAGTATCCCAATCTCCGCGACCACCTTCATGGTGTTGGATATTTCCAATGGGTTTTGGTCCATCCCTTTACGAAGAGAAGACCAGAACAAGTTTGCCTTTACATTTAAAGGCCAGCAATACACTTGGAACTGTCTCCCTCAGGGCTTCCACAACAATACTAGCATTTTCTATCAATGTATGACTAATTGTTTAAAGAACTTCAGCAGACCCCAGCAGTTAGTACAGTATGTGGACGACCTGCTCCTATTCACCGACGAGGGGGAGGAGCATGGCCCACTGCTGGCTGAACTGCTGAAGCTGCTGAAGGAGGAAGGGTTTAAAGTTAATCCCAAGAAGGCACAGATCGGCCTGAAGGAAGTAAAATTCCTGGGACTGGCTGATGTTGGGGAAAGGGCCATTGACAAAGCTAGAAGGGAAGCAGTGCAGGAGTTACCAGCCCCCAACACAGTAACAGGAGTAAGATCTTTTCTCGGGCTAACTGGGTACTGCAGAGATTTCATTGAGGATTATGCAGCCACAGCAGCCTCTCTGCTCCGACTCCTACACAAGAGAGTGGAGTGGGAATGGGACGAAGGTTGCGAGGCAGCATTTATCCAACTCCACAAAGATCTGCAGACCGTGCTAGCTCTAGGGACTACTGCTGGGGGGGAAGGAGTTTTTCCTGGAAGTAGCAGCCAGTGGGGACAGTCTGAGCGCAGTACTGCTCCAGGAGCAGCACGGCCGGCTGAGACCAGTGGTTTACTCATCCAGGATACTCACTAACGTGGAGAAAGGATATTCCAACTGTGAGAGGCACCTCCTAGCCACTCACTGGGCTGTGAAAAGATCATTGATCTTCATGGGGGTCCCCTATCACACTCCTTACCATCACACGCCCACCCAGATGTTGCTGGATGGGAGAATCAAGAACGAGACAGTGAGCAATTCTCGCATTGCTCGCTGGACCCTACTCCTCTCCCAGATGGATCTAAGGGTAAAAGGTCTTTGCGAGCCAAGGCTCGCAGCCAACATGATCTATCCAGGGGCAGCCCACCGGTGTTCCATAGAAGGGGTATAGGAAGTTAACATAGGCTTTCGGGCCGGCTTACACACACAGGCCGAGACATCTATGTAGATGGTTCAAGCACTGTATCGGCGGGTGAACGACTCACAGGCTGCGGACTTTATGACCCAGAGGCAGGCATTGCCCTGATGATTAAACTCCCCAGTACCATGAGTGCCCAGCATGCTGAACTGTCGGCGATAGTGTACATGGTCACACACCCCAAGTAATTCCCTACCCTGTACCCGATTTGCTCAGATAGTATGTTCATATGCAATTCATGTACAGAATATCTGGCCCCGTCGAGGATACACATCTGCAGACGGGAGACCCCTGGCAATTAAGCCTTTACTGGAAAAGATCATGGCAGCCATAGGGGAGGAAGGGAAGCTCTATATACACAAAGTGAAGGCACATTATCCACTGAACCCTGTAGCAAGGGAAACCAGCAGGCTGACATGTTGGCCAAGCAAGATGCTCGCACGGGCAAGCTCTGGGACCCGTACAACCCAAGCCCCATTACGGCAGTTAGGGGTGGGATTGGGACGACAGGGAGGACAGGGGTAGCATTGCCCCGGGACCTGAAAACGGTTCAGACCCAAGACCCCGTCCTCAAAACTGTCCTGAACACGCTAGCTCAAGGGAAAAAGGTAGTTGGCCCGTACGATATTGCAGCTATTGCCATTAAAGAAGGCATGCTGTTCAGGGAGGAGCAATGGGTAGTGCCGCAACAACACCGGAGAGAATTCCTCCAGCTGGCCCATGATGGTCCAGGAGCAAGACACCCCGGACCTGAGACCACCTGGCAATGGGTGGAACAGGCAGGGCGGTGGCCAGGACTCAAGGAAGATGTTCGCGAGTTCTGCGCCGGCTGTTTGGTGTGCGCTGCCAACAACCCTGACCCCCAGAAATGGAAGGTGTCTATGGACATATCACGAGGGTAGAGGGACCCTGGCAGTCGATCCAGGTCGATTACATCGGGCCCCTACCCACTGCCCAGGGAGGCTACAAGTACTGCCTAGTGTTGGTGGATGTGTTCACGAAGTGGGTGGAAGCCTTCCCATGCCGTACAGCTACTGCTCTGGGAACAGCTAGGATCCTGGTCAGCAGAGTGTTCTCCCAGTGGGAACTACCACAGTACGTGGAGTCACTTCACCGGGCAGGTGATGCAGAAGACCCTTAAGGGCATTGAGGGGAAATGGCATTGAGGGGAAATGGCATTGAGGGGAAATGGCATGTCGCCCAAAACCAGCAGTCATCCGGGCCTGTGGAGCGTTTAAACCGCACTAATAAAGAAAGGTTACAAAAAGAGATGGTGGACTCACTCAAAGACGTGGGTGGAGGTGTTGCCACTGGTCCTCATGGGGATCCGGACCAGCCAGTCAAAGAGCACGGGGTACTCCCCGTACCAGCTCATGACCGGCAGAGCCATGCGAACCCCCACCCATGTATTAGCCCCGGGACTCACGGAAGGTCAGCTTAGGGAAGCGAGCCGGGACAGCTTTGTCAGGAATCTGTTTGAACACCTTAAACAGATTCACTGGCAGGCCACTAACAACATGGGAAAACAGCATTGGGTTTAAAGCTGCTGGTGCACAGCCTATTAACTGTACCATGGAGGTAATGGCTCAAGACCATGTTCCTCCACAGATAGCATACATAGAGCGTGGGACATATTGTGTCACCACCAGTGCGCCCCACTACCAGCATGGACAACACTTTTGGTGTCCGGTGAGTGACAGCAGTTTCCATTTTAAACCCGAGGCAGAAGTTCAAGTGGATTGTCCCATTCCCAAACCCTCCACTGTTCACCTCACTGTAAGTGAAAACATCACAAACCTGCAAGATTATGTTGCACATTTTGGCTACGAAATCCCCCTTCTATCCGAACATCTTACCGCTCTACTGGAAGCTGTAATAATCTCACAGAAACATTTCTATACTCTAGAACAGAAAAGAATTGAGATCGGGAGGAAAATTCTGGAGATCACAATTCCACCTTGGTGGGACATTTTCAGAAATATAGAACTCCCAGCCAGGGTCAGAATAGCTTCCCATGTTTTAGTTGTCTGTCAACTCACGATTATTCTTTACTTGTGGTGTATTACTTGCCGAGTGAGAGGCAGAGGCCGTCGAGTCCGGCACCAAAGGGTGCTGTCGCTCCCTGGCCAAACTTGGGGATCGCATCAGGAAGGGCAACACCCTATTGTAATGTCTGATTTGTTTTTGTGATTTTACCTGCTGTAAAAACGCAGAGGTCAAGTGTTGTAAGAGTTTTACTTCTGTGTTTTGACTGAGTACTTTTATTTTCTGTAAAACCGGAGTAATGGAGGGGCGTCGGACCCCCTCTATGCTGTAATGTAATCGGAATGACTGTATTTGCCTGTAAAAAGGGGAATGTACGTTTAAGTTTTAGCTAGGTAAATTCAGGGGAAGGTTGGCTCTCGGGAATCAAGAATTTTTCTCACTTAGCATTACTATGTAGAGTATCACTGTAAAACTCAATATTTTCTCAAAATTCAAAGATTTCCCCCTCTGTGTGAAGAAACCCTAAGAAAAGATCATTTTGGACTCGCTTAAAGTGAACTTTGGGATTTTTTAAAAGATGCATGGGTCTGCAAGGGAAAAGAGCTGAAAACCAGGGGAATACTAACCTCTGAAAGGCTAGTCTTTGGATATTAGAGCTGTCTGGGATATTGGAGCTAAACAAATTGTCTGGGGAACTGTGTAAACTCCAAAACTCTGCTCCCTTGGAGACATTAACATAGCAACAATTGACCCAGAGATAACCAGCCATAGCTCTAAGCATGAAACCCATCCAGCACATGCATAATGTTAATCACCTATCCGGCCTAGGCAGACAACGTAAACGCCAAAACCAATTTTTACAATCGCAACTCGAATTCAACAGATCGACACATCCTAAACAAGTTATCGTTAAGGAGCCCGCCAAAATTCAACAAAGAATTACCAAGCCCGCCAAAATTAAGACAAAGAATCGGGTTTGATTTGGCGCACAGATTAGAAAGGCTCTCAAAGTATAATTGAGACCCTGTTTTATGGGTTAATAAGCCTTCTAAGTAGCTTTCTGACACAGCCTTCTGAGCCTCAGCGTCTTCAACCTCAACGGCACTCCTGGGTTACACTGCTCTGCCACCAAAGAAGAAGGAAGAACATCATCAAAAAGGCAGAGAAAAGCAGTTCCCAGTGACTTCAGACATCACCAACTCATCGTTGCAACATGGAACCACCGCGATCGACGAATCCTAAGAAAGAAACTACTCAAGAAGAAACCGAAGATTTAAAAGTTTTTCCACTCTACAATCTATTCCTGGCTTACAACGGGTGAAACATTACCTAAAGTAACCCAAAGTCCTACTCCTACAAGAAGAAAGTGGGTACTCACCCCATAAATCCAAAACGCGCCTTACCGCACCACCACTAACTGTCAATAAGAGAATTGGTGAGCATTATCCCTATTGCCCTAGTGTTTACTCTAGTCAGATTTAGGCATTGGGAGGTGGGAAGTGTATTATCTTCTGTAACCCTTTTTGTGTGTGTAATAAAGTGTTCCTTATTCTAGAGATTGTAAGTATTGACATTGTACTTTTCTGCTGCACTTTGTCACATCCCCAAATAAATCCAAAGTCTATAACCCAGGGAGTGGGAGCGATTCGAACCGCTCAGGTGGTCAGAAGTGAACCTGACCCCCACACCACCCCCTACAGGGTAGAAGTGGCAGGTTCCCTTCCCTGATTTCATGAATGAGCCTGTTGGTTTTTTAGACAATGTAGGACATTCAATTGTCATTTGTCTGGGGCCAGTCCAACATTTATCAGATTTATTGAATTGGTTGAAGTTTGAGCTGTGCATTACCAAAACTATCACAATACCACAGTGACTAATCTTGTACAGAAATTAATTGGGAATTCCATTATGGAGAGGACATTAAAATCATAGAAAGCATACAGCATAGATTAACTAGGCTGATGCCAGTGATGGGAAACTGTACTTGTGAGGAAATACTTGCTGCTGGATTTTCGGTTCTGCTCATTTCGGGGCGGTAATGGCAGGGGGCCGGTAAAGCTTGCACCCAAGTGTTACACACCTCTCTTAGGGCGCTAGACTGGCTGAGCAACTGAAAATCCCAAACTAAACAGCCGACCACAGAGTGCTGTAAGAGAGGCCTGGGGGGAAAAAAATGAAAAAAACACCTTAGGCATTCCCAAAATAACTCACGCCGCCACTACAGAAATCGCAAAAAAATTAAAATAAAAACCAATCATGCTTAACTGAGGTCGACATTAAGTACTCACTGCAGCCCCAACAGCTCAGACCACCAACTTTCACAGGCTGTCTCAGCAGGTCGCTCTACGGAGTGCTACGGATCGCGCGGCAGTCAAAAATCAAGCCGGTGTCGCAACCAGGAACACCAGCTCGCCTCTTCTGGGCGGTAATGCTACGCGCCCCATTGAAACCGGCACCGAAAGTCGTGGCGGAGCGCTGGAAGCTGGTCACCCGCCCGGATGTGCTTACTGCTGCCTCCGGGGCGCTAACAGGGATTGGAAATCAAGCCCCATGTCTACTGATACTAATTTCACTGAAGGAGAGAAGGCTAAGAGATTTAATAGAGCTTTTTAAAATGATGACATGTTTTGATAGTGTGAATAACGAAAGATTATTTCCTCTGGTTGGGAAGCCAGTGATGAGGAATCATCAATTTTAAATTAAAAGTGAGGAGAGAGGTTAGGGTAAGTTTCTTAATACAGAAGATTTTTGGAACATGAAATGCTTTTCTACAGGTAGTGGTTAGACTGTTGGACCTTTTAAGGGAAGATTTGTGTCTTGGAAAGTAAATATTACAATCTGAGGAAGATACAGGTTATGGAAGACTATGGGCCAATGGAAGAGCCAGCACAGACACGATGGGCCAAATGGTCTCATTCTATGTTATGAATGTCTATCCTTTAGTATTCATATTGCAGTAACAGGTATATCACAGTCATCTAAAAGCAATGTATGCTCAAACACAAAATCCTTTATCAGCTCGTTGGTAGTATGCACATGTCAAACCAGACCCACTATAGCTCTTTGAATCACACACAATTATGTTTAAATTTTATCATTCACATTTACAGAAGTACAAATATTATTACATTTTACTGTACTTATTATTATGTAAGATAATGAGTACCATGTATAGAGAGTACATGCTTGATGCAAAAGAAGTTTTAATTGATGTGTAAAGTAAGTTTCCAGTCCAGGTTTATTTTTACTCATTAACTTACTGTGTTAAATCAATATTCACTAGGCCACTAGGTGGGGCATTCAACCACACGAATAACTGAAGCACATCATTCTGGATTGAAACATTATGATGACATTGGCACTGCCTGTCAAACAGGTGCCTGGAGTTCATCGATAGCCCTCTCAACTATCGGATGATGGTTTCGATGTAAGTTGTTAATGAGGAGCAAAACAAGAAAAATATTGCAAACAAAATGTAAAAAGCACCAAGAGACAACAAAGAACGTGAGAGATGAAGAAAAGAGCAAAGGAGCTAAAAATAGAAAAAAAATCAAAAAGCTGAAACTTTGTGACAAGGAGTAAAGGGTAGAACTGAAATCCCACAGAATCTAGCAATCCAGCTCAAGGTGTTCACCCTTAATAAAAATATTTCCTCACACTTAAATTTTAAAATTGTTGATGGTGCATAAATATTTATAGACTACAAACAGGAGCAACTAATGATATATATCAAATTGCCCCCTTCTTTAAGATAATGAGTATTCTTCAAATAGGGCGGTAAGGCCTTTCCGACCGGGGGTGGCGGACTGGGCCAACCCATCCGCAACGAGAAAGGGTTTCCACTGTGCCCCATGTTTCCATCCCGCCCGGTGCGCCGACCCTTTACCGTTCCGTGAGGGAAATTGCCCTGCGGGAGCACGGCCACCACCAGTCAGTGCACCCGACAGCTTCACGTGGCGGGAAGTTGCCAGTGGCATGTCTGCTCTTAAAGGGGAGACCGAGGACGCCATTTAATTTTAATTGTCAGCCGACTCCTGAGTTGGCCCGACAATGGTGGCTTCTGGTTTGGCAAGGCTGCCAATAGGCAACCCGGTACCCCCTCCTGGGTGCCAGGCCACTGGCCTGGCCAAACCCCTCCCTAGTGGCCCAGTGGGCTCCACATCGGCCTTGCAGCGTCCCTCCCCTTTCAGTGAAGGGGAGGGATGTTGCGACATATTATCGCGATGCGGCACATCCGCGTTGCATTGACATCATCACCGCCGCGCTGACATGGTCAGTGCAGTGGTGATGGACACTGCCCCACTACCTCTACACTGCCTCAAACAATGCTCCAAAACTCTGGGAGGTGATGTCAGAGTTAAAGAGCCCAATTTTCCAGTCCTCTGACTCCCGCCAGGCTGTAAATTTCCGGTTCATTCAAATATCCTACCCAATTTCCCTCTGTGGGCAATTTCGGCCCCCAAAGGTTATGAAGCAAACAATTGTGAATGTCTCTTTCCCACTTCTGCAACCTTCGGCTCAGTCTCAGTGGACACTGCCATTAGAGTGCAGTCATCTGTGTGATGAGTTTGTCAGCTCTCAATCTTTTAGTGTTAAGTTGACAACCTTGGACAGGCAGCCTGAAGGGCAGGCAGCCCTTTTAAACCTATCAGAGTGCAAATCTAGTAACGGATCTTGTCATTGTCTCTGGCTGGAGTTTGCCAATTGCAAAGACATACAACCTAAAATTGTTCTGGATTCAAAGGTTGAATGATTATCTCCCACTGCAAACATTCCTGTGAATTATTTTCCTCTTCTATATGATTACTCACATTCAGCCTTATCCAACAGTGACAAGCTCCCTGAACTTGATTGACCTGGCAAAGGGTTGGTGATTCATCAACAGAAAAAACATTTAAACAATATTTATTTAAATCAGCGTGAAAAGCACAATAAACTCATGACACAAAAACAAAGCACTCATGAAACAATTTTTTTAAACTGATATATTTCTTATACTAACAAACACCTTTGTGATTTTTTATCAACATGTAGAAGAGACTTTAAATTCTCAATTTACTATTTTTTCTACTTTTCATCCTAAAGATCTAGACCTTCCATTGCTGTCCTTTATGTGAGTCTTTTGATTTTGGTTTTCATTTTCCCCTCATGGCCAGGAAGCCAAGCCAGTGGCATTCCCTCGAGTGACCACAGTGTCACGCCCTCCACCCTCCATTTGCCATCCCTCATCCTCCATATTAGTCCTGGCTCTGTAACATTAATTATGTAGCACAATTAACAAGAATAACTCCTGCCAAAAATCATCCAGCAGTCACACGAGTTGTAGCTTGCCTATTATAGGTTGACATTTGGGTGCCCAACAGAAGTTTAGACCAAGCTGTCTAAGACAATCACTGGCAAAATTCCAGCGTTGTCACTCCAGCATCTGACGGATGACCATTGAAATGAAATGGCTGCCCAGCAATCATAGCTCAAAATTGTCACCTAAGTTGATTAAAATTAAGATATTGCTCACAACTGATAATGATCCTTATTGAAAAATCGGTCTCAATTCTTCTTAAAATTAACAGGTGGAAAATTATCCACAGTTTGTGGCCCCACCAAGCTTTTACACCCTGACAATGACGGAGGTAGATTTACATCCTTGTGTTCTTATTGGATAATAGTCTTCGAAAATATCTGCTGACAACTAAAACTGAAGGTTTTTGGTTTTAAAAATATGCTAAATATTAGATAGAAATGATTCATTTCAGGTAAATAATGGGGGCAATATTTTATCTAGATTTAAAAAACTACTAACATTCTTACACGTTAGCCTATCATAACGAATGGGATCCCTATATTGCTATGCATCACAAATGGCAGATGCCACTAACCTATCTAATCTGATTTTTCTATATAGTGACTGCTCATTAACTTGGGGTCAAGATTCTATTGTAAAATGTGTCCGCTGAGAGTTGGCAGCAGCTGCTTAACCACCTGCAGAAAAGTCTTCCATTTCCTTTCATTTATGGAACGACTCTGTCCACCAGACAACTGTTTGCTGTTGACAATTAAAATCACCACATGGTGCACTAGGGTTACCCATGAAAAGAATGCAAATCTCTTTTTAATGTTTGAACTTTTAGTTTGAATATTCCCTAAAATATTTGCTTCCAGCTGGAATGTGTCTACAATATTGTTGATCAGCTTAATGATTGTTTGGTAACAGTGACTGAAATGAAAACTGAATCAAAGATAGTTGAAGATTATGTTAATGAAAAGAGGGGGGTTAGAAATTCGGCTCTGTATGCCTGATCTTCCAGCATTGCAGGTGCCGTTTGTGTCAAAAATGGCATCTGCGCTATGTGCACACTCATCTGGTGTGCCGCACTTGTCATCATTTTGGTGAGGCTGGTAGGGCGGCTGTCAGGAGCGTGCACTGGAAGTATGTTGTATAGTCAGATCGTAGCATCAATTAGCATACAATGACGTTAGCATACTATCTGGATTACTTTGAAGAGGTACGGGTTGATGCCGCATTGGAATCCCCGTGCATGTTTTCGGTTATAAAGCAATTTCTGGCTCCTGCGTTAACCTAATAACTGTTATCCTGACTTCTGAATATGAGAATATGCACTTCAGAAAAAGGAGACAAAAATAAACTTCATACAGAACCAAAATATACATTTAAAAAGTGAATTATTTTGCTATTTGCACCAAGCATTCTGAGATATCTGTTGTGAAGTTGTGGTGTGACACAAAACCGAGTATTAGTGTTGATTGTAATGTCGAACTTGAAGGATAACTGTAACATTTGTCTGGTGACAGCAATCTACCAGTTTCATAGGGCGTTCAAAATTCATTACCGCCATTTTTGAGGCGTTGTCACCTCATGAGCACCAGTCAGCCTAACCTTAGTGGTGCGCAAATTATTGGAAAAAAATCCTGAAGGACAAGATAAATCATCATTTGGAAAAACATAGATTAATCAAGGACAGTCGGCATGGATTTGTTAAGGGAAGGTCGTGTCTGACTAACTTGATTGAATTTTTCAAGGTGGTAACCAGGAGGGTCGATGAGGGCAGTGCATATGATGTAGTGTATATGGATTTTAGAAAAGCTTTTGATAAGGTCCCACATGGCAGACTGGTCATGAAAGTAAAAGCCCATGGATCCAGGGCAAAGTGGCAAGTTGGATCCAAAATTGGCTCAGAGGCAGGAAGCAAAGGATAATGGTTGATGAGTATTTTTATGACTGGAAGGCTGTATCCAGCGGGGTTCCGCTGGGCTCAGTGCTGGGTCCCTTGCTTTTTGTGGTATATATCAATGATTTGGACTTGAATGCTGGGTGTATGATTAAGAAGTTTGCAGATGAAATTAAATAGGCTGTGCGGTTGATAATGAAGAAGAAAGCTGAAGACTGCAGGAAGATATCAATATACTGGTCAGGTGGGCAGAACAGTGGTAAATGGACTTCAATCCAGATAAGTGAGAGGTAATGTATTTGGGGAGATTTAACAAGGCAAGGGAATACACATTAAATGGTATGACACTGAAAAGTGTAGAGGAAAAAAGGGACATTGGAGTGAAGGTCCACAGATCCCTAAAGGTAGCAGGCTAGGTAGATAAGGTAGTTAAGATAGCATATGGAATACTTGCCTTTATTAGTTGATACATGGAGGTTATGCTTGCACTGTATAAAACACTGGTTAGGCCGCAGCTAGAGTACTGTGTGCAGTTCTGGTCACCATATTACAGGAAAGATGTGATTGCACTGGAAAGGATGCAGAGGACCTTGACAAGAATGTTGCCTGGACTGGAGAATTTTGGCTATGAGAAAAGATTGGAGTTGCTTGGTCTCTTTTCTTTGGAACAGAGGAGGCTGAGGGGAGACCTGATTGAGGTGTATAAAATTATGAGGGGCCTGGATAGAGTGGATAGGAAGAAGCTGTTTCTCTTGGCAGAGGGGTCAACAACCAGGGGGCAAAGTAATTGGGAGAGATATGAGGGGAAATTTATTCACCCAGAGGGTGGAGGGGGTCTTTCACTCACTGCTGAAAGTATATTAGAGGCAGAAACCATCACCACTGTCATGTACATGTTGTTTGTAACCACCAGATGGCGTCATTGTTGGAGGCCACTGAGCAGCATGCACATGGTGCTGCTCAGGTATAAAAGGCTAGCCATTTTGAGAGTCAGGCAATTTGGGCCTAAATAAAGCAGAACCAAGGTTCTACCTTGCTTAGTTAAACTGTATTCAGTTTGAAACTTTATTGCATACTTAACATTTGGCGACGAGAATACATGAGCCTTTGTTTGCAAAATGAGCACGATTGGATTTTTAGAGCGATTCGTGGAGGGAGAAGATTGGGAAGGCTTTTTGAACCAGCACTTTGTGGCCAACAAAATGAAGGGAGTTGTTGATGCAGATCAGCGCCGGGCCGTGTTCCTCACTGTGTGCAGTTCAAAGATCTAAGGTCTGATAAAGAATCTACTCATGCCTAGTGATCCAACAGAGAAAACGTATGAAGAGTGGTGTACATTGGTACGGGAGCACCTCAAGTCAGGCGACGGCATTATCATCTCGAGATACAGGTTTTATACACACGTTCGATCGGAGGGCCAGAGCACGGCGGAATTCGTTGCCAACCTGAGATGTCGAGTGGGAACATGCAAGTTTGGGTCGGGTGTTGGCAGATATGCTGCGGGACTTCTTTGTTATCAATATCAACCACGAGGTGATCCTGTGCAAACTTCTGGCAGTGGAGGAGTTGGATTTAAAAAGGGCCATCCAGATCGCTCAATCATGTATGACGACGACGGACAGGAGTCTAAAGCAAATAGCGGTGAAGAACCGAACCTCGGCAAGTACTGTAAATACAATTGATTCGGCATTCGGCAGAGCGGCACATGGCAGGGCCATGAAACCTGTGGCTGCCCAAAGCCTGCCAGCGGGAATGCATCCGACTTCTCCGTGTTGGCGTTGTGGGGGAAATCATCGGCACTAGCAGTGACGATTTAAGCAATATAGCTGCAAAGGTTGTCTCAATGTTATGTTCGCGACACATGGTCTGCCTGACATAGTGGTGAGCAACAATGGGTCATACTTTACCAGTCAGGAGTTTCAGGAGTTTGTGAAACTTAATTTCATAAAACATGTAAGGTCAGCATTGTTCAAGCCTGCGTCCAACGGGCAAGCAGAATGTGCAGTACAAATTATCAAGCAAAGCATAAGGAGAGTATCCCAAGGGTCACTGCAGACCTGCTTGTCCTGCATACTGCTGAGTTACAGGACAAGACCCCACACTGTCACAGGGGTCTTGCCTGCTGAACTCATGATAAAAAGAGGTCTTAAGACCAAGCTATCTCTGGTACACCCGGAATTAAATAATCATGTTGAATACAGAAGACAAAGTCAATAAAGGTACCACGATCGCGCAACTGTGTCAAGCAACATTTCTGTTAATAATCCTATATATGTGTTGAACTATGGTCAGGGTCCCAAATGGATCGCTGGTACGGTCATGGCCAAGGAGGGCAAACTTGCAATAAATACATGGATCAGACAAAGCTGAGGCACACAGACGAGCCAGAACAGTCGGACAAAGAAACCATCGACGACCAACCAACCTACCTGCAGTCTTCAGAGGACTCAAGGGTCATCAATGAACCCGGAATTTCCATCACGGACCTGTTCAATAAAAATGGACTTGCAATTCCTGACATGGCCACTGTCACCCCCAACAAGTCAGTCATCCAGCCATCAGCCACAACAGACCCCGCACACTCACCCAGGGCTGGAATCGAACTGAGATAGTCAACCCGAGAGCGCAAAGCCCCGGACCATCTCAACCTGTGAAAGACTGTGAAAAGATCTCGGGGGGTGGGGGGGGGGCTATTGTCATGTATGTACATTCTGTTTGTAGCCACCAGATGGCGTCATTGTTGGAGGCCACACATGGTGCTGCTCTGGTATAAAAGGCCAGCCATTTTGAGAGTCAGGCACTTTGGACCTAAATAAAGCAGAGCCAAGATTGTACCTTGCTTAGTTAAACAGTACTCAGTTTGAACCTTTATTGCATACATAACAACCACATTTAACAAATACTTGGATGTGCACTTAAAGTGCCGTAACCTACAGGCTATGGACCAAGAGCTGGAAAGTAGGATTAGGCTGGATAGCTCTTGGTCGGCCGGCTCGGACATGATGGGCCGAAATGGCCTCCTTTTGTGCTGTAAATTTTGATGATTCTATGATTCTATGATGAAATACATTTTTAAAGCATTGCTTCAGACGTGGTCCCCAAATGCAAAATTAACACCTAAGGAATTGATAGCAGCGTAAAATCATGGCATTGCACGCTTACCTGGATGCACTAAGTACGCCGTTCAGCATGGACTCAACATCCGGCAGCATTTGTAGCTGCACCACAAGCATAATGGCGCCACCTGGATTGAATTGAGGCTTTGATTGGGGGCCTCAATGACTCATGGGTATATTCGCTTCTAATGCATTCACTAGATGGTGAACATGGCAGACCTTGGAGCAGCAGCTCACAGCCTGCCCACCAGTTCATGGATGCTGCAGTCGACACACTCCTTGATGCCCTGGATAGGCATCGGCAGGTGCTGAGGTCAGAGGCTGGGAGGAGACCCCAACCCCAAACATACCACAGGCTATGGAGGGAGATAGCAGAGCACGTGTCTGCGAGTGACACGGTGCCAAGGACAGCGATGCAATGTAGAAAAAAGTGGAATGTCCTGACGCGGCTAGAGAGGGTGAGTATCTTTCATTTCAAACTTCAACATGCTAAGCTCTGACCTCAATGTGCACTCTCTGCTCAATGTATTGTTTCCGAATCCATGCTCTAATTGAGGTCACAGTCAAGGTTACCATTTGCAGCCACACCCACTGCAAGGGCCTGCATGCGCTGTTAACCTTGCCATTCAGTTCTGCAGACCCACCCCTCTTGGTGTTGACTCCTCAGTCTTCATAAGCGTCTCAAAGACGGTAGCCTTCCCGTTACTGTTAAGTCCTGGCACCCTAATTCAAGCATTGCCACAGCAAGTCCATGCTGCGAATCGTAGTTACATCGAGCTTGAAGATTCTCATAGAGTAAAATGTAGTAAAGTATGTAAAGCACTTGTGACACACTGATCGAAGGCCTCTAACTCCAACTTTCTCTTTAATGTTACAAGTGAAGCTCGCCCACAACTAAAGGGAGCAAATGCAGACTGGTGGAGGGGAGCGAGACCACCAAGTGCTCACTCCGTTGGCGGAACGGATAGCTTCCCTGATAGGCGTGCAAGTTGATGCGATGGCGATGGGTGCAGCCGACCCCCCTTGGGACAGTGACGGTAAGTTGAGTTCCTTTGCAGCAGCCTGCAGGACACTCGGCCCTCACACCATCAACGTGCAGCTATTTCCATGAGACTGGCATTCACAAATGTCTTCCTCCTCCTGAACCCCTCCCCTCCAGGTAACCACTGTTCTGTGTTTGTGCTTTCAGATGACCAGCCAAATCTACCGGAGACTTCTTGGGTGCCTTCCATGAGTGCAGATGGTGGCGACGACCCAGAGAATGAGGAGGAGCAGGAGAACGACACAACCTTCGACCTTACGCAGAAGGCTGCGCCATCTGAGAGCGGGGCTAGCAGCGCTGCTGACCAAGGGGTGTTTGGGGAGGCGGAGGTGGGGATGCTCTGGGACACGGTGGCCTCCAGCAATGCCACAGGGGAGCAGAAGTCCGGAGGCCAGCTCCCCGGAGGATGAGTGCATGCCTGAGTGATGCTCAGCAGCGCTCTGACGATGAGCCCAATCTAGAGCTTGTTGCAAGACAATCCCTGCAGTTGCACAGCGATCTGCTGGGTGCACTAGCATGGGTGCACCAGAATCTTGATGCACTCGCTGTGAGGATGGAGGAGTTCGACTCAACTGTTGCTCATGCCTCTGAGCAGCCCACTGAGCCCATCCTTGGTAGATACCAACGGATGCTCTATGCAAACAGTGACCATGGGGTTCCAGACATGGTGGCACAAGTTGTGTTGCAGTGGCCATTGAGCACTAGGCCGATGCTATTATCGGCCTCTATACTCAAATGTCATCAGTGCTTGGTGTCCTGAGTCAGCTCTCTGGTGTACTGCAGTCGCAGACACTCTTGATGCAGAGGCAAATAGATTCAACGGACGCACTGCCATCCGGTCTGGAGTGCCATCAGTTGAACAGGGACGTAATCTTGCTGAACCAGGGCAGGAATCTGACCTCACCCAGATTTCTGCAGATGATGATGCTCTGCCCCGGGGATATCAACCAGTTGAGCCAATTGGGCCGTGATGTCGTTTCTCATGGCAACATCATTCTGCCTTCACAGTTGCCGCTCTCTGCACCCCATCCACCACAGAGTGCTTCTAGCCATGCCATGGTTATGCAGTCCGCAGCCGAGTCTTCCAGGGCCCGAGCTCATCGGGAAAGTCCTGCTAGGTTATCAAGTTTGGCTGAGGATCCAAGTCAGCAACCGACTACAAGCCTTGCCCTGAGACCCCATAGAGTGGAAGGGGTAGAAGGGAAGGGTGGTTAAGACCTGTGGGCAGATGGCCACATATGCTGACCTTGTGAAGATATGTGGCTAGACTTTCCACTTCACATCGCCCATCTATGATCCATATATGACCCATATATGGCCCATATGTTAGCCTTCATCGCTAGGGGATTTGAGTATCAGAGCAGGGAGGTCTTACTGCATTTGTACAGGGCCTTGGTGAGGCCTCACCTGGAATATTGTGTTCAGGTTTGGTCTCCTAATCTGAGGAAGGACGTTCTTGCTATTGAGGGAGTGCAGCGAAGGTTCACCAGACTGATTCGTGGGATGGCGGGACTGACATATGAGGAGAGACTGGATCAACTGGGCCTTTATACACTGGAGTTTAGAAGGATGAGAGGGAATCTCATAGAAACGTATAAGATTCTGACGGGATGAGACAGGTTAGATGCAGGAAGAATGTTCCCGATGATGGGGAAGTCCAGAATCAGGGGACATAGTCTTAGGATAAGGGGTAGGACTGAGATGAGGAGAAACTTCTTCACTCAGAGAGTTGTTAACCTGTTGAATTCCCTACCGCAGAGAGTTGTTGATGCCAGTTCATTGGATATATTCAAGAGGGAGTTAGATATGGCCCTTACGGCTAAAGGGATCAAGGGGTATGGAGAGGAAGCAGGAAAGGGGTACTGAGGAAATGATCAGCAATGATCATATTGAATGGTGGAGCAGGCTCAAAGGGCCGAATGACCTACTCCTGCACCTATTTTCTATGTTTCTATGTTAAAACAGATCTCTATCGTCCATTTTGAGCAAAAAGTGGAAACTAGGCCCAAAATATCGCCCGAAAAACAGGTGCCTAAATTTACACTTTGATCACCGAGAAGATCGCTGAAATTATAGCCCACACAAGCCCCATCCCAAATTTCAGCACCTAGCATGTACTTCGCTGGGCCGATGCAAGGCCCAAAAGAGTGCTAAGAAATAGCTGCTTTTTCTGGGCCTAAGAGAAGGAAAATGGGCACTACGGACACCATTTTGACTTCAGAGAAAGGTTGGAGCATTAGTTGTGAGTTATTTAGAGAGTTAGTTGTATTCAGAATATTGGGACAGGGAATATAAATAGGTATTATTAAGTTATTTTTGGCAAATATTGAATTTATTAAATAGCTTGTGTGGGCTATAATTTTGGCGATCTTCTCGGCGATCAAAGTGGAAATTTAGGCACCTGTTTTTCGGGTGATATTTTGGGCCTAGTTTCATAGTGAAGTTGTTACTAAAGTACTTTTGTATATTAAAAGAATAAACAAATATGGATTAACAACTGTATAGTTGATAACTAATGTAACAAAGAGAGAAGACACACAATTTATTGAATCAAAGATAATCTTTTTTATTAATAAATATGAGAAAAATTTGATAAACTATCCCTCCAACCCCACTTCCCCCACCCCCCGCACCAACCCACCCTTCCCTCAAATACTCAAAATCTTAACAATTAACAATGAACAATTAACAAATAACAACCAACAGAACAAGAACAATTGAACAAGTGAATAACTGAAAAGTGAACAAAAATATAAACTTTGTGAAAAAACTCCCCCCTCCCTACCTGCGGCCACGTTTCCCTCCAGGTCCAGTCCTACCCCATGTTCATACCCCACCCGCCCGTTTTGGTCTAAATAGACCGACACCAAGACGTCGTGTAGAGTGGGACGGCAAGACTTCCTGCCGTGGTGGAAGTGACGGAACGGAAGCGGAAGCCTGAAGCTCCACTTCCGAGTCAGGAGGAACTGTGTCCTCCGTACTCGCTTGCGTGCTCGGGGTCTCGCTGCGAGCGGGCACCGGGTGCAGCACCGTGTCCAGCCAGCAACGCATGCTGTAGTGCATTGGTTGCGGCTGACTGCTGCCGAATGGCCTCCAACGTCTCCCTTGCAGTCTGTGCTTGCTCGGAAGACCAGTTGGAGAAGTTCATGCAGAACTCACTCCAGGATGCTGGAAACTGGCTCCAGTTGGCAGAGAATCCCGCGAAACCCTGGATAAGGTCGTGACCAATCACGACCGTCTCCCTGCACAGGGATATTATGCTCTCAGTCTGGCTTTCCATGATTGCTCACAACGCTGACCGGATCTCCGTGAGGTCGGCGTTTGAAAATTACGCACCTTGGTGTCACCACCTGCACAACGCTTGGTCCTGGTGCCTTTTCCATCTCAATGGAGATGGCCGCAGGTTGTTCGCCCCCAACAAAAACAATCTCATCCTCCTCCTCCTGCTCCTCCTCCTCCTCCTCTTGCTCCGCCTCAAATTGACTGACGGAGTGTGTGAAAATGTCCTCTTCCTCATCCGTCTCTCCCTCCTGCGAGCTGTTGGAGAGGTCGATATTTGCGGATATCTCCGCTACCTCACAATGCTCAACGGACACTTGACCTTAGAAAGATGAATGACATTTCTAAACAATGCATAACAATACATATCAATATATATCAATATTTCGATACCAATATCCATATCAATATTTCAATAATCCAAAACATTGTAATACTTTTCAAAACCTCGTATGCACAAGGGCTCATCAGGGTTAACATGACCTCATTCGTAGAGCAAGACTACATCAAAATTATTGAATTATAATTGCATAACATTACATGTGTAACTACGATATTTTTCGTATGTATTTAGTAATGTTTGACACATTGCACAGTTCCCACTACTCATGAGACTGAAGGGTGGACTCGGCCATGCCACGGGTCATGACTGAACGGCTTTCAGGCCTCACCAAGGCCACCGTAAGCTCCTCGTATTGAGTAAGAACGTGTACCGTCACGGAGCCGCCACCCGTCCTCCTTTGCTCTGCCCGTTTGATAGTTATCTTCTTCTGTAAATGATAATTTAACATTGCATGGCATATGCTAATGGACTTGACAATAAACATTTAAGACTGACAGATTTAAATGTTCAATTATTACATAACATTGTAGTGCATATGAATAATTTTTAATACTATAAGATTCAACTTAGTGTTAGGGAGAATAAATGTATTTTTAATGTAATTATTTTATATTATAAATAAATGACATTGAGGATTCCAATTACAATTTATAAACAGCAAGTAAATAATACATATGTATGATTTTAAATATGACTTTTAAATATGTTTTAAATATAGAATTTAAAATGCAACTTACTCTGGTAGCTGTATATGAATAATTTTTAATGCTATAACATTCAACTTATTGTTAGGGTGAATAACTGTAATTTTTAATTTAATGTAATTACTTTACATTATAAATAAATGGCATTGAGGATTTTATTTACAATTTATAAACATCAAGTAAATAATACATAATAATTTTTAACATCAAGTCAATAATACATATTTGTGATCTTAAATATGACTTTTAAATATGTTTTAAATATAGAATATACAATCCAACTTACTCTGGCAGCTGCCAGCAAGCTGCTCCACCTCTTGTGGCACTGATCCGCAATCCGCACCTCAGTCGATGCCGATTAATCTCCAGCCAAATTCTATGATATGGAGTGTAGGTTTCCCAAGGCCCACCCCGTGTCAAGTCCTCCCATCTCATTGTGACCACATTAACAAAGGCCTCGTTGGCCTCCTCACTAAATGCTTTGGCCCTTCTCCTCTCCATCTCCCTTTCTTTTTGCACTTTTATTTGCATCGACATTGCTACAAAATGTTTTTTCAGATAAGAGATAATAGATGCTCGATAATAGCTCCTTTACTAGCTATTAGATCATTCTAATTTAATAGATTTGTCAAATATAATGGTTTAATCGATATTTTCCTCACAGCAAACTACCAAGTCCTCTCTCCTTCTTTCTCTCCCCCTCTCTCTGACCCTCCCTGTGCTTCTGAGCATGTGCGATGACCCATGAACTCGGCAAACACGGCAAATAAAATCAACCCCCCAAAAAATCCCACACATGCGCACAACAGCGTTGCTAGGGAAGCTTTTTTTTCTATGACTTCTGTTTGACTTCCGCTTTTTTTGAGCGACCGTGAGAATAGGTATTCTCCCTAACACTAAGTTGAATCTTATAGCAAAAGAAAATGGGCCTTGTGCCGGCGATCAGCATGGGCGAGACATCCCACATCACTGGAACAAGACCCATTTTTTGGGGCCTTAGCCATCTAGTGGAAAGTCTAGCCCCATGAGCTTTTAAAACTAGTTGCATTTGTATAATGCATCAAACACTTGCTTGATAGTCAACAGAGATGGGTCGGTTGTTGCAATGTGAGCTCACATAAATTGTTGCACTTTGATGAATGATGCAACAATTGTTTGGTACTCGCCAGAGATGGCTACATTGATACAAAATGAACTGATGTAAATTGATGCACTTGGATGTCTATGAGAATGTTTGAAGGGGTGTTGTGGGTATGTTGATATGGTGGGGATGAAGTTGCTGTCTTGTGCTTGTTTTCACCACACATGATTTATGTTTGCAATAAAGCAAGTTTGGATTGTTCACATAATGAGGCACCGATTATTTAAGACAGATGGCTGCAGGGTGTGTAGCGATGTGTTGAGTTGATGTCCATGTGTATAGGCTGGCCATTGGGCACGTCAAGAGCCATTCATTGGAATCGATGAGCGATGAGTCTCCAACGAGCAGTCCTTCCAGCTGCAGCAGTGTCATGCTGTTTCCTCCTTCGATGAGGTACTTGTCTTCCTCCTCATTGTCATCCTCCTCCTGAGGTGGATCATCCATCCCTGATGGTAATAGCTGGCCCCTCATAATGGCCAGGTTGTGCAGCATGCAGCAGAAATCGGTGATCATGGTGACTCCATCAGGTGAGTACTGCAATGCCCTTCCAGAGTGGTCAAGGCAGCGGAAACGCTGTTTCAGAACCCCGATAGTTTGCTCAATAATGGCCCGGGTTGTGGTATGGCTGGTGCTGTAGCGCTGCTCACCAGGATTGGTGGGATTGCGGAGGGGTGTTATCAGCCAGGGGGCCACACCATATCGTTTGTCGCCCAGGAGCCAGCCATGGCCCTCATGCGGTAGTTTGAAGAATCGTGGCACAGTGCTGTCCCGCAGGATGAAGGCATCGTGGCAGCTGCCAGAATATCAGACAATGATAGCGAGGATCATTTGCCTGTGATCGCAGACCACCTGTACGTTGAGGGAGTTGAATCTCTTGCGATTCTGAAATATCTCTCCATTGTGGGACGGGGCCCTCAATGCCACATGTGTACAATCAATGGCTCCTTGAAACCTGGGGAAGGCCTCTAGCCTGGCAAAGCCACAGATGCGCTCATCCTGGTAATCCTTTGACATGCTGAACTTGATGTAGTTTAATTGTTTGCCATAGAGAGTGTCGGGCACCTGGCGAACGCAGCAAACGGCGAGATGTTACATATATCGCCTACTGGAGATTGGAAGCATAGAAATTTAGTGTTACTGTCACTTTCACTGATACTGACAGCGAGGTCCTAGTGCCGATGTCAACTGCCAGGTATATCCGCAGAAGGTTGCAAAGCTCTGTGACAACCTCCTTACAGCACCTCAGCCTTCTTAAGCATTGCTCCTCGGACATCTCAAGATAAGAGTAATGCACATGGTAAACCCTGTATGTGTACGGCCTCCTGCCCCGCCATCTGGGGTCTCTCCTCTGGGGATGATCCACATTTACCATAAGCTGTCTCTACAGCCGGTGCCTTTCAAGTCAGCACCGCAGGACGACGTGGTGTGTGATCACTGCCCCCTTCACTTGGCAAAGGTCATACCGAAATGAGGATTACAAATTTATCTGATATGGAAGCCAATGTGTCCCAGATACTAATAGTCAATCTAATAAGTCAACAGCAGTACGACGCCAACACCCTACTCTCTGTGCGAGTATCAAGCGCAGCACTGACTGAGGCCTCTGAACGCCCCATTTCTCCACTTTGTACAATCCAACTTTTTCAAGCGTCATGGACACCAGCCATTAAGTGAGGCGGAAAAAGTGAATGTGGCGAGAAGGGCTCCAAGGAGATGTTGCATGCATAATGACAGTATGATTTCCATGGTATTAGCCAGTGGTACATTACATTTTAACGCCCTTAAAGAATTACCACCGAATGCTGCTCCCAACCGCCTAACTTCCAGTTAACACCTAACACCGGCATCATCAGCAGGCATTAGCAACTGAATTTCGACACCATAGTGCCTTGAATTAGTCCTGAACTCCCATCTTTCTCTAGTTTTTTTCGTATCTTCCCTGATCTTCTCCGAGCTCGCCTTGTCTATGAGACCCACCTCCTTCTCCATTGATCCTATTCCCACCAAACTGCTGACCACCCAACTTCTCTTCCTGGCTCCCATGTTAGTTAATTTTGTTAATGCTTCCATCCCCTCAGGTAGTGTCTCCCTCCCCTTCAAATCAACTGTCATCATCCCCTTCTCGAAAAACCAACCCTAACCCCTCCGTCCTTGTAAACTACCATCCCATCTCCAACCTCTCTTTCCTCTTCAAAGTAGTTGAACGTGCTGTTGCCTCCCAAATCCATGGCCATCTTTCCCATAACTCCATGTTTGAACACATCTCATAAGGTTCATGTCTCACCACAGCACTGAAACAGCTCTTACCAAAGACGCAAATTACATCCTAAGTGATTGTGAACATTGTAAATTGTCCCTCCTGATCCTTTTCGACCTGCCTGCAGCCTCTGGCAGCATTAACTACACCATTCTCCTCAAAGCCTGTCCTCCATTGTCCAGCTGGGTTGAGCTGCCCACACCTGAATCCATTCTTATCTAGCCAGTCGTAGCCCGAGAATATCCTGCAATGACTTCTCTTTCTGCTCCCACATTGTTACTTCTAGAGTCCCCAAAGATTTATTCTTGGTCGACTCCTATTTCTCATCTACAGCCTGCCCCTCAGCAATATATAAAAACATGATGTCAGGTTCCACATGTAGGCTGACGATGCCCAGGTCTACCTCACCGCCACCTCTCTCAACCCTTGCATTGTCTCTGATTTGTCACGCTGCTTGGCCAACTTCCAGTACTGGATGAGCCCTACTATATGCCAAGATTTCGGCGCTTCTCTAATTATGGCATCTTGTGCATCCCCAATTTTAATCACTCGACCATTTAGAGGCCATGCCTTCAGCTGCCTGGGCCCTAAGTTCTCGAATTCCCTTTCTAAGCTTCTCTGCATTTCTACCTCTCTCTCCTTCTTTAAGATGCTCTTTAAAACCTATATCGTTGACCAAGCTTTTGGTCATCTGTCCTAATATCTCCTTATGTGGCTCTGTGTCAAATTTTCTTTTATAAATGCAAATTGTTGTTATTGTTGCATAGTCTATTTTAACCATCCATGCACCAAAGATGAGTTTAATTAAAAGTGATCAGAAAATTGAACCTCAGAAAATAAAAATGGGAGCAATAGAGAAGGAAGGGGAGAGAACAAAAGGCCCCGATGTTTTTTTTTAAGTCTTTTATTGGAATAAAAAAGACTAGCATTTACAAATTGGAATGGACATAATTGTAATTCGCCGAACAGCCATGTCATCATTGTGCTGAAGTCCTATGTAGATATGTACTCTGATGGCTCCAAGTTATGGTACAGAACAGAAGATAAATGCGGGAGTCCAAGACACTCCCTTATCATAGGTAACTTTAAAAAAAATTCAGTGAATGGTAAATTGCCTGACATCCATTTCACTATAGTGCAATGCAGACACGTTAAGTTTTATACAGACATGACATCCATTTTTTAATATATTTTTTTGTAAATGAAGATCTTCAATCCTGGTCATTGTTTTGTGAGCACACTGTTAAGTATGAAGGACCGTCATACAATTACGATCTTTTATTGTAGTTTTCGCGCGCCTTAGCACTCAAAAAAATTAAACAACTTTTCAGGAACAATCATCCTGGTACAATATACAAACTGGAAAAGACTAAACTATTCCCACAAAGAACATAAAGTGGAATTAACAGAGCCAGGCTGTGCTCAACTGTCAAAATGCATGCATGAAAAACTGGCAAGCCCAAACAGTGTTTTTATTAGGATGGAACCTCATAGAGTCCAATTGCCTTTGTTTTTAAGGTAGGACAAGTTTTCCTGATGCATGGCTTGAAGATCTTTGAGGACAGGACCACTGATCATTACATGCAGAGTTTGTGGACAGGTTTTTTCTATTTTCTTTTGACATTCAGAAACTTTTGCGATACAGACACAGAATGAATAAATGAACATTTTGCAAGAGGTAAGTAAAATATTACATCTCAGAGACATGTTTTGTGTGGGGGGAGGGATTCTGGGCTGAAAACCCAAAAGTACGGATTTGTCGAAATGCAGGATATCATTTAAATTGTTGCTGCAGGTTTCCCGCCCGACAGCCAGCCTGATTAACAGGCTGCGTGTCAGGTGGGAAAGCCTGCAGCAGAATGACACAGCAGAGTAGCAGGTAGGAAAAGATAACATTTTGAGGCATGGGAGGTTCGGTGGGGAGAGATATCATTGTCGGGGGTCTAGGGATGGAAGAGATCGCTGGCGGGGGTCTGTGGGGGAGAGATTGCTGGCGGAGGTCTATGGGGGAGAGATTGCTGTCGGGGGTTGGAGGGGCTGAGGGTAGGGTGGGAAAGATCACTCATGGGAGTCTGAGGGTGGGAGAGATCGCTGCCGGGGGTCTGGGGAGGGAGGATGGGGTGTGGGAGAGATCGCTGTCAGGATCTTGTGGGGGGCAGGGGGGGGGGGGGGAGAGAATGCTGTAGAGGTCTGTGGGGGTGGGTTTGGGAGAGATCAATGTTGGGTTTCTGGAGGGGGGGTGGTGGAGGGAGAGATTGTCGTCGGGGTCTGGGGCGGAGAGAGATCGGTGTCTGGACCTGCGGGGTGGGAGGGTAGAGATCGTTGCCGTGTGTCTGAGGGGGACAGGATGAGAAAAGTCACTGTAGGGGGTCTGGGGAGGGGGGTGGTGGCAGAGATCGCTGTCGGGCTTATCGGGAGGGGAGGAGGAGAGATCGCTGTCGGGGGTCTGGGTGGGGGGAACATTGCTGTCAAGGGACTGGGGGGGGCGGGGTGGAAAAGATCACTGTCGGGGGTCTGCAGGGGTGGGAGTGATCACTCTCTGGGGTCTGAGGGGGTGGGGAGGAGAGATCGCTCTTGGCGGTCTTTGGGGGGAGAACACTTTTCGGGTCTGGGGGGACGGGGTGGAAGAGATTACTGTCGGGGTTCTGAGTTCGGGCAGGGAAGATCGCTGTCAGGGGTTGGAGGGGACGGCGGGGGGTGGGGGAGAGATCGCTGTCGGGCTTCTCTGGGGGGGGGGGCAAGAGAGGGATCGCTGCCAGGGGTCTGAGGGGGACGGGGTGGGAAAGATCACTGTTGGGGGTCGGGGGGGCGACAGAGTGGGAAAGGTCACTATCGGGGTTCTGCGGGGGTGGGAGAGATCGCTCTCGGAAGTCTTGGGCGGGAGATCACTGTTGGGGTCGGGGGGCGGAGGGGTGGAAGAGATTGCTGTCAGGGAACGGGGAGGTAGAGATCGCTGTTGGGAGTCTGGGGGTCTGTGGGAGAGATCGCTGTCTCGGATGGGGCGGGGGGAGGGTGGAAGTCGCTGTCTGGGATGGGGGAGAGATCGATGTGGGGAGGGGGGAATGGGAGTGGGAGAGATCGCTGTCGGCGGTCTGTCGGCGGTCTGGGGAGTGGAAGAGTGGGGTGGGATAGGTCGCTGTCGAGGGATGGGGGTGGGTGAGGGTGGGAGAGATTGCTGTTGGGGGTCTGTGGGGGGTGGTGTGAGAGAGATCGCTGTCAGGGTATGGCGGGAGGAGGGGGCGAGTGAGGGTGGGAGAGATCGCTGTTGTGGGTCTGAGGGGGTGGTGTGGGAGAGATCGCTGTCGGGGGTCTGGGGGGTGGGAGAGATTTCTGTTGTAAGGGATATAAATTATAGCAGGCAGGTGGCAGAACACAATGCTGAAGGTGGTGAACTAATCAGTATTCGGTCTGAGGAATTGCCTTTGTATGTAACACTTGCTTATGTCGGTATAGCACACTTATATCACGTTAAAACTGTATCCTTAAGCTGAGTACACATAACAAGTCAACAGTTACAATTTTGATTAGAAGTCTCTTAAGAAGAGATAAGGAAGCAAGTATTTTGAGAACAGTTACTTTAGGCGACATATAGACTGTGGCAAAGTGCAAATGATGGAACAATACAATGATGGGAGATGGACAATTGCATGCACCACTCAGAGTCAGTCTAATAAGAATCGACAAATCAATGTAACCCCGCTAATAGCAATAGACCTACCGATGATTTTGTAGGAGGATAGCTCCTCTCCAAAATCTGTATAAATTATACTCGAAACCTCTTGTATTTTGAAGGTTCCACGAATGAACCCTCCCTTGCATTGCTCGAAATAAAGCTGGTTAAACCTAAGGTTTTGTTTGTTTACTTCCGTGGTCATTATACAGAGGCCGAAGGGTGAGGTGTCGATTATCTATATCAGGTAGTCTGCCCCAAGGGAGGGACGCCTTCCTTTTACACCAGCAATTGGCGCTCCGAGCAGAGTAAAGACCCTCCTACCTGGATGATGTAATAGCTAGCAATGGCACTGAATATGTCTTTGTACCATCTGCAGCTGTAGCATTGACGGGGAAGAATGTAATCTGTATAAAGAACTAGAAGGGGGTAATCTGTATAACTGAGTTATAATGAACCATGGAAGGACGAAAATCACGGTTGGGGATAAGCGTATGCCTGAAAAAGAAGGAATACAACCGAAAAAGGGGGGTGGGACCCCAGGATGTTTAGGAAAACTGGCCAGTGAAATAAAATGAAGACCAAGGGGGATCTCTGAGATATGGACCAAAAGGGTCCTGGGTATAAATGCTAACAGAGAAAAGACAAAAAATAAAACTGACATTTCCAGTCGGAGTAACCAGATTAGGGAGGCAAGCAGTATTGTTAATCTGGCTGGATGTTAGAGGGGTCCACAGGCTTGGAAACAGTACATGGAATCTGGTAGAGAGGTAAACATACCCAGACAAAAAAGTTGCTGAAAAAACATAGGATAAGTTGTATTTGGTGTGAATGTCTGTCTTTAAGTTAAAGTGTTCGCGTGGAAGCTTGACTGTTGAATTCACAAAGGACAGCTTGTTTTCGTCAAAAGATAAAGATGCAACCTTGAAACTAGACTGCTAAAAGGAAAACAAATTGAACGTCTAATTGGGAAAGAGATACTAGTTGATATTGGCTGTGAAAAAGATATTGGTTTGATTGGAGGGTAATTAACCAATGAAAGCCGAATTTTCATAATGGCCACAGTGAAATCTTGGCTTTGTTTCAAAGCGTGAATATTGGAAAAGAGATAAAAGACACTCTATGTTGATAATGATTTTAAATTACGAGAAAGTTTCACTGCAGTAAAAGAGATTTAAATTTTGGGTTTGAAAACCTTTTCAAAATGGACGGTGCTTATCGAGAAAAAGTCTCGAACATTCTAAACAAGCAGGGGGTTTTGAAAATAAAGAGGGGAAAAGATCTAAGCTATGCGAACTCAGCAAAGGAAGGAAAGACACTGGGAATTAGGAAATGTTACTGAGAGAAATAAAGCAAAATTTGCTCAGTGAACGGGACCTTAAAAAGCAAAATGCTGGTCTGTATATAACTTGTGTGAAAATGTAAAAAGTGTGGCAGTTTCCCTCATTGTTTTGACTGTGATTTACAGAGCTAAGAAAAATAAGCCACAGTTGCCAGTACTTATTTTAAATTGGATTTCAGTAAACAAAATAACTTTTAAAAATATGTGGTCTCGTCTAAAATCAATTAAAAAAAATCTTTGGCAAGTATTTGAATTGAAAGTTTAGAAAAATTTAAAGCTAATGACAGCTTTACTAATGATTTCTGCTGTTTTAACAGATTTCTAATTTCTAAGCAAGTTTTGAAGGCACAAAGACTTGGAAAAAATTCTGATATCGGGAAAGATTAAAAAAATTACGCGAAGTCATGTAATGACGTTAGGCCTTCTTACAAACCTGCAAAGGAGTTAACCCTTTTCATTTGGGTTTCTTAATAAAAGAAATGAAAAAGTAAGGATGGCAGCCAGAAGACTCACCTGACAGACAGAGGAAATGGTGGGATAGTCAGAATAAAAATAAAACAGAACAAGCCAATATAATAATACTCGCCTGCTACAGAGGACAGATAAAATAAATAGATACTCAAACAAAACAAATTCAAGAGTTAGAAGCTAAGATAAATAAGCTGGAAGAGATAAAAGATGGGACCAGACGGATAGTGCAGTGCGCAGCCATAGCACCATCACCTACGGCAATAAAGCCGATGTACCCCACGGTAGTCCACAAACCCAACCTAACAGTAAACCAGACTGGGATAACGAATGCGGAATAGAGTGGCCCCCGGCTACCTGATAATGGCTTGCTATCAGCGGCACCGATGCACACTACTACAATTCCCACCAATGGATGTAGAGCAGCCCACATTACCATACAGGAGATACCCCTCAGCCCACAGGAGAGACAAATTCTATTGAATTAGTTACCAATCCCTAAAGCAAATAGTAGGAATACAGAATTCTGGCAAAAGGTGCCTTGCTTTTGTAGTATATATCAATGATTTAGATTTGAATATAGGGAGTATGATTAAGAAGTTTGCAGACGACACTAAAATTGGCTGTGTGGTTGATAATAAAGAGGAAAGTCATGGGCTACAGGAGGATATCAATCTACTGGTCAGGTGGGCAGAGCAGTGGCAAATGGAATTTAATTCAGAGAAGTGTGAGGTGATGCACTTTGGGAGGGCTAATAAGGAAAGGGTATATACATTAAGTGGTAGGCCACTTAGAAGTGTAGATGAACAAAGGGACCTTGGAGTGCTTGTCCACAGATCCCTGAAAGTAGCAGGCCAGGTGGATAAGGTGGTTAAGAAGACATACGGAATGCTTGCATTTATTGGCCAAGGCATAGAATATAAGAGCATGGAGATTATGCTTAAATTGTATAATACTTTGTTAGGCCACAGCTGGATTATTGCGTGCAGTTCTGGTCACCGTATTTTAGAAAGGACGTGATTGCACTAGAGAGGGTGCAGAGGAGATTTACTAGGATGCTGCCTGGAATGGAGAATCTTAGTTATGAGGACAGATTGGATTGGCTAGATTTGTTCTCATTGGAACAGAGGAGTTGAGAGGAGACCTCATTGAGGTGTACAAAATATTGAGTGGCCTTGACATAGTGGATAATAAGGGTCTATTTCCATTGGTGGAGGGGTCTATTACGAGACGACATAGTTTTAAGGTGGTTGGTGGAAGGTTTAGAGGGGATTTGAGGGGGGGTTTCTTTACGCAGAGGGTTATGGGGATCTGCAACTCATTGCCTGGAAGAGTGGTGGATGCAGAAACCCTCACCACTTTTAAGAGATGGTTGGATGGGCACTTAAAGTGTAGAAACCTGCAGGGTTACAGACCTAGAGCTGGTAATTGGGATGACCTTTTGTTGGACGGCGCAGATATAATGGTAAGTACTGCAGGGAATGGAATATGGCCAGGGTGATCTCCTGGACTAGTGACGATCGCCTGGATGGGTCGGAGAGGAATTTTCCTAGATTTTGCTCCCTAAATTGGCCTGGGTTTTTATCTGGTTTTTGCCTCTCCCAGGAGATCACATGGCTCTGGTTGGGGTGGAGTGTAGAATGTTTCAGTATACTGGTCACCTTACTTAAGGAAGGATATACTAGCCTTGGAGGGGGTACAGAGATGATTCACTAGGCTGATTCTGGAGATGAGGGGGTTACCTTATGATAATAGATTGAGTAGACTGGGTCTTTACTCGTTGGAGTTCAGAAGGATGAGGGGTGATCTTATAGAAACATTTTAAATAATGAAAGGGATAGACAAGATAGAGATAGAGAGGTTGTTTCCACTGGTCGGGGAGACTAGAACTAGGGGGCACAGCCTCAAAATACGGGGGAGCCAATTTAAAACCGAGATGAGAAGGAATTTCTTCTCCCAGAGGGTTGTGAATCTGTGGAATTCTCTGCCCAAGGAAGCAGTTGGGGCTAGCTCATTGAATGTATTCAAATCACAGTTAGATAGATTTTTAACCAATAAGGGAATTAAGGGTTATGGGGCGCGGGCGGGCAAGTGGATCTGAGTCCACGGCCAGATCAGCCATGTTCTTGTTGAATGGCGGAGCAGGCTCGAGGGGCTAGGTGGCCTACTCCTGTTCCTAATTCTTATGTTCTTATGTTCTTATAAGGGGTGTCGCAGTTTGTTCATACGTATATATGCAACTTTTAGGGCTGCTGACCAAGGGCCATGCAGCTCTTTGTCAGCCGGCACGGACACGATGGGCCGAAATGGCCTCCTTCTGTGCTGTAAATTTCTATGTTTCTATATTTCTATGTTTCTAACTGCTAAATGCTCATAGCCTAACCTCAGCAGACAGTCACAATCTGGTAAAAACCAAAATAGGTCCGATAAATTGGAACCAAGCGACACTAGAGGTACAAAATGGAGTATGGCAGAATAAGAGAAGAGTGTATCTAGCAAAAATGCAAAGATTGGCAAGCACGGGATGTTTAAAGACGAGCTAGGAGAAGCCCATCAGAAGATAGCAAAAATTAAGTTGGGATTTAAAGTGAGGCATGATTACAATTAAACTTTGGAGTGGGCAGAACACGTAGAGGAGTTAAAGTTAGAACAAAGGGAGAAGATAATAAAAATAGCAGCAGAGACGAAGGGGTAGGCGACACACCGCTGCGCAGTTCCCCTGATATGTTTTAGCTGCAATAAGGGAGGAGGTGCAGGAAGGCAAGGCCCCCAACAGGCAAAGAAGGGACCCTTTTGCAGTATGTGTATGATATCCTTATTGCCTCCAGTACAGAACAACAACACGTACTAGCTTTAACTATAGTGCTAGGAGCTCTACAGAGTGCAGGATTAAAAATAAATCCTAGCAAGGTATAGGTGGGAAACAATGTTCTTATCCCCCCAATGGGACGGTAACAATAAAAGACAACTACAACCCTGCAGGATGGATCATTATGCAGGGAAAGGAGCATCAATGTAGCCCGACAGGAGAAGATGAGGGAAGTAGTCAGGCTTGAGGAGGCAGACATGGATCTATATGTAGATGGTCTTGGTGCTATATCAACGGGACACTACAGATGGGATGGGCAGTGGTAGATAGCAGCGGATAGGTTAGAAGGGAAGGTCGGTTAGAAGGGGCTGATCAGCTTGAGTGGCTGAATTGGTGGCTCTCACCAAGGCTCTGAGGCTGGCGAAGGGAAAAAGAGTAAACATCTATACAGACAGTCGGTATGCATTTGGAGTAGTGCATGATTATATGATAACCTGGAGTCGACGGGGATACATGACGTCAGGAGGAAGGACAGTAAAACACTGATCAACATCATAAGGGAAACACTTGGGCAGACGAGGCAGCCAAGCAGGTGGCGGAGACAGGAACACGGCCGGGGAAGCCCAGGTCAGAGCATCAGACCAGAGGAGGTTATGCGAAGGCCATCGGGCCGCAAGGAAAACTGATACTCGAACTGAAAGAGGAACAAACTCGACTGAATTGGACACCGTTCGACAACATAGAAGATACCCCAGGCGGGGCAGAAATTCAGCAGAATAAAGAAGACCCCAAGTGGAGGAAAGATAGAAGAAACAGAGGATACCCCAGGCAGGGCATAATTCGAACACCGAGTAAATGTTGGCTAGAAAGGACTTATACACGAACTATGCTGGACTCTATGTACTGGTTGTAGTGCAAAGAAATTCATCTTGCCAGTATTATCCTGTAAAAAGATGTAACCAACGTAAGAGCCCTAGCCTGTACTATAGTTAAAACATTGAATAAAGGGAAATTAGACAGTCCAGCAGAAAGGACTTATTTAGTATAACCTTGATGGGAAAGCCAAAAGGTAGGTCCTGCAGCTCGGGAAGTAGCGCTACCCAAGCAAAAGGACAACCCTGGAAGTTCACCCATGAAGAATTAATTGGGAAATGGCCTATCTTGGGCATATAGCCAAGGGCCATTAGGGGGGAATTGTAAGGGATATAAATTATATCAGGCAAAAGAACAGACAGATAGGTGGTCAAAACACAATGCTGAAGGTGGTGAACTAATCAGTATTAGGTCTGAGGAATTGCCTTTGTATGTAACACTTGCTTATGTAGGTATAGCACACTTATAACGCGTTAAAACTGTATCCTTAACCTTAGTAACACAATACAAGTCAACAGTTACAATTTTGATTAGAAGTTTCTGAGGAAGAGATAAGGAAGCCAGTATTTTGAGAACAGTTAGGTGACATAGAGTCTGTGGCAAAGTACTAATGATGGAACAACACAATGATGGGAGATGGATAATTGCATGTACTGCTCATAGCCAGTCTGATAAGAATCGACAAATCAATGTAACTCCGCTAATAGCAAAAGACCTATCGATGGTTTTGTAGGAGGGTAGCTCCTCTCCAAAATCTGTATAAATTATACTTGAAACCTCTTGTATTTTGAAGGTTCCACGAGTGAACCCTCCATTGCATTGCTCGAAATAAAGCCGGTTAAACCTAAGATTTCGTTTGTGGTCGTTATACAAAGGGCGAAGGGCGAGGTGTCGATTATCCACATCAAGTAATCCACCCCGAGGGAGGGAAGGCTTCCTTTTACCCCAACAGAAGGGCGAGGTGTCGATTACCTCTATCAGGTAGTCCGCCCCGAGGGAGAGAAGCCTCCTTTTTACCCCAACACTGTCGAAGGATGGGGGATGGGGCGAAGGTGGGAGAGATCGCCGTTGGAGGTCTGAGGGGGTGGGGTGGAAGAGATCGCTGTCGGGGGACACGGTGTGAGAGTGGGAGAGTTCACTGTCGTGGGTCTGGGGGGGTGGGGTGGGAGAGATCGCTGTTGGGGGTCTGGGGGATGGGGTGGGAGAGATCGCTGTCGGGGTTTGGGGGGATGGGTGAGGGTGGGTGAGATCACTGTTGGGGGATGGGGGGATGGTGTGGGAGAGCTCGCTGTTGGGGGATGGGGGATGGGGTGGGAGAGATCGCTGTTGGGGGATGGGGGGGGGAGGTGAGGGTGGGAGAGACCACTGTCAGGGATTGGGGGGGTGGGTGAGGGTGGGTGAGATCGCTGTTGGGGTCTGTGGGGGGAGAGATCTCTCTCGGGGGTCTGGAGGGGGGAGAGATCGCTGTCGGTAGTCTTGATGGGGGTGGCGGGAGGAGAGACTGCTGTCGGTTGTCTGTGGTGGGTGGTAGAGATCACAGTCGGAGGTTTTGGGGGTGAGATCGCTTCTGTGTGGGGAGATGATTGTCTGGTGTAGAACCGTTTGGGTGGGAGCAGATGGTGGTTGGGTGGGGGGGTTCCGATCATAGGCAGGACTGGGAAATTGAGGTATGGGGGTGCGAGATGGTGATCATTTGGAGCGAGATGATGGTCAAGGGAGCGCAATTGTGGTGGGGGCGTTCTGACCCTTTCTGTGTTGGGGTGGCAGTGGTTTGCAGGTAAGTTTTTAGGACCTGGAGGAAACACTTCTGATCCGAAGGCACACAAGAAGGCCTGTGAAGGCACTTAATTTTTGGCTGCACGATTTCTCGCCTCTGTTTACCTTCTGGGATTTCAAAGGCCTGGGAAACTCGTCAGACAGTGGTTAAAAATAGAAACACTCTTGACATGGAGGCTCACAGCCTAATTAAAACGTTTCAATGCCGGACACCTGTGAGCAAAGTGATCTCCCACCACTCATTCCGCCTCCGTTAAAGCCGGAAATGGGTGAGTTCGAATGGATTGGATTCTACTTTCAGATTTTTACATTTCTAACCTGCCACCTGAAAAAAAACTCACCGGTTTTGGGGGTTTAAAACTACACCCAAAGTATTATTTTATAGTTAAGATTCAAAGTTGCAAAAATAAAAATTCTCCTGACATTTGGTGGCGGTTAAAGATGTCCAGCTTGAATAGAAACATAGAAACATAGAAAATAGGTGCAGGAGTAGGCCATTCGGCCCTTCTAGCCTGCACCGCCATTCAATGAGTTCATGGCTGAACATGCAACTTCAGTACCCCATTCCTGCTTTCTCACCATACCCCTTGATCCCCTTAGTAGTAAGGACTACACCTAACTCTTTTTAAAATATATTTAGTGAATTGGCCTCAACAACTTTCTGTGAAAGAGAATTCCACAGGTTCCCCACTCTCTGGGTGAAGAAGTTCCTCCTCATCTCGGTCCTAAATGGCTTACCCGTTATCCTTAGACTGTGTCCCCTGGTTCTGGACTTCCCCAACATTGGAACATTCTTCCTGCATCTAACCTGTCTAAACCCATCAGAATTTTAAATGTTTCTATGAGGTCCCCTCTCATTCTTCTGAACTCCAGTGAATACAAGCCCAGTTGATCCAGTCTTTCTTGATAGGTCAGTCCCACCATCCTGGGAATCAGTCTGGTGAACCTTCGCTGCACTCCCTCAATAGCAAGAATGTCCTTCCTCAGGTTAGGAGACCAAAACTGTACACAATACTCCAGGTGTGGCCTCACCAATGCCCTGTACAACTGTAGCAACACCTCCCTGCCCCTGTACTCAAATCCCCTTGCTATGAAGGCCAACATGCCATTTGCTTTCTTAACCGCCTGCTGTACCTGCATGCCAACCTTCAATGACTGATGTACCATGACACCCAGGTCTCGTTGCACCTCCCCTTTTCCTAATCTGTCACCATGCAGATAATAGTCTGTCTCTCTGTTTTTACCACCAAAGTGGATAACCTCACATTTATCCACATTATACTTCATCTGCCATGCATTTGCCCACTCACCTAACCTATCCAAGTCGCTCTGCAGCCTCATAGCATCCTCCTCGCAGCTCACACTGCCACCTAACTTAGTGTCATCCGCAAATTTGGAGATACTACATTTAATCTCCTCGTCTAAATCATTAATGTACAATGTAAACAGCTGGGGCCCCAGCACAGAACCTTGCGGTAACCCACTAGTCACCGCCTGCCATTCTGAAAAGTACCCATTTACTCCTACTCTTTGCTTCCTGTCTGACAACCAGTTCTCAATCCATGTCAGCACACTACCTCCAATCCCATGTGCTTTAACTTTGCACATTAATCTCTTGTGTGGGACCTTGTCGAAAGCCTTCTGAAAGTCCAAATATACCACATCAACTGGTTCTCCCTTGTCCACTCTACTGGAAACATCCTCAAAAAATTCTAGAAGATTTGTCAAGCATGATTTCTCTTTCACAAATCCATGCTGACTTGGACCTATCATGTCACCTCTTTCCAAATGCGCTGCTATGACATCCTTAATAATTGATTCCATCATCTTACCCACTACCGATGTCAGGCTTACCGGTCTATAATTCCCTCTTTTCTCTCTCCTTCCTTTTTTAAAAAGTGGGGTTACATTGGCTACCCTCCACTCGATAGGAACTGATCCAGAGTCAATGGAATGTTGGAAAATGACTGTCAATGCATCCACTATTTCCAAGGCCACCTCCTTAAGTACCCTGGGATGCAGTCCATCAGGCCCTGGGGATTTATCGGCCTTCAATCCCATTAATTTCCCCCACACAATTTCCTGACTAATAAGAATTTCCCTCAGTTCCTCCTCCTTACCAGACCCTCTGACCCCTCTTATATCCGGAAGGTTGTTCGTGTCCTCCTTAGTGAATACCGAACCAAAGTACTTGTTCAATTGGTCCGCCATTTCTTTGTTCCCCGTTATGACTTCCCCTGATTCTGACTGCAGGGGACCTATGTTTGTCTTTACTAACCTTTTTCTTTTTACATATCTATAGAAACTTTTGCAATCCGCCTTAATGTTCTCGTACTCCATTTTCCCTGCCCTAATCAAACCCTTTGTCCTCCTCTGCTGAGTTCTAAATTTCTCCCAGTCTCCGGGTTCACTGCTATTTCTGGCCAATTTGTATGCCACTTCCTTGGCTTTAATACTATCCCTGATTTCCCTTGATAGCCACAGTTGATCCACCTTCCCTTTTTTATTTTTACGACAGACAGGAATGTACAATTGTTGCAGTTCATCCATGCGGTCTCTAAATGTTTGCCATTGCCCATCCACAGTCAACCCCTTAAGTATCATTCGCCAATCAATCCTAGCTAATTCACTCCTCATACCTTCAAAGTTACCCTTCTTTAAGTTCTGGACCATGGTCTCTGTATTAACTGTTTCATTCTCCATCCTAATGCAGAATTCCACCATATTATGGCCACTCTTCCCCAAGGGGCCTCGCACAATGGTATTGCTAATTAATCTTCTCTCATTACACAACACCCAGTCTAAGATGGCCTCCCCACTAGTTGGCTCCTCGACATACTGGTCTAGAAAACCATCCCTTATGCACTCCAGGAAATCCTCCTCCACCGTATTGCTTCCAGTTTGGTTAGGCCAATCTATATGCATATTAAAGTCACCCATTATAACTGCTGCACCCTTATCGCATGCACTCCTAATTTCCTGTTTGATGCCCTCCCCAACATTACTACTACTGTTTGGAGGTCTGTACACAACTCCCACTAACGTTTTCTACCCATATAGATTCCACATCATCCAAGCTAATGTCCATTCTAACTATTGCATTAATCTCTTCTTTAACCAGCAATTCTACCCCACCTCCTTTTCCTTTTATTCTATCCTTCCTGAATGTTGAATACCCCTGGATGTTGAGTTCCCAGCCCTGATCATCCTGGAGCCACGTCTCCGTAATCCCAATCACATCATATTTGTTAACATCTATTTGCATAGTTAATTCATCCACCTTATTACGGATACTCCTTGCATTAAGACACAAATCCTTCAGGCTTGTTTTTTTAACACCCTTTTTCCTTTTAGAATTTTGCTGTACAGTGGCCCTTTTTGTTTTTTGTCTTGGGTTTCTCTGCCCTCCACTTTTCCTCATCTCCTTTCTGCCTTTTGCTTTTGTCTCCTATTTGTTTCCCTCTGTCTCCCTGCATTGATTCCCATCCCCCTGCCATATTAGTTTAATATGTCTGTGAAGCCGCTGATGTGAGCCAATGCTTGTTCCATTTTTGGGCCGGGTCTCATTTAAATGTAGCTGGGGAGAGAAGCGTGCCAAGCTTGGGAGAGGGAGGGTATGCGGTTGGCTCCCAGGCTGAGCCAACTGCGAGGTCAGTGTTATGTTCAGAATAAATTCACAGGACTCTATCGCAAGCTCAAACTGTTGTGATCCTGGACTCTTTATTCAGACTCCAGAGTGTGGAAGCAGCTTGGTGAATCACCTTTTATACCTGCTTGCCCCAGGGTGCACAGGTGACCCTTAGTGTTACATATGTAAACCTGTAAATACCTTGTTTAACCACCAGAGGGCTCATCCCCTGGAGTCCCAAGGGATCCCACAATTCCTTGGGAGCATATGTACATAAGAGGTATACGGGGTGCACACATTTGCCACAAAGTTGAATTAAATGGACTCCTAGTGTCAATGGAGCTGGACACGAGTGCGAGCCAGTCCATAATGAGCAAAAAGACTTTTGACAAATTGTGGTGCAGCAAGGCCTCAAGGCCAGTCCTGACTCCCATTTGTACTAAACTGAGAATGTACATAAAGGAACTGATTCCCTTAATTGGCAGTGCTACTGTAAAGGTCTCCTACGATAGAGCGGTGCACAAGTTACCACTCTGGGTGGTACTAGGCAGTGGCCCCACACTGCTCGGCAGGAGCTGGCTGGGGAAGATACACTAGAACTGGGACTACGTCCGAGTGCTCTCATCCGTCGATGACACTTCATGTGCCCAGGTCTTAAACAAGTTCCCCTCGCTGTTCGAACCAGGCATCGGGAAGTTCCAAGAATCAAAAGTGCCGATCCACCTAATTCCGGGGGCGCAACCCATCCATCACAAGGCAAGAGCAGTACCGTACATGATGAGAGAGAGGGTGGAGATCGAGCTGGACCGGCTGCAACGAGAGGGCATCATTTCGCCGATCGAATTCAATGAGTGGGCCAGTCCGATTGTTCCAGTCCTCAAGGGAGACGGCACCGTGAGAATCTCTGGTGATTACAAAGTAACTATCAATCGTTTCTCCCTGCAGAATCAATACCCACGACCAAAGGCAGACGACCGTTTTGCATTGCTGGTGGGAGGAAAGACATTCGTGAAGCTGGATGTGACCTCGGCCTACATGACGCAGGAGCTGGAGGAATCATCGAAGGGCCTCACCTGCATCAACACGCACAAAGATCTCTTCATTTACAACAGATGCCCGTTTGGGATTCGATCAGCCGCGGCGATATTCCAGAGGAAAATGGAAAGCTTACTGAAGTTGGTCCCGCGCACCGTGGTCTTCCAGGACGACATCTTGGTTACAGATCGGGACACAACACAATCGAGCATCTGCAGAACCTGGAGGAGGTTCTTAGTCAACTTAACCGCGTCAACTTAAATCGCTCAAAGTGCGTTTTCCTAGCACCTGAATTTAAGTTCCTGCAGAGAAAAATCATGGCGGATGGCATCAGGCCCACCGATTTGAAGACGGAAGCAATCCGAGGCCACAGAACATGACAGAGCTGCGGTCGTTTCTGGGACTCCTGAACTAATTTGGTAACTTCTTACCAGGTCTCAACATACTGTTAGAACCACTGCACGTCTTACTGCATAAAGGAAATGAATGGGTAGGGGTAAAAGCCAAGAAAATGACTTTGTAAAAGCTAGAAAACTTTAATGCTCAACAAATTAATTGTGTTGTATGATCCATGTAGGCGTTTGGTACTGGCATGTGATGCGTCATCATATGGTGTCGGGTGTGTATTGCAACAAGCTAATGAATCTCGGAAATTGCAACCGGTTGCTTATGCATCCAGAAGTCTGTCTAAGGCTGAGAGGGCCTACAGCATGATTGAAAAAGAAGCATTAGCGTGTGATATTGGGGTAAAGAAAATGCATCAATATCTGTTTGGGCTCAAATTTGAATTAGAAACTGACCATAAGCCACTGATATCCCACTTTTCTGAAAGTAAGGGGATAAGTACAAAGGCATCGGCCCTCATCCAGAGATGGGCATTCACACTGTCTGCATACAATTACGCCATCCGCCACAGGCCAGGCACAGAAAACTGTGCCGATGCTCTCAGTAGGTTGCCATTGCTCACCACGGGGGTGGAAATGGCACAGTCCGCAGATTTAGTCATGGTAATGGAAGCATTCGAGAGTGAAAAATCACCTGTTACCGCCCGACAGATTAGAACCTGGACGAGCCGGGACCCCTTACTGTCCTTAGTAAAAAACTGTATGCTTCACAGGAGCTGGTCCAGTGTCCCATTCGAAATGCAGGAAGAGATAAAGCCGTAACAGCGACGCAAAGATGAAATGTCTATACAGGCAGACTGCCTTCTGTGGGGTGATCGGGTACTGGTACCCAAAAAGGGCAGGGACACTTTCATTGGTGATCTCCACAGTACCCACCCAGGCATTGTAATGATGAAAGCAATAGCCAGATTCCACGTGTGGTGGCCTGGTATCGATGCGGACTTAGAGTCCTGCCTGCACAAATGTAACACATGTTCACAGTTAAGCAATGCACCCAGGGAGGCGCCACTAAGTTTATGGTCTTGGCCCTCCATACCGTGGTTTAGGGTCCATGTCGACTATGCAAGCCCGTTCTTGGGTAAAATGTTCCTAGTGGTTGTAGATGCATACTCTAACTGGATTGAATGTGAGATAATGTCGGAAAGCACGTCCGCTGCCATCACTGAAAGCCTGCGGGCCCTGTTTACCATGCACTGCCTGCCTGATGTCCTTGTGAGCGGCAACAGGCCGTGTTTCACGAGTGCCGAGTTCATAGAGTTCATAACTCGCAATGGGATCAAACATGTTACATCTGTCCCGTTCAAACCAGCATCCAATGGTCAGGCAGAGAGAGCAGTGCAAACAATCAAGCAGAGCTTGAAGAGGGTAACTGAAAGCTCACTGCAGACTCACCTATCTCGAGTCCTGTTTAGTTACCACACGAGACCCCACTTCCACCCGCTGAACTGCTCATGAAAAGGGCACTTAAGAGAAGGCTCTCATTAGTCCACCCTGATCTACACGAACAGGTAGAGAGCAGGCAGCTTCAACAAAGTACTTATCATGATAGCGCAAATGTGTAATGCGAAATTGAAATTAATGATCCTATATTTGTGTTGAACTATGGACACAAGGTCCCAAATGGCTTCCTGGCACTGTCGTGGCCAAAGAGTGGAGTATGGTGTTCCGGGTCAAACTTTCAAATGGACTCATCTACAGGAAACACTTGGACCAAATCAAACTCTGATTCATGGACTATCCAGAGCAACCCACATTAGACCCTACCCTTTTTGATCCCGTACCACACACACACCAGTGGCAAACGACAGAGCGATTGACCACGAAGCAGAACCCACCACCCGCAGCAGCCCAGCAGGGCTCACCGCACCAGGCAGCCCAGCAAGGCCAGCTGCACAGCAGCCCAGCGAGGGCCCAACAAACGACTCACCAAAACTAGCATTTGCACGGAGACGATCAACCAGGGAAAGGAAGGCCCCAGATCGACTCACGTTGTAAATGGTTACACTATTGACTTTGTGGGGGGAGTGTTGTTATATATGTAAACCTGTAAATACCTTGTTTAACCACCAGAGGGCCCCTGGAGTCCCAAGGGATCCCACAATCTTTTGGGAGCACCTGTACATAAGGCGGCCCCACAGGCTGGAGAGTCACTCTGGAGACCGGTAATAAAGTACTGCGGTCACACCTTACATGGAGCTCACAGTATCTGGTCAGACTCTTTATTCAATACATAACACTTAGGTCTCCCACAGGTGTGCCCCCTAGTGGCAAGTCTTATATTTGGGTAAGGTCTACATACATCACTCCCCCCCAAAGTCTTATTGTGCAAGTTATTTGCAAGCTGAGGCAATCTGGCGCCCCTCGCCCCCGGATCGATCGCCTGGGTTGAAGTCCTGACATGGTGGGTTCATCCTCGGGATTGACGGCGAAGTAGGTCGCTCGGGGCTAGGTCCTTTCATAGTGCTTCCTGGATATCTGTAGTTCGCAGTTTGGTCTTGTCCAAATGCTTTATTCGTTAGCCCGATACATAGTTTCACAATCAACCGCTCCGTTTTCATCGCATACACTCCATTCCCCCGCCCCCCGACCTTGGCTAATGCAGTGCTAGCTGCCCAACTGGGGCCCTGAACATGGACTGCATCACTTATTCTGATGTCGCGTGGCGGGACCGTGAAATTATGGTGCATTCTCTGCTGATGGTATACGGAAGGCTCGGTTCTGAGTGATTCTGTCTGGTGACTGTGTAGCACCCTGGATAGAGGGGTCTATGGGGAGTCTACCGTGACATGCATGGTGCTAGGTTTAGTGATTTGTGCTTCCTGCTCTGGGCTATTGTCGCTGACCCTGAGGTTTGGCAAGCCCAGGATGACCGTAATGGCCTTGAGACTTTCGGTAGTGGCGGGAGGCCTAGTGGTCTCCGTGGACCTTGGGCCGTAGTATGGGGGCCCCGGACCACCGACTGTGTGTTGCTACCCTGCCTTGCTTTGCAACGTTGGGATGGGTCTATCGTCTCTGCGATGGATAGGTTGCCACATCCCGTTGAGCAGTTCACCTTTGGCAGGCGGTAACGTGGGATCCTGGCTGGTCCAGGTCCTAAGCTGGGGGTCATTACGGTTGACCTCTCGCTTTCTAGCTCTTCCACGACCGCGAGTGGGTCTGCAGGCTGTGCCTTTTCCACCCCAGTGGTGGGCAACGGTGGCCAACTGAGAGCATTAGTGCCGCTCTCAGTGCCTGCCCCGTGGCGGATCATGTTACAGTGCACAAACAGTGTTGGACATTCTCGAAACAATGCATTGATAATGGTGCCTCTGCGTTCGCAAGCTTGTGGGATGAGCAGCTTGTCTGACTTGAGCACATATTGGGACACTCTTTGGTACGTCTCTTTAGTCCCGTGAATACAGGCTGCTACTTTGTTTAACTTATTTGATACATGTTCAATCGTTTGGGGCTCGCCCGCTACTTTTGCTTGCTGTACAAAACTCCCGACCCCGTGCGGTAACATCTCACTTGTTACGAATACTTTGTTAGATGCATATACAACTGGTTGGGGATTGCCCGCTATCTTGGTTTGCTGTACAACACACCTGGCCCCGTGTGATAACACATCACCTTTTACAAATACTTCGTCAGATACATATATGACTGGTTGGTGTTCCCCCGCTACTTTGACTTGTTGTAAGGTACCCCAACCCCATACAATGGTACATCATTGGCTGCAAGGGTTACATGGTGCACACAATTTATTGGAGCATAGTGGGTTCATGACCTTTACCGCGGCCGCCCCTCCACCCCTTTGCCTTTGCCCCAAACCCAGTCGTCTTCCTTGTTGGGCGACACATTCCTCTGTTCTGTTGCGGCAACCACCTGCGGTCTGGACGCTCTCTTGTCCCGTGGTCTGGACACACTTTTGTCCCGTGGTCTGGACGCCTTCTCGTCCCATGGTCTGAGCGCCCTCTCGTCCGTGTCCGTGATGCCAACTGCCGTGATCTTCCTCCCCACGAATTTTGCCTCTGGCATCGGGAAGACACATTCGGATCGTTTCGGCTGGAGTCCCACTCTGCATGGTCTACCTGGACCCTCTTACATCGTCGTGAATGGGTCATTGGCTTCGGGTGGTGGGTACTGCACCTGTACCACTGCTCGGTTGAACTTTACCTCCTCGTGGTTGTGGTGAGCGGCCTGTGCCTTGGGGATTTGCGAATGGATTTGCACTTCGATGTCTGGTTCAGCTGAAAGTGGGCGTTTGCTCAGCCTTTGAGAAGGGGAGGCCTCGTTTGCCGAAGAAGGTACGCAGAGTCTTCCCAATTCCATCAAATCTTTCCCATCCACCTCCTGCCATCAGCGTTGGCCCATCGCCTGAAACAATCTACAGTGATAAATTGTGCACTGAGTCACTCTAGGCCTAGGTCTGGCCTCTGCAACCGGGTTGGCCCTGCCCTGTGCCATTTTGCTTGCTGCAAACATTATCTTGTGCACGGTGCTTGCCGGCGAGCTTTGATTCTGTGAAGATATCTGTTTCGTGTTATCGCTCATGGATATGAAGGCTTGGGCTATCGTGATGGTCTTGCTCGGATCTAAGCATTCGGCAGACAGCAGTTTGCGAAGGATGACTTTGTGGCCAATTCCAAGCATGAAAAAGTCCTGCAACATTTCCCCCAAGAAACCTGCAAAGTCGCACTGCCCCACAAGGCGTCTTAGGTCGGCGACAAAACTCGCCACGTTCTGGCCCTTGGAGCGACGGTGCGTGTAAAAGCGATACCTGGCCATGAGGATGCTGTCCTTTGGCTTGAGATGTTCCTTAGCCAGCGTACACAGCTCTGCATAGGATTTGTCCGTTAGTTTGACCGGTGCCAGCAAATTTTTAAGGAGGCCCAGACCAATGACCACATAGGGTGAAGAGAATCGCCTTGCGCTTGATCTCTGTTTCAGATGTGTCCAATTCATTGGCCGTAAAGTACTGGTCGAGGCACTCAACGAAGGCTTCCCAATCATCACCCACAACAAATCTCACAAGAATACCAACAGCAGCCATTATCGCGTGAAAGTTCTTGATCCGTTACTCGTTGCCAATTTGTTATGTTCAGAATAAATTCTCAGGACTATATCGCAAGCTCAAACTGTTGTGACCTTGGTCTCTTTATTCAGACTCCAGAGTGAGGAAGCAGCATTGTGAATCACCTTGCCCCAGGGTGCACAGGTGACCCTTAGGTCTCCCACAGGTGTGCCCCCTAGTGGCAAGTCTACATACATACATAACAGTCAGGCCAATGGGAAGGGAGGTGATCCTGGAAGTGTGAGGAGAAGGCGGCTTCACAGGGGCCAATAGTGCGACGGAGATTTAATGTGGACCCACAAGAGCAGGAAAATAAAAATGTAATATTTCTTTGACCGTTTTTTGACCACCCTCTTACAGTCTCCTTAAGGAGTATTCGATAAGCTGCTCAATGCCCGACATGAATGGGCAGAGCATAGCTAAATAATGTAGTAGAGGACCAAAACCAGTGTCGGAACCCAAATTTTGTATTTATAGTGAAATCCCGCCATAATCAGAGGGGCGTGCTGCTCACAGATTTATCGGCCAGCCACAAATTACTGCAGGTGGGACTGGGATCTGAAGGGGGCTTCCAAGGAGCCCTGTCCATCATAAACTACCCTGGGAGCCCTGTCCATCATAAATTACCCTGAGAGCATTGTCCATCATAAACTACCCTGAGAGCCCTGTCCATCATAAATTACCCTGAGAGCATTGTCCATCATAAACTATCCTGAGAGCCCTGTCCATCATAAATTATCCTGAGAGCATTGTCCATCAAAAACTACCCTGAGAGCCCTGTCCATCAAAAACTACCGAGATAATTGTCCATCATAAACTGCACTGAGAGCCTTGTCCATCTTAAACTACATTGAGAGCCCTGTCCATCTTAACCTGCACTGAGAGCCCTGTCCATCTTAAACTGCACTGAGAGCCCTGTCCATCATAAATTACCTTGAGATTATTTTCCTTCAAAAACTACTCAGCGCCCTGTCCATCATAAACTATACTGAGAGCCCTGTCCATCATAAACTGCACTGAGAGCCTTGTCCATCATAAACTACATTGAGAGCCCTGTCCATCTTAAACTGCACTGAAAGCCCTGTCCATCTTAAACTGCACTGAGAGCCCTGTCCATCATAAATTACCTTGAGATTATTTTCCTTCAAAAACTACACAGCACCCTGTCCATCATAAACTATACTGAGAGCCCTGTCCATCATAAACTGCACTGAGATAATTGTCCATCATACCTACACTGAGAGCCCTGTACACCATAAACTGCCCTGAGACCAGTGTCCATCATAAACCAGATTGAGAGCACTAATCACAATCTACACTGAGTCCCATCCATCATAAACTACTCTGCGAGCCCTGTTCATCATAAACGACCCTGCGAGACCTGTACATCTTACACTGCACTGAGAGCACAGTCGATCATAAACTGGATTGAGAGCATTGTCCATCTTAAATTACACTGAGAAAACAGTACATCATAAACTACACTGAGAGCCCTTTCCATCTTAGCCTGCACTGAGAGACCTGTCCGCCATAAACCACACTGAGAGCCCTGTCCATCATAAATTACCCTGAGAGCCCTGTCCATCATAAATTACACTTAGAACCCTGTCCATCTTAAACTGCACTGAGAGCACAGTTGATCATAAACTGGACTGAGAACCATGTCCATCTTAAGTTACACTGAGAAAACAGTACATCATAAACTACACTGAGAGCCCTGTCCATCTTAGACTGCACTGGGAGCCCTGCCCATCATAAACTACGCTGAGAACCCTGTCCATCTTAAACTATACTGTGAGCCCTGTCCATTATAAATTACCCTGAGAGCCCTGTCCATCATAAACTTTGCTGAATGCATTAATTTGAGAAGAATCTATAAATGTGCATATACAGTTTGACCTAAGCAAACAGAAAAGAAGTATCTAATCAGAAACTCTTGCTTTCCCAGATACATTACTATTTACATTTATGAGAGTGAAGACATAAAATATGCATGGTGGGCTGTGTAAAAAGAATAATGCACATGATGGGTTTGTACATCTGCAATATGATAGAAAGAAAGATAGTAAATAACTGATATTCTTATATGCTTCACATTCAATGAATTACTTTTAAAGTGATGTCTGTTCCATCATGGTAGATGTGACAGCATCCTGCAGCGGTGCTCCTGCGCTGACATTACATTAGGCTACGTTCTGGATCCCTTTCGTAGTTCAAACTGGAATCTCGCTGAAATGGGAGAGAGCTACCTAGTTGATTTGTCATTCTAACAGATCAGTCCATCAGTTATTGAAGTAGCAGCACCATCAGTTCATTACTCTGGCTCAGCATCTGTTGTAACCAAACGTCGCTTTGAAACTGACATCAATCTGCCCCTCGGCTCCGGTCAATTTCTATATTCTTCTGTGGATGCTGCATTTGGTTTGTTAATTAAAGATTTGCTCCACAATCTCAGACTGTCTCATTATAAAATCTCCACAAGGGCCTTATCTTACTAACGATTCTATCAACAGTGATTGGAATGGCGATTTCTCACTGCATCTTTTCATCAACCATTGACAACTAATAATTGTTTTTATTCGGCCTCAAGAAATACGTTAAATTATTGTCTTGACACCTTTTGTCTATTCATCACTGACCGCATCAACTTTTTCAGACATCTCAATTTAATCTATTTTTTTTCCCATGTGTTCCCTCCACTAGACTCTCAATATAATTAAAAGCATGCTTTATAATTTAGCATACTTTATAAGCCCCCGACTGTTATGGCAACTGCTCCTCCTTTGAGCATCTCACACTGAGCACCTTTCATGTCTGGTTTTAAAATCCTGTACTATATGACCCACCTGAACACCACACCAATTTTCTCTATGAGATATCTTCTCTGCTTTCCTTCCCCTGCCTCTGCATTGAGTGAATTCTCATCCTCCGTGATTTCAACCTCCACCTCAACTCTTCTTGGTTGAGGCCACCCCCATGATCTTCATAGAATCATAGAATCATAGAAATTTACAGCACGAAAGGAGGCCATTTCGGCCCATCGTGTCAGCGCTGGCCGACCAAGAGCTATGCAGCCTAATCCCACTTTCAAAGATCTTGACATCTCAGGTGGCCTAGACTACCCCCACCATAACTATCACTCTGACCATTTCCTTATATCACTCTCTACCCATATCCCCCTTCCCCCAGCTAACCCCACTTCTTTCTGTGTCTGCTGCTGGGTAAAACTTACCTCAAGTCCCTTACCAAGGCACTTTCGAATTCCCAACTATCTAGCCTTTGGCCTTCAATTCTTCATGGCATTTCCGCAGCTACTGATTTGCTAAATAATACCCTCTGCACTACCTTTGATGCCCTTGTTCCCCACTGAAATCATTGCACTTGCTCACCCAAGTCATTAGCTCTGGTATAGACCTCAGCTCCGCTCCCTTAAATATAAGGTATGCAGACTTGAACATCTTTGGTGGACACCTGGCCTAACTACCCATCATCAGATATGGTTGGATTATATAAAGCTTTATCGGGCCCTGCTCTTCATCGCTCAAGCTGCCCACTATTCTAAGATCCCTCACCTCCAACAATAAATGTGAGGAGCACATGGGCTTTTGATGATGACATCTGTTCAACTGCCTCTGCTACTTCCCTCCCTTCCCTTAGCTCACCCGGCCTTATTCATCTCCATTTTCCCACTGCTCTAACCCTGAATTTGCATATTTCTCTAGTTTCTCTCCTATCTCCCCTCATGCCGTTTCAAAGCTGATCTCTTCAATAAGACTGACCTCCTGTATACTCCTATTCCTAATAAACTCATGACTAATAAACTTTCCTTCTTGACTCCTTGTTAGCTGATATTGTTAACAGCTTTCTCTCCTCAGGTATTGTCCCCCTCTCCTTCAAATCTGCCGTCAACACCCCTCTCCTCAAAAAAACAACCCTTGACTCCTCCATCTTTGTAAACCATCTCCAATCCTCCCTTTTCTCTCCAAAGTCCTTGAATGTGTAGTTGCCTCCCAAATCTGTGTCCATATGTCCCAGAACTTCTTGTTTGAATCCCTCAATTCAGGTTTCTGCCTCCACCACAGTATCGAAACGGCTCTTACCAAGGCTACAAATGACCTCTAATTGACTGTGACAAAGGTAAAGGGGGTAAAATTGCCCCATTTTAAGGCCCCATTACCATCTCCGAAGAACGCTACCAGGGCGCAATGGCATTTTCATCTTGGGGAGGGAGGCGCTTCCACCTTTCGGGAAATTGCCCCGGAGGTTTGGGGGACGGTGCCACGCAACGCTGCGCCCTGCGGTTAGCACCCTGAGCCGACGCGCAACAGGCAATAATATCATTGCTGTGCACGCCAACCCTTCACCGGCTCGACCCCTTACTGCCCCGCGGGGGAAATTACGCCATGAGTCATGAGGCTGGCGCAACGGATGGCAATGCCAGCAGGTCGCGAAGCTGGTGAACATCTGCTGCTAGGGTTCCCCTTAATTGGAAGGCCTTTAGCGCCCTGGGCTGCCATCTTTATTTGTCGGGTGACTCTTGGGTTTGCCCGACAATAGCATGCAGCCAGGCACGCCCTCTTGGATGCTGGGTTGCTTGCCTGGTCTCACGCATCCTTGATGGCCCAGTGACGGCCACCAAAGGACCATGCAGAGTGCACAGCGGCCCTCCCCTTTAATTGAAAGGTGTTGTAGTGTGACACTGGAGCATCCACGTAGCGCTGGCCTGCTCCACATAGCGCTGCACTCATCATCACGCTACCACCCCGGGAGCGTTCCTCAAAGGAACTGGAGCGCCGGAGACAGTGCTTTGCTTCCTTTGAGAGCTGTACAGTCCAATTCAGCGTCGGGGCAGGATTTCTGGTCCGGGAGATAAAAGTCCTAGCCCTGGAATGTTACCTCCCCCAAATGGGGCGAGGGGCAATTTTCCTCCAAACTATCCCTTCTCATTCTTCTCAACCTATCTCCAGCCTTTAACCCGGTTGATCATAAAATGCTTCCCCAACACCTCTCCACTGTCATCCAGCGGGATGGGACTGCACTCGCCTGGTTCCATTCCTATCTTTCCAGCAGTGGCCATGGAATGGAACCTGCAATGGCTTCTCTTCCTGCTCCCACACCATCACCGTTGGTGTCCCACAAGGATCTATCCTTGGTTCCCTCCTATTTCTCATCTACATGCTGCCCCTTAGTGATATCATCCGGTGACACAGCATGAGTTTTCACATGTAAGCTGATGATACCCAGCTCTACATTTCCTCCACCTCTCTTGAACACTTTGCTGTCTCTATAATGTCAGACTGCTTGTCCGACATCCAGCACTGGATGAGCAGAAATTTCCTCCAATTAAATATTGGGAAAACTAAAGCTATTGTCTTCCATTCACGCCACAAACTCCGCTGCCTTGCCACTTATTCGATCCCTCTCCCTGGTAACAGTCTGAGGTTAACAAAGTCTGTTCGCAACTTTGGTGCCATATTTAATCACGAGCTGAGCTTACGACTTCATATCCATTCCATCACGAAGACCGTCTATTTTCACCTGCATAACATCGCCCATCTCCGCCCTTGCCTCAGTTTCTCTGCTGCCTAAACCTTCATCCATGCCTGTAACTTTTAGACTTGACTATTCCAACACACTCCTGGCCAGCCTCCCTAGTTCTACTCTCCATAAATTGAGGTCATCCAAAACACTGCTGCCTGTGTCCTAACTTTAAAGTTCTCATCCTTGTTTTCAAATCCCTCCATGGCCTCAGCCCTCCTTAACTCTGTAATCCCAGCTAAGAACATAAGAAATAGGAACAGGAGTAGGCATACGGGCCCTCGAGCCTGCTCTGCCATTCAATAAGATCCCCTTTGCAATAAAGGCCAAGATACCATTGGCCTTCCTGATCACTTGCTGTACCTGCATACTATCCTTTTGTGTTTCATGCACAAATACCCTCAGGTCCCACTTTGCAAATTTTCTCCATTTAAATAATAACGTGCTCTTTGATTTTTTTCTGCAAAGTGTATGACCTCACACTTTCCAACATTATACTCCATCTGCCAAATTTTTGCCCACTCACTTAGCCTGTCTATGTCCTTTTGCAGATTTTGTGTGTCTTCTTCACACATTGCTTTACCCCCAGCTTTGTATCGTCAGCAAACTTGGCTACGTTACACTCAGTCCCTTCTTCAAATTCGTTAATATAGATTGTAAATAGTTGGGGTCCCAGCACTGATCCCTGCGGCACCCCACTAGTTATTGGTTGCCAAACAGAGAATGAACCATTTATCCCGACTCTCTGTTCTCTGTTAGTTAGCCAATCCTCTATCCATGCTAATATATTACCTCCAATCCCATGAAGTTTTATCTTGTACAGTAACCTTTTATGTGGCACCTTGTCAAATGCCTTCTGGAAATCCAAATACACCACATCCACTGGTTTCCCTTTATCCACCCTGTTCGTTACATCCTCAAAGAACTCCAGCAACTGTGTCAAACATGACTTCCCCTTCATAAATCCATGCGGACTCTGCCTGACCGAATTTTGCTTTTCCAAATGTCCTGCTACTGCTTCTTAAATAATGGACTCTAACATTTTCCCAACCACAGATGTTAAGCTAACTGGTCTATAGTTTCCTGTTTTTTGTCTGCCTCCTTTTTTAAATAGTGGCGTTACATTTGCAGTTTTCCAATCTGCTGGGACCTCCCCAGAATCCAGCGAATTTTGGTAAATTACAACCAATGCATCCACTATCTCTGCCACTACTTCTTTTAAGACCCCGGGATGCAAGCCATCAGGTCCAGGGGATTTATCTGTCTTTAGTCCCATTATCTTACTGAGTATCACCTCCTTAGTGATTGTGATTGTGTTAAGTTCCTCCTCCCCCCCTATAGCCCCTAGACTATCCACTGTCGGAATACCGTAAAGACTGATACAAAATATTTGTTCAGAGTTTCTGCCATCTCCATATTCCCCATTACTAATTCCCCGGACTCGTCCTCTAAGGGACCAACATTTACTTTAGCCACCCTTTTCCTTTTTATATACCTATTGAAACTCTAGCTATCTGTTTTTACATTTTGCGCTAGTTTACTTTCATAGTCTATCTTCCCTTTCTTAATCATTTTTTTAGTTGTTCTTTGCTGGCTTTTCAAAGCTTCCCAGTCTTCTGTACTCCCACTAGTTTTGGCCACTTTGTATGTCCTTGTTTTTAATTGGATACCATCCTTTATTTCTTTAGTTAGCCACGGATGGTTATCTTTTCTCCTGCACCCTTTGCTCTTCACTGGAATATATTTTTCTTGAGAGTTGTGAAATATCTCCTTAAATGTACATCACTGTTCATCAACCGTCCTACACTTTAATCTATTATCCCAGTCCACTTTACCCAACTCTGCCCTCATACCTTCATAGTCTCCTTTATTTAAGCTTAGTACGCTGGTTAGAGATCCAACTTTCTCACCCTCCATCTGAATTTGAAATTCAATCATGCTATGATCACTCATTCCAAGGGAATCCTTTACTAGGAGATTGTTTATTAATCCTGTCTCATTACACAGGACCAGACCTAAGATAGCCTGCCCCTGGTTGGTTCCGTTACGTACTGCTCAAGGGACCCATCCCTTATGCACTCTATGAACTCCTCCTCAAGGCTACCCTGACCAATTTGATTTATCCAATCAATATGGAGGTTAAAATCACCCATGATTATTGCTGTTCCCTTTTTATAAGCCCCCACTATTTCCTGGTTTATGCTCCAACCAACAGAGTTGCTACTGTTAGAGGGCCTATAGACTACGCCCACCAGTGACTTTTTCCGCTTGTTGTTCCTTATCTCCACCCTAAATTCCCCCACGGTCTTGGCACTTCACGTATTCTGACCTTTTAAACATCCCAAATTTTAATAGCTCCACCATTGGTGGCCGTGCCTTCAGCTGCATGGGTCCTGAGCTCTGGAATTCCCTCCCTAAATCTCCCCCTCTCCACTTCTCCTTTCTCCTTTGAGATGCTCCTTAACATCTACCTTTTTGATCAAGCTTTTGGTCACCTGTCCTAGCATCTCCTTATATGGCTCGGAATCAAAAAAAGATTTGATGGCACTCCTGTGAAGTGCCTTGGGACCTTTTATTTCGTTAAAGGCACTATATAAATAGAAGTTGTTGTTGTTATTGTTCTAGTCACTGTTGTAATGTAGGGAAATACAGCTTCCCATTTTCACACAGCAAGGTCCCACAAATACCAAATTATTTCAATGCCCAGTTAATATTTTGAGTGGTTTTGGTTGAGGGATAAATATTGGCCAGGACTTTTGTTCTAATAGTGCAGCTCTGACTATGCACTATTCCCCTGAAATATGCCCATTCTTGGAGTATAATTGGAACCCATGACTTAATGATTCAGTGATACCAGAAAGAAGACACTAACATAATGCAAGTGATTGCAGGTCTCTCCAGGATACTTCTTTATGACCAGATCCACACTGGAAAAGCAGAGATCTATAGCCAGTTTGATAACTATCAATGATGCATAAGAATTTAAAAGCACATTAAATATGGGACTATGCTTCTATAAAGTCGTTATGTCTGTAAATATTGTATTTGGTTTTGTGCATTTATAAATAAAAGAATTGAAAGTATGTTTCAAAGCTCTTTGAGTAACTGAAGAAGTAACATCAAAACTATCAAGCAATATAAGAATAATTTACTTTGCACAAGTGAATGTACCTGATGTACTTCACCAGATAAACCACTCATTGGGGATCTGGGGAATACTCCAGCTGCACTAATAACTAACATAAATCTTAGAATCATAGAATGGTTATAGCACAGAACGAAGCCGTTCGTGAAGTGATGCATTTTGGTAAAAAAAAGAGAAGAGGACATATAAACTAAATGGTACAATCCTAAAGGGGGTGCACGAACAGCGAGACCTGGGGGTATGTGTGCATAAATCATTGAGGTGGCAGGATAGGTTGAGAAAGCAGTTAAAAAGGCTTATGGGATCCTGTTACTCTGTGTAGACCCTCATGATTTGAACACATCTATCAAATCTCCTCTCAACCTTCTCTGCTCTAAGGAGAACAACCCTAGCGTCTCCAGTTTATCCACGTAACTGAAGTCACTCATCCCTGGAACTATTCTTGTAAATCTTTTCTACACCCTCTCTAAAGCCTTTACATCCTTCCAAAAGTGGGGTGGCCAGAATTGGATATGATACTCCAGTTGAGTTTGGACAAGTGTTTTATAAAGCTTCATCATAACTTCTTTGCTTTGGTACTCTAGGGGGCCGGAATTCAGGCTTGCCAGAAACCTGGTGCACATACCATTTTTTAAGTGTTTTCATCACTGGGTAGGATAAGGTCGATTCTTGACCAAAATTCAGCTCTTTGTCCTTTTTTTTGAAGCGGCCAGGAAGTCGATCATAATGGAGGAGGAAGTATAGCGGTAAGTGCTGTTGAGGGGCAGTAAGTGGAGGTGGGATGGATTCTCTATTGTGTTCCTAACAAAGTTGAGACTGCACATAGGGAGGTTAAAGTAACAGTGACCTCAGTCTTTATTGAGACACTCCAGGGTGAGAAACAGGCCTTAGGTCTTATATACAGTGCTCCCAAGGGATGCTGGGATCTCTTGGAACTTCAGGGGATGCGCTCGCTGGTGGGGGAACATGGGAGTGCATGATTTACAGATACACAACATCACTCCCTCCCAAAGTCAAAGTGAAAACTATTTACAAGGTGAGGCGGTCGGGAGCCTTTCTTTCCCTGGTGGACCGCCTCGGTACAAATGTCTGTTTTGGTGTGTTGGCTGTGCCCTCGCTGGGCTGGCGTGTTGTTGGCCCTGCAGGGCTGCTGGGTGAGCCTGGTCTTGCTGGACTGTTGGGCGTGATGGGTTTGATTTCCTGGTCCGGGGTGGTGTCGTTGATCCTTTCGGTGTGTGTTGTAGGCTCGAAAAAGCTGGTGTCTGCTGTGGGTTGTTCAGGGCAGTCTGTGAACCGCAGCCTCGTTTGGTCCAGGTGCTTTCTGCAAATTTGTCCATTTTCTAGTTTGACTACAAACACCCTACTTCTTTAGCTATCACCGTGCCCGTGATTCACTTGGGACCATGTCCATAGTTTAGCACATACACAGGGTCATTCAGATCAATTTCCCGTGGCACGACCATCGTTTACATTTTGTTACTGCCACCTGCTCTCTACCTGATCATGCAGGTTGGGATGAACCAGCGAGAGTCTGGTTTTAAGTGTCCTTTTCATGAGTAGCTCAGCCGGGGGCACCCCTGTGAGCGAGTGGGGTCTCGTGCGGTAGCTGAGCAGTACTCAGGACAGGCGGGTTTGGAGCGAGCCTTCTGTGACTCGTTTGAGGCTCTGTTTGATTGTTTGTACTGCCCGCTCTACCTGCCCATTGGAGGCTAGTTTAAACGGGGCCTAGGTGACATGTTTGATCCCATTGCGGGTCATGAATTCTTTAAATTCGGCACTGGTGAAACATGGCCCGTTGTCACTGACCAGTATGTCATGCAGGCCGTGGGTGGCAAACATGGCCCTCGGGCTTTCAATGGTGGCAGTGACCATGCTTCCCGACATTATTTCACATTCAATCCATTTTGAAAAAGTATCCACCACCACCAGCAACATTTTACCGAGAAATGGGTCCGCATAGTCGACATGGATCCTCGACCATGGTCTGGAGGACCAGGACCACAAACTTAGTGGTGCCTCTCTGGACGCGTTGCTCAACTGAGCACACACGCTGCATTGCCGTACACAGGACTCTAAGTCAGAGTCGATACCGGGCCACCACATGTGGGATCTGGCTATTGCTTTCATCATTACTATACCTGGGTGTGTGCTGTGGAGATCCGAGATGAATGTCTCCCTGCCATTTTTGGGTAGCACTACGCGGTTACCCCACAACAGGCAGTCTGCCTGAAATGACAGTTCGTCCTTTCGCCACTGGAACGGCTTGATTAGCTCTTGCATTTCAATGGGGATGCTGGCTCAGCTCCCATGCAGTACACAGATTTTTACTAGGGACAGCAGAGAATCTTGGCTGGTGCAAGTGCTAATCTAGTGGGCCGTGACAGGTGATTTATCATTTTCAAATACTTTCATGACCATCAACAAGTCTACGGGCTGCGCCACCATCAACAAGTTTGCAGGCTGCGCCATTTCCACCCCTGTGGTGGGCAATGGTAGCCAACTGAGAGCATCCGCACAGTTCTCGGTGCCTGGCCTGTGTAACTCACTTGTCGCGGCCCGCCAGTTTAGGACTTGGACCAGCCAAGATCCTTTGCTGTCCCTAGTAAAAAACTGTGTACTGCGTGGGAGCTGGGCCAGCATCCCCATTGAAATGCAAGAGCTAATAAAGCCATTCCAGCAGCAAAAGGACGAGCTGTCCATTCAGGCAGACTGCCTGTTGTGGGGTAACCGCGTAGTGCTACCCAAAAAGGGCAGGGAGACTTTTATCTCGGATCTCCACAGCACACACCCAGGTATAGTAATGATGAAAGCGATAGACAGATCCCACGTGTGGTGGCCCTGTATCGACTCTGACTTAGAGTCCTGTATACGGCAATGCAGCGTGTGCTCAGTTGAGCAACGCGCCCAGAGAGGCACCACTAAGTTTGTGGTCCTGGCCCTCCAGACCATGATCGAGGATCCATGTCGACTATGTGGGCCCGTTTATCGGTAAAATGTTCGTGGTGGTGGTGGATACTTTTTCAAAATAGATTGAATGTGAAATAATGTCGGGAAGCACCGCCACTGCCACCATTGAAAGCCTGAGGACCATGTTTGCAACCCACGGCCTGCCTGACATACTGGTCAGTGACAACGGGCCATGTTTCACCAGTGCCGAATTTAAAGAATTCATGACCCGCAATGGGATCAAACATGTCTGCTCGGCCCCGTTTAAACCAGCCTCCAATGGGCAGGCAGAGCGGGCAGTACAAACAATCAAACAGAGCTTCAAATGAGTCACAAAAGGCTCACTCCAAACCCGCCTGTCCCGAGTACTGCTCAGTTACCGCATGAGACCCCACTGGCTGAATTCCACTGGTGAGATGATGCCCTCGCGTTGCAGCCTGTCCAGCTCGATTTCCACTCTCTCCCTCATCATGTGAGGTACCGCTCGCGCCTTGTGGTGAATGGGTCATGCCTCTGGGACCAAGTGGATCAGCAACTTCGCCCCGGAAAATGTTCCAATGCCTAACTCAAAAGGGAAGCAAATTTGTTGAGAACCTGGGTACATGAGGCCTCATCGACATGTGGTAGCACTCGGATGTCATGCCAGTTCCAGCGAATTTTGTCCAGTCAGCTCCTTCCAAGCAGTGTGGGGCCATCGCCCAGGACAATCCCGAGTGGCAGTTCGTGCACCGTGCCCTCGTAGGTGAACTTGACCATGGCGCTGCCCAGGACAGTGATAAGCTCTTTGGTGTACGTTCTCAGTTTTGTGTGGATGGGGCTCAGCGCTGGTTTGAGTGCCTTGTTGCACCACAGTCTCTCAAACAACATTTTACTCATGATGGATTGGCTAGCGCCAGTGTCCAGTTCCATGGCTACAGGTAAGCCATTCAATTTTACATTCAGCATTTTTGGTGGACATTTCATCAAAAATGTGTGCTTCAGCATCTGCCTCCTCTCTCTGAGGCTCGAAATTGCTTTGATCCACCATGGACCGATCTTCCTCTGCCACGTGGTGGTTAGCAGGTTTTGCAGAGCTTGCAGCTCATCTGCAAGCTCGTTGGAGGTGCCTCATTATTCCACAGCTCTTGCAAACATACCCTTTGAAGCGGCATGAATAGGCTTAATGGAAGCCTCCACAACACCAACAAGGTGTGAATTACCTTGCATTCATCCTTTGTTGTGGACTCTGAGTCATCTGGTTCATCTGAGGCCTGCTGACAGTTGCAGACTCATGGTTTCTGCCCTGTACATTTCTGCTCGCAAACACAGTTCCAGTTAATTTATGAACATTGCCAGCACTTGTGTGCTGAGAGATTTGTTTGGTGTTATCACCGGTGGATATAAACGCCTGTGCTATCTCAATGGCCTTACTGAGGGTCGGTGTCTCGACAGTCAAAAGTTTTCGTAGGATGGTCTCATAGCCAATGCCCAATACAAAAAAGTCTCTGAGCATTTGCTCCAGGTAACCATCAAACTCACATTGTCCCGCAAGTCGCCTTAGCTCAGCGACATAGCTCGCCACTTCCTGACCTTCAGATCGCTGGCACGTGTAGAACTGATACTTCGCCATCAGCACGCTCTCCCTCGAGTTAAGATGCTCCCGAACCAGTGTACAGAGCTCCTCATATGACTTATCTGTGGGTTTCACTGGAGCCAGAAGATTCTTCATGAGGCTGTAGGTCGGTGCCCCACAGACCGTGAGGAGGACTGCTCTCCTTTTTGCAGCGCTTCCTTCTCCGTCCAGCTCGTTGGCTACAAAGTACTGGTCTAGCCGTTCAACATAGGCTTCCCAGTCCTCACCCACCAAGAACTTCTCCAGGATGCCCAGTTTGCTGCACCTTTGCATTGAATTCGTGTACTCTTCGCCAGTTATTGTGTTCCTTGCACAGATGAGACTGCACACAAGGAGGTTAAAGTAACAGTGACCTCAGTCTTTATTAAGACACTCCAGAGTGAGGAACAGGCCTTAGGAGCCGGCTTATATACAGTGTTCCCAAGGGATGCTGGGATCCCTTCGGACTTCAGGGGATGCGCTCCCTGGTGGCGGAACATGGGAGTGCATACTTTACAGATACGCAACATTCTCCTCCGCTGTCAATCGGCAGCGGAGCGGTGATGACGTAATTGCGCATCTGCGTGACCATGCTCTCCCCTTAACTTAAAGGGGAGAGAAGCAGCGATTATTTAGGATTGACCACTGGGCCACCAGGGAGGGTTTCGGCTGGGCCAGAGGCCTGGCACCCCTGCTGGTGGCCCGGCCGAACCTGAGGGCACAATAGTCCGACCGACATGGAAGTCGGCTGGCAAAAAAAATAAAGTAGTGGCCGCAGCAATGGGCCTTTGCCTTTAATGGCCACTGTGCAGCCACATCTCACAGAGAGAATACAAGGTGCACTGACAGAACAAGCTGTCAGGGGCACTGTTCAGCGGGCATTAGATTTTTTGGCCTGAATTTCGATGGAGGTGGGTTGTCCTACTGGTTTGTGCACTGATGACGCACTTACAGCCGCTCGGCAACGGCGGGGCAGAAGTGGGGACTGCAAGTAAAAGCCCCTGATGTATTTGGCTGATGGTGGCCATTCGACCAGAAATCGGAGGCCATTGGATTCTGCTGCCTGGCTGTTGCATTCCGGCAGTAACGGGTATTATTGGGACCCTGAATTTTGGCTCCTATGCCTCTTTTTAAGAAGCCCAGGATCCCGTATGTTTTTTTTAACTGCTTTTTCAACCTGCCCTGCCACCTTCAACGTTTTCTGCACCCCCAGATCTCTCTGTTCATGCACTCCTTTTAAAATTGTACTCTTTAATTCTTCCCCCTTTACACTATTACTATCCCAGTCTATATTAGGATACTTGAAGTCCCCCTTTAACACTACTCTATAGTTTTTGCACCACTCTATAATTTCCCGCAAATTTGCTCCTCTATATCTTTCCCACTAGTTGGCGGCCTATAGAATACACCTAGTAGTGTAATGGCACCTCTATTATTTCTTAACTCCAACCAAATAAATTCTGTCCATGACTCCTCCAGGACATTCTCTCTCTCCAGCACTGTAATATTCTCCTTAATGAATATTGCTACCCCACCTCCTTTCTTTTCTTTCATATTTTTCCTGAACACCTTATATCCAGGAATATTTAGTACCCAATCCTGCCTTTTTTTGAGCCAGGTCTCAGTCACAACATCATATTCCTATGTGACTATTTGCCCCTGCAGCTCACCAGCCTTATTTACCATGCTTTGTGCATTTACATACATGCAATATATACCTATCTTAGACCTTCTTGTATTCTCTCTTAGTCTGATCCCACCTAATACCGTACTATTTCTTACTCTAGTGCTATCTGTCACTCCCAATCCTTTGTGCACTTTGTTTCTCCTTTCTAATACTGCATCCTGGCACCCATCCCCCTACCAAATTAGTTTAAACCCTCCCCAACATCACTAGAAAACCACCCCATGAGGACAATTGTCCCAGCTCTGTTGAGGTGCAACCTGTCTGACCTCCCCAAGAACTGGTCCTAATGTCCCAGGAATCTAAAGCCCTCCCTCCTGTACCAATTCTCCAGCCACACATTCATCTGCTTTATCCCCCTATTTATATACTCACTAGCTCATAGATTACTACCTTTGAGATCGTGCTTTTTAATCTCTTTCCTCCTAAAATCTGCTTGCAGGACCTCATTCCTCTTTCTACCAATGTAGTTGCTACCGATAAGGACCATGACATTTTGTTGTTCACCCTCTCACTAATGTTCTGCAGCTGCTCAATGACATCCTTGACCCTGGCACCAGGGAGGCAACATACCAAGCTGGAAACACGTCTGCGGCCGCATTTAGATGAATGTTAAGTAGATCAGTTACAACAAAATCTCACCCACACATTTACAAATGAGAACTTAATTCATTTTCATTCAAAATTCTTATGTATGAAAAAAGAGTCTGACTGGATACTGTGAGCTCAAAGTAAAGTGTGATCTTAGTCTTTTATTGCAGAATTCCAGAGTGCCACTCCAGCCATTGAGGCCTCCTTAAGTACAGGTGCTCCCAAGGGATTGTGGGATCCCTTGCGACTCCAGGGGATGAGCCCTCTGGTGGCTACACAAGGTATATACAAGTTTACATATATAACAACACTTTCCCCCAAAGTCAATAGTGTAACTATTTACAAGGTGAGTCGATCTGGGACCTTTCTTTCCCTGGTTGATCATTTCGGTGCAAATGCTGGTTTTTGTGAATTGTTTGTTGGGCCCTCGCTGTGCAGCTGGCCTTGCTGGACTGCCTGGTGTGGTGAGTCCTACTTGGCTGCTGTGGGTGATGGGTTCTGCTTGTGGCCAACCGCTGTGTTGGTTGCCACTGGTGTGTATGTTGAGGGGGTCAAAGAAGGTAGGGTCCAATGTGGGTTGCTCTGGATAGTCCATGAATCTGAGCTTGATTTGGCCCAAGTGTTACCGGTGAATGCGTCCATTTGAAAGTTTGACCCGAAACACCCTGCATCCCTCTTTGGCCACAACAGTGCCGGGAAGCCACTTGGGACCTTGTCCATAGTTCAACACAAATACAGGATCATTGATTTCAATTTCGCCTAACACATTTTCGCTATTCTGATATGTACTTTGTTGAGGTTGCCTGCTCTCTACCTGTACATGTAGATCAGGGTGGACTAACGAGAGACTTGTTTTGAGTGCCTTTTTCATGAGCAGTTCAGCGGGTGGAATCCCAGTCAGCGAGTGGGCTCTCGTGTGGTAGATAAGCAGGACTCTGGATAAGTGAGTTTGCAATGAGCCTTCAGTTACCCTCTTCAAGCTCTGCACTGCTCTCTCTGCCTGATGATTGGATGCTGGTTTGAATGGGGCAGATGTGACATGTTTGATCCCATTACAGGTCATGAACTCTTTGAACTCGGCACTAGTAAAACATGGCCCGTTGTCGCTCACAAGGACATCAGGCATGCCGTGTGTGGCAAACATGGCCCGCAGGCTTTCAGTGGTGGCAGCGGACGTGCTTGCCGACATTATCTCACATTCAATCCATTTGGAAAACGCATCTACAACCACCAGGAACATTTTACCCAGAAACGTGCCTACATAGTTGACATGGACCTTGGACCACGGTTTGGAGGGCCAAGACCATAAACTTAGAGCCGCCTCTCTGGGTGCATTGCTTAACTGCGAGCGTGTGTTATATTTGTGCATGCAGGACTCTAAGTCCGCATCGATACCGGGCCACCACAGGTGGGATCTGGCTATCGCTTTCATCATTCATCATTACAATGCCTGGGTGAGTACTGTGGAGATCACTGATGAAAATATCCCTGCCCTTCTTGGGGACCACTACCCGATTACCCCACAGAAGGCAGTCTGCCTGTATAGACATTACATCTTTGCACCGCTGGTATGGCTTTATCTCTTCCTGCATTTCCACTGGGACACTGGACCAGCTCCCGTGAAGCACACAATTTTTTACTAGGGACAGTAAGGAGTCCTGGCTCGTCCAGGTTCTTATCTGTTGGGCTGTGACAGGTGATTGCTCACTGTCGATGCTTCCATTACCATGACAAAATCTGCGGGCTGCGCCATTTCCACACCTGTGGTGGTCAATGGCAACCTACTGAGAGCATCGGCACAGTTTTCTATGCCTGGCCTGTGGCGGATGGCATAGTTGTATGTGCACAACGTGAACGCCCATCTCTGGATGCGGGCCAATGCATTCGTATTTATCCCCTTACTTTCGGAAAAGATGGATATCAGTGGCTTATGGTCAGTTTCCAAATCAAATTTGAGCCCAAACAGATATTGATGCATTTTCTTTACCCCATAAACACACGCTAACGCTTCTTTTTCAATCATGTTGTAGGGTCTCTCAGCCTTAGACAGACTTCTGGATGCATAAGCAACCGGTTGCAATTTCCCAGATTCAGTAGCTTGTTGCAATACACACCCGACACCATATGATGACGCATCACATGCCAGTACCAAACGCTTACATGGATCATACAACACAACAATTTGTTTGAGCATAACAATTTTGTAGCTTTTACAAAAACATTTTCTTGGCTTTTGCCCCATACCCATTCATCTCCTTTATGTTGTAAGGCATGCAGTGGTTCTAACAGCGTGCTGAGACCCGGTAAGAAGTTACCAAAGTAGTTCAGGAGTCCTAAAAACGACCACAGCTCCGTCACGTTCTGTGGCCTTGGTGCATTCTCGATTTCCTCTGACTTCGAATCGGTGGGCCTGATGCCATCTGCCGCGATTCTTCTCCCCAGGAACTCCACTTCAGGCTCCAGGAAAACGCACTTCGAGCATTTTAACCTGAGCCCCACAGAGAACTGTTGAGTTAACTGAGAACCTCCTCTGCAGATCTTCGACTGTGTCCAAGATGGTGAATGTACCCCATATACCTCTGCCTCCTTGGTCTGAGGCTCTGGTTTGTTGTGATCTGCCATGGATCGGTCCTCCTCTGCAACATGGTGGTTTGCAGGATTAGCAGGGTTTGCAGCTCGCCTGCACATACGTTGGAGGTGCCCCATTGTTCCACTGCCCTTGCAAATGTACCCTTTGAAGCGGCATGAATGGAAATGATGCTCACCCCGGCAGCGCCAACAAGATGTTAATGGCCTTGCATTCATCACTCTTGATGGTGGACTCTATGACATCTGCAGAAGTGCAGCTGCAGGCATGTGGGGTCTGCCCTATACGTTGCGATTTGAGAACAACATCACTTTGTTCACAGTACTTGTAGCAGCAATCGTATGCTGAGAAATTTGCTTAGTATTTTCACTGGTGGCAATGAACGCCTGGGCTATCGCTATGGCTTTACTCAAGGTCGGAGTCTCTACAGTCAAAAGTTTGCGAAGTATCACTTCGTGGCCAATGCCAAGTACAAAGAAGTCGCTGAGCATGTGCTCCAAGTGTCCTTCAAATTTGCACTGTCCTGCAAGACGACATAGCTCGGCGACATAGCTCGTCGCTTCCTGGCCTTCAGACTTTTTGTAGGTGTAGAACCGGTACCTCGCCATCAGAATGCTTTCCTTCGCGTTCAGATGCTCCCGGACCAGTGTGCACAAATCATCGTATGATTTCTCTATGGGTTTCGCTAGAGCAAGCAGATTCTTCATGAGGCCATACGTTGGTGCCCCACAGACGGTGAAGAGAATTTGGCAGAGTTCGCTTCTCCTTCCAGCTCGTTGGCCACGAAGTATTGGTTGAGTCGCTCCACGAAGATTTCCCAATCATCTCCCTCTGAAAATTTCTCCAGGGTGCCTGCTGTTCTCAGCATCATTGGGTTCATCATCTGTGTCTCGTTGCCAGTTGTTATGTATGAATAAAGAGTCTGACTGGATACTATGAGCTCAAAGTAAAGTGTGACCGTAGCCTTTTATTGCAGGTCTCCAGAGTGCCTCTCCAGCTGTTGAGGCCTCTTTAAGTACAGGTGCTCCCAAGGGATTGTGGGATCCCTTGGGACCCCAGGGGTTGAACCCTCTGGTGGCTGCATAAGGTATATACAGGTTTACATATATAACAAAAATGATAATATTTTATGAGTGCCAATAATTTTTGACATATTCTGTCATATGCTATATTTTCCATTCATATTGTATGGTTGGTGACAGTGTTTTTATATTTATTCACATTTTATGGTCTGTGAAAATGATTTAATATTTCTTCACATTATATAGTCTGTGACAGTATTTCATTGCATTCACATTGTATGGTCATAACAGATAGGAGAAGAGACCATCGGGAAACATCTAGACAGTAGCAATTACATCATAATAAAGTTTAAGATACAGATTAAGAACGACATAAGAAAGAACCATAGAATCATGAAATGGTACTGCATGAAAGGTGATTCAGCCCATCGAGTCCATGCTGGCTCTCTGCAAGAGCACTGCCGCTAATCACACTTCCCTGCCCTCTCTCTGTAGCCCTGCAATTTTTTTCTTTCAGGTACATATCCAACTCCCTTTTGAAAGCAGTGATTGAGTCTGCCACCACCACCCTTTCAGGCAGTGCACTCCAGATCTGAACTACTCGCTGCGTAAATAGTTTTTTCCTATGTCGCCTTTGGTTCTTTTGTCAATCACCTTAAATCTGTGTCCTCTGGTTCTCAATCCATCTGCCAACGGGAACAGTTTCTCTCTATCTACTCTGTCCAGACGCCTCATGATTTTGAACACCTCTATCAAATCTCCTATCAATCTTCTCTGCTCCGAGGAGAACAACCCCAGCTTCTCCAGTCTATCCACATAACTAAGTCCCTCATCCCGGAGTCATTCTCATAAATCTTTTCTGCTCTCTCTCTAAGGCCTTCATATCCTTCCTAAAGTGCTCTGCCCAGAATTGGACACAATACTCCAGTTGAAGCCGTATAATTTTTTTTATAGGTTCATCATAATTTTGACGTACCCAGGATCCCGTAAGCTTTTTTAACCACTTGCTCAACCTGCCCTGCCACCTTCAACGATTTGTGTACATATATCCCCAGGTCTCTCTGTTCATGCACTCTCTTTAGGATTGTACCATTTAGTTTATATTTCCTCTCCTCGTTCTTTTTACCAAAATGTATCACTTCATACTTTTCTGCGTTAAATTTCATATGCCACGTATCAGCCCATTCCACCAGCCTGTCTATCTCTTCTTGAAGTCTATCACTCTCCTCCTCATTATTCACTAAACTTCCAAGTTTTGTGTCATTTGCAAATTTTGAAATTATGCCGTTTACACCCACATCCAAATCATTAATATATATCAAGAAAAGCAGTGGTCCTAGTACCAACACCAAGGGAACACCACTATATATCTTCCTCCAGTCCAAAAAACAACCGTTCACCACTACGCTCTGTTTCCTGTCACTGAGCCAATTCCGTATCCATTGTGCCACTGTCCCATGGGCTTCAATTTTGCTGGCAAGCCTATTATGTGGCACCTTGTCAAATGCTTTTTGGAAATCCATGTGCACCACGTCAACCACATTGCCCTCATCAACCCTCTCTGTTACCTCATCAAAAAACTCGATCAAGTTGGTTAAACACGATTTGCCTTTAACAAATCTGTGCTGGCTTTACTTAATTAATCCACACTTGCCCAAGTGACTGTCAATCTTTTCCCTGATTATTGTTTCTAAAAGCATCCCTACTACTGAGGTTAAATTGAGCGGCCTACAGTTTCTGGGTTTATCTTTACTCTTTTTTGACCAAGGGTGTAACATTTGTAATGCTCCAGTCCTCTGGCATCACCCCTGTTTCTAGTGGAGATTGGAAGATTACGGCCAGTACCTCTGCGATTTCTTCCTTCATTTCTCTTAGTGTCCTAGGATGCTTCCCATCTGGTCCTGGTGACTTATCTCCTTTAGTACCTTGCTGTTTGTGGGAGCTTGCTTGTGAGAAAATTGGCTGCCGCGTTTCCTACATTAGAACAGTGACTACATTTTTTTAAAAGTACTTAATTGGCTGTAAAGCACTTAGAAACATCCGGTTGACGCGAAAGGCACTATATAAATCCATCTTTCTTTCTTTCTTTACCTCGGGCCTAAATTGTCCCTTTTAGCAACGGCCGTTAGCATCTCCGGGAGGTGCTAATGGGGCACAAAACACATTTCACCCAGGTGCTCATCGTCATTGCCATGTGCATCGCCCCCTTACGGTCGCGGAAGTGAAATTGCCCCGTGCAACTGATCTTAGCGACTGGTGAGATGTCGAGTTGCAGTTGAGAAACGGATGCACCAGCGCTATTTAAAGGTGCCATCTTGCAACTTTTTTTTTGTCGGCCATTACCTATTTCTGGTTTGCAACAGTGTGGCTGCTGGACCGATCTCAGCGATTTTTTCTCAACCGTTGTTCTGCCTCTTACCTTTTCCCCTGTATCACTTTCGACATTGTGCCATTTCTGTCACTTCATTGGGTTTGTGCTGGCAATCAACCGGCTGGTCTGACTTCACCGTCAGAGGATGTTTTGTAGAAGATAACAGGGCTACCAATTTCAGAGGGAAAGGCATCAAGAGAGGGAGCGAGAAAGGCTACGACTAAGAGAGGGGGCAGCCCAGGGAGAGGTCCATAGAGAGGCCCATGGAGCACACCACAGGGAGAGGCATAAAGAGAGGCATAGGGAGAGGGAAAGTGAAAGGGAAAGTGAGAGGCACAGAGATGCACATCCAGCAGTACAGGGAGAAGCAAATCAAGATGCTGCCAGAGGAAGAAGGCACCACAGGGGTGGCAATAGGAGGCCTTACATTAAGCAGTTCTCTACACCAATTTCACTGTGGAGCAACGTATGCAAAGGCTGCATTTCAGAAAGGACATGGTCACAGAGCTCTGTCATCTGCTGCAACGAGACCTTGAGCCTCACACCATGGGGAGGATGGCTCTCTCAGTGGCAGTCAAGGTCACAATCCCTCTCAATTTCTACACCAATTGATTTTTCCAGGGAGCAACAGGAGACATCTCCAACATCTCCCAGTTTGGCATCCAGTGTTCCATCCGCAAGGTCACAGATGCTCTGTACAGAAGGAGGAGGGATTACATCTCCTTCCCCATGAACAGAGAGAAACAGCTCGAGTGTGCATGTGGCTTTGCTAGGATAGTCGACTTCTGCATGTGCAGGGTGCCATTGACTGTACCCATGTTGCTTTGAAGGCACCACAGCACATTCCAGAAATGTTGCATAATTGTAATGCAAACTAATGACTGTCAATGCCCGTTATCCAGCTGGCTGCTCAGATACAATGGCTATCCGATGTGCACCTCCTCAACCTCAACACTCCTGGCCAGCACTCATACAATGCACCAAGACCATCATTGATCAGACCATTAAAGTGCTGGAGCAATGGTTCCACTGCCTTGACCACTTGGGAGGAGTCCTGCAGTGTTCGCTTGAGCGGGTGTCCCTATTGGTCGTCGTCTGCTGCATGCTGCACAACCAGGCCATCAAGAGGGCACAGCAATTGCCACCTAGCATAACCGTATACCCTCAGGAGGATGAGGAAGACCAGGAGGAGCAAATGGAGGAGCAAGAGTAGGAGGACGAGCAAGAGCAGGAGCAGCAACTGCCACGACGGAGGAGGCAGCGAGTCCATCGCGATCCTGAAAGGGAGGTCTGCGACCGTCTCATAAGAGCTCGTTTCCATTAATTTCCATCCCACTTCCCGGTTCCTGTGGACATCCCCATCACCACATCAATTTGCCCTTCCATACCAAATCCCCAACACTGAAATGAGAGACAACAGCAAACATTAAACATTTATCAAACAACAATAAAATTTATAATTGTGTATTTAAATCATCACCTTTGTGCATTTGCTGGTCTCCAGTCATCTTGGTTAATCCTTGCCGCTGGACCAAGACCAAGCTCTGTCAAGCCTGTGTGGTGGCTGGTGTGCAATGGCCATCACACGTTAAAAAAGTCCACGCACAGGCATCTCCACCCTTCAAGATGTAGTTCGGGATCTGGAATATTAGGTCCTTCATTGAAACACTTGTGAACTCATCCCTTTTTGGCGTGGAAGCAAGTCATCCTCATTTTGAGGGATTGCCTATGGTGATAGTGTGCATTTCCTTATAGCTACTTTTCTATTCATCTATTCTACTACTTCTTTGCAGTGTCTCCCCTGTGGCTGCAGAATGGCTGGTGGAAGGCTGCTGTGTGTCAGGGCCAGAGACTACAGATGGCCTTGTAGGATGCCCTCAACTAGCTATGGGGCCTGGAAGGCCCAGCTGCAGACTGCACCAACTCAGGCTGGGCGGTGGCAGTCTGAACTGGCTGGGTGACAGGCATGGACAAGTGCAATGGTGGAGTGGCAGTGATGGGATCAAAAATGCTCTCATCTTGAGTGTGGACAGCAGGTTCCTGCTCCACTGACCCACTGCCACTCCCCCAAGGAAGCGCCTCAGCATCCCCACTAATCTAATAAAGCACAGATTGTTGGGCTGCTGCGACACCATGAGACCCCCAATCGACTGTGGTGGACCCAGCGGCGATGGTAGCAATCAGGGTGTTATATATGCTAACTGGGTTTTACATGCCACCGGAGGGCGCGACTGTTGGAGTCCTAATGGTCACTGGTAGAGACATGCAAGCCGTGTATATAATGTTGGCAGCCATGTTGAATCCTCACTTTGAGAATAAATAAACTGGAGTAAGGTCGTGCCTGAACTAGTTCACCATACTTAACCTCGTGGAGTTATTCGATACATAATATAGGGCTTGCGTGGCATGCAGCTGAGATTGCATGACATCACCAAGACAAGACATTGCGTGGCATCAATCTGAGATGGCATAAGAGCAATCTGAGCATCCATTGACTATATTGCAGCATCAAGATGTTGCGTTGCTTCCGCCCATGCCGCAATGGAGTAAGGTAGGTAGACGGAATGAGGAGGTGGAAAGCGATAAGGCCTAATATAAAAACAGAAAATGCTGCAAATACTCTGCAGGTAAGGCAGCATCTGTGGAGAGAGAAACAGAGTTAACGTTTCAGCTCGATGACCCCTCGTCAGAACTGAAAAAAGTTAGAGAAGTAATACGTTTTTAAGCAAGTGTAGGGGCAGCGAAATGGGGGAGGGAAGGAAAGAACAAAAGGGAAGGTCTGTGATAGGATGGAAGGCAGAAGAGATTAAGAGACAAAAGGGATGATAGTGCAAGGCAAAAGGAGATGGTAATGGGACAAGTTAAGAATCAAAAGATGAGTCTAGATAGGGTGTAAATGGCACAATTATCAACAGCTGCAGTGGGAAAGAGAAAAGAAAAATAGGGGCAGAGGTTATGGTTTGAAATTGTTGAACTCGATGTTGAGTCCAGGAGGCTCTAAAGTGCATAAATGAGGTGCTCGAGCTTGCATTGAGCTTCATTGGAACAGTGTAAGAGGCTAAGGACGGAGAGATCAGAGTAGGAATGGTGTGGAGAATTAAAGTGACAGGCGACTGGAAACTTGGAGTCACTTACAGACTGAACGGAGGTGTTTGGAAAAGCGGTGAGCCAATCTACGTTTGGTCTCCCCAATGTAGAGGAGACCACATCGTGAGCAGCAATTACAATATAATAATTGGAAAGAAGTACAAGTAAATCACTGTTTCACCTGGAAGAAGTGTTGGGGCGCTGAACAGTGGGAAGGGAGGAGTTAAAAGGGCAAGTGTTGCATCTCCTGTGCTTGCATGGGAAGGTGCAGTGGGAAGGTGAGGGGGTGTTGGGGGTGATTGAAGAGTGGACCCAGGTGACGCGGAGGGAGCAGTCCCTTCAGAATATGGAAAAGGGAGGGGAAGATGATGGTGGTGGGATCACGGAGGGTGATCCGCTGAACGTGGAGGCTGGTGGGGTGAAAGATGAGGACAAGAGGAACCCTATCATGGTTCTGGGAGTGAGGGGATGAGGTGAGAGCAGAAATACGGGCAATAGAACGGACATGGTGGAGGGCTATGTTAACCACGGTAGAGGGGAATCCTCGTTTGGGGAAAAAGGAAGACATATCAGAAGCACTATTATGGAGGGTGGCATCGCCAGAACAGATGCAACGGAAATAGAGAAATTGGGAGAATGGAATGGAGTTCTTAGAGGAAGCGGGATGGGAGGAAATGTAGTCCAGGTAGCTATGGGAGTCAGTGGGCTTATAGTGAATGTTTGTCAATAGCCTATCCCCAGATATGGTAACAGAGAAGTCGAGGAAAGGAAGGGAAGAGTCAGAAATGGACCATGTGAAGGTGTGGGAAGGGTTGAAATTGAATGCAAAATGAGTGAAATGTTGTAGTTCAGGTCAAGAGCAGGAAACGGCACCAATACAGTCATCAATGTACCGGAAAAAGAGGTGAGGGTGGGGACCCGAGTAGGACTGGAACAAAGAATGTTCCACATATCCCACAAAAAGGCAGGCATAGCTTGGAACCTTGTGGGTTCCCATAGCAACACCTTTAATTGGGAGGATGTGACTGGAGTCAAAAGAGAAGTTGTTCAATGGAAGAACAAGTTCAGTCAGGCGGAGGAGGGTTGTGGTGAATGGGGATTGGTTGAGCCTCTGCTCGAGGAAGAAGCAGAGTGCCCTCAGGCCATTCTGGTGGGGGATGGAAGTGTAGAGGGATTGGACATCCATAGTGAAATGAAGACGGTTGAGGGCAGGAAACTGGAAACTGTTAAAGTGGCAGAGGGCATCGGAAGATTCACGGATGTAGATGGAGAGAGACTGGACAAGGGGAGAAAAAAGAGTCGAGATAGAAAGAAATCAGTTCCGTGGAGCAAGAACAGGGCAGTCCTGTTTGTGGATCTTAGGAAGGAGGTAGAAGCAGGCTGTACAGGTTGGGGAACTATGCTTTTGGCAACTGTGAAGGGAAGATCTCCAGAGGAGATGAGGTCAGTCAGTGTCTGGGAAATTATGGCTTGATGTTCAAACATAGAAATATAGAAAATAGGTGCAGGAGTAGGCCATTCGGCCCTTCGAGTCTGCACCACCATTTAATAAGATCATGGCTGATCATTCACCTCAGCACCCCTTTCCTGCTTTCTCTCCATACCCCTTGATCCCTTTAGCCATAAGGGCCATATCTAACTCCCTCTTGAACATATCTAATGAACTGGCATCAACAACTCTCTACGGTAGAGAATTCTACAGGTTAACAACTCTCTGAGTGAAGAAGTTTCTCCTCATCTCAGTCCTAAATGGCTTACCCCTTATCCTTAGACTGTGACCCCTGGTTCTGGACTCCCCCCAACATCGGGAACATTCTTCCTGCATCTAACCTGTCCAGTCCTGTCAGAATCTTATATGTTTCTATGAGTTCCCTTCTCATTCTTCTAAACTCCAGTGAATACAGACCCAGTTGATCCAGTCTCTCCTCATATGTCAGTCCTGCCATCCCGGGAATCAATCTGGTGAACCTTCGCTGCACTCCCTCAATAGCAAGAACATCCATCCTCAGATTAGGAGACCAATACTGAACACAATATTCCAGGTGAGGCCTCACCAAGGCCCTGTACAGCTGCAGTAAGACCTCCCTGCTCCTATACTCAAATCCCCTAGCTATGATGGCCATCATGCCATTTGCCTTCTTCACCACCTGCTGCACGTGCATGCCAAACTTCAATGACTGATGTACCATAACACCCTGGTCTTGTTGCACCTCCCCTTTTCCTAATCTGTCGCCATTCAGATAATATTCTGCCTTCACGTTTTTGCCACCAATGTGGATAACCTCACATTTATCCACATTATACTGCATCTGCCATGCATTTGCCCACTCACCTAACCTGTCCAAGTCACCCTGCAGCCTCTTAGCATCCTCCTCACAGCTCATACCGCCACCCAGCTTAGTGTCAGCTGCAAACTTGGAGATATTACTCTCAATTCCTTCCTCTAAATCATTGATGTATCTTATAAATAGCTGGGGTCCCAGCACTGAGCCCTGCGGCACCCCAGTAGTCATTGCCTACCATTCTGAAAAGGACCTGTTTATCCTGACTCTCTTCTTCCTGTCTGCCAACCAGTTCTCTATCCACGTCAATACATTATTCCCAATACCATGTGGTTTAATTTTGTCCACCAATCTCTTGTGTGGGACCTTGTCAAAAGCCTTTTGAAAGTCCAAATACACCACATCCACTGGTTCTCCCTTATCCACTCTATCAGTTACATCCTCAAAAAATGCTAGATTTGTCAAGCATGACTTCCCTTTCATAAATCCATGCTGACATGGACCGATCCTGTCACTGCTTTCCAAATGTGCTGCTATTTCATCTTTAATAATTGATTCCAACATTTTCCCCACTACTGATGTCAGGCTATAATTCCCCATTTTCTCTCTCCCTGTAGTGGGGTCATGTTCCAAAGGGAGGCAGGAGGAGGTGTCAGAGAGTTGGCGTTCAGCCTCCGCAAGGTCGAGGTCGGTTCGCCAAACAACAACAGCGCCACTCTTGTCAGCAGGTTTAATGACTATGTTGGGGTTGGATCTGAAGGAGCGGACTGCTTCAAGTTCATTGGGAGGTCGGATGGAGCGAGTGAGGTAGCAGAAAAATTGAGACGGCCGATGTCACACCTCCTTCCAGGTGCAACAGTGATTTACTTGTTCCTCTTTCAAATCAGTATACTGTATTCACTGCTCATGATGTGGTCTCCACTACATTGTGAGAACAAAATGCAGATTGGGTGACCACTTTGCAGAACACCTCCATTCAGTCCGTAAGCATAACCCCGAGCTTCCGGTCGCCTGTCACTTTAATTCTCCGCTTCACTCCCAAACTGATCTCTCCGTCCTTGGCCTCTTACACTGTTCCAATGAAGCCCAACGCAAGCTCGAGGAACAGCACCTCATCTTCCATTCAGGCACTTTACAGTTTCTGCACTCAGCATCGAGTTCAACAATTTCAAATCATAATCTCTGCCCCATTTATTTTTCCTTTTTTCTGTCTTTTCACTTTCCCATGGTAGCTGTTGATGATTCTACCATTTACACCCTATCAAGTCTCATATTTTATTTCTTAACTTGCCCCATTACAATCTCCTTTTGCCTTGCACCATCATCCCTTTTGTCTCTTAGGGGCCGAAATTCAGGGCCCAGATAAGGCCCATTTCTGCCATTTTGTGGCAACCATGCGGTGGAATCGAGTCGGGGATTTTTCGGCCTGTTTGTACTTCCGCCCCACTGCTCATGACCACTGCAATCGCGTTATCAAAACGCGCACCGCCGCTCTCCCTCATCTGCAGAAGACTCCGACCCATATTTAGGGGAATAAAATCATTGCCCCGCTGCGTGGAATCCCTGACAGCTTTCTCTGTCAGTGTACCTTTTCTTGAGTGTGAGCGGCCCAGCAGCCCGGCGGCCCTTCAAGGTGAGGGCCCACTGCAGTGGCCGCCATGTTGTTATTTTTGCCAGCCGACTTCCCAATCGGCCGGTAAAATATTGTCCTGCGTTCGGCTGGGCCATCAACAGTTGGGCCATCAACTCTCCCTGGTGGCCCAGTGGCCGAAGATAAAAACTGCCCGTGTCTCGCCCCTTTAATGGAGGGGAGAGAGCATGTTGACGCGCGCACGCTGTGACGTCACCACCGCTCTGTCGCTGAATGACAGCGGCAGAAACTCGATCCTGCCCCAATTTCCATCCCTCAGCCTGACTTACCACCGCACTTCCGCCCCCACTATGACCGACTTCCAGTCCAACGTTAAAAAATCTTCTAAGTGCTGAAAATGGATTGGACGACTGCCTCATTGTTCCAGGTGGAAAAACGAGTTGAAAAATTATAGGTGTGCCAGCTTTCTGGCATGCCTGAATTTTGGTCTCCTAATTTCTTCTACCTTCTTTTTGTTCTTTCCTCCCCTCCCCCCTTTCCCTGCCCCTACATATGCGTAAAAACCTGCTACATCTCTAACTTATTCCAGTTCTGATGAAGATTCATCGACCTGAAATGTTAACTCTGTTTCTCGCTCCACAGAGGCTGCCTTACCGGCTGAGTATTTCCAGCATTTTCTGTTTTTATTTCAGATTCCAGCATCCGCAGTATTTTGCTTTTGTATTAGTGACAAGGCCTTCTGGTTTAAGGGGGAAGTGGGATGAGAAGAGGGGATTAAGGTACCAATGGTTCCCCCAGTGGGCTCAACATATCTAGCGGCCACTGGGTCCAGCATCTATGGGCCAATGAACCGCAGTACTCGCTCCTCCAGGTCAGGGGGAGCTTTACCCCCTCCAGTCTGCTGCTGCTGCATCCTGTTGTGTGCCATCTTGGCCTGCAAAAGAAAGGCACAGATGATTGGTGGGGCCATTAAGGGATACACTTGATAAACTCACAGGTAATGATAGCATATTGGCAGAAGTATTAAATAATTATTTAGCCCCGGTATTTACCAGGGAGACTAATAGGGTGGACTTAAAAATAGAAGAGATCAAAAAGGATATAAAGACATTTAATATAGAAAGAGGGCAGATAATTGATAACCTAATCAAAGTTAGATGGGATAAAACCGCTCATCCAGATGGATTGCATTCGCGCATATTAAAATAATTTATTGAAGAGATAGTAGAGGCACTATCACATATATAAAAAATTATTAGAAAATGGAATAGTGCCAGAGGATGTGTGGAGTCAGGGGACACATAGCAGAATGAATAGCAAGCTGGCTACAAAACAGAAAACAAAGAGTAGAGGTTAAAGGTAGTTACTCAGACTGGCAAAATACAGGAAGTAGTGTTCCACTAGGGTCGGTGATGAGATCACTGTTGTCAACCATTTACATTAATAATTTATACTCGGGAATCAGAAGTACAATTTCAAAATTTGTGGATGACGTCAAATTGAAGGTTGTAGTTTCTACAGAGGACTGCAACAAAATACAGGAAGATATTAATCAACTTGCAGAATGGGTGTGTAATTGGCAAATTAACTTCAATATAGATAATTCTTAGGTGTTACATTTGTGTAGGAATAATAAAGAGGTCACATACTCCTTGGAAAATAAGTGTTCTAAATGGGGTAGATGAGCAGAGCAATCTGTGGGTACAGAAACACAAATCACTAAAAGTAGCAATATAGGTTAATAAGGCCATAAAAAAGCAAACAAAGCACAGGGGTTCAATGCTAGAGGGATAGAATTGAAAAGCAGAGAAGTTATGTTAAACTTGTATCAACCCTTGGTTAAGACAACACTTGGAGTATTGTGAACTGTTCTGGTCTCCATATTATGAAAAGGATATAGAGGCACAAAAGAAGGTGCAAAAAACATTTGTGAGAATCATACCAGAACTGAAGGGTTTTACCAACAGGAAAGATTAAACAGCCTGGGGCTCTCTTCTCTCTAAAAGTCAAGACTGACCGGTGACCTGATAGAGGTCTTAAGATTTTGAAAGGGTTTGATAGGGTAGACATAGAAAAGATGTTTCTACTTGTGGGGAGACCAGAACCAAGGGCCATAAATATAAGAGAGTGACTAATAAATCCACTGGAGAATTCAGGAGAAACTTCTTTACCCAGAGAGTGGTTAGAATGTGGAACTTGCTAACACAAGGAATAGTTGAGGCAACTAATATAAATACATTTAAGGGGAAGCTAGGTAATCTCACGAGGGAGAAAGGAGCACAAGGATATGTTGATGGGTTTAGATGAAGAAGGGCGGGAGGAGGCTCATGTGGAGCATTAATACGAGCACGGACCTGTTGGGCCGAATGGCCTGTTTCTGTGCTGTAAGTATTCTGTAATGGTCTGTGACAGTGTTGTAATATTCATTCACGTTGTATGGTCTGTGACAGTTTTGGAATATTCATTCACTTTGTATTGTCTGTGACAGTATTTGAATATTCATTCACATTGTATGGCCTGTGAAAATGTTATAATCATAGAATGATACATTCAGCCCATCATTCCTGTACCAACTATTTGGTAGAGCTGTCCAATTAATCCCACTTCCCTGCTCTTTCCCCATATCCCTGTTAATGTTTTCCCTTCAAGTATTTATCAAGTTCTCTTTTGAATATTACCACTAAATGTCCTCCACCACCCTTTCAGGCAGTGCATTCCGGATCACAACTCACTGTGTAAAAAATTGTTTTCTCATGTCGCTTCTGGTTCTTTTGTCAATCACCTTAAATCTGTTTTCTCTGGTTACTGACCCTTCTGCCACTGGAAGCAGTTTCACCATATTTACCCTATCAAAACCATTCATGATTTTTAAAACCTCTATCAAATTTACTCTTAATCATCTTTGCTCTAAGGAAACAACCCAACTTCACCATAACTGACTCTCAACATAACTGAAGTACCTCATTCCTGGTACCATTCTAGTAAATCTCTCTTTGTTTAAGAAGGGAGAAAGGAATAGATTGAGTAATTAGAGGCCAGTCAGCCTAACCTCAGTTGTGGGAAAACCATTGGAAAAAATCCTGAAGGACAGGATAAATCTACATTTAGAAAGACATGGGTTAATCAGGGACAGTCAGCATGCATTTGTTAAGAGAAGGTTGTGTCTGACTAACTTGATTTAATTTTTCGAGGAAGTAACCAGGAGGGTCGATGAAGGCAGTGCATACGATGCAGTGTATATGGATTTTAGCAAAGCTTTCGATAAGGCCCCACTTGGCAGACTGGTCATGAACGTAAAAGCCCATGGGATCGAGAGCAAAGTGGCAAGTTGGATCCAAAATTGGCTCAGAGGCAGGAAGCAAAGGGGAATGGTTGATGGATGTTTTTGTGACGTTCCAATGGCATTCTGCAGGGCTCAATGCTAGGTCCCTTGTTTTTTGTGGCAGACATCAACGATCTAGACTTGAATATAGGGCGTATGTTAAGAAGTTTGCAGATGGCTACAAAATAGGCTGTGTGGTTGATAATGAAGAAGAAAGCTGCGGACTGCAGGAAGATATCAATCAACTGGTCAGTTGGGCAGAACAGTGGAAAATGGTATTCAATCCAGAGAAGTGTGAGGTAATGCATTTGGGGAGGGCTAACAAGGAAAAGGAATACACATTAAATGATAGGACATTGGGAAGTGTAGAGGAACAAAGGAAGTGCATGTCCACAGAACTCTTTTGGGGGAAACGAAAACATAAAATCATGGCCCCCCGATCTGGGGGACGCACCAAACATTTACAAGGCCCTTTTTTTTTGTTTATTGTATTTTTTTTTGTTTGTTTGTTTTTTTTAAAGTTTTGTTTTGGACACTAAAATCATATTTTTTTCTCCAAGTGCCCCCTATAAAAGGGGAGGGGGACACGGCAATTAAAACAAATTAAACTTTAAAACATAAAATCAAATTAAAATTTGGTTGCCGGGCGTGATGATGCACTCCAGTCCCTCCGGTGCCCACCTCTCGCGGAAGGCCGCGAGCGTACCGGTGGACACCGCGTGCTCCATCTCCAAGGACACCCTGGCGCGGATGTACACGCGGAAGAGAGGCAGGCAGTCAGGTTGAATGACCCCCTCGACCGCCCGCTGCCTGAACCGGCTGATGGCACCCTTGGCCGTGCCCAGGAGCAGTCCTACGAGGAGGCCCTCGGACCTACTCGCTCCCCTCCGCACAGGGTGCCCAAAGATCAGGAGTGTGGGACTGAAGTGCAGCCAGAATTTCAGGAGCAGCCCCTTTAAATAATATAACAGGGGCTGCAACCTCGTGCATTCAATAAAAACATGGAACACGGACTCTTCCAGACCGCAGAAATTGCAGGCAGCCTGGGAGCCCGTGAACCGGCTTAAAAATTTATTGCACGGCACTGCTCCATGCACCACCCTCCAGGCCAAGTCCCCGATAAATAGTGGGAGGACTCCCGCGTAGAGTGCCCTCCATCGGGGACCCCCGCCTCCTCCGGACGGCAAGATGGTACGCCATGGCGTGTCCGGACGGCAGGTGAGGATGGCAAAATTGAGAGTGTGCAGGAGCAGCCCGTACAGTAAACCCCTCCGCGCGGAACTGAAAGGCACGGAGGGGATTTCCCCGAGGCGACTCAAGTTGTGAGGCGCCGGCTCCCGAGGGAGGTTCCGGGGTTTGGCGCCGATGAGGAATTCCGTCCGGACGGGGGTCAGTTCGGACGGGATCTCCCCACATGCTTGAGCCTCCTCGATGCACCTAACGGAGTCAGGGCCCGGAGCTGTTTTTAGCGACTCGATGGCATCGGCCGCGCGGCGGACGTCGGCCGTATTTAGGCGCCGCGCCAGCGTGTCTGGCGCCATTCAGCCCGCTCCTCCACCATCGAGCAGGTCCCTGACCCTGGTCACCTCACCAGCCACAGCCCTCTCGTCCGACTGCCACCTAAAACCTCGGTCGTGGAGGTACGGATTTCCGAGCAGCGGCTCCTGCAGGACAGCCGCCACTCCAGCCGGTGGAGAGCTGCGCTTGGTGGAGACTTTGTTCCAGACCCTGGTGAGTTCCTTGTAAAAGACAGGCAGCTCCTGGAAGGTGGTCCTGACGCCCCCCATACTCACAAACAGGAGCTGCATGTCGTAATTGAGGCCGTGCTGCTGGCGGAAGAAATACGTCGCCAGAGCACACCACCTAGGAGGGGGCTCGACGTAAAGGTATCTCTGCAGGGTCTGAAGACGGAAAGTCGCGAGCTGGGTGCTGATGCACGCCAACGACTGACCGCCCTCCCCAAGCGGGAGCCTCAAGATCGCGGCAGAGACCCAGTGCTTCCTGTTGTTTCAGAAGAAGTCCACCAGCTTCTTCTGTATCTTGGCGACAAACGCAGGGGGAGGGTCAAAGTGACCAGCCGGTACCACAACATTGCGGCCACCAGCTGGTTTATGACTAGCACTCGACCCCTGTAGGACAGCACTCGGAGCAGTCCTGTCCAACGCCCTAGGCAAGCGGCGACCTTGGCCTCCAGCTCCTGCCAGTTCGCCGGCCAGGCTTCCTCGTCGGGGCTAAAGTAGACTCCCAGATAGAGGAGATGGGTCGTGCTCTAGGCAAAAGGCCTGAGCTCCTCCGGCAGGGAGTCCACCCGCCACTGACCCACCAGGAGTCCGGAACATTTCTCCCAGTTGATCCTGGCGGAGATGCGGCCGAGTAAACCTCCTGGCACTCACGCATCCTCCGCAGGTCAGCGGGATCCTCTACCGCGAGGAGCACGTCATCAGCGTAAGCCGAGAGGACGACCTCCACGCCCGGCCCTTGCAGAGCCAGTCCCGTCAACCTCGTCCGCAGGAGGTGCAGGAAAGGCTCCACGCAGATGGCATATAACTGGCCGGACATGGGGCATCACTGGCGCACTCCTCTCCCAAAGCGAAGGGGCGCCGTCAAGGACCCGTTAACCTTAATCAGACACTCCGCGGCGGCGTACAAAAGTCGGATCCAGGCGACGAAATGCGTCCCGAACCTGAAAGCGCGCAGAGTTCCGAACAGATAGTCGTGATCCACCCTATCGAACGCCTTCGCTTGGTCGAGAGATAAGAAGGCGACCGACAGACCAGCCTCCTGGGAATGATGGATGAGGTCCCGGACCAGATGGATGTTATCATGGATTGTCCGGCCCGGGACCATGTAGGACTGGTAGGGGTGGATCATGTGGTCCAGCACGGCGCCAAGGCGAGCAGAGATCGCCCTGGCGAAGATTTTGTAGTCCGTGCTGAGGAGGGAGACCGGGAGCCAGTTCTTAAGGCGGCGGAGATCGCCCTTCTTAGGCAGCAGGACGATGACTGCCCTGCGCCAAGAGAGGGGCATCTCCCCGGTCGCCAGACTTTCCCCCAGGACCCGCGCGTAGTCAACCCCCAGAACGCCCTGTGGAACTCCACGGTCAGCCCATCCAGCCCTGGGGCTTTTCCCCTCGAGAGCCGGTCGAGCCCTTATCAAAGGCGCAAGGCCATGGTTTTAGCGGCGGCGCGGATGGACGCGACGAGCAGCCCTGACTCGGACCATCTTTCCAGGGTCAGATGGGCTCGGTTGCGGCGACCCTGGCTCTGGACAAAAAAATCCCGGAGTTCCTTTGCAGGAATGAGGGGGGACTCAGCGGCGGGCACGAGGAGATCCACCGCCTCACTTTCGATGGACTCAAGATCTTCTCCCTCGTCCCCCACCGAGTCCCCATCCCCCTCTGAGCGCGGTAAACAAATTGTCTGGCGCACTGAGGGGACCCGTCTCGAGATGTTTCGCCTTCTTCCGCGCCTTCTTTCCGATCGAACGCTCTCCCTCCCCCCCGCTGGAGGCCGTGAAAACAAAGGCCCCCGACAATGCCCGCGCACCGACAGCTCCCGGCACGCGGACGTTACTAGGGGGAGGGGTGGCGGCGGCGCCGGCCTTGGCCGCCTTCGGTGGTTTGGCGGCCTTGGAGACGGGGCAGTTTTTACGAACATGCCCCACCTCCTTGCAGGCATGGCACCGCACGCCGTCCGACGTCCAGAAGACGCGGTAGGCAGTCCCCTCGTGCACCACATTAAATGATCCCTCCATCGTCTCCTCCCGCGCTAGCCCGGACAAAGAGCTGGCGGCGGAAGGAGAACACGTGGCGCAGGCTGTTCTTCCTGAGGCCGAGCGGTATGGGGTTGATCCCTGACCTTACCTTCCCCAGTTGGTGTAGGTGAGGGAGGAGGAGCTCAGCGAGAACAAAGGGCGGGACGTTAGAAAGGATGACCCTCTGCGCAGTGGCCTCGAGAGGGTCCACCGGCAGGAACGTCCCGCCCACCGTGAGCCCCTTTTCAAGGGCCAGGGACACCGCCCGCTCCGACCCCAGCAAGAATACAGCCTTCCCAGACATCTTGGAGGCTGCGACAATGGCCGAGGGGCCGACTACCCCAACCATCGCCCACACGCACTCCTCAATGCTCATTGTGGGGTGAGTGTAGCTCTTGACCCCGTGTTTTTTTGTTACAAGTCTGAACGGTGGCAGGGCAGCAGGAGGCGCAGGAGGCGCCGTGGATGTGGACGCCGCCTGCGCGTATGTCTTTGCTGACCCCGCCACCGGGTCGCCATCACGGGGTCCCTTTAAGGGCTACACCCACCCCAAAGTCACAGGCCTTAATGGTCTTAAATGGCCTCGTTGGTGTTTGAACAGAGGGAGCTCTAAAAGAGGCACACCTCTCCCCTAGTTGACAATTGGGGAGGGGCCTTGCTCCCTCTGCTCAGTTGTCTTAATTGGTTTTTAATTAGGAGGAAAGGGGCTCTCAGAGAGAGAGGGGAGAGACAGAGAGAGAGAGAAAGAGAAGGCGGGGTGGGAAAGAGGGAAGCTGTGATGGCAGGTCTCCCCTCACAGCGATGGGTGGGTGTTTTTCTTGGGGTGCACTCCCCAGATGATGGCAAAACAAACACAGTCTTTGTAGATGGTCTTCGGGTGGGGGGAGAAGATGTCTTCACCTGGGACAGCTGGAGCCACCCAGGCACACACTCCCAATGATGTTAAATAGGTGATTAATAGTTCTTCTGCCAGGTAGCTCCAGCTATCCCAGGCTAGGCAATGGGGGAGGTGTGCTTCAGTGGTGTGTGGGGCCTAGCTGTAAGCAAGACCCCCACACACACTTCCACACACACACACCCCCCGCGATGTTCCGGCCCTCTAGCAAGTCTTCTTTCCTCCCCCCACCGATACAACAAAGTCTTTAGGGGAATGCACCAAAACACACCCACCTTTGCTTGATGAAGTTTCTCCCTCCTTCCACACTGGATAGTTGTTCTTTTTTCCCCCTCTCTCCAACTCTCTGCAGCAGTATTAAAGGTTGTTGAATTTTCCGCTCTCCTCCTCTCCCTCTGGATGGATTGGAATGTAGAAAGCCCCTTCCTCCTCCTCCTGGGCTGTTTCACAGGGCTCACTCAAGGCCTCCCAGACAGGAGCAACAGCAGGGAGTTCCTTCTCTCACAGCAACAGAGCTCCAACTGAATAGGCCACGTCTCCAAAGCTCCACCATTGGTCCACAGATCCCTGAAAGTTATAAGACCAGGTGGATAAGATGGTTAAGAAGGCATACGGAGTGCTTGCCTTTATTAGCTGAGGCATAGAATATACGAACTGTTTGAACTGGTTATGCTTGAACTGTATAAAACACTGATTAGGCAACAGCTGGAGTACTACGTGCAGTTCTGGTCATCATATTACAGAAAGGACGTGATTGCACTGGAGAGAGTACAGAGGAGATTTATGAGGATGTTGTCGGGAGTGCAAAATCTTAGCTAAGAGGACAAATTGGATAGACTGGGCTTGTTTTCCTTGGAACAGAGAAGGTTGAGGGGAGACCTCATTGAGGTGTATAAAATTATGTGGGGCCTAGATGTAGTGGATAGAAAGGGCCTATTTCCCTTAGCAGAGCGTTCAACAATCAGTGGGCATAAATTTAAAGTAATTGGTAGAAGGTTTAGAGGGGATTTTGGGTGGAAATTGCTTCACGTAGAGGGTTGTGGGGGTCTGGAATTCACTGCTTGAAAGGGCAGAAACCCTCACCACATTTAAAAAGTACTTGGATGTGCACTTGACGGACTCAGAGCTGGAAAGTGGGATTAGGCTGGATAGTCTCTTGTTGGCCGGCGCGGACACGAGGGGCCGAAATGGCCTCCTTCCGTGCTGTAAACTTCTATGATTCTATGATTCTGAACCCTCTCCAAGGCATTGGCATCCTTCCTATAGTGTTGAACCAGAATTGAACACAATACACAAGCTGAGGCATAACCAGCGTTTTATAAATGTTTGTCATAACTTCCTTGCTTTTGTATTCAATGCATCTATTAATAAATCCAAGGGTCTCATATGCCTTTTCAACAGCTTTCACACTTATCATTCTACCTTCAAAGATGTGTGTATTAACATCCCCCAGATCTCTATATTCCTGCAACCCCTTTAAAATTGTACCATTTAGTTCAGAAGGCTAGATTTTACACTTTTGTGCAGATCGCCCAAACATGTGTGGTATTTCCGGCGTGGGCGGTAAAAATGGGTTTTCAGATCACTGGCTTGTCGCCCATTCTCAAAGCCCCTAGTTTCCAATTTTAAAATTGGGCATTACCGTGAGTGATATGAAATGGGCGGTAGTGTTAAATCTCTCTGACCTTCTGCCGTAAAGTGCCGCCGTCCTTAGCAACTCGATTCCAGCGATTCAGGAGGTCAAGGGTCATCATGACATGTGCAGAAGAGGAGACAGAGAGAGAGGGAGCTGAGAGGGACTGAAAGCATGTGTGGGTGTGGTGTGGCTGCTTTGGGAGGAAGGAGAGTTTAGAGCTTTAGAGCAAATAGGGAAACAAAAATTAGCTGTTACCAGCCACATATTTGCCAGAAGTTGGCTTATAATGGAGGGAGAGGAGGAGGCATCACAGCATGCTGTGGAGACGACGCTGGGCAGTGAGCTGGGAGAGGAGCACATTGGAGAGTGCAAAAGACGAGGACAAGGCAAATGCTTCCCTCCTGCAGGAGGTCGAGTCATGCTGGGGTGATTTGACTCAGGGAGGGCGTGGGAAGCCCACCCCAAAGGCTTACCAGAAGTTATGGGCTGAGATAGCAGAGGTGGTCTCGTTGGCGACCAACGAGGTGTGTGATCACCGATGAGACCATCGCCGCAAACCAATGCCGCAAACGAAGAAACATAGAAACGAACTGGCCTCAACAACCTTCTGTGGTAGAGAATTCCACATGCTTACAATTCTCTGAGTGAAGAAGTTTCTCCTCATCTCGGTCCTAAATGGCTTACCCCTTATCCTTCGACTGTGACCCTGGTTCTGGACTTCCCCAACATAGGAACATTCTTCCTGCATCTAACCTACCCAATCCTGTCAAAATTTTATGTTTCTATGAGATCCCCTCTCATTCTTCTAAATTCCATTGAATATGAGCCTAGTTGATCCAGTCTTTCTTCATGTGTCAGTCCTATCATCTCGGGAATCATCCTGGTGAACCTTCGCTGCACTCCCTCAATAGCAAGAATGTCCTTCCATAGATTAGGAGACCAAAACTGTACACAATATTCAAGGTGTGGCCTTACCAAAGCCCTGTACAACTGTAGTAAGACCTCCCTGCTCCGATACACAAATCCTCTCGCTATGAAGGCCAACATGCCATTTGCCTTCTTCACCGCCTGCTGTACCTGTATGCCAACTTTCAATGACTGATGAACCATGACACCCAGGTCTCATTGCACCTCTCCTTTTACTGATCTGTCACCATTCAGATAATAATGTGCCTTCTTGTTTTTAACACCAAAGTCGATAACCTCACATTTATCTACAAGATACCGCATCTGCCATATATTTGCCCACTCACCTAACCTGTCCAAGTCACCCTGCAGCCTCTTATCATCTTCCTCACAGCTCACACTGCCATCCAGCTTAGTGTCATCTGCAAACTTGGAGATATTACATTCAATTCCTTCGTCTAAATCATTAATGTATATTATAAATAGCTGGGGTCCCAGCACTGAACCTTGCGGTACCCCACTAGTCACTGCCTGCCATTTCTGAAAAGGACCCGATTATTCCTACTCTTTGCTTCCTGTCTGCCAACCAGTTCTCTACTAGTTACATCCTCAAAAAATTCTAGAAGATTTGTAAAGCATGATTTACCTTTCATAATGATGTGCATCAGACATTGAGCCATTTGCACTCTGCAGGGTCTGCATATCAATCGATATAGGAAATTATTGCTTCTGATCAATCGCTATTATCCAATGAAAGTATAATAGCGATTGATCAGAAGCAATAATTTCCACATTAAAATACACCTACATTAAACCCTCAATAGTCCAAAGTCTGAAAATATGTCTGTTGAGATGGTCACTTGAGAAGAATTCCAGAGTCCATCCAAAATCCCCCGAAGTTGAAGCAGCCTTTTGAAAGAAGCGACCTGCAATTTTAAAAATGGCACCCACACCGCTGTGATTCGTTCAGAACAGTTCCACTTTTTCTGAGCGGTGTTTTGGGTGAGCGATATTGTGGGCGAGATGTGTGCGAGGTGGTGAAAGTGACGCTGGGTGATCTCCTGGGCGCTAGTTTCAGAAAAAATGATCTTTACGACAAAAACAAATTGGGCGACCGATATTATTGAATCTTGGCATTAATTACGTGCGGAAAGTAACACTGGGTGATATTATGGGAATTGATTTCACCCATTCTGATGATTCCAGCCAAAAAAAAGGGCAGGATATACTATTTTTCCCGGCGTTACATACATGGGGCAAGTAACGCTTGGCAATAAATGTCTGAAAAATGGGCATCAGTTTCCATTTTGTGGCTAAATTGGCAATATCTGGGCGTTATATGTCATTTCAGTGGTAAAATGGATGTTAAGTGTATATTATATGCAAGCACTCTAATAACGACTCCACGCGGTAAGGATATAGTACTTGAACTGTAGTGACCTTAGTCCTTTATTGCAGCTCCTAGAGTGAGGACACCAAGAGATGAGCTCCCTTTTATACTGGGTTACCTGCAGTGTACAGGTGACCCTTAGGTCTCCAACAGCAGCACTCTCTGGTGGTACAAGTATAGTGTATACAGGGTGAAGGTACATTCAGTGGTCTAGTGTTACAGTACATATATTAACATGCATACTTGACAACACTCCTCCCTAAGTCTTTCCCAAGTCCTTATTGCCATGACATGGGGAGATGATCAGTAGTGGATGGTGGGAGGTTGTGGTGAGGGTTGTGTGGGTGTGATCCATGTGTTCGTGGCTGCACACATCCATTTCCCCCCCTATACATAGACCATGTGGGTGTCACTGTTGGAGGATTCCACAGTGGTGGAGCAAGTAAATATTGTTATGGGTAAGGTATCTACATTGTTGAGTGGGTAGGTGGTGGCGTTTAGTGGTGGGCAAGGCCACAGGGTGGTGTGGCCTCCTTGTCCTCCATTGGTGGTGGAAGTCTGGTCATCCTAGGTTCCGCTGGGAAAGCTGGAGGGTACTGGCCTTTTGCTTCCGGTGCTGGCCCTGCTGGCCAGGAGGGGTAGGGCCGATCTGGGGCAGGTTGCCAGTGGTGGTGGCTGTGTTATATCTCTTTACACTTTCACATTTGTCACTTACAACGCTTTCTTGTGTACTATCAGTATCTCTGTACATGATTACATTTATCACTGGCATTACTGTTCCACAGTACAAACTTATCACTTACATCCCTTTTTGAAGCATTTGTTACATTTCTCCCATTAACATTGTCGGCATCACCATTCAACAGTACATTTATATACCTGCATTCATTAATTACACTTTTATCTTTAATATCACCGGCATCGCTGTGACAAGAGTGGAACTGTCCCTTTAATTGTTTTGGGTTGCTGGTCTCCTTGAAGAGGGCCTTGCAATCTTTACCCCAATCCAGTTTGCTGCTTGGTAACACGTGTTGCTCCTTCAATGCTGCCCTCGTGGTCTAGTCGCGGCCATCTTGATTCCAGGTGCTTCGCCTTGTGGTGCGGGCGCCATCTTATTTCTCTCCACGAGGCAGGCTGTGGTGATCCTTCCACGGACGCCAGGAATCTACCTTCTGCACCGATCTTCTTCCCTCGGAGTGCTGCCACTGGAGCCCGGAAGGTGAGGTCTGGTCGTTCAGGTTGGATCATCTCGCCATTGAATTGTACAGTCTGTGTGGTTGCCACGCAGTCGAGTCGGACGGTAGGATTTTCAGGTTCTGCGATGGATCCAAGTTTGGGGCCATGTAGGATGTCAATCGCCGGGGCCCGGAGGCCTTCGTCTGGCAGATTTGGACTTGCTTCATCCATCTTCTTCCCAGCAGTGTTGGACCATCACCAGCAACAATCCACAAGGGAAGCTTGTGCATCGCGCCACCATGGGATACCTTGATCTCCATGCTGCCAATGACTGGCTTGGTGCCTTTTGTGTAGGTGAACAGCTTTGCCTGGATTGGGGACATTTTAGGTTGTTTGGCGGGATTGTCCCAGAGTTTCTCAAAGTCCGTCTGATTCATCAACGACTGGCTCGCCCCTGTGTCGATCTCCATCGAGACTGGAACCTCGTTGATTTCCACTTCCATTTTACACGGGGAACTCTCGGTGGAGTAGGTATATATTCCATACTCCTCTTCCAGGGGCTGAGTAGCTTCGTCTTCATCAGTGCTGGAGCCCAGGTGATCGGCCAACTCTTCAGTGACTCGGTGAGTAAAACTTCTTCTACACGTTCACTGAAGGTGACCTTTGGTGTTGCAGCCTTTGCAGGTATAGTCTTTGTATCGGCACTGGTGGGCCCTGTGGTTTCCTCCACAGCGCCAGCACGGGGCTAGCCGGTTGGCCCCATGTGGCGGACTCAGGGTTGCGGGACTCGGGGCAGCAGTCTTGCCTCGGAAAGTCACCATTCGGTTCACTGTACTCATAGGGTTAGAGTCCTGGGTGTCAGTCATCATCCATTTGGAGTCGCAGACCGAAATCATGAATACCTGACTCACTTTGATAGCCTTCTGCAGGGTGACCATAGTGTCCGCAGAAAGCAGTTTATGGAGGAGGCCCTCGTGGCCGATTCCAATAACGAAGATGTCCTTTAGTGCTTTGGTGAGGTGGTCGCCAAAATCACATGGTGCAGCCAATCTTCTCAGATCTGCAGCATATTTAGCAATTTCTTGGCCTTCGGGCTGCCAGTGGGTGTAGAACCTGTGACTGGTTGTGAGGATGCTCTCTTTAGGTTTGAGTTGTTCTTGTATTAAAGGTACGAGCTCCGCATGTGTCTTGGTTGTTGTCTTCACTGGGACAAGCAGGTCCCTGATGAGGCCGTGGACATTGGGCCCACAACAGCTGAGCAGGATGGCTCTGCGCTTGTCTGCCAGCGAGGTAGGCAAGTCCCCAGCCGGGTCGTTCGCGATGAAAAAGTGTTCTAGCCTTTCCACAAAGGCATCCCAATCTTCATCATCAGCGAATTGTTGGAAGTTGCTTAGGTTAGACATATGGGCAACTTTAATTTACATATAGATCGAGCTAACCAAACTGGTAGCAATGCAGTGGAGGAGGAATTCCTGGAGTGCATTAGGGATGGTTTTCTAGACCAATATGTCGAGGAATCAACTAGAGAGCTGGCCATCCTAGACTGGGTGATGTGTAATGAGAAGGGACTAATTAGCAATCTTGTTGTGCGAGGCCCCTTGGGGAAGAGTGACCATAATATGGTAGAATTCTTTATTAAGATGGAGAGTGACAAAGTTAATTCAGAAACTAGGGTCCTGAACTTAAGGAAAGCTAACTTCGACGGCATGAGGCGCGAATTGGCTAGAATAGACTGGCGAGTGATACTTAAAGGGTTGACAGTGGATAGGCAATGGAAAACATTTATAGATCACATGGATGAACTTTAACAATTGTACATCCCTGTCTGGAGTAAAAATAAAACAGGGAAGGTGGCTCAATCGTGGCTAACAAGGGAAAGTAAGGATAGTGTTAGATCCAAGGAAGAGGCATATAAATTGGCCAGAAAAAGCAGCAAACCTGAGGACAGGGAGAAATTTAGAATTCAGCAGAGGAGGACAAAGGGTTTAATTAGGAGGGGGAAAATAGAGTACGAGAGGAAGCTTTGCCAGGAATATAAAAACTGACTGCAAAAGCTTCTATAGATATGTGAAGAGAAAAAGAGTAGTGAAGACAAATGTAGGTCCATTGCAGTCGGACTCGGGTGAATTTATAATGGAGAAGAAAGAAATGGCAGACCAATTTAACAAATACTTTGGTTCTGTCTTCACGAAGGAAGACACAAATAACCTTCCGGATGTACTAAGGGTCTAGTGAGAAGGAGGAATTGAAGGATATCCTAATTAGGCAGGAAATTGTGTTGGGGAAATTGATGGGATTGAAGGCCGATAAATCCCCGGGGCCTGATTGTCTGCATCCAAGTGTACTTAAGGAAGTGACCCTAGAAATAGTGGATGCATTGGTGATCATTTTCCAACAGTCTATCGACTCTGGATCAGTTCCTATGGACTGGAGGGTAGCTAATGTAACACCACTTTTTTTAAAAGGAGGGAGAGAGAGATTATAGACCGGTTAACCTGACATCAGTAGTGGGGAAAATGTTGGAATCAATTATTAAGGATGAAATAGCAGCGCATTTGGAAAGCAGTGACAGGATCGGTCCAAGTCAGTGTGGATTTATGAAAGGGAAATCATGCTTGACAAATCTTCTGGAATTTTTGTGAAGACTGGAAGACCACCTCCGGTTCTCTGCCTCTCCCTGTTGTTGTGGGCTCTCTTCTCTTGCAAGGAGGGAGAGAAAAGAACTTTGAGTGAGATTGATGGAATAAGTGTATGGCATGGATGGGCTACATCTGCAGAGGGTGGCTATCAGGGAGTGGAGTGACATTGCCAAATGGCCTCCTTCTGTGGTGTTTTGCTATTTCTTTCGGATGAGGGTGAGTGTCAGTGGTGGTTAGTCAGTTCAGGTTGTGAGTTGGTGCATAGACAGAGAGGGATGGGTGCACCTACAAGGTAGGTTGGTGTGAGGATTGATGTGCAGGAGTAGGCTTGGGAAGGCAGAGTGATGTAGGTGAGTGTGACATTGCACCTCCGTTCAGTCCGCAAGCATGACCCTGAGCTTCCGATCGCCTGTCAAATTAATTCTCTGCCGCACTCCCTCTCTGACCTCTCTGACCTTGGCCTCTCACACTGTTCTAATGATGTTCAATGGTTTCGATTATGCACTTTACAGCCTTCCGTACTCAACATCGAGTTCAACAATTTCAGATCATAACCACTGCTCCCAATTTTTCGGACAGCAGCTGTTGGTATTGATTCTACTATTACATCTTTTGTTTCTTTACTTGTCCTATTAACATCCCCTTTTGCCTCACACCATCATCCCTTTTGTAATTTAATCTCTCTTGTCTTCCATCCAATCACAGACATTCACATTTGTTCTTTCCTCCATTCCCCATTTCCCTGCCTCTGTGCTTGCATTTCTAACTTTTTCCAGTTCTGATGATCCGTCAATGACTTGAAACGTTAACCTTATATTTAATCATTTTCATTTGCCCCAGCAAGTGCAATGCTTGGGGTTTAAGAGTGGTTAGATTTATCCTACATTCCACTTCATTTGAAAGAATATTGTTAGCATGCATTTGACAATCCCCAAGACTGCCTTCCGTTGAAGCCTTGTAAATTAGAGACTTAGCTATGCTCATCTCCTTAGTATAAAGTGCAGAAAAGTTCTTTGAATTTTGGTTAAAGCAAATTCTAAGAATCTCTAGAGGAATTGCTGCAATTTGATCATTTTGTTTTGGCATCATGTTCATTTTAATGGTATCTACATTCACATATACTGCAAGTGGCAAAGCCTTTCACCTGTTCAGATCATCAATCAACTTTCTTAAGAGTTGACTGAAATGTAAGTCTATTGTTTGATCTGGATGTCCCATTTTGAAAACATAATACCAAGCGAGGTCATTACTTATGTCTCCTTGTACCTACAGAAATAGAACCAAGAATACCGAATAGAAAATCATTTTCAAAGCTTGTTGTTGCATAAATTAAAGCTTTATTGACAGATGGTGTGATTTTAACTCTCCATTTGTCTTTTTAGGCAAAACACTGAAGCAGCCAATTTCTGGTGATTTAAACAATTTAGAATTAAATAAAAATTATACTATTGCATCACTGATTTTTCTTTTTGAAAATATTTAGATCTATGGACAGGAGAGAGTGATCACAAAGTAGTATGTCTAATTGAGAGTTTTAAATAACATTACAAACCATGGAAGCAAAGAGTGAGTACATTTTAAATGTCAACAGAAATCCTGTAATAACATTACAGCATTGGAACTGTTATTAATTATAATATATGCAGACCTTCGTCTTGATGTCATTGTTTGGCTGTGGACATGTGTCTGGGAGCTGTGTAAAGTAAAAAGGCTGGGGAGGTGCTTGGTGATTGCAGTACTGTTGGATAATAAATCTCTGCCCTCTTGCCTGCACCAGTAATAAAATGAAGACAGACAAAGGCAGCAGCTTCCAATTATGAAAGTGTCAGAGGTCATTTTTTGTGCAATTATTTTTGACTGACAGTGTTTTTTTAGTCTTGTGTATGTGCCTATATAAACTGACAGAGGTGCAGCGTGACATTCACAGAAGGATATTAAAAGTGCTTGTGACATGACACAATGACTTTAGATTTAGAGAAATAATTTGACACTAATGAGCATGTCCAGCATATATTATGACATCATAAATATAGTTGGAGCCAAATAATAGGAAAAAAATGGAGAATAAGAGCAAAATTAAATCTTATTGGTTGGTGCATTGGTAAATTCACATCAGATATTCAGCACCTTTATTGCTCTCTGTAGCAAAACAATTGAGTTTCTGATTCTGTAGCAATTCAAAATCATTGGGAAGTAAGTTAAAAAGCCCACGAAAATGGGCGCAGTGATCACAATGCACGATTAACCCGCGCCTGTTGGTTCCGATGCAGGAAGCATGCAAACCTCTTGCTGCCTGCTAATTTAAATGATTGCAGCATACAACCCAGCACTAAACATGTTGTTGAGTGGCTGCATACCACAGCAGGGGGCCCAAGTTCATGCAAGGCTAGCACAACATAAAGCCATCCCCCACCTCTTAAAGAGGAGGTGCATTCTGGCTGGAGCAGGTGCTGGAAGAGGCTGGGGAAGAGAGTCTGACCTGCAAGAGGAGTGACTAATGGTACAACATGGGAGAGAACATGCTCTAAGGTTATGAGATGCTGCACTGGAGGAATTGTTGATGAAGGTGTAAAGGAGGAGAGAGGTCCTCTATTCATAGTGGGGCCAGGAGGCCCTCCAGGCAAATCTGTGAAGGCAGTGGGAGCAAGTAGTCATGACGGTCAATATCAGTAAACAAGCCCCGAGGATCTGGATGCACTGCCGCAAAAAGTTCAATGACCTCACACGAATGGTCAAGATCAGTGAATTCATCTTCAAATGCCATATCCTACCATCTGCACCATTAGCCTCACACAGTATTCAATGCTGAATGCACCACATCTCTCACTCATCAACAACATTCTCTATCAATCCCAACTCATATCTCTCATTCATAGCTTCACCTCATCCACACACACTTACCACTGTTGCAAGCCGCACATCCACATCTCACAGCTTGCATACACCGCCAGCTATTTTACATGACAACCACATCACCCAAACTGATTTCACTTCACTCATTGACATATTTCCCTCTCCCTTGCAAGACAAGTTGACACACAACTGGAGGCAGCAGGAGCTTACCGGCGCTTGCATGAACTTAGCCCAATGGAGGAGACGATGGCCACCATCATTGGAGTGGCCATCGCTGAGGCCATGGCCAGTGGTGGGGCTGAAACCATCTAAGACGATGGTAGCCACATACCTAATCATCCTTCTCACAACCCATTTCCCCCTCATCCCACAATGTCTTTTTACTTAAAAGCTGCAGATGGTGTAAGCATTCACCTCTTACTGATCCCCTCCCTGTATCGCAAACCTACCCTTGTACCTTCCTCATTTCAGATATCCACGAACTGCAATCTGGCCAGGCAATGGTGGAACAGCAACAGATGGAAGAGGAAGAAAGCAGTGATGATGAAGATACAGCACCGTCACTTGATTTTACACTCAGCCACCAGCTCAGATACTGATACACAGCATCACTTAGAAGATAGATTAGATGCGGGATCTGCAAATGATGAGAGACTGAGCATGGTTGGCCTGCAGCGCAGGTGCCAGCTCTCTGAAGGGCGAGGTCGCACACGTGTTCTGCTGCAGAGGAATCAGATGAGCACTTTAATGGGATGGGCTACAGAAGAAGGCTGATGGGTATGCACGTTGAAATGTTCGGTGCATTGGTAGGCCTGCTACAAAGCCTGCGTGTAATATCAGTGAGCAAGGAGGAGTCTGGCACCAACTTGGTGCATAGCTTTATGCAGGGCTTGGAGCCCATTCTTTCCAGCATGGAAGTGGTGCCAACTCCATTACCACGCTTGCAGACCCAACCACGATGCAATGTCAGATGGCCGATGTTTCAACTTCCATTGCAATACGAGCAGAAGCCACCCAACGCCTGAGTGCTGCAGTGGAAGTTCAGGCTTTTGCCATGCAAACTTAGACTGCTGCCATCATGGCTGTGGTTACCAGTGTTCAAAAGGGCTTTCAGGGTGTCACCATAGTCCAGTAATCTTTCCTCCAACACATTATTAGGATCGCAGAAGGCGCCGCCCTAGAGGAGTGGCAGTGGTTGATGTGAATCTGCTGTCCTCTCTCAGGATGACAATATTTGTCCTCACACCCCTGTCACTCTGCCAATGACCTTGCTGTTGCCTGTCAGCCAGCCATCCCAGACTGCTGCCGCCCATACTGAAATTGTGCAGTCTGAAGCTGGGCCTTCTAGGGCAGAGCTACTGAAAGTCATCCTCCAAGGCCATGTGCAGTCCCCCCCAGTGAAAGTCAGCAGCCTTCCACCACCATGCTGCAGCCACTGGGGTAGCACTTCATAGGAGCACTAGGACAGGCAAAGGCACTGGGAAGACAGACAGTAAGGGAATGCACAAGGGTGTTTAGTTGACTTTGTAATGTATTATTGGATGGATTGTTGTTTATAGTTGGATTGGAATGTTGCTTTGTGTTGCCTTTTATTTTAGCATTGTACTCAAGAGAACAGAAGAGTGGCACTATGGGAATGCACAAGGGTGATTAGTTGATGTTTTAATGCAATATGGCATTTTTGATTTATAACTTTGGATTGGAATGTTTACTTTCTATTGGCTTTTATTTTGCATTGTGGCCTAGCGGATGTTGTGATGGTCAGCAACAGCAGGAAGGTAAGGTGGGGGACTGTAGGTGAATGGGGAATTGGGGTTGTGTTTACTGGTATTGCAGCTAGACTAGGCAGTCAAGAACAGCCTGGGCAGAAAGGGGCTGTCTGGGTTGCCTCCGCCCTTCCTCTTCCTCCTCCTCCTCCTCTTCATCCTCCTCTTCCTCAGCTACTCGCCATATAGTTGGCGGCAAGGGCTGTGTCCTCATGACGGTGAGGTTGTGCAGCATGCAGCAGACCACCATGAATCTTGACACCTGCTCTGCCAAGTACTACAGGGCTTCTCCAGCGCAGTCCAGGCAACAGATCATCATCATAAGCGGTCCCTCGAATGAGGATGACTTGCTTCCACACCAAAAGGGATAAGTTCACTGATGTTTCAATGGAGGACCCGATATTCCAGTCCTGAACTCCAGGAGTAGAAGATGCCTGTGCGTGGATTTTTTTAACGTGTGGTGACCGTTGCACATCAGCCACCACACGGGCTTGACAGAGGTCGGCCTTTATCCTGTGGCAAGGGTAAACCAGGATGACTGGAGATTGCTCTACTGCATAGACCTAGTGCGCACACATATCGCAGTGTGGGCAGGTCCGTGCTGCCCCTGGGCTATCGGCTCTTCTGGGCCCCGTACCCTCATTTGCCACACCTCCGCCACGATCTCTCACCACTCCTCCACCATGATCTCTCGTCGCTGATCTCGCACTGCTCCTCTGCCACAATTTATGGTCTGATAAATAATCTACTGCTGCCTGTGAGTCCAACAGAGAAGGCATATGAAGAATTGTGTACACTGGTGCAGGACCACCTTAAGCCAGACGAAGGCATCATCATCTCGAGATACAGATTTTACACGCACGTTCGCTCAGAGGGCCAGAAAGCGGCGGAATTCGTTGCCGACCTGCGACGTCTAGCGGGACCGTGTAAGTTCGCGGCTGTGTTGGCAGACACGCTGCGGGACTTCTTTGTAATCGGCGTCAACCATGAGGTGATCCAACGTAAACTACTGGCGGTGGAGACGTTGGACTTGAACAGGGCCATCACGATCGCTCATGCATGCATGACAACTGATAGAAGTCTAAAGCAGATATCAGTGAAATATCGAAACTCGGCAAGTAATGTAAATATGATTGATTCGGCGTTGGGCAGAGCGGCACAAGGCAGGGCCTACCCGACTGTGTACGTGAAACCTGTGGCTGCCCAAAGTCTGCATCCGATTTCTCTGTGTTGGCGTTGTGGGGGAAATCACCGGCACCAGCAGTGCCGATTTAAGCAATAAAGTTGCAAAGGCTGTCTGAGAGTGGGGCATCTCCAGCGCAAGTGTCCGCAGATGAGCAAGTGTGCTGTGACACACCACGTGGAGGATGATGGTCAGATTAGCGTGGATCCGGATACGCAATCCGAGATACCAGAGGAGGAAGTGTATGGACTGTACTCGTAACTAACTCAGAGCAAACTGATAATGATCAACGTGAAATTTAATGGAGTGCCGGTATGAATGGAACTGGGCACGGAGGCGAGTCAATCAATAATGAGCCAGAGGGCATTTGACAAGCTGTGGGATACTAAGGCTGTGAGGCCCAGGCTTAGTCCAGTCAATGCCAAGTTGCGCACGTACATCAAAGAACTCATAACGGTGATTGGCAGTACCGCAATTAAAGTGTTGTATGATGATGTGGTTCATGAGTTACCGCTATGGATTGTTCCAGGCAATGGCCCAATGCTGCTCGGCAGGAACTGGGTTGAAAAAAATCAAATGCGATTGGAACGACATCAAAGCGCTGTCATCGGAGAAAGATACATGTGCCCAAGTACTGTGCAAGTTCCCCATGCCATTCGAACCAGGCATCGGCAACTTTACGGGAGCCAAGGTGCAGATCCACGTGGACTCGGATTCAAGACCCATCCATCATAAAGCTCGAGCCGTTCCGTATCTGATGAGGGAGAAGGTTGAAATCGAACTGGATAGACTTCAGCGCAAACGGATCATATCACCAGTTGAATTTAATGAATGGTGCAGCCCCATTGTTCCTGTGCTGAAAAGTGATGGCACAGTCAGAATCTGTGGAGACTACAAGGCTACGATCAACAGGGTTTTGAAACAGGATCAGTACCTGTTACCGAAGGCTGATAACTTGTTTGCAATGCTAGCCGGGGGGATTTCGTTCACCAAACTGGACTTGACGTTGGCCTACATGACACAGGAGCTGGTTGGGATGTCAAAGAGACTTACGTGCATTAACACGCATAAAGGACTGTTTATTTATCACAGGAGCCCCTTTGGAATTCGCTCAGCTGCAGCAATATTTCAGAAGAACATGGAGAGATGGAGACTCTGCTGAAGTCCGTTCCCAGAACCGTCGTATTCCAAAATGACATCCTGATAACAGGTTGTGACTCAGAGGAACATCTGAACAACCTGGAAGAGGTTCTACATCATCTGAACAAAGTGGGACTCAGACTGAAATGCTCAAAGTGCATCTTCATGGCACCAGAGGTTGAATTCCTTGGGAGGAAAATTGCTGCTGACGGCATCAGGCACAAGGACACGAAAACCAAGGCCATCAAGAATGCACCCAAACCGCAGAATGTGACGGAGCTGAGTTTGTTCCTGGGTCTACTCAACTACTTCGGTAACTTCTTACCTAACTTGAGCACCTTATTAGAACCACTGCACATGCTGCTAAGAAAAGGCGACAACTGGGTGTGGGGTGCGTCTCAAGACAGAGCTTTTGAGAAAGTCACTAATCTGCTTTGCTCTAACAAGCTGCTAGTACATTATGACCCATGTAAATGTTTAGTATTGGCCTGTGATGCTTCGTCATATGGAATTGGTTGTGTACTCCAACAAGCTAATGAGTCGGGTAAACTTCAACCAGTCGCGTGTGCTTCAAAAAGTTTGTCTAAAGCAGAAAGAGCCGACAGCATGGTAGAGAAAGAACCACTAGCCTGTGTGTATGGGGTTAAAAAGGTGCATCTGTACCTGTTTGGTCTTCGGTTTGAACTGGAGACAGATCACAAACTGCTCATTTCACTGTTCTCTGAAAACAAAGGTATCAATACCAATGCTTCATCCCGCATCCAGAGGTGGGCACTGACATTTTCCGCTTATGATTATATCATTCCCCATAGACCTGGCACCGAGAATTGTGCCGATGCTTTGAGCCGTCTGCCATTGCCCACACCGGCAGACCTATTGTTAATTTTATATGCTTTTCAGAGTGAAGGAACCCCTGTCACGGCTCAACAAATTAAGACCTGGACCAGCCAGGACCCGATTTTATCGGTGGTGTAGAGTTACATCCTCAAATGTGATTGGTCTGCCATACCCAAGCAACTGTACGAGGAGAACAAGCCTTACATTCATCGCAAAGATGAACTGTCTATTCATTCGAATTCTATACTATGGGGCAATCGTGTTGTTATCCCCAAGAAAAGGAGAGAGAAATTTGTACGTGAGCTACATAGCACACATCCCGCATTGTAATGATGAAAGCCATCGCCAGATCTCATGTATGGTGGCCGGAAATTGACTTTGAGCTGGAATCATGTGTGCATTAGTGCAACACTTGCATGCAGCTCAGCAAAGCACCAACGGAATCAGCACTGAGTCTGTGGTCGTGGCCATCCAAACCATGGCCCAGGATCCACATAGATTTTGCAGGTCCCTTCCTGGGGAAGATGTTTTTAGTTGTGGTGGATGCATATTCGAAGTGAATAGAGTGTATAATAATGTCATCCAGCACATCCACAGCTACCATTGAGAATCTCAGTGCCATGTTCGCGACACATGGTCTGCCTGACATTGTTGTTAGCGACAACGGATCGTGCTTCACCAGTCAGGAGTTTCAAGAGTTCATGAAACTCAATGGTATCAAACATGTAAGGTCAGCACCATTCAAACCTGTATCCATTGGGCAAGCAGAATGTGCTATTCAAATCATAAAGCAGAGTATGAAGCGAGTAACCCAAGGGTCACTGCAGACCCACCTGTCATGCATACTGCTGAGTTACAGGACAAGACCACACACACTTACTGGGGTCTCGTTTGCTGAACTAATGATGAAGAGAGGTCTGAAGACCAAGCTATGTCTTGTACACCCTGACTTGAATAATCATGTTGAATATAGAAGACAAAGTCAGCAAGGGTATCACAATCGCACAGCTGTGTCACGCGATATTTCTGTAAATGATCCTGCATATGTTCTGAATTATGGTCAGGGTCCCAAGTGGATCGCTGGTACTGTCATGGCCAAGGAGGGCAACAGAGTATTTATTGTCAAGCTCAAAAATGGGCAAACATGCAGGAAACATATGGATCAGACAAAGCTGTGACACACAGACGAACCGGAACAGTCGGAGGAAGAGACAATCGACGACCAACCAACATATCCCCAGTCATCAGAGGACTCAGTGGTCATCAGTGAATTGGGGCTTTCAATCACTGACATGTTCAATGAAAATGGACTTTCAATCCCTGACATGGCCATTGCCACTCCCACCAGGTCAGCCACCCAGCCACCAGTCACAACGGACTCTGAACACTCACCCAAAACTGGAGCTGAACTGAGACGGTCAACCCGGGAGTGTAAAACACCGGGCCATGTCAAATTGTAAAAGACTGTTAATATCTCAGTGGTGGGATATTGTCATGTATGTACTTTTGGGATCACTAGCCACTAGATGGTGTCATATTTGGAGGCCATTGGGCTGCTCGCACGTGTGTGCAGCCCAAGTATAAAAGGCCAGCCGCTTTGTATTTTAGTCACTTTGGGCCTTAATAAAGCAGAGCCAAGGTCATACCTCTTGGAGTTAAACAGTACTCAGTCTAACAGTTATTGCACACACAACACAGTGGATGTGGTGTATTTGGACTTCCAGAAGGCATTTGACAAGTTGCCACTAAAAGATTACTGCACAAGATAAAAGTTCATGGGGTTGGGATAATATATTAGCATGGATAGAGGATTGACTAACGAACAGAAAACAGAGAGTCAGGATAAATAGTTCATTCTCTGGTTGGCAACTAATAACCAGTGGTGTGCTGCAGGTATCAGTGCTGGAACCCCAACTATTTACGATCTATATTCACGACTTTAAAGAAGGGACTGAGTGTAACATAGCCAAGTTTGCTGATGATACAAAGATGGGAGGAAAAGCAATGTGTGAGGAGGAAACAAAAAATCTGCAAAAGGACATAGACAGGCTAAGTGAGTGGGCAAAGATTTGGCAGATGGAGTATAATGTTGGAAAGTGTGAGGTCATGCACTTTGGCAGAAAAAAAATCAAAGAGCAAGTTATTATTTAAATGGAGAAAGATTGCGAAGTGCTGCAGTTACAGCGGGACCTGGGGTTACTTGTGCATGAAACACAAAAGGATAGTATGCAGGTACAGCAAGTGATCAGGAAGTCCAATGGAATCTTGGCCTTTATTGCAAAGGGGATGGAGTATAAAAGCAGTGAAGTCTTGCTACAGCTATACAGGGTATTGGTGAGGCCACACCTGGAATACTGCGTGCAGTTTTGGTTTCCATATTTACGAAAGGATATACTTCCTTTGGAGGCAGTTCAGAGAAGGTTTACTAGGTTGATTCCGGAGATGAGGGTGTTGACTTATGAGGAAAGGTTGAGTAGGTTATGCCTCTACTTATCGAAACGTATAAGATTATGAAGGGGCTTGACAAGGTGGATGCAGGGAGGATGTTTCCACTGATGGGGAGACTAGAACTAGAGGGCATAATCTTAGAATAAGAGGCCGCCCATTTAAGACAGAGATGAGGAGAAATTTCTTTTCTCAGAGGGTTGTAAATCTGTGGCATTCGCTGCCTCCGAGAGCTGTGGAATGTGGGATATTGAATAAATTTAAGACAGAAATAGACAATTTCCTAAACAATAAGAGGATAAGGGGTTATGGGGAGCGGGCAGGGAAGTGGAGCTGAGTCTATGATCAGATCAGCCATGATCTTATTGAATGGCGGAGCAGGCTCGAGGGGCCGTATGGTCTACTCCTGTTCCTATCTCTTGTTCTTATGTTCTTATATGTGACTGAGTCAGCAGCCAGTGAAATGGCATCATGTGCATAATGGAACCATTACCCATTCTTATCATTATACTTCGAATTCATCGCTTTCCATCAAGTCCATCAAGTGCCCCCTCACCTCCCACTGTCCAACTGCAGGAGGAAGACGACTCCTCAGAGGAAGCTCCATTCTCTGAAGATGCATCGTCACCAGACCTACATGCCCCTAGCATCAGCGCAGATGTGCACATCTCGGTGGGTACTGTGCGAGATCGAGTAGTGTTGTCACCTGGTGTCTCACAGTTCACAAGTGAGCAAGAGCAGATGGTGTTGACAGGGACAGCAGTGGAGTCTCCTCGCCGGAGGGTACAGGACACTCCAAGCTCTGCTTAGCTGCATGCAGATGCTGAACCTTAGGGCCATCGAGAAAGAGGGTGATCTTGGAGGGGCATCAACAACTGGCTGAAGCTCTGGCAGCTTTTGCAGCCGCAAATAGCACAAAGGTACAGAGAATGGAGGAGTTCATCTCCAACATGAGCAGCACCATCTCGCAGTTGATCATGCGACGATGTGCTGTTCCATGGAAAGGATGGCCACCTGCATTGAGCAGCAAATATGCCAGTCCAACAAAAACATGCTTGCTGTGAACAACAGATTGCAGACACTCATTGACCTCATCTTGAGGAGGGATGTTAACCTAGACTTGGGCGTTGATCGCCCCACTGCTGTGCAACTCCATGCTAGCAGGAAATTTCGGGTGGCCCATGAGAGGGATGATGGTGGGAGGGAATATGAAAGTTAGGGCTACAGTTGAAGTACTCCCACTTTTCCCTCATTGCCTCCTCCTCAGTCAGAGCTCCATATGCTGCCTTGGATCCCAATGACAAGTCTGCCCCTGAGCAGTTGCAGAAGGAGCAATCTTTGGCAGGATCTCAAAGGCTCCAAAACCCAGAGTACATCCACCCAACGTGTCTAAGCAGTTGCAGCAGGGAAGTGGGCAGCCTGCCTCTACCTCTGCTGAAGCCACAGGGGTTGCAGCTCGTAGAAGCACTCAGAAAAGAATAAAAACACAATCCTGGATGAACAAGGGTATGCGCATGGATGTATGAAAAAATGTTAATGTTAAGTTTCAGTTATATTTATGATGCACATTTATTTATTTATTTGCACAACTTTCCCGTCTTGTCGATTTTACCTGTTACCTGGGAAGTGGCTTTTTCACTTGGAGTGAATGATGAGACATTACTTAATCTCGAACAATGGGGGTTTGGGTGCCAGTCAGTCAGAGCCACAAAACCGTGTGCCCACTCAATAACGCTGCTTGATCAGTGGCAATGTTCACATAAGTGGCTGACTTATGAAACATGGTCGCCTTGGTGATGCGTCTTTGGGCGGCCAACCACGATATCCTGAAAATGTCTAATCCGTGGAAGGATCCTGAAGTGAAGAAGTTGAGGATGGTGGTGACTTTGACAGCCACGGTAAGGCATGTCTACCAGGCCCTCTGGGCTGCAGGTCTTGTTCCAGCAAGCTACAAATGTCAGCGATGACCTAACACAATAGCCTGAGCCTCCTGAAGCACTGTTGTTCAGTCACGTCCAGGAAGCTTATCCTCTGCCTGTATACGCTCTGTTGGGGATCTCGTCTCTGGCGGAGTGCAGCCATGTGCTGACCTCCTCTTTCCTGTAGAGCACCAGGTTGAAGAGAAGGTTGCAATTATAGTTGCTGCTGCTGGTGGTTTTGTGATTGCTGCTGGTGTGGCTGGTGTTGTTGGTGCTGGGGCTCATCTTGGTCCGACTTTGAGGTCCAAGTTGAGGCAGCATTAGCGACACCCACACTGATCTAATAGATGGCAGATAAAGTGGAGATCAGAGGGCCAATTCTTCTATGTTCTGATAGTGACTTTCAGTGTGGTGAGAGTGACTTCCAAGGTTACAGAAATGACCTAAAAGCTCCTGACAATTAAATCTCTGCGCAAAATGGAATGAGCAGGAGCTTTTCCCTTCGGCGAGAAAGCAGGTGCTTTATCTGCTTTTTCCAGCTGTCACTTAATGCACTCGCACAAAGGCCACTGAGCTTCTGCCTCCTCTTCACAGGCCAGGTTCCCGAGGTGCGTGAATCTCATGCCCAACCAGTTAAAGCCCAAACCCCATGTTAAAAAGGCAGTTATGGGTCTCTCAACAAGCCGTTAAATACATCAATGAGGCCCCAGCTCTCCTGAGCGGGTCTGTGGCAAGCCTCGAAACGTGCTCAAGTTAAATGAAAAAGTTGGCAGGATGCCAGCGGGTTCCCAATGCGCTGACAATTTGTGCGAATTTCACTGCCGACCCGCCCCCAAGCTCAGCACCAGGAAAATTCCAGCCAAAGACTCAATGATTGGGCTTCGCGATAGTTGTCTAGAACAATGAATTAGAAATTGGACCTGATTGCGGCGATTTTATGGGCATAAAATGAACATTACAAGGGGTAATTTCAGGACTAACGTCTTTCGTCAAAAGGATGCCTGGAAGGTGGCCGACCCAATATTGAGTCAGTTTATTTTTCAGATGTACCTGGCAACCCCCTAAAACAGGCATTACAACCCTTACCTATGCTGCTCTTCGGGTTCTCAACCCTCTCACTTTGGGTGGGAGTCTACCAGAACAGGTGAATGGTCTCCCGAGCGCTGCTGCTGACAACTTGAGGGAAATGGTTCTTGTTTGCACAGTTCGGGCTTGTGTAGTACCTGGCTGTTTTGGCTTGTAACCAAACCGCGTTGTCGGCGCCCTGCTGGTCATCCCATTATTTCTTACCGGTTGTGAAGATGACGGCATCGAGGTCAATGAAAACTGCTTGGAAACTTTGTGAATTCTAAGAGAACAGATGCTGCAGAGAGAGCAACGCAAACTGGTGGATGGAGAGATAAAAACACAAACTGGGGGATAGAGAGAGATACAAAATGGGGGGATGGAGAGATAGAAACACAAACTGGGGAATGGAGAGATAGAAACACAAACTGGGGTATGGAGAGAGAGAAATACAAACCGGGGGATGGAGAGAAAGAAACACAAACTGGGGAATGGAGAGATAGAAACACAAACTGGGGGATAGAGAGAGATACAAAATGGGGGGATGTAGAGATAGAAACACAAACTGGGGAATGGAGAGAGATACAAAATGGGGGGATGGAGAGATAGAAACACAAACTGGGGAATGGAGAGATAGAAACACAAACTGGGGGATAGAGAGAGATACAAAATGGGGGGATGGAGAGATAGAAACACAAACTGGGGTATGGAGAGAGAGAAATACAAACTGGGGAATGGAGAGAAAGAAACACAAACTGGGGAATGGAGAGAGAGAAACACAAACTGGGGAATGGAGAGAAAGAAACACAAACTGGGGGATGGAGAGAAAGAAACACAAACTGGGGAATGGAGAGAGAGAAACACAAACTGGGGAATGGAGAGAAAGAAACACAAACTGGGGGATGGAGAGAAACACAAACTGGTAGGAAGCGAGAGAAGCACAAACTGGGGGAGGAAGAGTGAATAGCACTGGGGGAGGGAGAGAGCGAGAAACACAAACTGTGGTAGGGAGAGAAAGCAACATAAACTGTGGGAGATAGAGGGCTAAAAATGTTGTGTCCTTAGATGCTCTAATAATGACGCCACGAAGCAGTGTGTTGTACTTGAATTGTAGTGACTTTAGTCCTTTATTTGTTAACTCTAGAGTGAGAATCACACCTGGTGGCCTGCCTTTTATACTAGGCCTGGCACACCTGTACAGGTAACCTCCAAGTCTCCCATTGCTGTGCCCTCTGGTGGCACACCTTGATATAGTACCAACAGTGGCCATGTAGGATACATGACATCACTCTCCCCTAAGCCTTTAGTGCAAATCACTTCTGCATTGAATGTGCTCTGGGCTTAGCTCTATGTGGGCTCTGTCTGGTTGACCCTTGGCAGGTCGTTTCAATCTTGGGTGAGTGGTTGGTGCAGTAGAGTGCTGGTGGTTGCTGTTTGTGTGCGTCCCTGACCACTCCATTCTCCCCCCGCCACATATAGATTATGCCGCAGGCTCATGGCATTCATATACATTCAAGGTCAGAAAAACAAGGTTGCATTACATTTGTGGTTCCATTGTGAGACAAGTACGTTAGACTGGTGAGATACATTATCAATGCAGTGATCGGTGCATAAGGACATTTGGCAAAACTAACGCGCAGGAGATCGCCCAACTTCACTTTCACCACCTCGCATACATATTGTTCACAATATCGCTCGCCCAAAAAAACGCCCAGAAAAAGTGGAACTGTTCTGAACTAAAGCCAGCGATGTGGCTGCCATTTTAAAAATTGCAGGTCGCTTCACTCAAAAGGCTGCTTCAACTTCGGGGGAGTTTGCATTGACTCTGGAGTTCTTCTCAGGTGAAGTGACCATTTAAACAGACATATTTTCTGACTCTGGACTATTGGGGGTTTAGCCTAGGTGTATTTCAGTGAGGAAATTATTGCTTCTGATCAATTGCTATTATACTTTCATTGCAATGGGCAGCCATTTTTCAGCCTGCATCAATTAATATGCAGATGCTGCAGAGTGCAGATGGCTCAATGTGTGATTCACATCATTATGTGCCCAATTTAAGATGTGCAAGATTGAGGAGGAGGGCCAGACCATAGATACCCCGCACCTACAGGGAAAAGAGGTCTTACCTCAATGTTTACGACCACACCTGTCTTCGGAGACTGCGCTTCCACAAGGTGGTGATCAATGAATTATGTGAGCTCATCAGGCCACATATGCAGCCTGCCATCAGGACATCAGTATCAGTAAAGGTCAAGGTCACCGCGGCACTGTCTTTTTACACGTCTGGTTCCTTTCGGGCCTTCGCGGTCGAGATTTCCCCGCTGTCTCACCATGCAACCCACCGCTGCATTAGACAGGTCACGGAAGCCCTGTACAAGAGAAGGATGGACTTTATCAGCTTCCCCATGACCACAAAGGCTCAGACTAACAGGGCTGGAGCATTCTACCGCATTGCTAAGTTCCCCAGGGTGCAGGGAGCAATACAGTGCACTCACATCGCCATGTGGGCACCTTCTCAGGACTCGGAGCATTTTCGTAACAGAAAAGGATTTCACTCCCTGAAGGTCCAACTAGTTGTCGACCACAACCAGTGAATGCCATATGTCCGGGCACCTTCGATGAGGCTCACATCCTGGTGAGAGAGCTGTCTGTGACGTCTTTAAGAGTCAGCTAAAAGAACAATGCTGGATGCTTGGTGATAACCGATATGGCCTAGCCACCTGGCTGATGACCCCCTCTGCGCGACACCCACACCGAGGCCGAGAAGCAATACAACCGGAGCCACAGAGACACACGCAATGTGGTCCAGGAAACAATAACTGTGCTTAAGCAGTGCTTCAGATGTCTGGACCACTCAGGAGGGGAGCTACAATACAACCCTGAGCAAGTAGGTAAATTCGTGGTCGTGTGCTCCATGCTACACAACCTGGCTATCAGGAGGTGCCAAGAATTGCCAAAAGGGACTGATGGTCCACCTCAGGAGAGAGAGGAAGAGGAGGACAAGGGGCTGGACACTGATCTAGGGCCAGACAGTCAGGCTGCCTATGCAACCATGCCCACGACCCCCTCCAGACCGCAGGAAGGGGTCCGCGATGGCAACATAGCTGCAAGACTCTTACGTCAGGAGCTGATATCTGAACAATTTACCTGAAAGAATGTTGCTGTGACTGACAACGCTGACACACTGCTGTGTGTGTGCAGCTCAGACATCAATGGTGCCCATCACCTTGGTGCCAGTTAAAGTTTATGTTGGTATTGAAGTTAAGTTTTATTTAATTCTTTCATGTTAAGGAATCACCAGTGTGTAACGGTCCAGCTATCTGAGACAATGACAACAAGGTTATGTTGAACATTGGTCTGAAATCATAAGTATCATAGGCAATAACACCCAACCCCTGCCCACACCCCACTTTTTATACACCATTGACATCAATCAAATGTTCAACATGTCCAGCAACACAGAATACAAATGCAAAGCAGGAGGATGATCCCCCCCCCCATTACATTACAACAAATTGCATACAGCAGATATAACACAGCCATCATCTGCGGACATGCACCTCACTTTCCTTCCCCCCTTCTCCTTCTTCTCCCCACCTCTACCCCTTCCCCTCCTCGCTCCATGGTGCCTGGCCAAAAAGCTCCTCAGTCGGTGCCTCATTGAGGGGGGGATGAAGGCAGATGCGGTGGTTGCACAGGTACGGGAGCGTCGGGGGCCGAGGGGGCAACATTCTCTGATGCAGAAGCAGCATCTTGGTCCTTGCTCTCATCTGCCGTTCGCAGTGGTGGTGTTGAACCTACGGGTGAAGTGCTGCGCTCTGGGACCACTGGGAGTGTTCTGGCTATCGCATCCAGGGCCTTCGCCATCCGCAAAATGTACTCAGTCATAGTGGCCAGCTGTCGGGATATGCCCCCCAATGCTTCAATGAGCTGGTCCCCAATGTCAACAGTCCTCCTGGACAACTGTACCATCTCTCCGCTCTCATGTGGTGCTCGTGGACCAGACCTGCCGTGTCCAAAAGGTCTCGCAGGGTCAGCGCCATCCTGGGGACAAATTGGTGAGGTGCTTGGAGCCGGTACCTCCAGAGTGGAGGCGGGAATGACCGTAGGACCACTAGATGGCCTTGGGGTGGAATGGCTTCTGGAGCGTGGCAATACAGGTTCCTCGAAGTCGGCGCTCTCATTCATGGAGAACAGACCCAGCGGATTGACGGACGAGAATCGGATCATCCTCAGCAGATGTCGGATCATCCGGAGAGTTGGGCCCAGTGCCCCCAACTTCTGGCCTCTGTGGTCTTGCCTGGGGCCGCGCTGCTGGCTGAGCTGCAAAACACAAATGAGGTTATTAGAGGAGAAGGGGGTGCTAGGGTCACAAGGTGAGTCCAGCGCTACACACAGCATATGCACGACAAAAGCACCATCGCTCTCAAAATCATCGCAGACATCACATTTCATGACCATCAACACATTTGCATTGTGAGCACCCGCTCCTCCATCTCTGATGTCGCTGGGGGCTGGTGGCCATTCGCCTCTGCACATTGTCAATAGCTTCTTCTGTAAAAGGTGACAGGACGATATGGCATGAGATCATTGCGTGATATCATTGCTAGGTACTGTCACAAAGACTGATACAACACATAACCGACAGATTTAACCATGCTTATTATGATAATTATCATTCTTTACTTAATGTGCAGCATGACCGCAGGCTTTGAGTAAAACATTCCCAGTAAAAGTGGAAGACCTCACATCTACTTATAGTCACTCATGACTGTTACAAATCAAATTATATAAATACATAAGTACATGTAAATAAATGTAATACTTACTCTTGCAGATCCCAAAAGGTTGTTCCATTGTTTGCGGCATTGGATGCCCTCACGCACTTTGTTGGTCGCCGACAAGACCACCTCTGCTATCTCGGTCCATATCTTCTGGTAGGCCTTTGGGGTGGGCTTTCCACACCCTCCCTGTGTCAAATTACCCCAGCGTAACTCGACCTCCTGCAGGAGGGAGGCATTTGCCTCGTCCGAGAACCTCCTCCCTCTTTTGCGTCCTCTAATGTGCTCCTCTCCCACCTCACTGCTCTCTCCAGCGTCAGTCTCCACATCGTGCAGTGATGCCTCCTCCTCTCCCTCCATTATAGGCCGAATTCAGGCAAATATGTGGCTGGTAACAGCTCATTTTTGTTTCCCTATTTACTGTGAAGCTCTAAAGTCACCTACCTTCCTCCCAAAACAGCCACACCACACCCAGACACGCCTTCAGTCCCTCTCAGCTCTCTCTCTGTTCTCTGTCTCCTCTTCTGCGCATGTCATGATGACCCTTGACCTCCTGAATCGTGGGAATCGAGCGTTGCCACTTTACAGCAGAAGGTTAGCAAGATTTAATGCTAACATCCATTTCATATCGCCCACGGTAATGCCCAATTAAAAAAATGGAGACTAGGTGCTTTGAGAATGGGCGAGAAGCCGGCGATCTGAAAACCCATTTTTACCGCCCACGTCGGAAATAACGCCCATTTTTGGGCAATAAGCACAAAAGTGTAAAATCTAGCCCATAGAGCGGCTAGGTGAGTGGACAAAAATTTGGCAGATGGAGTATAATGTGAGAAGATGTGTGGTTATCCACTTTGGCAGAAATAATAGAAAAGCAAATTATAATTTCAATGGAGAAAAATTGCAAAGTGCTGCAGTACAGAGGGACCTGGGGGTCGTTGTGCATGAAACACAAAAAGTTATTATGCAGGTACAGCAAGTAATCAGGAAGGCAAATGGAATGTTGGCCTTTATTGAAAGGGGGATAGAGTATAAAAGCAGAGAAGTCCTGCGCACAGTTTTGGTCTCCGCTTTTAAGGAAGAATATACTTGCATTGGAGGCTGTTCAGAGAAGGTTCACTAGGTTGATTCTGGAGATGAGGAGGTTGACTTATGAGGAGAGGTTGAGTAGATTGGGCCTATACATATTGGAGCTCAGAAGAATGAGAGGTGATCTGCTGCAACTGTACAGGGTATTGGTGAGACCACACCTGGGGTATAGCATACAGTTTTGGCCTCTGTATGTAAGGAAGGATATACTTGCATTGGAGCCTGTTCAAAGAAGGTTCATTTGGTTGATTCCGGAGATGAGGGGGTAAATTTATAAGATAAAGAGGGGGCTCGACAAGATGGATACAGAGAGGATATTTCCATTCTTAGGGGAAACTAAAACTAGAGGCCGCCCATTTAAAACTGAGATGAGGAGAAATTTCTTCTCTCAGAGGGTTGTAAATCTATGGAATTCACTGCCCCAGAGGGCTGTGGAGAATGGGTCATTGAATATATTGAAGGCGGAGATAGACTGTTGTTGTTCCCAAGGGCGTCAACCTCACCTGTTGCCACTGCCTCCATAACTTCCCATTCAATGATGTTGAGCACTCACTCCTCCAGTTGGCTCTGGGTCAGCACAGCAGCTCACCTGACGCCTATCTGCCACTGCTCCCAGAGATTTTGCGTGAAGTTGGCTTGCAAGAGAAAGGAAAGTATGTGAGTGAGTGAGGTTCAATGTTTTTAGATGATGTGCCTGCCATAGTTGAACTGTCAGTGTGTGCAAGGTGTGAGATAAGGATGTGAGTGTTACAGCAGTGATAAGGTTGTGAGAGTGAAGTGAGGCTATCTATAAGAACATAAGACATAAGAACATAAGAATTAGGAGCAGGTGTAGGCCATTCGGCCCCTTAAGCCTGCTCCACCATTCAGTAAGATCATGGCTGATCTTCTACCTTAAGTCCACTTTACTGCACTGTCCCCATATCCCTTGATTCCCTTAATATTCAAAAAATATATCGATCTCAGTCTTGAATATACTCAAAGACTGAGCCTCCATAGCCCTCCAACGATTCACCAGCCTCTGAGTGAAGAAGTTTCTCTTCATCTCAGTCCTAAATGGCCGACCCCTTGTTCTGAGACAGTAAACCCTGGTTTGAGACTCCACAGCCAGAGGAAACATCCTCCCTGCATTTACCCTGTCTAGCCATGTAAGAATTTTATAAGTTCTCCTCTCATTCTTCTAAACTTTAGAGAATATAGGCCCAGTCTGCTCAATCTCTCCTCATAGCAAAATTCCCCCATTCCAGGAATCAGTCTGAATGATTCAGACTGAATGAATCTTTGTCGCACTCCCTCTTTGGCGTATATCCTTCCTTAGGTAAAGAGACCAAAACTGTACACAGTACTCTAGGTGCGGTTTCACCAGGGCCCGAAATAATTGCAATAAGCTGTCTTTACTTTTATACTCAAATCCTCTTGTAATAAAGACCAACATACCATTTGCTTTCTTAATTGCTTGCTGTACCTGCATGTTAACTTTCAGTGATTTGTGTACAAGGACACCCAGGTCCCTCTGAACACCAACATTTCCCAATCTCTCACCATTTAAAAAAGACTGATTTTTTTTTTCCTACCAAAGTGGATAACTTCATAGTTCTCCACATTATATTCCATTTGCCATGTGGCTGCTCATTCACTTAGCCTTTCTATATCCCCTTGAAGCCACTTTGCACCCTCGTCACAATTTACACTCCCATCTAGCTTTGTATCATCAGCAAACTTGGATAATTTCAAGTTCAGATGGAGGGTGAGAAAGTTGGATTTCAAACCAGCATACTAAGCTTAAATAAAGGAGACTATGAAGTTATGAGGGCAGAGTTGGCCAACGTGGACAGGGAAAATAGATTAAAGTGTAGGACGGTTGATGAACAGTGGTGTACATTTAAGGAGATAATTCACAACTCTCAAGAAAAATATATTCCAGTGAGGAGGAAAGGGTGTAAGAGAAAAGAGAGCCATCTGTGGCTAACTAAAGAAATAAAGGACGGTATCCAATTAAAAACAATGTGGCCAAAAACTAGTGGAAGGACAGAACATTGGGAAGCTTTTAAAAGCCAGCAAAGGATGATTAAAAACATGATTAAATAAGGGAAGATAGACTATGAAAGTAAACTAGCACAAAATATAAAAATAGATAGCAAGAGTTTCTATAGGTATATACAAAGGAAAAGAGTGGCTAAAGTAATGTCCATCTCCTTAGAGGACAAGACCGTGGAATTAGTAACGGGGAACATGGAGATGGCAGAAACTCGGAACAAATATTTTGTATCAGTCTTTACGTTAGAGGACACTAACAATATCCCAAGAGTCGATAGTCAAGGGGCTATAGGGGGGGGGAACGGGGGAGGAACTTAACACAATCACAATCACTAAGGAGGTGGTACTCAGTAAGATAATGGGACTAAAGACAGATAAATCCCCTGGACCTGATGGCTTGCATCCTAGGGTCTTAAGAGAAGTAATGGCAGGGATTGTGGATGCACTGGTTGTAATTTACCAAAATTCGCTGGATTCTGGGGAGGTCCCAGCAGATTGGAAAACTGCAAATGTAACGCCCCTACTTAAAAAAGGAGGCTGACCAAAAGCAGGAAGCTATAGACCAATTAGCCTAACATCTGCTGTTGGGAAAATGTTAGAGTCCATTATTAAATAAGCAGTAGCAGGACATTTGAAAAAGAAAAATTTGGTCAGGCAGAGTCAGCATGGATTTATGAAGGGGAAGTCATGTTTGACAAATCTGCTGGAATTCTTGGAGTATGTAACGAACAGGGTGGATAAAGGGGAACCAGTGGATGTGGTGTATTTGGACTTCCAGAAGCCACATAAAGGTTACTGCACAAGATAAAAGTTCACAGGGTTGGGGGTAATATATTAGCATGGATAGAGGATTGGCTAACAGAAAACAGAGAGTCGGGATAAATGGTTCATTTTCGGGTTGGCAATCAGTAACTAGTGGAGTGCCATAGGGATCAGTGCTGGGATCCAACTATTTACAATCTATATTAACGACTTGGAAGAAGGGACCAAGTATAACGTAGTCAAGTTTGCTGATGATACAAAGATGGGAAGAAAAGCAATGCATGAGGAGGACACAAAAACTCTGCAAAAGGACTTAGACAGGCTAAGTGAGTGGGCAAAAATTTGGCAGATGGAGTATAATGTTGGAAAGTGTGAGGTCATGCACTTTGGCAGAAAAAAATCAAAGAGCAAGTTATTATTTAAATGGAGAAAGTTTGCAAAGTGCTGCAGTACAATGGGACCTGGAGGTACTTATGCATGAAACACAAAAGGTTAGTATGCAGGTAAAGCAAGTAATCAGGAAGGCCAATGGAAAGGTGATGGAGTATAAAAGCAGGGAAGTCTTGCTACAGTTATACAGGGTATTAGTGAGGCCACACCTGGAATACTGCGTGTAGTTTTGGGTTCCATATTTACGAAAGGATATACTTGCTTTGGAGGCAGTTCAGAGAAGGTTCACTAGTTTGATTCCAGGGAAGAGCGGGTTGACTTATGAGGAAAGGTTGAGTAGGTTGGGCCTCTACTCATTGGAATTCAGAAGAATGAGAGGTGATCTTATCGAAACGTATAAGATTATGAGGGGGCTTGATAAGCTGGATGCAGAGAGGATGTCTCCACTGATCGGGGAGACTAGAACTAGAGGGCATAATCTTACAATAAGGGGCCACCCATTTAAAACTGAGATGAGGAGAGATTTCTTATCTCAGAGGGTTGTAAATCTGTGGAATTCGCTGCCTCAGAGAGCTGTGGAAGCTTGGACATTGAATAAATTTAAGACAGAAATAGACATTTTCTTAAACGATAAGGGAATAATGGGTTATGGGGCGCGGATTAAATGGCTCGAGGGGCCGTATGGCCTACTCCTGCTCCTATTTCTTATGTTCTTATGTTCTTATATTATATTTGGTCCCTTCATCCAAATCATTGATATCATCATCATAGGCAGTCCCTCGGAATCGAGGAAAACTTGCTTCCACTCTTGAAGTGAGTTCTTTTGAGGCTGAACAGTACAATACGAGAGCCACAGACGCTGTCACAGGTGGGACAGATAGACTTTGAGGGAAGGGTGGGTGGTACTGGTTTGCAGCACGCTCTTTCCGCTGTCTGCGTTGATTTCTGCATGCTCTCGCCGTTGAGACTCGAGGTGCTCAGCGCCCTCTCGGATGCACTTCCTCCACTTAGGGCAGTCTTGGGCCAGGGACTCCCAGGTGTCAGTGGGGATGTCGCATTTTTATTGAGGGAGGCTTTGAGGGTGTCCTTGTAGTGTTTCCGCTGCCCACCTTTGGCTCGTTTGCTGTGAGGGAGCTCCGAGTAGAGCACTTGCTTTGAGAGTCTCATGTCTGGCGTGCGGACTATGTGGCCTGCCCAGCGGAGCTGATCGAATGCTGGGGATGTTAGCCTGAATGAGGATGCTGATGTTGGTGCACCAGTGGATTTATAGGATCTTGCAGAGACATCTGGCCTTTGACACTGTCAACCGCGAGGGTCTATGGAGAGTCCTCCTCCGTTTCGGATGCCCCCAAAAGTTTGTCACCATCTTCCGCCTGCTCCACGACGACATGCAGGCGGTGATCCTTAGCAACGGATCCATCACAGACCCAATCCACGTCCGGACCGGGGTCAAACAGGGTTGCGTCATCACCCTACCCTCTTCTTAATCTTTCTTGCCGCCATGCTCCACCTCACAGTCAACAAGCTCCCAGCTGGAATGGAACTAAACTACAGAACCAGTGGGAAGCTGTTCAACCTGTGCCATTGATATAGATTGTGAATAGCTGGGGCCCAAGCACCGATCCTTGCGCTACCTCACTAGTTACAGGCTGCCAACCTGAAAATGACAAATTTATTCCTACTCTGTTTTCTGCCCATTAACCAATCCTCAATCCATGCTAGTATATTACCCCCAATCCCGTGAGCTCTAATTTTATTTAATAACCTCCTGAGTGGCACCTTATCGAATGCCTTCTGAAAATCCAAATACACCACGTCCTCTGGTTCCCCCTTATCTATTCTACTAGTTACAACTTAAAAAAACTCTCGAACTGATTTGTCAAACATGATTTCCCTTTCATAAATCTATGTTGACTTTGCCCAATCCTGTTATTATTTTCTAAGTGCACTGTTACCACGTCTTTCATAATAGATTCTAGCATGTTCCCTACTGCTGATGTCACGCTAACTGGTCTGTAGGTCCCCATTTTCTCTCCCCCTCCTTTCTTAAATAGCGGGGTTACATTAGCTACCTTCCAATCTGTGGAACCATTCTACAATCTATGGAATTTTGGAAGATGACAACCAATGCAATCATTATCCCTCGACACCTCTTTTAAAACCCTAGGATGTAGGCCATCAGGTACAGGGGATTTATCAGCTTTCAGTCCTATTAATTTCTCCACTACAATTTTTGTTACTAATATTAATTTCTTTCAGTTCCTCATTCTCGCTAGACCCTTGATTCTCCACTATTTCCGGGAGGGTTTTTGTGCCTTCTTCTATGAAGACAGACACAAAATATTTGTTTAATTTCTCTGCCATTTCCTTATTCCCCATTATAATTTCTCCTGTCTTAGCCTATATAGGACCCACATTTCCTTTTGCTAATCTTTTCCTTTTTACATACCTATAGAAGCATTTACTGTCTGTTTTTATGTCTCTCGCTAGTTACTCGCATATTCTCTTTTCCCTTTATCAATTTCTTGGTCCTCCTTTGCAGAATGTTAAACTCCTCCCAATCCTCAGACTTGCTGCTGATTTTGCCAACATTATAAGCTTCTTCTTTTGATCTAATACTATCTTTAGCTTCTCTTGTTAGCCACGGTTGGACCACTTTTCCATTGGGATTTTTATGCCTTAAAAGGAATGTATGTTTGTCGTAAATTATGTATTAATTCTTTAAATGCTAGCCATTGTTTCTCTACCATCATACCTTTCAATGTAGTTTTCCAATCTACCTTTGCCAACTCGCCCCTCATACCTACGTAGTTTAATTTGTTTCGATTTAAGACCCTACTTTTTGATTTTATGAAATCACTTTCAAACTCAATATGAAATTCTACCATATTATGGTCACTGTTCCCTAAAGGCCCCTTTACTACAAGGTTATTAATGAACCATTTTTCATTGCACAATACTAGATCTTAAATAGCCTGTTCCCTAGTTGGTTCCTCAACATTCTGATCTAGAAAACATCGTGTATACAGTCCATGAATTCATCCTCCACACTATTACTGCATATTTGGTTTGCATGGTCTTTATGTAGGTTAAAGTTCCCCCATGATTATTGTTTTACCTTTGTTATATGCACCTCTAATTTTCTGATTTATACTGTGCCCTACATTACCACTACTGTTTAGAGGCCTATAAACAACTCCCACCAATGTTTCCTGCCCCTTGCTGTTTCTTAGCTCCGCCCAAACTGATTCTACAGTACTTCTTGATTTTCCGAGCTAAGATCCCTTCTCTCGACTATCTTTATCCCATCCTTTATTATCAGGGCTACTCCTCCTCCTTTTCCATTTTGCCTGTCTCTTCTAAAAGTTATGGATCCTGGAGTATTTTCTTCCCAACCTTAGTCACTTTGCAACCACGTCTCTGTAATGGCTATTAGAGCAGACCTATTAATTTCTATCTGCGCTATTAATTCATCTATTTTGTTGCGAATACGTCACGCATTCAGATATAATGCCTTTAGCTTTGACTTTTTTCCTTTTTCCCTGATGTCACCTAAGTCAGTGATGCCCTATTTATTACCTTTTTTTACTCTCTCTGTCCTTCCTGATGCTCTCTGCTTATTTTTACCCAAAATTCTGCTTTACTCTCGAGACTTGATATTTCTCTTGCTGCTTTTAAATTTACTCTTTCCCGAATCCTCCCACCTCCCCTTCATTAGGTTAAAGCCCGGTCTACTGCCCTAGTTATTCAATTCACCAGGTTACTAGTTCCAGCCCAGTTCAAATGGAGCCCATCTCAAAGGAACAGCTCCCTCTTTCCCCAGTACTGACGCCAGTGGTCAGGAAGCAAAACCCCTGCCTCCCACACCACTCTTTGTGCCACGCATTTACCTTTCTAATCTGCTCGTCCATATACCAATTGGCACGTGGCTCAGACAACAATCCAGAGATTATTTCCTTTGATTTGAACCCTAACTCCTCTGCTTTCAGCAGAACCTCATTCCTAGTTCTACCTACATCGTTGGTTCCTACGTGGATCACGCCAACTGGATCCTTCCCTTCTCACTCCAAGTTCTTCTCCAGCCGCAATGAGATGTCTTTAACCCTGGCACAGCTGCATCTATTCCTCTGACTATACTGTCCCCTACTATACTGTCCCCTACTATATTCCCTTTCACTCCCCCCTTGAATGGCATCCTGCATCATAGTGCCATGGTCAGCCTGCTCATCCATCTTGCAAGCTTTTCCCTCATTTCTCACAGGCAGCAAAAACCTCATACCATTGGATAAGGGCAAAGACCGATACTCCTCCAGCACTGCACCAGGGTTCCCCTTACCTGCCTGAGTTGCAGTCACTCCCTCCTGTCCCTGACCACTAACCAGACCTGTACCACTACCTAATCTAAGTGGTGCGACTGTCTCCTGGATGTAAGTGTCCAGGTAACTCTCCCCCTCCCTGATGCATCACAATATCTGCAGCTCATACTTCAGCTCAACAACTCTGAGCCAAAGTTCCTCGAGTTGCAGACACTTATTGCAGATGTGATTGCTCGGGGTCAAGATGCTCTCCGCCAGTTCTCACATGCCACAGTTACAACACACTGCCTGACCTGCCATCTCTAACCTTGTTTTATTTATTAATTCATTAAAGCTTTTATTCAGTGATATTTTAGTTTTATTGTTTAATTATTTTATCTATTCTGTTATTAATTGAATGCTAGCAAGTTACAGTTTCTCAGCATTTAATTTAACCCCTTCTCAAATTTAGAAAGCAAATAAAAGCTGTAATACTCACCAACCAATCACCTACCTGCTCTCCTGTGACATCACTCGTTGACTCTTTTTTCGTCAAGCTCTTTTTAAACTGGAGAGTGATAGAAAGAGAAACACAAATTGAGGGAGGGAGATAGAAACACAAACTGTGGAGAGAGAGAAAAACACAAACTGGGGAGTGAGAGAAAGATAAAATGGGGAGAGAGCGAAAAATACTAACTGGGGAAAGAGAGAAACACAAATGGGGGGGGGAAAGAGAAACACAAACTGGGGAGAGAGAGAGAGAAACAGAAATTGTAGCAATTTGGGTAAAGATGATCAGAGTGTGAAAGGAAGAGACAGAGGTGGAGAAATTTGCATCGTTTTCATCTCCCAGGGGGCACAAACAATTTCTCGCCCGGGGGTGGTGGGGCACTACTGCCTCCTGTAAAATTGCGTGGGAGTTCGCGAATTTCAGTTTAAATTTAACCCCTTCTCTAATTTAGAAAGCAAATAAAAGCTGTAATACTCACCAACCAATCACCTACCTGCTCTCCTGTGACAACACTCGTTGACTCTTTTTTCTTCAAGCTCTTTTTAAACTGGAGAGTGATAGAAAGAGAAACACAAATTGAGGGAGGGAGATAGAAACACAAACTGTGGAGAGAGAGAAAAACACAAACTGGGGAGTGAGAGAAAGATAAAATGGGGAGAGAGTTTAAATTTCAGTTTAATGGTATAAGTACATCTCCGAATAAGGTCAAAGCAGGTAATAACATTTACAAGTTAAAATTAAAGGCTCTTTCTCCGAATGCATGAAGCATTCGTAACATGATAGAAAATTAGTGGCACAGATAGAGATGAATGGCTTTGATCTATTAGCCATTACAGAGATCTGGTTGCAAGGTAATCAAGGTTGGGAGCTAAATAATCCAGGGTACTTGACGTTTAGAAAAGACAGGCAGAATGGAAAAGGAGATGGGGTAGCACTGATAATAAAGGATGACATAAGGACAGTTGTGAGAAAGAATCTTGGCTCAGAAGATGAGAAACATAGAAAATAGGAGCAGGAGTAGGCCATTCGGCCCTTCGAGCCTGCACCGCCATTCAATGAGTTCATGGCTGAACATGCAACTTCAGTACCCCATTCCTGTTTTCTCGCCATACCCCTTGATTCCCCTAGTAGTAAAGACTACATCTAACTCCTTTTTGAATATATTTAGTGAATTGGCCTCAACAACTTCCTGTGGTAGAGAATTCCACAGGTTCACCACTCTCTGGGTGAAGAAGTTTCTCCTCATCTCGGTCCTAAATGGCTTACCCCTTATCCTTAGACTGTGACCCCTGGTTCTGGACTTCCACAACATTGGGAACATTCTTCCTGCATCTAACCTGTCTAAACCCATCAGAATTTTAAACATTTCTATGAGATCCCCTCTCATTCTTCTGAACTCCAGTGAATACAAGCCCAGTCTTTCTTGATATGTCAGTCCCGTCATCCCGGGAATCAGTCTGGTGAACCTTCGCTGCACTCCCTCAATAGCAAGAATGTCCTTCCTCAAGTTAGGAGACCAAAACTGTACATAATACTCCAGGTGTGGCCTCACCAAGGCCCTGTACAACTGTAGTAACACCTCCCTGCCCCTGTACTCAAATCCCCTCACTATGAAGGCCAATATGCCATTTGCTTTCTTAACTGCCTGCTGTACCTTCATGCCAACCTTCAATGACTGATGTACCATGACACCCAGGTCTCGTTGCACCTCCCCTTTTCCTAATCTGTCGCCATTCAGATAATAGTCTGTCTCTCTGTTGTTACCACCAAAATGGATAACCTCACATTTATCCACATTATACTTCATCTGCCATGCATTTGCCCACTCACCTAACCTATGCAAGTCACTCTGCAGCCTCATAGCATCCTCCTCGCAGCTCACAGTGCCACCCAACTTAGTGTCATCCGCAAATTTGGAGATACTACATTTAATCCCCTTGTCTAAATCATTAATGTACAATGTAAACAGCTGGGGCCCCAGCATAGAACCTTGCGGTACCCCACTAGTCACTGCCTGCCATTCTGAAAAGTACCCATTTACTCCTACTCTTTGCTTCCTGTCTGCCAACCAGTTCTCAATCCATGTCAGCACACTACCCCCAATCCCATGTGCTTTAATTTTGCACATTAATCTCTTGTGTGAGACCTTGTCAAAGGCCTTCTGAAAGTCCAAATATACCACATCAACTGGTTCTTCTTTGTCCACTCTACTGGAAACATCCTCAAAAAATTCCAGAAGATTTGTCAAGCATGATTTCCCTTTCACAAATCCATGCTGACTTGGACCTATCATGTCACCTCTTTCCAAATGCGCTGCTATGACATCCTTAATGATTGATTCCATCATTTTACCCACTACCGATGTCAGGCTGACCGGTCTATAATTCCCTGTTTTCTCTCTCCTTCGTTTTTTAAAAAGTGGGGTTACATTGGCTACTCTCCACTCTATAGGAACTGATCCAGAGTCTATGGAATGTTGGAAAATGACTGTCAATGCATCCGCTATTTCCAAGGCCACCTCCTTAAGTACCCTGGGATGCATTCCATCAGGCCCTGGGGATTTATCGGCCTTCAATCCCATCAATTTCCCCAACACAATTTCCCGACTAATAAGGTTTTCCCTCAATTCCTCCTTCTTACTTGACCCTCTGACCCCTTTTATATCCGGAAGGTTGTTTGTGTCCTCCTTAGTGAATACCGAACCAAAGTGCTCGTTCAATTGGTCTGCCATTTCTTTGTTCCCAGTTATGACTTCCCCTGATTCTGACTGCAGGGGACCTACGTTTGTCTTTACTAACCTTTTTCTCTTTACATATCTATCAAAGCTTTTTCAGTCCGTCTTAATGTTCCCTGCAAGCTTCCTCTCGTACTCTATTTTCCCTGCCCTAATCAAACCCTTTGTCCTCCTCTGCTGAGTTCTAAATTTCTCCCAGTCTCCGGGTTCGCTGCTATTTCTGGCCAATTTGTATGCCACTTCCTTGGCTTTAATACTATCCCTGATTTCCCTTGATAGCCACGGTTGAGCCACCTTTCCCCTTTTTATTTTTACGCCAGACAGGGATGTACAATTGTTGTACTTCATCCATGCAGTCTCTAAATTTCTGCCATTGCCCATCCACTGACAACCCCTTAAGTATCATTCGCCAATCTATCCTAGCCAATTCATGCCTCACACCTTCAGAGTATCCTTCTTTAAGTTCTGGACCATGGTCTCTGAATTAACTGTTTCATTCTCCATCCTAATGTAGAATTCCACCATATTATGGTCACTCTTCCCCAAGGGGCCTTGCACAACGAGATTGCTAATTAATCCTCTCATTACACAACACCCAGTCTAAGATGGCCTCCCCCCTAGTTGGTTCCTCGACATATTGGTCTAGAAAACCATCCCTGGAAATCCTCCTCCACCGTATTGCTTCCAGTTTGGTTAACCCAGTCTATATGTATATTAAAGTCACCCATGATAACTGCTGCACCTTTATTGCATGCACCCCTAATTTCCTGTTTGATGCCCTCCCCAACATCACTACTACTGTTTGGAGGTCTGTACACAACTCCCACTAACATTTTTTGGCCCTTTGGTGTTCTGCAGCTCTACCCATATAGATTCCACATCATCCAAGCTAATGTCCTTCCTAACTGTTGCATTAATCTCCTCTTTAACCAGCAATGCTACCCCACCTCATTTCCCTTTTATTCCATCCTTCCTTAATGTTGAATACCCTTGGATGTTGAATTCCCAGCCCTGATCATCCTGGAGCCACGTCTCTGTAATCCCAATCACATCATATCTGTTAACATCTGTTTGCACGGTTAATTCATGAGGAAGTATGGGTGGATATAAAAATCAACAAGGGGCAGAAAACACTGGTGGAAGTAGTTTATACGCCCTGAAACAGTAGCTCTTCTGTTGGATAGTTTATTAATTAACAAATAAAAGGAACTTGTAACAAAAAAGACAACAATTATAGGGGACTTTAACTTTCATATAAACTGGATAAATCAAATTGGCGAAGATAGTCTGGAGGACGAGTTCATGGAATGCATTCAAGACAGTTTCCTAGAACAATACATCATGGAACCAATCAGGGAACAGGCTGTTTTAGATCTTGTATTGTGTAATGAGACAGGGTCAATTAATAATCTCATAGTAAAGGATCCTCTCGAGCAGAGTGACCATAATATGATAACATTTCACATTGAGTTTAAGAGTGAAATACTTCAGTTGGAAACAAGAGTCTTAAACTAAAATGAAACCAATTACATTGGTATGAGGGGCGAGTTAGTTAAAGTAGATTGTAAAATTAGATTAAAAGGTTTGACGGTAGATAAGCAATGGCAAACATTTGAAGAAATATTCAAAAATTCTCAACGGATATACATTGCATTGAGAAATAAAAACTCTGCAGGAAAAGTGATCCACCCATGGCTGAAGAAGTTAAGGCTAGTGTTATATTAAAAGAAGAGACTTATAATGCTGTGCAGAATAATAGTAACTTGAGGATTGGGAGAGCTATAGAAACCAGCAAAGGGTTTACCAAATAACGTATTAAAAAGGGAGAAAATATAACATGAGAGTAAATTAGTAAGAAATATAAAAACAGATTGTAAGAGCTTCTACAAGTATGCGAAAAGGAAGAGAGTAGCAAAAGTAAGTGTTGGTCCTTAAGAGGCTAAGACAGATGAAATTGTAATGGGGAGTAAGGAAATGGCAGAGACATTAAACACATGTGTTGTATCGGTCGTCACAGTAGATGAAATAAAAAGTATACCAAAAATAGTGGGGAACCAAGGGACTAATATGAATGAGGAACTTAAAGTAATTAATATAAGTAGAGAAAAAGTATTTGAGAAACTAATGGGACTAAAAGCCGACAAATCCTCTGGACCTGATGGCCTACATCCTTGGGTTCTAAAAAACATAGTCACAAAGATAGTGGATGCATTGGTTGTGATCTTCCAAAATTCTCTAAATTCTAGAACGGTCCAAAAAGATTGGAAGATAGCAAATGTAACCCTGCTATTCAAGAAACGAGGGAGAGAGAAAACAGAGAAAAACAGGCGAGTTAGCCTGACATCAGTCATCAGGAAAATGAGAAAGTGTCTTTTATAGTCTCTTAGTTCAACTTAACTCTATTTATTTGGGAGATCTCAGACAGCCATATGGAGCTTAAACTGGCGTTCCTTCACAGACCCTCTCTCTGAATACAGCTCCCTTTTCCTCTGAGCTAGAGGGCGCTATACATTATCTCGTTGCACCTTTCCTTTCGTAAGAAACAAAAATGAATTAAAGTTACCTTCAATATAAATGGGTAGTTAACTTCTTATGAATACATGTATTAAACAACTGCAAGGTTAACACAACCCTTGTATTATTAATTCTTTATCCAAGTGACTGATGTCCATGATTTCTTATTTCTGTACATAGTGCTCCAGGTATTTTAGTGTTGTGCGGATTCGGTTGCTTCAGTGGTATTCTGTGTACTGATCACTTTTGTCCCTTTATCAGTGCTCTGAGAGGAAATATCAGGCAACATATCCCTGTTTTCACACATTGTCGTTGAAATGCTGTTTCGCATGTTAAACATAGAAACATAGAAAATAGGTGCCGGAGCAGGCCATTTGGCTCTTCGAGCCTGCAGCACCAATCAATATGATCATGGCTGATCATGCAACTTCAGTACCCCACTCCTGCCTTCTCTCCATACCTCCTGATCCCTTTAGCCGTAAGAACCACATCTAACTCCCTTTTGAATATATCCAACGGACCTGAGTCAACAACTTTCTGTGGTAGAGAATTCCACAGGTTCACACTTCTCTGGATGAAAAAGTTTCTCCTCATTTCGGTCCTAGATTGCTTACCCCTTATCCTTAGACTCCTGGTTCTGAACTTCCCCAATATCGGGAACATTCTTCCTGCATCTAACCTGTCTAATCCCGTCAGAATGTTATATGTTTCAATGAGATCCCCTCTCATTCTTCTAAATTCCAGTGAATATAAGCCTAATCGATCCAGTCTTTCTTCATATGTCAGGCCTGCCATCCCGGGAATCAATCTGGTGAACCTTCGCTGCACTCCCTCAATAGCAAGAATGTCCTTCCTCAGATTAGGAGAACAAAACTGCACACAATACTCAAGGTGTGGTCTCACCAAGGCCCTGTACAACTGTAGTAAAACCTTCCTGCTCCTATACTGAAATCCTCTCGCAATGAAGGCCAACATGCCATTTGCGTTCTTTACTGCCTGCTGTACCTGCATGCCTACTTTCAATGACTGATGTACCATGACACCCAAGTCTCGTTGCACCTCCCCTTTTACTAATCTGTCGCCATTCAGATAATAATCTGCCTTCCTGTATTTGCCACCAAAGTGGATAACCTCACATTTATCCACATTATACTGCATCTGCCATACATTTGCCCACTCACCTAACCTGTCCAAGTCACCCTGCAGCCTCTTAGAATCCTCCTCACAGCTCACACTGCCACCCAGCTTAGTGTCATCTGCAAACTTGGAGATATTACATTCAATTCCTTCATCTAAATCATTAATATATATTGTAAATAGCTGGGGTCCCAGCACTGAACCTTGCGGTATCCTACTAGTTATACTGCCTGCCATTCTGAAAAGGACCCCTTTATTCCCACTCTTTGCTTCCTGTCTGCCAACCAGTTCTCTATCCATATCAATACATTACCCCCAATCCCATGTGCCTTAATTTTGCACATTAATCTCTTGTGTGGGACCTTGTCAAAAGCCTGTTGAAAATCCAAATACACCACATCCACTGGTTCTCCCTTAGCCACTCTACTAATTACAGCCTCAAAAAATTCGAGAAGATTTGTCAAGCATGACTTCCCTTTCATAAATCTATGCTGACTTGGACCGATTCTGTCACTGCTTTCCAAATGCGCTGCTATTACATCTTTAATAATTGATTTCAGCATTTTCCCCACTACCGATGTCAGGCTAACCGGTCTATAATTACCTGTTTTCACTCTCCTTCCTTTTTTAAAAAGTTGTTTGGCTGTCTTGGCAGAGGATCATCTGTGGGTGTCACTGAGATCTCTGGAGTTTCGATGAATGTCTCAGCGCTCTTTCAGAGGTTTCCTATTTCTGCAATATTCACGGCGATCTTCTGTAATAACCTGATATGAATGAACGCCGACTTGTTTCTGAACCTGAGCTTTTTCGTGTTTGTTTCAGTCTCACTGTTTCTCCGTCCTGCAGTATAGGAAGTGCTGCAGCACCTCTATTGTACTAGTGTGCTTGTTTGGTATGGTTCCATTCTTTGTTGCCGATGATGTCGTGTATGATTCTTGGGTTGAGTAGTTGATTTGCGATTGGGATGTTTGTCTTTGTGTGGCGACTGAGCAACCGTTGTGCTAGCAAACTATCAAGGCCTTCAGTTGGTGTGTTTCGCCAGATGAGAATGTTCATGTAGAAGTCACCACAGTCTTTCTTTGTCTTCTTGATTAACTGTTTTGTGAGTTTAATCATGTTCTCAACCTTTCCGTTGCTTTGTGGATATTCTGGTGAGCTTGTTGCGTGATCAAATCCATATTCTGTGGCAAAGTTTGTGTACTGTTGTGAGTTGAAGGGAGGTCCATTGTCGGATTGAACCTTGTCTGGAATACTGTGGTTAGAGAAGTATTTCTTGAGGTGGTTGATGATGACAATGGCAACTTTCTTTCCATGTAGATTGCCTATCTCGAAATAGTCCGCGTAGTAGTCCACTGTGGATAAGTAGTCTTTGCCATCGAGTGTAAATATGTCACAACCGATCTTTTCCCACCGTCTCTGAGGGATATTGTGACTTATCAATGGTTCCTTTGGTTGCCTCGAATGATAGGTGTTACATGTTTCACACTTTGAAACATAGGGCTAGAATTTCCTCTCTCATCGCCCATTTACCGCTCAGTTACTGCCCAGGTACCACCCATTTTGATGAAAAATGTAAAATACTGCCTGGAACCACCCGTTTCACCTCCCGATTAGCGTCGGTGGTAATTTGGGCCTATCATTACCGGCGGCATTGCTGAAAATCACCCGGCCACTTTGGGCATCCCGAAATCTCGGAAAATTCACTCCCAGCACTAAATGCGATTAAAACGTTTTTTAAGGCCCGCTATCGCTGCGATGGAAACCGCCCATTTCTGAAGTACTTACCTGACTTGGGCCCAGCGTTATACTTCCCTTCATTTTGTTTGCAGCTTGACAGTGGCCCAGAAGATCGTGGATAATGAAGAAAACCAATTCTTGATGCAAATCTAATTAGTGTGTTCCTAACACAGATGAGGCTGCACACAGAGAGGTTAAAGTAACAGTGACCTCAGTCTTTATTAAGACACTCCAGAGTGAGGAACAGGCCTTAGGTCTTATATACAGTGCTCCCAAGGGATGCTTTACAGATACACAACATCACCCGCCCCGCAAAGTCAAAGTGAAAACTATTTACAAGGTGAGGCGGTCGGGAGCCTTTCTTTCCCTGCTGGACCGCCTCGGTACAAATGTCTGTTCTTATGTGTTGGCTGTGCCCTCGCTGGGCTGGCCTGTTGTTGGCCCTGCAGGGCTGCTAGGTGAGCCTGGCCTTGCTGGGCTGTTGGGCGTGATGGGTTCGATTTCCTGGTCCGGGGTGGTGTTGTTGATCCTTTGGGTGTGTGCTGTAAGCTCGAAAAAGGTGGTGTCTGTTGTGGGTTGTTCAGGGCAGTCTGTGAACCGCAGCCTCATTTGGTCCAGGTGCTTTCTGCAAATTTGTCCATTGTCTAGTTTGACTACAAAAACCCTATTCCCTTCTTTAGCTATCACCGTGTCCGTGATCCATTTGGGACCATGTCCATAGTTTAGCACATACACAGGGTCATTCAGATCAATTTCCCATGACACAGTGATGTGACCATGGTTTACATTTTGTTACTGCCGCCTGCTCTCTACCTGATCATGCAGGTTGGGGTGAACCAGCGAGAGTCCGGTTTTAAGTGTCCTTTTCATAAGTAGCTCAGCTGGGGGCACCCCTGTGAGAGAGTGGGGTCTCATGCGGTAGCTGAGCAGTACTCGGGACAGGCGGGTTTGGAGTGAGCATTCTGTGACTCGTTTAAGGCTCTGTTTGATGGTTTGTACTGCCCCCTCTGCCTGCCCATTGGAGGCTAGTTTGAACGGGGCCGAGGGGACAGGTTTGATCCCATTGCGGGTCATGAATTATTTAAATTCGACACTGGTGAAACATGGCCTGTTGTCAATGACCAGTATGTCAGGCAGGCCTTGGGTGGCAAACATGGCCCTCAGGCTTTCAAGGGTGACGGTGGCGGTGCTTCCCGACATTATTTCACATTCAATCCATTTTGAAAAAGCATCCACCACCACCAGGAATATTTTACCGATAAACGGACCCGCATAGTCAACAATAATCTTCGACCATGGTCTGGAGGACCAGGACCACAAACTTAGTGGTGCCTCTCTGGGCGCGTTGCTCAACTGAGCACATACGCTGCATTGCCGTACACAGGACTCTAAGTCAGATTCGATACCGGGCCATCACACGTGGGATCTGGCTATCGCTTTCATCATTACTATACCTGGTTCCCATCCCCCTGCCATATTAGTTTAACTCCTCCCCAACAGCACTAGCAAACACTCTCCCTAGGACATTGGTTCCGGTCCTGCCCAGGTGCAGACCATCCGGTTTGTACTGGTCCCACCTCCCCCAGAACCGGTTCCAATGCCCCAGGAATTTGAATCCCTCCCTGCTGCACCACTGCTCAAGCCACGTATTCATCTGAGCTATCCTGCGATTCCTACTCTGACTAGCATGTGGCACTGGTAGCAATCCCGAGATTACTACTTTTGAGGTCCGACTTTTTAATTTATCTCCTAGCTCCTTAAATTCGTCTCGTAGGACCTCATCCCTTTTTTTACCTATGTCGTTGGTACCAATGTGCACCACGACAACTGGCTGTTTTCCCTCCCTTTTTAGAATGTCTTGCACACGCTCCGAGACATCCTTGACCCTTGCAACAGGTAGGCAACATACCATCCTGGAGTCTCGGTTGCGGCCGCAGAAACGCCTATCCATTCCCCTTACAATTGAATCCCCTATCACTATTGCTCTCCCATTCTTTTTCCTGCCCTCCTGTGCAACAGAGCCAGCCATGGTGCCATGAACTTGGCTGCTGCTGCCCTCCCCTGGTGAGTCATCCCCCTCAACAGTACTCAAAGCAGTGTATCTGTTTTGCAGGGGGATGACCGCAGGGGACCCCTGCACTGCCTTCCTTGCACTGCTCTTCCTGCTGGTCTTCCATTCCCTAGCTGGCTGTGGACCTCTCTCCTGCAGTAAGACCAACTTGCTACACGTGCTACTCACGTCATTCTCAGCATCGTGGATGCTCCAGAGTGAATCCACCCTCAGCTCCAATTCCGCAACGTGGTCCGTCAGGAGCTGGAGGCGGATACACTTCCCGCACACGTAGTCATCAGGGACACCGGAGGCATCCCTGAGTTCCCACGTGGTACAGGAGGAGCATATCACGTGACCGAGCTCTCCTGCCATGACTTAACCCTTAGATACACTTAAATTGGTGACAACACTGTTCACAAGTTACTTACTGATATAAAAAAGAAAAAGAAAAACTACTTACCAATCACCAGCCAATCACTTACCCCTTTGGCTGTGACGTCACCTTTTGATTCCTTTCTACTTCTTTTCTGCTTTTTCTCCCGGCTGGAGCTGCACCAGCTGGGCCTTTTATAGGCCTCACCACGCTGCTCCCGCCTCTCGCCGACTGCCGTTGCCTGTGGATCACCCGCTGGGCCTTTATAGGCCTCTCCACGCTGCTCCCCTGATTACATCTGTCGGTTATGTGTTGTATCAGTCTCTGTGAAAGTACCTAACAATGATATCACATAATGATCTCATGCCTTGTTGTCCTGTTACCTTTTACAGAAGAAGCTATCGATGATGAGGTCCGTGCAGAGGCGAATGGGTGGGGGGGGCCACCAGTTCCCAGCGACATCACTGAGATAGAGGAGCGAGTGTTCGCACTCGTGGAGAAGCACCCTCGGACAGCCACGCAAGCTTCTGCAGACCCTGAAGTGATGCGACGTGAGTAAAGTTTACACCATTACGTGATGTAAATTCAATAGATGCCACACCAATTCATATCTGAACAATCATATATGATAAATGATTTCTAAAATTGTCCTATAAATAATGCTGGCCGAATGAAAATCATTGCAATGCAGAATGTGTTGATGGTCATGAAATGTGATGATTATGATAGCAGTGGTGCTTTTGTCGTGCATATGCTGTGTGTAGCGCTGGAATCACCTTGTGACCCTAGCACCCCCTTCTCCTCTAATAACCACATTTGTGTTTTACAGCTCAGCCAGCAGCGCGGCCCCAGGCAAGACCACAGAATCCAGAAGGTGGGGGCACAGGGCTGGACTCGGCGGACGATGCTACATCTGCTGCTGAGGAGCTCCGATTCTCGCCCGTCAATCTGCTGGGTCTGTTCTCTACGGACGAGAGCGCAGACTTCGAGGGATCTGCATCGCCACACTCCAGAAGCCATTCCACCCAAAGGCCACCTAATGCTCCTCTGGCGATTCCCGCCTCCACTCTGGAGGTACCGGGCCCAAGCATCTCGCCCCAGGGCACCCCATTTGTCCCCAGGATGGCGCCGACCCCGCGGAGGTTTCGTGGACGTAGCAGGTCTGTTCCACGAGCACGAAATGAGAGCGGAGAGATGGTACAATTGTCCAGGAGGACTGTAGACATTGGTGACCAGATCCTCGATGCAGTGGGGGGCATATCCCGATAGCTGGCCACCATGACGGAGTACGTACCGCGGATAGCGGAGGCCCTGGAGGCGATAGCCAGTAACACTGCTGACACTGGCCTCCCAGTGGTTCTGAAGCACGGCCCTCTATCCCTAGGTTCTGCACCACCACTGCCAATGACAGATGAGAGGCAGGACCAAGATCCTGCTTCTGGATCCGAGAATGTTCCCACCTCGGCACCACCCCCGTTCCCGTACAATCATCACATCTGCCTTCAGCTCCTCCAATGAGGCACCATCTGAGGAGTTCTTCAGCCGGGCGCCGTGGAGCGAGGAGGCGAATGGGTAGAGGTCGGGAGAAGAAGGGGAGGGGGGGAAAGAAAGTGAGGTGCATGTCTGCAGGTGATGGCTGTGTTCTATCTCCATCTGGGTGTATGCAATTTGTTGCATGTATGGGGGGAGGGGGCCACCCTCCTGCTTTGCATTTGTATTCTGTGTTGCTGGACATGTTGAGCATTTGGTTGATGTCAATGGTCGAAAAAATGGGTTGGGGGTGTGGGTGAGGTGTTTTTGCCTGTGATACTTATGGTTTCAGACCAATGGTCGTATAAAATGTTTTTTTATTCAACATAACCTTGTTGCGCATTGTCTCAGATAGCTGGACTGTTACAAACTGATGATTCCCTAACATGAAAGGGTTAAATAAAACTTAACTTGAATCAACTTAAACTTTAACTGGCACCAAGGTGATGCCCACCATTGATATCCGAGCTGCACACACACGGCAATGTGTCAGCCTTGTCAATCACAGTAACGTTCTTTCAGGCAAATCATTCAGTTATGAGCTCCTGACTTAAGAGTCTTGCAGCTATGTAGCCACCACGGGCCCTTTCCTGCGGTCTGGAGAGGGGGCATGGGCATGGTTCAGTGTCAGTCAGAGTCAGCATCCTCTTCCTCTCTCTCCTGAGGTGGACCATCAGTCCCTTCTGACAATTCTTGTCCCCTCCTGATAGCCAGGTTGTGCAGCATGGAGCACACAACCACGAATTTAGCTACTTGCTCAGGGTTGTATTGTAGCTCTCCTCCTGAGCACAGTTATTGTTTTCTGGACCACATTGCTAGTGGCTCTGTGGCTCTGGTTATATCGCTTCTTGGCTTTGGTGTGGGTGTCACACAGGGTTGTCATCAGCCAGGTGGCTAGGCCATATCGGTTGTCACCAAGCATCCAGCATTGTCCTTGTGGCTGACTCTTAAACATGTCAGAGACAGCGCTCTCACGCAGGATGTGAGCCTCATCGTAGCTGCCCGGACATTTGGCATTCACTGGAATTCACAAGAAAGGTGGATCCCAATGAGGAATCGGTGGCCGCAGGTAGAAACGACCCTTGAAGTCCTGCCACCCCTCCCTCCTCATGCAACACGGATCACAAACTTTCACACGGTAATGGCTGCCTATTCTTGAGAGATTTGTTGAGGATGATGATTGTGAAGCCTTCATTGAGCACCTTGACCAATACTTTGTGGCCAACGAATTGGACAAGGCTGAGACGGAGGCCAAGCGCAGGGCGATTCTCCTCACTGTATTTGGGTCATTGGTATATAGCCTCCTAAAAAACTTGCTGGCACCGGTCAAAATAATGGACAAATCTTACACAGAGCTGTGTACGCTGGCTAAGAAACATCACAAGACAAAGGAAAGCATCCTGATGGCCAGGTACCGCTTTTACATGCACCGTCACTTCGAGGGCCAGAACGTGTTTTGTTGCCGACCTAAGACACCTTGCGGGGCAGTGTGACTTTGCAGGATCCTTGGGCGAAATGTTGCGGGACTTTTTCGTGCTTGGAATTGGCCACAAAGTCATCCTTCGCAAACTGCTGTCTGCCGAATCCCTAGATCTGAGCAAGACCATCATAATAGCCCAAGCCTTCATATCCACGAGCGATAACATGAAACAGATATCTTCACGGAATCGAAGATCACCGGCAAGCACTTTGCACAAAATAATGTTTGTAGCAGGCAGAACGGCACAGGGCAGGGCCCGCACAGTTGCAGAGGCCAGCCCTAGGCCTAGACTGACTCAGAGTCGGCCGGGGGGGCATGAATGCGTATCAATTAGCACCATGTTGGCACTGCGGGGGCAGCCATAGAGCTCATGAATGTCCCTATGTGTGCAAGGGCTGTGGAACAATGGGGCACCTCCAGCGAATGTGCAAACGATCTCTGACTCACCACGTGACAGAGTCAGGAGAGGACGACCAATCCAGCAAGGATCAAGATGAACAAGCATAAAAGGCAATTGAACCTGAGGATGAAGAGGAAGCATATGGGATAACACACCTTCACCACCAAAAGCCCTCCATTAAATGTTAAAAGTTGAACTTAACGGCACTCCAGTCTCCATGGAACTAGACACGGGGGCGAGTCAGTCATGAGCCAGAAGGCTTTCGAGAAGCTGTGGAGCGACGTAACCAAGCGACCTGAGCTGATCCTAATTCAGGCAAAGCTGATACCAGTTATTGGTAGTGCAGACATAAGAGTATTCCATGAGGGAGCAGTGCACGAATTACCACTGTGGATTTTTTCAGGTGATGGGCTAACGCTGCTTGTCAGGAGGTGATGGGGAAGATTCAATGGACCTGGGAAGACCTCTATATAACCTCTCCGGTGAACGAGGCCTCCCTTTCCCAAAGGCCGAGCAAACCCCCTCTTCCAACTGAACCAGGCATCGAAGTGCAGATCCATTTGCAGATCCCCGAGGCACAGGCCGCTCATCACAACCATGAGGAGGTAAAGTTCAACCGAGCAGAGGTACAGGCACGGTACCTACCACCCGAAGCTGACGACTCCTTTGCGACGATGGAAGAGGCTCCAGGTCGACCATGCGGAGTGGGACTCCGGCTGAAACGATCCGAATGCGTCTTCCCAACGCCAGAGGCAAAATACCTGGGGAGCGAGATCACAGCAGTCGGCATCACGGACACGGATGAGGTGGCGACCAGACCATGGGATGAGAGTGCATCCAGGCGACGGGACGAGAGAGCTTCCAGACCACGGGACGAAAGAACTTCCAGACGACGGGGCGAGAGAGTGTCCAGACCACGGAAGTTCGCCGCAATGGAATGGAGGAATGTGTCGCCCAGCAAGGAAGACGACTGGGTTCGGGGCAAAGATAAAGGGGCGGCCACGGTGAAGGTCAGGAACCCACTATGCTCAAATAAATTGTATGCACCATGTAACCCATGCGAGTGGTCTTTCGCGACCAATGATGTACCATTGTGTGGGGTTGGGAGTACTTTACAACAAGCCAAAGTAGCGGGCGAACACCAACCAGTCGTATATTTATCTGACAATGTACTTGTAATAAGTGATGTGTGATCACACGGGATCGGGTGTGTTGTACAACAAGCCAAATTAGCGGGTGAACCCCAACCAGTTGTATATGCATCTAACAAAGTATTCGTAGCAAGTGAGTTGTTACCGCACAGGGTCGGGAGTGTTGTGCAGCAAGCAAAAGTAGCGGGCAAGCCCTAAACGATTATTTAACTTATTTGATACATGTTCAAAGCAGCAGCCTGTGTTGACGGGACTAAAGAGACATACCAAAGCGTGTCCCAATATGTGCTCGAGTCAGACAAGCTGCTCATCCCACAAGCTTGGGAGAGCAGAGGCACCATTATCGATGCGTTGTTTCGAGAATGTCAACACTGTCTGTGCATGTTAACATGATCCGCCACGGGCCAGGCACTGAGAGCAGCACCCATGCACTCAGTTGGCCACCGTTGCCCACCCCCGGGGTAGAAACGGCGCAGCCAGTAGGCCCACTCGCAGCCTTGGAAATGCTAGAAAGCGAGGACTCAACCGTAACGGGCCTCCAGCTTAGGACCTGGACCAGCCAGGATCCCATGTTACCACCTGCCAAAGGTGAACTGCTCGACGGGATGTGGCAACCTATCCGCCAAAAAGACGATAGACCCATCTCAACGTTGCAAAGCAAAGCAGGGTGGCTACACACAGTCGGTGGTCTAGGGCCCCCATACTACAGCCCAATGTCCACGGGGACCAATCGGTCTCCTGCCACTACCGAAAGTCTCAAGGCCATTGCGGCCATCTTGGGCTTGCCAGACCTCAGGGTCAGCGTCCAAATCACTAAACCTAGCACCATGCGTGCCACGGAACACTCCCTACAGATGCTGCTATCCTGGGTGTTATGCAATCACCAGACTGAATCACACAGAACCGAGCCTTTCGCATGGCATCAGCAGAGAATGCACCATAAGTGCATAGCCCCTCCACCCGACATCAGAATAAGTGATGTAGACCATGTTCAGGGCCCCAGTCGGGCCGCTAGTACCGCATTAGCCAATGGGGGAAATGTGTGTATGTGATGAAAACGGTTTGATTGTGAAGCCATATACCAGGCTAACGAGTAAAGCAGTGGGACGAGACCAAACTGTGAATGACAGATAACCAGGAATCACACTGTAAGAACCTGGCCCCCAGCGACCCACCAACACGATCAACTTCGCCGTCAACCACAAGGACGAACCCAGCATGTCAAGACATCAACCCAGGCGGCCGACCCGGGGGCGCGGGGCGCCAGATCGCCTCAACTTGCAGATAACTTGCACAATAAGACTTTGGGGGAGTGATGTTATGTATGTATGTTGACCTTACCCAAATGAAAGACTTGCCACCAGGGGGCACACCAGTGGGAGACCTAAGGGTCACCTGTGCACCCTGGGGCAAGCAGGTATAAAAGTTGATTCCTCATTCTAGAGTCTGAAATAAAGAGACCAAGGTCACAACAGTTTGAGCTTGCGATATAGTCCTGTGGATTTATTCTAAACATAACAGTAAAAACAGAACATTAATCGTTGGCGACAGGGAAAGGGTCAGAGGTCAGAGGTAACATCAAAGCAATTCACATTGCGCAGGCATATGTGGGGAACAAACATTTTTTACTGAGAACCAATTACATGAAAGTATCATAAGCAAAGTACAGAGAAAGTACATGACAGAATAAAACTTCAGTCCCAAATACTGGTTTCCAAGTCGCACAATGTGATCAACCAAAAAATTGTGTCACAACTAACAACATTTCTTGCTCCCAGCATTACATTACATTTTACATTGTATTGCCATAAGATTGAATTACATGACCACAGCACAGTCCAGGGATTATGCAGACTTACCCTCTGGGGCAATTGATTCGGCACCAACACACGTTGCGGTGCAATCATACACTCCCATCAGGGCTGCAACCCATTCCTCGAGGTCCGTGAGAGGAATAGTCTTGGGCGGACCACAACATGTTTTGCAGAGCTTCGCCCTATTGCCGGCTAGTTTTGTCTGCAAAGGTGACAAAAAATGTGTGAACTAATTTGACAGCTACTAGTACAGAACGCATACATACATCACTCACTCATAGGCAGTCCTTCGAAATCAAGGAAGACTTGCTTCCACTCCCAAAGTAAGTTCTTTGATGACTGAACAGTCCGATACAAGAGCCACAGACCCCGTTACAGGTGGGACAGACATTTGTCGAGGGAAGGGGTTGGAAGGGCTGGTTTGCAGCGTGCTCCTTCTACTGCCTGCGCTTGGCCTCTTCATGCTCTTTGCGTTGGGACTCGAAGAGCTTGACGCCCTCCCGAATGTACTTTCTCCAACTCGGGCGGTCTTCGGCCAGGGTCTCCCAGGTGTCAGTGGTGATGTCGCACTTTACCAGGGAGGCTTTGAGGATGTCCTTGTAGCATTTCCGCTGTCCTCCTTTGACTCGTTTACCATGAAGGAGCTCCACATAAAGCATTTGCTTAGGGAGTCTCGTATCTGGCATGTGAACTATGTGGCCTGCCCAACGAAGCTGATAAGTGTGGTCAGTGCATCAATACTGGGGATGTTAGCCTGGTCGAGGACACTGATGTTGGTGCAGCTGTCCTCCCAGGGGATTTGCAGGATCTTGCGGAGACATCGTTGGTGATATATCTCCAGCAACTTGAGGTGCCTTCTATACGTCATCCATGCCTCAGATCCATACAGGAGGGCGGGCATTACTACAGTCCTGTAGACCATGAGCTTGGTGGTAGATGTGAGGGCCTGGTCTTCAAACACTCTTTTCCTCAGACAGCCGAAGGCTGCACTGGTGCACTGGAGGCAATGTTAAATCTCCGCATCAATGTCTGCCTTTGTTGATAAGAGGCTCCTGAGATATGGGAAATGGTCCACGTTGTTCAGGGCCGCGCCGTGGATCTTGATGACTGGAGGGCAGTGCTGAGTGATGGTGGAGGACCTTTGTCTTATGGATGTTAAGCGTTAGGCCGATGCTTTCATAAGCCTCAGTGATTACAGTGACTATATCTTGGAGTTCAGCCTCTGAATGTGCGCAGACACAGGCGTCGTCCGCATACTGCAGCTCAGCGGCAGAGATTGGGGTGATCTTGGACCTGGCATGGAGACGGCGTAGGTAAATCAGCTTCCCACTGGTTCTGTAGCTTAGTTCCACTCCAGCGGGGAGCTTGTTGTTTGTGGAGCATGGCGGCGAGGAAGATTGAGAAGAGGGTTGGAGTGATAACGCAGCCCTGTTTGACCCCGGTCCTGACGTGGATTGGGTCTGCAATGGATCTGTTGGTAGGATCACGGCCTGCATGTCGTCGTGAAGCAGGCGAAGGATGTTGGCAAACTTTTGGGGGCATCCGAAACGGAAGAGGACATTCCATAGGCCCTCATGGTTGACAGTGTCAAAGGCCTTTGTAAGACTGAAAAAGGCCATATATAAGGGCTGGCGCTGCTCCCTGCATTTTTCGTGCAACTGTCGCGCTGCAAAGATCATGTCTGTTGTGCCCCATCAGGAACGAAATCCGCATTGTGATTCCAGGAGGAGCTCATCGGCCACATGGAGAAGATGATTGAGGAGAACTCTAGCAACAACTTTGCCAGTGGCTGATAGCTTAGAGATTCCCCTGTAGTTGCCGCAGTCGTACTTGTCCCCTTTTTAAAAAATGGTCACAATCACTGCATCTCTCAGATCTCCCGGCATGCTCTCCTCCCTCCAGATGAGAGAGAGATGAGGTCACGTATCCCCGCCAGCAGCGCCTCTCCGCCATACTTTAGCGCCTCAGCAGAGATTCCATCCGCACCCGTAGCCTTGTTATTCTTGAGCTGTTTTATGGCTTTGCCTACCTCGTGCAACGTTGGAGTTTCACTAGTTTGTGGTGGGTCGCATGCTGCAGGATGGAGTCGAGATCACTCGAGTCAAAGGCAGAGTCTCAATTGAAGAGATCTTCAAAGTACTCCTTCCATTGGGCCCTGACAACCTCGGTGTCCTTGATGAGTGTTTCCCCATTCTTGGTCAGGAGTGGGGTGGAGCCTTGGGAATTTGGACTGTAGGTGGCCTTGACTGCAGTGAAGAATCCTCGCATATCGTGGCTGTCGGCCAGTTGTTGTATCTCCTGTGCTTTCTCCATCCACCACCTGTTCTTTAGGTCCCGGTATTTTATTGGACCTGGGCCTTGAGCCGTCTGTAATGTTGTTTTGCAGCTCCCGAGTTGGGTTGTTGCTTGAGACTTAGAAATGCTTTGCGCTTGTGATCTATTAGTTCTTCGATCTCCTGATCATTTTCATCAAACCAGTCCTGATGTTTTCTGGTTGAGTAATCAAGTGTCTCTTCACAGGCACTGGGTATGGAGGCCTGGAGGGCAGACCAAGCGCTGTGGGTATTCAGCATCTCAGGGTCATCAAGGCATGCCAGATTGGCTGTGAGACGCTGGCTGTATATGGCTCTCTTAGCTGGGTCTCTAAGTGCCCTGGCATTAACATTTTTGCGGAACTGCTTCTGCTGTCCCCTCTGCTTTGGGACAATGTTAATATTTATGATGGATCGGATTGGCCGTGGTCTGTCCAGCAGTCGTCAGCTCCTGTCATGGCATGGGTGAAGCACACATCCTTGCGATCCCTGGCTCGGACGATTACATAGTCAAGCAGGTGCCAGTGTTTGGAGCGAGGGTGTTGCCACGATGCCTTATATTTGTCCCTCTGGCGGAACAGGGTGTTGGTGATGAGGAGTTCATGTTCTAGACATTTTGTCAGGAGTAGGGTACCGCTTGAGTTGGCTTTCCCTACCCTCTCTCTGCCAATCACGCCGTCCCAAAGGGCTATGTCTTTGCCGACCCTGACATTAAAATCACCCAGAAGGATCAATTTGTCGCCCGTGGGGACGCGGGACAAAGATGTCGAGGTTGGAATAAAAATCCTCTTTAGCTGCATCCATTGCATCGAGTGTAGGGGCATACGCACTGATGACTGTGGCACATTGGTTCTGAGATAGGGTAATACGAAGAGTCATGAGGCCTTCGTTAACCCCACAGGGGGGGTCTTTGAAGCGGTCGACCAGCTCATTCTTGACGGCAAAGCTGACTCCATGAAGGCGGCGTTCTGCCTCTGGTTTCCCTTTCCAGAAGAAGGTCTAACCTCCACCATGTTCCTTCAACTGGCCCTGCCCACCGGGCCTCGCTTAGGGTGGCGATGTCAATGTCAAAGCGTCTGAGTTCCCGGACAACTATAACGGTGCGGCTGTTGCTGTTCGGATTGTCTATGAGGGTCCTGACGTTCCAGGTCCCAAACCTGATACTGACGAAGTGGAAGATGCCTGTGCGTGAGTTCTTTTAAAGTGAGTTGGCCGCTGCACACCGGCAACCACACGGGCTTAGCTGAACAAGGTCTTGGTCCAGTGGCAAGGGGGTCCAAGACAACTGGAGACCGGGCACAGCTCTATTAGCTTAATTACCTACGGCGAAGTGTTGGCGCCGAGTCGCGCCATTGATGGTGGATGGCCCGAGGCTTGGTTGGGGGGCAGGCATTAGGAAGGTGACTTCCAAAGTTATTTTAAAAGTTAAGGTTTGATAAAGATTCCCAATTTATTTTAAAAGTTTCTAAAAGTTGTTTCTAAAGTCTAAGATGTAAATCAGTAATAGGTGTTTAAAAGTTTCCCCAGTTTAAAAAGTTTCTAAAGGTTGTTAAAAAGTCAAAGATGTAGGTCAATAATAGATGGTTAAAAGTATTTCGATTAACATTCTAAAATGTAAGTTTTAAAAGTTCTCCCAAATTGTTTAAAAAGTTTAAAAGTTGATTAAAAGTTAAAACATTTATTAAAAGTTGGTTAGGAGTTTAAGCCGTTGGGTTGAACGCTGCTGCCGCAGTCCCTTCAGCCGGTTCAGCGTCCCCCCGAATCTGTCAGCACAATGAACACCTGGTGTGCGACCGCAGGGACAGGCATGGAGTCCTTTCGACCGGTGCAGGGTCCCTTCAGCCCGGGACAGAAGCGGCCGGCACTGGTTTCCTTTGACAACTACAAGGTAACGTTTATTTGTTATCCTGCTGGGGTTGCTCAGGGCCCGCTGTGTGTTGTCCCGCTGGGGCTGCTCCAGGCCCGCTGTGTGTTGTCCCGCTGGGGCTGCTCCAGGCCCGCTGTGTGTTGTCCCGCTGGGGCTGCTCCAGGCCCGCTGTGTGTTGTCCCGCTGGGGCTGCTCCAGGCCCGCTGTGTGTTGTCCCGCTGGGGCCCGGGACCGGTGTGGAGTCCTTTTGGCCCGGGATAGAAGCGGCCGGCACGGAGTTCCTTTAATCAATTATTAAAGATGTAATAGCAGCGCATTTGGAAAGCCACTAAGAACAGTGTGGGTAGATGAATGTAGCTTGAAGCCTTCCTGCAGCAGGTCACACATACATACATACACAATATATTAATACACATCCCCAATGAACCATCCCCCAGTCTTTTCATCAACGAGTGCATGATTTAAGTTTTGTTAGCAGGCAAATGTTGCATGATGAACACATTAACATACAGAGCACTAACACAATGAGATAAATTATGGGAAATAAAAATGACACCAAACTTTACAACATATTAAAACGTGGCACTGCATACGAGTAATTCGTCAATGCAAGATAAAAGTTAGTACTTACTCTCACAGACCCAACGATGTCATTCCACCATTTGCGACAGTGGTTTGGCCCCCGCATCACAAGCGTAATGGAGGACACCGCCTCAGCGATCTCTTGCCATAACCACTGATACACGAATGGTGATAGTTTTTCTCATCCACCCCATGTTAACTGATTTCAATGGGCTTCCACTTCGTCCACCAATAACTCCTAGGCTTCCTCTGAGAAATGAGTGGCTCTTTTCCTCCCACCTAACGCCCTCTCCACTTCTCTGGCTTGACTCTCCACTGTATTTGTAAAGTCCTGTCCCTGCAGCACAGATTCACACGAGGCACATATTGAAGTCAAGGTCACTCAGGACCTGCACCTTTATTACTCAGCTCTCGAATGCCACACTTGCCTGAGACCTGTCCTTATATGCCTGTCTGGGACAGGCATCCAGTGTCTCCTGCAAGTGCACCCCTGGTGGTAAGGTAAGCTTGTGGTTACAGGTCATCTCTAGTTACAGTCATGTATAGCATCGTAAGATACAGTTATGTACAGTAGTGTGAGATACATGACATCACCCTCCCCCAAGGTCTTATTGTCTTTATAGGTTCAGTCTCTCAGGTGGTCTACGCTCTCGCGTGGAGCATCTTAGTTGTGGTTCATTTGTTTGCCTTGGTGCCTGTTTTTCTTTCGGTGTGATTGCTGGTATCTCGCCTGGGCTGTCTGTTTCATTCAGTATGATTGTTGGTGTCTCACCTGGGCTGTCTGTTGGGATTTCTCTTTCCTCAGGTTGTTCCCTCTGTCTGTCCACTAGGTGTGGTGTGAGTTCCACATTATAATCTGCCTCTGATTCAGCAGTGTTGTTGTTAAATCTACTTTTGACTTGGTCTACATGCCTCCGACAGGTTTGGCCATTGTCCATTTGTACCACCAGTAGCCTGTTTCCTTCCTTGCCTGTTACTGTCTCTGCAAGCCATTTGGGACCCCTGCCATAGTTTAGCACAAACACTTTGTCCCCTATCTCATTCCACTTCCCCTTGGAACTTCGGTCATGGTACTCGGTTAGCTTACGGCGCTTTGCCTCAACGATTTCATGCATGTCTGGGAGGATTAATGAGAGCCTTGTCTTTAAGGTCCATTTCATTAATAGTTGCGCGGGGGGAACTCCAGTTAATGAATGCGGATGAGATCTGTATGCCAGCAGCAGTCGCGGCAGACGGCCCTGCAGCGTGGGACCTTGGATTTTGAGCATGCCTTGTTTAATGATCTGCACTGCTTGCTCCGTCTGGCTGTCGGAGGCTGGCTTGAACGGTGCCGTCTTAACGTGATTTATGCCGTGGTCACTTATAAAATCTTGGAATTCTGCGCTGGTGAAGCACGGACCATTATCACTGACCAATATGTCAAAAATGCCGTGCGTTGCGAACATGGTTCCAAGGCTCTCCACAGTGATAGAGGTGGTGTTCGAGTTTAAAATGGTGCATTCGATCCACTTAGAAAATGCATCTACAACTACGAGGAACATTTTGCCCATGAATGGGCCCGCACAGTCTACGTGCACCCGCGACCACGGTTTGGTGGGCCAGGGCCAGGGGTTCAGGGGGGCCTCACTGGGGGCATTACTGAGTTGGGCACAAAAGGTGCACCGTTGGACGCAGAGCTCCAATGCCAGGCCATCAGACGTGGGATCTGGCTATGGCTTTCATGAGAACGGTCCCCGGGTGCTCGCAGTGGAGCTCCCGGACAAATGCCTCTCTGCCTCGCAGAGGCATAACTACTCGGCTGCCCCACATCAGGCAGTCTGCTTGTAGTGATAGTTCATGCATGCGCCTATGGGAAGGTTTGATCTCCTCGGGGGAGGCATCGCGAGCCTCTGCCCAGTCACCAGTTAAGACACATCTTTTTACTAGGGATAACGTGGGGTCGCTGGTCGTCCAGGCTCTGATTTGGCGAGCCGTCATGGGCGAACCTGTGGACTCAAAGGCATTGATTGCCATGACTATCTCACAGTCCTGTTCGTCAGACCCTTCCGTGGTCATCAGGGATAGCCTGCAAAGCGCGTTGGCACATTTGTCTGTGCCTGGTCAGTGCCTTATGGTGTAATCATAAGACGCCAGCATGAGTGCCCACCGTTGAATGCGCACTGAGGCGTTGGCGTTTATTGCCTTGCTCTCAGATAGTAGGGACGTGAGGGGCTTGTGGTCGGTTTCTAACACGAACTTGGCCCCGAAAAGGTATTGGTGCATCTTTTTGACACCGTACACGCACGCGAGTGCCTCCTTCTCCACCATTCCGTACCTGCGCTCTGCCCGCGAAAGCTATGGGTTGTAATTTACCCGCACTATTGACATGTTGTAAAACACACCCGACCCTGTACGCTGATGCATCACATGTAAGAACTAGCTTTTTACCTGGATCAAAGAAAGCCAAAACACTGTTAGAACACAGAGGTTGCATGCCTTATTGAAGGTGCGTTCCTGGGCGTCCCCCCAAAACCAATCGCACCCCTTTCTGAGCAGCACATGGAGAGGCTCCAGCAGCATGCTTAAGTTCTGCATAAAGTTCCCAAAGTAATTGAGTAGCCCGAAAAAGGCGCGCAGTTCTGAGACATTCCGGGGCCTGGGTGCCAGGCGAATTGCTTTGGTTTTGGTCTCTGTTAGGCGGATTCCATCAGCGGCAATCCTTCTGCCCAAAAATTCAACCTCGGGCGTGAGAAACAGGCACTTGGATTTCTTAACTCTTAGGTCTACCCGATCCAACCGCTTTAGAACTTCCTCCAAATTGCGGAGATGGGAGTCGGTGTCCCTGCCCATGATAAGTATGTCGTCTTGAAATACAACCGTCTCCGGGATGGACTTGAGCAGACTCTCCATGTTGCGCTGGAATATAGCAGCTGCCGACCTGATGCTGAATGGGCATCGATTGTACATGAAAAGGCTTCGATGTGTGTTGATGGTGGTGAGTAGCTTGGACTCGTCGGTCAATTATTGCGTCATATACGCAGATGTGAGATCTAGTTTTGAGAAAAGTTTGCCTCCAGCCAACGTGGCAAATAAGTCCTCCACTCTTGGCAGCGGGTATTGGTCCTGTAAGGAGACTCTGTTTATGGTAGATTTGTAGTCCCCACAGGTTCGTACGGATCCATCAGGCTTCATGACTGGGACGATGGGACTTGCCCAGTCGCTAAATTCCACGGGTGAGATAATGCCTTCCCGGAGAAGCCTGTCCAGTTCATGTTCAATCTTTTCCCTCATCGCATAGGGCACAGCTCTAGCCTTGTGATGGACCAGTCTAGCATCCTGTGTGATGTAGATTTTGACTTTAGCCCCTTTGAAGGTGCCCACACCTGGCTGAAAGTGATGTTCAAATCGACTTAGAACTGTTGAGCAGAGGTCCGTTCCTCTGACGACATGGCGTGAATATCATCCCATTTCCAGTTTAGTTTTGCCAGCCAGCTTCTCCCCAGCAGTGCTGGGAGGTCTCCGGGGACAATCCACAGGGAAAGTCGGTTCACTGTCCCTTTGTGTATGATTGAGAGCATGGCGCTGCCGAGGACTGGGATGATTTCTTTGGTATAGGTCCTTAGTTTGGTGTCGACCCTTGTGAGTTATGGTCTGTCTCTTTTGTGCGGCCACAGCTGTTCAAATTGTTGAGCGCTCATGAGAGATTGACTCGCTCCCGTATCCAGCTCCATGTTGACGGGTATCCTGTTGAGTTGGACCCTCATCATTATTGGAGGCGTCTTTTTGTAGGAGCAATGGCCATTGATCGTGTTGACCCACTGTACATCGGTGTCCCAGGTACTGTCCCCACCGAGTTATGGTCCGCTTTCCGACCCTTCCAATTCATATATCAGCCAAGCTGCCGTTTTTCTGCACATGCGGGCCAGATGCCCTGTATGGTCGCAGTTTCTGCAAACAGCATGCTGAAATCGACACTCCCTTGATGAGTGCCTACCCCCACATCTCCAGCACAGACCGCTTCCATTGTTTCCAAAGGATGAGCTGCGTCTGGCTGATCTCTCTTGAGCTTCGCTCAGTTTGTAGTTGATTGCTCGCATTGTGGGTTGATGAGGTGTGAACGGCCGTTCATGTGGCCCTTGATGGCTTCTGGCGCCACTGCCTGCTGTTGAGGGCTTTCTCTCCTGCCTTTGTCTGTGGGGGTAGCGGCTTGTTTCACGCTGTGAACCCCTTGTCGTTAGTTGTCGTACCCCAGTGTAGATCAATCTCGTCTCTTCTTCTCCTGCCAGGAATGTCTGTGCAACCAGTGCTGCTGCCTCTAGGGTCAGGTTCTTGGTCTCTATGAGCTTTCGGAATATGCCTTCATGGCCTATTCCTTCAATAAAAAAGTCTCTCAGTACTTCTCTCCTTAGTTCATCGGAGAATTCACATAAGCGAGCCAACCTCCGAAGTTCCGCCACGAAGTCGGGTATGCTCTGGCCCACACAGCGTCTGTAGTTGTAGAACCTGTGTCTGGCCATGTATAGGCTGCTCGCTGGCTTCAGGTGGTCTCTTACCAGTGTGCTCAACTCTTCAAACGACTTGCTTGCTGGTTTCTCGGGTGCCAGCAGGTCCTTCATTAAGGCGTATGTTTTTGAGCCACAGCTGGTCAAGAGATGGGCTCTTCTCTTGTCTGCCTTATTGTCGCCTAACCAGTCTTTGGTTACAAAGCTTTGCTGGAGCCTTTCTATAAAGTCCTCCCAATTATCTCCAGCATTGTATTTTTCATCTGAGCCATTGTTCGGCATTCTGTGGATTCTGTAATCCCGTAACTCGTCACCACTGTAAAGTCCTGTCCCTTCAGTACAGATTCACACAAGGCACATACTGAAGTCAAGGTCACTCAGGACCTGCACCTTTATTACACAGCTCTCGAACGCCACACTTGCCTGAGACCTGTCCTTATATACCTGTCTGGGACAGGCATCCAGTGTCTCCTGCAAGTGCACCCCTGGTGGTAAGGTAAGCTTGTGGTGACAGGTCATCTCTGGTTACAGTCATGTATAGCATGGTAAGATACAGTTATGTACAGTAGTGTGAGATACATGACAGTATTGATATTTATATTTATATATATATCTCTCTCTCAATTTAATAAATAAATTAATTATTATAATAATTATTAGTAGTAATATTATTAATTATATTCTTTTATAATATGATATAATTGTCAAGATACTAAATACTCCTCAAGAAAACCTGAAAAATCCTCACATTTCCTGTCACTGACATGAACTAACCTCTGCAGTGAGGCGGGAGTCCGGGGCAGTGTTGGAGGCCTATAAAAAGGCCCAGCAGGAGATCAAGGAGGCAGTCAGTGCAGCTGCAGCAGGGTGAGAAGGCAAAAAAGAAGTACAAAGAAATCGAAAGGTGACGTCACAACCAAAGGGGTAAGTGATTGGCTGGTGATTGGGAAGAAGTTTTTCTTTTTCTTTTTCTTTTCTAGATCAGCAAGTAACATTTAACCTTGTTGCCGAATTAAGTTTATCTAGGGGTTAAGTCATGGCAGGAGAGCTCGGACATGTGTTATGCTCCTCCTGTACTATGTGGGAAGTCAGGGACGCTTCCGGTGTCCCTGACGACTACGTGTGCGGGAAGTGCATCCGCCTGCAGCTCCTGACGGACCGCATTGCGGCACTGGAGCTGCGGGTGGATTCACTCTGGAGCATGCTCGATGCTGAGAATGACGTGAATAGCACGTTTAGTGAGTTGGTCTTACCGCAGGAAAAGGGTACACAGCCAGATAGGGAATGGATGACCAACAGGAAGAGCGGTGCAAGGAATGTAGTGCAGGGGTCCCCTGCGGTCATCCCCCTGCAAAACAGATACACCGCTTTGGGTACTGTTGGGGGGGATGACTCATCAGGGGAGGGCAGCAGCAGCCACGTTCATGGCACCATGGGTGGCTCTGCTGCACAGGAGGGCAGGAAAAAGAGTGGGAGAGCTATAGTGATAGGGGATTCAATTGTAAGGGGAATAGATAGACGTTTCTGCGGCCACAACCAAGACTCCAGGATGGTATGTTGCCTCCCTGGTGCAAGGGTCAAGGATGTCTTGGAGCGGGTGCAGGGCATTCTGAAAAGGGAGGGTGAACAGCCAGTTGTCGTGGTGCGTATAGGTACCAACGATATCGGTAAAAAAAGGGGATGAGGTCCGACAAGACAAATTTAGCGAGCTACGAGCTAAGTTGAAAAGTAGGATCTCAAAAGTAGTAATCTCAGGACATTGGAATCGGTTCTGGGAGAGATGGGACCAATACAAACTGGACGGTCTGCACCTGGGCAGGACCGGAACCAATGTCCTAGGGGGAGTCTTTGCTAATGCTGTTTGGGAGGAGTTAAACTAATATGGCAGGGGGGTGGGAACCTATGCAGGGAGGCAGAGAGAAGTAGAATGGGGGCAGAAGTAAAAGATAGAAAGAAGAAAAGTAAGAGTGGAGGCCAGAGAAACCTAAGGCAAAAAGCAAAAAGGGCCACATTACAGCAAAATTCTAAAGGGGCAAAGTGTGTTTGAAAGACAAACCTGAAGGCTCTGTGCCTCAATGCGAGGAGTATGTATTCGGAATAAAGTGGGCGAATTAACTGTGCAGATAGCAGTCAAAGGGTATGATGTAATTGGCATCATGGAGACATGGCTCCAGGGTGACCAAGACTGGGAAATCAACATCCAGAGGTATTCAACATTTAGAAACGATAGACAGAAAGGAAAAGGAGGTGGGGTGGCATTGGTGTTTAAAGAGGAAATTAATGCAATAGTAAGAAAGGACATTAGCTTGGATGATGTGGAATCGTTATGGGCGGAGCTGCGGAATACCAAGAGGCAGAAAACGCTAGTGGAAGTTGTGTACAGACTATCAAATAGTAGTAGTAAGGTTGGGGACAGCATCAAACAAGAAATTATGGAATCATGCAATAAAGGTACAGCAGTTATCATGGGTGACTTTAATCTACATGTCAATTGGGCTAACCAAACTGGTAGCAATGCGATGGAGGAGGATTTCCTGGAGCATATTAGGGATCGTTTTCTAGACCAATATGTTGCGGAATCAACCAGGGAGCTGGCCAGCCTAGACTGGGTGATGTGTAATGAGAAAGGACTAATTAGCAATCTTGTGGGAAGATCCCTTGGGGAAGAGTGACCATAACATGGTAGAATTCTTTATTAAGCTGGAGAGTGACACAGTTAATTCAGAGACTAGGGTCCTGAACTTAAGGAAAGATAACTTCGATGATTTGAGGCGTGAATTGGCTAGAATAGACTGACAAAGTATACTTAAAGAGTTGACGGTGGATAGGCAATGGCAAACATTTAAAGATCACATGGATGAACTTCAACAATTGTACATCCCTGTCTGGAGTAAAAATAAAACGGGGAAGGTGGCTCAACCGTGGCTAACAAGGGAAATTAAGGATAGTGTTAAATCCAGGGAAAAGGCATATAAATTGGCCAGAAAAAGCAGCAAACCTGAGGACTGGCAGAGGACAAAGACTTTAATTAAGAGGGGGAAAATAGAATACGAGAAGAAGTTTGCTGGGAACATAAAAACTGACTGCAAAAGCTTCTATAGATATGTGAAGAGAAAAAGATTAGTGAAGACAAACGTAAGGTCCCTTGCAGTCGGATTCAAGTGAAGTTGTAAAGGGGAACAAAGAAATGGCAGACCAATTGAACAAATACTTTGGTTCTGTCTTCACGAAGGAAGACACAAATAACCTTCTGGAAGTAGTGGGGACCGAGGGTCTAGTGAGAAGGAGGAACTGAAGGATATCCTTATTAGGTGGGAAATTGTGTTAGGGAAATTGATGGGATTGAAGGCCGATAAATCCCCGGGGCCTGATAGTTTGCATGCCAGAGTACTTAAGGAAGTGGCCCTAGAAATAGTTGATGCATTGGTAATCATTTTCCAACAGTCTCTCAACTCGGGATCAGTTCCTATGGACTGGAGGGTAGCTAATGTAACACCACTTTTTAAAAAGGGAGGGAGAGAGAAAGTGGATAATTATAGACCGGTTAGCCTGACATCAGTGGTGGAGAAAATGTTGGAATCAATTATTAAGGATGAAACAGCAGCGCATTTGGAAAGCAGTTACAGGATCAGTCCAAGTCAGCATGGATTTATGAAGGGGAAATTATGCTTGACAAATCTGGAATTTTTTGAGGATGTAACTAGTTGAGTAGACAAGGAGAACCAGTGGATGTGGTGTATTTGGACTTTCAAGGTCCCACACAAGAGATTGGTGTGCAAAATCAAAGCACATGGTATTGGGAGTAATAGACTGACGTGGTTAGAGAACTGGTTGGCAGACAGGAAACAGAGAGTTGGGATAAACAGGACCTTTTCATGATTGGCAGGCAGTAACTAGTGGAGTGCCGCAGGGCTCAGTGCTGGGACCCCAGCTCTTTACAATATACGTCAATGATTTGGATGAAGGAAATGAGTGTAATATCTCCAAGTTTGCAGATGACTCTAAGCTCTGTGACGGTGTGAGCTGTGAGGAGGACACTAAGAGGCTGTTGGGTGACTTAAACAGGTTAGGTGAGTGGGCAAATGCATGGCAGATGCAGTATAATGTGGATAAATGTGAGGTTATCCACTTTGGGGGCAAAACCGCGAAGACAGAATATTATCTGAATGGTGGCAGATTAGGAAAAGGGAAGGTGCAACGAGACCTGGGTGTCATGGTTCATCAGTCATTGAAAGTTGGCATACAGGTGTAGTAGCCGGTAAAGAAGGCAAATGGTATGTTGGCTCCATAGCTAGGGGATTTGAGTATAGGAGCAGGGAGGTCTTACTGCAGTTGTACAGGGCCTTAGTGAGGCCTCACCTGGAATATTGTGTTCAATTTTGGTCTCCTAATCTGAGGAAGGACGTTCTTGCTATTGAGGGAGTGCAATGAAGGTTCACCAGACTGATTCCCGGGATGGCTGGACTGACATATGAGGAGAGACTGGATCAATTGGGCCTTTATACATTGGAGTTTAGAAGGATGAGAGGGGATCTCATAGAAACATACAAGATTCTGACGGGACGGGACAGATTAGATGTGTGTAGATTGTTCCCAATGTTGGGGAAGTCCAGAACCAGGGGACACAGTCTTAGGATAAGGGGTAGGCCATTTAGGACTGAGATGAGGAGAAACGTCTTCACTCAGAGAGTTGTTAACCTGTGGAATTCCCTGCCGCAGAGAGTTGTTGATGCCAGTTCATTGGATATATTCAAGAGAGAGTTAGATATGGCTAAGGGGATCTAGGGGTATGGAGAGAAAGCAGGAAAGGCATACTGAGGGAATGATCAGCCATGATCTTATTGAATGGTGCTGCAGGCTCGAAGGGTCGAATGGCCTACTCCTGCACCTATTTTCTATGTTTCTATGCAGCTTGAAAATCTTCAATGCTGTCCTTCTCTTCTCTGTGCATGTGCCGGGTTACCCTTGACCCTGAAATTGCGAGAGAATGGCCGTGCATGCGCAGAGAAGTTTTTCCGGTCGTTTTGTACAGAAAAAAAAAGTTCTGCTTTCCTTTCTAAAGGAAAGGTGATTGCTGACTTTTCTCCCGGTTTGGCCGCCTGCTCGACTCCGCTATCGCTAGGCTTCGCCGCCGCCGATATCGAGGACCAGAAAATCTCGCGAGTGCGCACCAGCGGTATTCCAGCGGTTAAAAAGATGCAACCACTGGAATACTGCTAATGTTCGGGCGCCAGCAATGTGAGTGAAAGCCCATGGTCTTTTATGACACTGTTCAGTCCTGGCCAGTAAACGGATTCTCTGGCACATTGAAGAGAGCTCTCGATGCAACTGTGAGCAGCATGAACTCGCTGACGAATGTTGGATCTAAGGGATTTTGGTATGATACAGCAAAAGCCTTTGAAGACTATGCCATCCTGTGTTGTGAATTAGTCATGAACTTTGATGTATGCATGTGTTTCAGGCGTGCATTCATGTGTCCTTTCTGGCCATCCCGTTGTGATTTGTCATATGACCAGTTGTAGTGTGGAGTCGCTTACAGTTGCGCATTGTATGGTAGTCAGTCCTTGTTTGGAGAGTGGAAGAAAGTCCACCATGTGGATTCATTCCACTGCAATTTCTGTCAGTAATCACCCCACGTTTTCGAGGTATGCGTGCAAGAGATTGTCTGCTAGGTACATTTCTTTTCCTGGTTGATACTTTATTTCGACATCATATTGGTTGAGCCAAATGAGCAGACGTTGTAGTTGCTAGGGTGCTGCAGATAACGGCTTGCATCGTATGGCAATCAAAGGCTTATGGTCTGTCCATAGGGTGATCTTGCAACCATATACTTATTGATGGTTTCATTCCATTCCGAAGATTTGAGCAAGCAGCTCTTTTTCGATTTGAGATATCGTGTTTCTGCTGGAGTGAGCGCTCATATGCACTTGGTTCTCCCTGTTACAGAACGACAAACCCCCCTTGCTCGAAGCATCTCCACGACCTTCGGCTGCAAGTTTGTGGTCAAAGTACCTAAGCACCGGAGAATTTGTCACATGTTGTTTGATAGCTTCAAACGCTTTGTCTTGTTCTTCAGACTATGTCTCTATGAAGTAAGCCGTCACAGAGGCTAACTGAGGTCTGAAAGATCTGGCAAGAATTTTGCGAGGTATTTTGTCATGCCGGCAAATCGAAGTACACCTGCAACATCCAGGATGGACTTTATAAGCTTCCCTATGACCAGAGAGGCACAGACTGAGAGGGCTTTGGGTTTCTTGCGAATGGCAAAATTCCCCAAGGTGCAAGGAGCAATAGAATATACGCACATCACCCTGCGAGCACCTTTACAGGGTGCAGAGGTGTTTCAGAACCAAAAGGGATTCCACTCCCTGAATGTGCAGCTCGTTGTCGACCACAAGCAAATAATCATGGCAGTAAATGCAAATTTTCCAGGTATCATCCATGATGTGCACATCTTGCATGAGAGCACTGTCTCTGACCTGTTTAAGAGTCAGCCACAATGTCACGGTTGGATGATGGGGGATAAAGGATTTGGCCTTGATAACTGGCTCATGACCCCCCTGAGTAAGCCCCAGACAGAAGCCGAGAAGTGCTACAATGAAAGCCATATAGCTACATGCAGTGTCATCGAAAAGACAATTGGAGTGCTTAAGCAGCGCTTCACATGCCTGGACCACTCAGGAGGCAAATTACAATGCCACCCTGAGCAGTTCGCTGAGTTTATTTTGGTGTGCTGCATGTGTCCTCCTCACACATTACTTTTCCTCCCATCTTTGTATCGTCAGCAAACTTGGCTATGTTACACTCGGTCCCTTCTTCCAAGTCGTTAATATAGATTGTAAATAGTTGGGGTCTCAGCACTGATCCCTGTGGCACCCCACTAGTTACTGGTTGGCAACCCGAGAATGAACCAATTATCCCGACTCTCAGTTTTCTGTTAGTTAGCCAATCCTCTATCCATGCTAATTTATTACCCCCAACCCCGTGAACTTTTATCTTGTGCAGTAACCTTTTATGTAGCACCTTGTCAAATGCCTCCTAGAAGTCCAAATACACCACATCCACTGGCTCCCCTTTATCCACCCTGTTCATTACATTCTCAAAGAATTCCAGCAAATTTGTCAAACATGACTTCCCCTTCATAAATCCATGCTGACTCTGCCTGACCGAATTATGCTTTTCCAAATGTCCTGCTACTGCTTCTTTAATAATGGACTCCAACATTTTCCCAATCACAGATGTTAGGCTAACCAGTCTATAGTTTCCTGCTTTTTTTCTGCCTCCTTTTTTAAATAGAGGTATTACATTTACAATAAATGTGAACGAGAGACGTTACATATGATTACATTATATGGTTGCTCATCTATGGAATTCTCAGCCCCAGAGACCTGTGGAGGCTGGGTCATTGATTATACTTAAGGCGAAGATAGACACATTTTTGAGCAATAAGGGAGTAAAGGGTTATGGGGAGATGGCAAGGAAGTGGAGCTGTGTCCATGATCAGATCAGCCATAATCTTATTGAATGGCGGAGTAGGCTCGAGGGGCCAAATGACCTACTCCTGCTCCTATTGCTTATGTTCTTATGTTGTTAACCTGAGAGTAGTACAGAAGCTGCATGCATAACATGACATAATTAATATATTATAATGAAATGCCTTTACATTACTTTAAATTACCACTGCTTCACCACTGATTTACACAGTACTCATGTGGTGCAACAACTGGATCTGCACCACCACTGGTGGCAGAGCGACTGTGGCTGCCCACTAGTGCTGCAGCACTTTCCTCCAAGTCAGTCAGAGTCTGTATATCAGCACGGCCTCCTCCAGTGCACGTCTGCTCTGCGTGATTCTTAGATATCTTCCTCTGCAAACGTGATAAGAGCATGGCATAAGCTAATTGACTGGGTACTATTACGGAAAGACAACAGATTCTAACGTTATATGCTAATACGGTTTGTATCTACAATGGATGCATGGTTATAACATAGAAACATAGAAATCTACAGTGCAGAAAGAGGCCATTTCAGCCCATCGTGTCCGTGCCGGCTGACAAAGAGCTGCAGCCCTGAAGGTTACATATAAACCTATGAACAATGAACAATGGCGGAAAGATAAAGAGCACCCAGCCCAACCAGTCCGCCCCACACAATGGCGACACCCCTTACACTAAAACATTCTACATTCCACCCCAACTGGAGCCATGTGATCTCCTGGGAGAGGCAAAAACCAGATAAAAACCCAGGCCAATTGGGGAAAATAAATCTGGAAAAATTCCTCTCTGACCCATCCAGGCGATCGAAACTAATCTAGGAGATCATCCTGGTCATATTCGATTCCCTGCAGTACTTACCATCGTATCTGTGCCAGCCAACAAAAGGTTATCCAGACTAATCCCAATTACCAGCTCTAGGTCTGTAACCCTGCAGGTTAATGCACTTTAAGTGCCCATCCAAGCATCTTTTAAATGCGTTGAGGGTTTCTGCATCCATCACCCATCAGGCAGTGAGTTCCAAACCCCCCACAACCCTCTGCATGAAGAAGCCACCCCTCTAACCCCGCTAAGCCTTCCACCAACCACCTTAAAACTATGCCCCCTCGTAATAGACCCCTGCACCAATGGAAATAAACCCTTACCATCCACTATATCCAGGCCCCTCAATATTTTGTACACCTCAATGAGGTCTCCTCTCAAACTCCTCTGTTCCAATGAGAACAAACCCAGCCTATCCAATCTGCCCTCATAGCTAAGATTCTCCATTCCAGGCAGCATCCAAGTAAATCTCCTCTGCACCCTCGCTAGTGCGATCACATCCTTCCTATAATACGTCGAAGCAGTACTCCAGCTGTGGCCTAATCAAAATGTTATACAATTTAAGCATAACCTCCCTGCTCTTGTATTGTATGCCTTGGCCAATAAAGGCAAGCATTCTGTATGCCTTCTTAACCACCTTATCCATCTGGCCTGCTACTTTCAGGGATCTGTGGACAAGCACTCCAAGGTCCCTTTGTTCATCTACACTATTAAGTGGCCTACCACTTAATGTGTATAACCTTTCCTTATTAGCCCTCCCAAAGTGCATTATCTCACACTTCTCTGAATTAAATTCCATTTGCCACTGCTCTGCCCACCTGACCAGTAGATTGATATCCTCCTGCAGTCCATGACTATCCTCTTCATTATCAACCACACAGTAATCTGCAAACTTCTTAATCATACTCCCTATTATCAAATCTAAATCATTAATATACACCACAAAACGCAAAGGACCCAGTACTGAGCCCTGCAGAACCCCTTCCAGTCACAAAAACATCCATCAACCATTACACTTTGCTTCCTACCTCTAAGACAATTTTGGATCCAACTAGCCACTTTACCCTGGATCCCATGAGCTTTAACCTTTGTGACCAGTCTACCATGTGGGACCTTATCAAAAGCTTTGCTAAAGTCCATATACACTACATGGTAAGCACTACCCTCATCGACCCTCTTGGTTACCTCCTCAATCAGTTTAGACAAACATGATCTTCCCTTAACAAATCCGTGCTGACTGGCCCTAATTAATCCTTGCCTTTCCAAATGTAGATGTATCCTGACTTTCAGGATTTTTTCCAATAATTTTCCCACCACTGAGGTTAGGCTGACAGTCCTGTAATTACTTGGCCTATCCCTTTTGTCCTTCTTAAACAAGGATAATGATGATCATCATCATAATAGGCAGTCCCTCGGAATCTAAAGTGAGTTATTTGGTGGCTGAACAGTCCAATACAAGAGCCACAGACCTGGTCACAGGTGGGACAGACATTCGTCAGGGGAAGGGGGTGGAGCTGGGACTGATTTACCACACGCTCCTTCCGCTGCCTGCGCCTGATCTCTTCGTGCACGCGGCGTTGAAATTCGAAGAGCTCAACGCCTTCCCGAATGCACTTTCTCCACCTAGGGCGGTCTTTGGCCAGGGTCTCCCAGGTGTCAGTGGTGATGTCGCACCTTACCAGGGAGGCTTTGAGGGTGTCCTTGTAACGTTTCCACTGCCCACCTTTGCCTCGTTTGCCATGAAGGAGCTCCGCATAGAGCAATTGCTTAGGGAGTCTCGTGTCTGGCATGCAAACTATGTGGCCTGCCCAGCGAAGCTGATCGAATGTGGTCAGTGCTTCAATGCTGGGGATGTTAGCGTGGGCAAGGACACTGATGTTGGTGTGCCTGTCCTCCCAGGGGATTTGCAGGATCTTGCAGAGACATCGTTGGTGATATATCTCCAGCGACTTGAGGTGTCTTCTTCTGTACATCGTCCATGCCTCTGATCCATACAGGAGGGCGGGTATTACTACAGCCCTGTAGACCATGAGCTTGGTGGTTGAATTGAGGGCCTGGTCTTCGAACACTCTTTTCCTCAGGCAGCCGAAGGCTGCATTGGTGCACTGGAGGTGATGTTGAATCTCCTCATCAATGTCTGCCTTTGTTGATAAGAGGCTCCCGAGATATGGGAAATGGTCCACATTGTCGAGGGCCGCGCTTTGGTGACTGGAGGGCAGTGCTGTGCTGCGAGGACAGGCTGGTGGAGGACCTTTGTCTTACGGATGTTAAGCGTAAGGCCTATGCTTTCGTATGCCTCAGTGAATACATCGACTTTATCCTGGAGTTAAGCCTCAGAATGTGCGCAGACGCAGGCGTCGTCCGCATACTGTAGCTCAGCGACAGAGGTTAGGGTGATCTTGGACCTGGTCTGGAGGCAGCGTAGGTTAAACAGCTTCCCACTGGTTCTGCAATTTAGTTCCACTCCAGCGGGGAGCTTGTTCACTGTGAGGAGGAGCATGGCAGCGAGGAAGATTGAGAAGAGGGTTGGGGCAATGACACAGCCCTGTTTGACCCCGGTCTGGACGTGGATTGGGTCTGTAATGGAACCGCTGGTAAGGATCACGGCCTGCATGTTGTCGTGGAGCAGGCAAAGGATGTTGAAAAACTTTTGGGGGCATCCAAAACGGATAAGCCCTCACGGTTGACAGTGTCAAAGGCCTTTGTAAGATCGAAAAAGGCCATGTATAAGGGCCGGCGCTGCTCCCTACATTTTTCCTGCAGCTGTCGCGCTGCAAAGATTATGTCCGTTGTGCCCTGTAGGGGACAAACTCCGCACTGCAACTCCGGGAGGAGCTCCTCGGCCACAGGTAGAAGAGGGTTGAGGAGAACTCTAGCGACACCTTCCCGTGGCTGATAGCAGGGAGATTCCCCTGTAGTTGCTGCAGTCGGACTTGTCCTCCTTTTTAAACTTGGTCACAATCACTGCATCTCTGAGATCTCCCAACATGCTTTCCTTCCTCCAAATTAGAGAGATGAGATCATGTATCCACGCCAACGGTGTCTGTCCGCCATACTTTAGCGCCTCATTGACTGCAACCACTTTGTTTGGGTCATAGAAACATAGAAAATAGGTGCAGGAGTAGGCCATTCGGCCCTTCGAGCCTTCAATCAGATCATGGCTAATCATTCCCTCAGTATCCCTTTCCTGCTTTCTCTCCATACCCCTTGATCCCCTTAGCCGTAAGGACCATATCTAACTCCTTCTCGAATATATCCAATGAACTGGCATCAACAACTCTCTGCGGCAGGGAATTCCACAGGTTAACAACTCCTCATCTCAGTCTTGAATGGTCTACCCCTTATCCTAAGACTATGTCCCCTGGTTCTGGACTTCCCCAACATCGGGAACATTCGTCCCACATCTAACCTGTCCAGTCCCATCAGAATCTTATACGTTTCTATGAGATCCTCTCTCATCCTTCTAAACTCCAGTGAATAAAGATCAGCTTTGAGTCCATCACTAGACAGTATGTGTCCTATGTATTTCACTTGGGAGCTCTTGTATTCGAACTTATCGAAGTTTAGTTTGATGTTTCGCTTTCTGCATCTCTGTATGACTTTGCTTAAGTTTGAGTCATGATCATGATTGGCCTCTTTAAGTGTGTCACCGCATCCAGTGATCACGATATCATCTGCAATCTCTAGACCCTCGAGGTCCTGGTCTAGTTTCTGCTGGTAGATTTCTGGGGCAGGACTGAGATGCCAAATAGCATTCTATTATATAGATATCATCCCCATGGATGCTAGAAGGTCGTGAGGTAGGAGGACTGTGTGTCTAGTTTGCATTGCAAGAAACCCTCCTTGCAGTCTGCTTTAGTGAAGACCTTTACATTTGACATCTGTGGCAAGATGTATTTGATCACAGGAAGTGGATAGTGTTCACGTTTCAGGTCATTGTTCAGATGTTGAGGGTCGATGCATTCTCGTATCTTTCCATTTGTTTTTTGTACAGTCACTGGACTGGATACCCAGTCAGTCGGTTCAACAACTTTCGTGATGATTTGTCGATTTTCCAAACAATCGAGTTCCTCTTTTAGCATTTATTTGATCGCTATTGGCACCTGTCTGGGTGGCATGACAGCTGGTGTCGCTGATTTATTAAGTTCAAGGTAAACTGTCCCCGGCATGTGTCCAGGTCCCTTAAACACATCCGGATACCCATTGTTGACATCAGTTTTTGACGCTAGCGAGATGTTTGCCTTGTTCGTAGTTTGCGATTCGTGTGGTCCATTTACCACCACGATATTCTGATGCTGCACTTTTATCAGTTGTAGCTGTTGTGCAGTGCATGAGCCAATCAGTTGTGCACTTTGGCCCTCAATGATCACAAAGTGCAAAATGTACTTTTGCTTGTTCATTGTATTTTCCATTGGCACATTACAAGTCCCTACCACTGGAATGGTTGCATGATTGTCATAGTGACAGTGTTGTCTTGGATTCTTTTTTCTTTAAGCCTTTTGGTAAGTATCTAAGAGGAAGCTCATTGCATGTGGCCTCACAATCTATTTGCAGTTTTATCATTTGACCTTTAATGGAGAAGGTAGCCATAATCATGTTAGGATACTTTCTGTCAGCTTTGTCCTTGATTGTGTGATCAACTTTACCAAGCATCTTTATAATCATAATTTCAAAATCCGAACCATAACTCTCTTCATATAGTGTATGAACTTTTGGCTTGTCTTTATATTTCGGGTTATGTGTAGACTTCTGCCTCGATCCATTCTGCCGACACTTTTGAGAAAAGTGATTTAGTTTGCCGCAAATTGTGCAGGTCTTCCCAGATGTTGGGCATTTAGTTTTTGACAGCTCATTTATTTTGCCACAATATCTGCAATTGTTCATGAACTCTTTATCTGTGAATTCTTTCTTTGTGGGTCGGGATTTCTGCCTGACAGCTTTGACATTGTCAGAGTCTGTTTTACTGAGCTTCATGGATTTAATTTGCGCAACTGTGGCCTCTGTAGCTTTACAGAGCATCACACATTTATCGAATGTTAAGCTTGATTTTTGCAACAGCCTCTTATGCAGAATGTTATCAGATATTCCGCAGACTATGTGGTTTCTGATGAAATCTTCCCTCAAATTGCCGAAATCACATGACGATGTTAGCTCTCACTTTCACGAGATATCTGTCAAACCGCTCGTCCCCTTGTACACATTTGTTAAACTGGTACCGTTCATAGATGATGCTGGTTTTACCTTTACAATGCTCTTCCCAGAGCTTCAAAACAATCTCAATTTCCTGCTTGTCTTCCTCTGATTTGTGAATATTGTGAATATCCAGAGCATCACTGCCAATGGCAGTGATAAACTTTGCAACCCTAACTCTGTCTGGTTTTCCCACAATATTCGTAATAATTTCATAGCTGTCCCACAGCTGTTTGGATTTTTTCCAGTTGGCTTTCAAATTGCCAGCCAGCAGGAGGCGGGAGAGGATTGTGCGTGGGAGTTGGCACCGTGTTGGTCATGATAGCTCGCTACATTTTAGGACTTTGAGTTTGTCACATACATGTATACAGTTCAAATACCTAGAGGACTAGAACAAGTCTTAATAGTAAAATATCATCGCCATGTAATTGTAGAAATTATTTTTCAATTGAGGCCCTACATTAAGTTATGCCATTTTAAGTTTCTGTCACACACAGGTTATCATTACCCGTATCGCTACCCTGCACTATTGCCTTCTGCTTTCTCTTTGACTTTTCTGCTCACCTGAACGCTCCCACCTGCTCCCCCCTCCATCCCCCTCACTATTTAGTTTAAGGACCTATCTACAGCCCGAGTTATTCGATTCAACAGGACGCTGGTCCCAGCATGTTTCAAGTGAAGCCTGTCCCAACTGAACTCTTACCCCAGTTCTGGTGCCAGTGCCCCATGAATCAAAACCCATTTCTCCCACACCAATCTTTGAGCCATGCGTTCATCTCTCTGATCTTATTTACCCGATGCAAATTTGCTCGTGGCTCAGGTAGTAATCCAGAGATTATTACCTTTGTGGTTCTGCTTTTTAAAATTTAGGCCCTAGTTGCTCATTCTCCCTCAACAGAACCTCTTTCTTTATCCTACCTACATGGATCACGGCATGGATCTTTCCCCTTGCACTTCAAATTCTTCTCCAGCCCAGAGCAGATGTCCTTAACCCTGGCACCGGGCAGGCAACACAGCCTTCGGGACTCACGCTCTTGGATGCAGAGATCAGTATCTATCCCCCCTAACGATACTGTCCCCTACCACTACTACATTTATTTTTACTTCCCCAACTTGAATCGTCCCCTATACCATGATGCTGTGGTCAGTTTGCTCATCCTCCCTGCAGTCCCTGCTCTTGTCCACACAGCGAACAAGAACCTTGAACCTGTTGGATAAGAGCAAGGGCTGAGGCACCTCCATCACTATATTCTGGGTCCCCATACCTGGCTCGCTTGGTAGTCACACCCTCCTGTCCCTGACCACGGACCAAATTTGAATTATTTAACCTATGGGTTGTGAATGCCTGCTGGAACACCGCATCCAGGTAACTTTCCCCCTCCCTGATGTATCGCAGTGTCTGAAGCTCGGACTCCAGCTCATCAACTCTGAGCCAAAGTTCCTCGAGCAGTCAATACTTACTGCAGCTGTGGTCATCGTGGATCACACTGGTGTCCACCAGCTCCCACATGCTACAGCTGTAACACATCGCCTGCACTGCCATCTCTAATGTATTTTATTTAACAAATTAAATTTTCAAGTTTTGAAATTTCAATTATCTATATTTTGGAACTTCAATTATCTATATATAGTTTTTAATCTGTAATCACAGCTCTTACTTTAAACCAAGTTTGGAAAAACTTATCAGCATGTGGCAAGCGAAGCACTGGGGTGGTCCAAAATAGAAAATGAGTCTTGCAAGAAGTTCAGGACCCTAATTTAAATATATCATTCTCTACTTAGAAGTCAGAATGCGTGTGCGCCTGTTGCCAGCATAATTTCCTATAACAAAATGGCAGACGACACAATTCTGACCGGTAATGTGTGCGCGTTTCCTGCCCGGCATATTGGAGATTTCGTAGGCCACTTAGCACCCATAAAATGGTTACTACTCAGCCTCATTTCTATTTTGGGAAGTAAAATTATGATTATTTTTTGCAGAGTTATGGGCGAACAAGTTTGTATAATGTCACTCTGTAGCCTATTTTAAGTTGATGGCCTGAAGAGCTACATGTGTTTAATTTGATCACAAACCATTGCCCATCAAGACCAAAAGTGATGGAATGGATTGTTACAGGCTAACTAAACTGCTAATGAGATGAGATGGCTCCTTTAAAAGCCTTAAACTATAATTAAGGAGGGGCATGTGGTAATGGAAGAGGTAGGCAGAGGAGCAACATCAGTATAGTGCTGCTTCCATCCATTTTCATCCTTATTTCTACACCAGTCACTGCTTCAGGATAAACAGAGCCTATTGGTAGGGACAGTAACTGATTTGGAAGAAAATAGCAGAATATAGAGAGTATTTTACCATGAAACCAAGAAAAAAATCATCTACTTATGCGCAACATCAAATGTAGTCATGTACTGTATACAGATATACTATGTAAGATATACATTATATAGTTGAATCGTGTATCACACATTATATGCTGGATAGACAAGCATGCAGAAATGTATACACGATATACTGCATTACTTCATTACTTCTCGGTTAGTCACCTGGATATTACAATGCTGAGAAATAAAGAATTGCAATAATAATAGGAATACTTAGAGAGAAAGAGGAATATTTCATTTCTGTATGAAATTAGTGAAGCGAAAATTTAAAAGATCTACAAAGCTTGACAGCCCACATCATTTGTGTAATTTGAAGTAATGGTTTCTTGTAGTTCGGAATCAAAAGATATTTAAGATGAATGTGTAAAGATTCATTGCAGGGTAAGTCACTAAAATCAGAGAAATCCTTTGTATCTTACTGTGCATGAGCTGTAGGTTGCTACAATAAAAATGTAATTTCCTCCAGTTGGTTACCTTAAGTAAAATTTGAATCCCAATTTAGAGCTATTAATATCTATGGCATGCATTTAGCTATGGACAGAAAAATATGTTAATTCAGTGAATTCAAACAAACATGGGAATCATTGGCTTTTGGGGATGAATTTCATGCCTTTCAAGTTTGTAAGTGGTGAAGGAGTGCTATAAATGGTATTGGTGGAGATACTTTGGCTACAATTAGATAGGTAAGAGTAGAAACAAGCAAGAAGAATTGGACTGAGTTGGACAATGAAGGAGAGGCATTAGAGGAGGATGGCAAAGTTGACTTTGTTAAAGGCTTGTTTGCCCTCTTTTTATAGAAGAAACTAATGATATTACCAGAAACTTTCATTTTCTTTTAAATTACCAATTTTATTGATGATATAAGCCCCATGTTGGGACTCTGTCCCTACAAGAGCACTGTGGTGACATCAACTGCAGTGAATGTTCCAGAGTGTGTTCAGTACAAACAGTAAGACTTGTCATTGTAGACCACCTAGAGAGCCACTCCTAGGTGCCCCCCCCCCCACCACCACCCCAACCCCATGAAAGTACAGCACAGGCTGAGGGGGCACATTTCTAGCTCGGTAACGGTTTCCTAGAGTTAGGTTAGTCTGGATAGTGTGCGGGCCTGTGTGAAGTCATATTGGCCACTATTTGCTGAGGAGCTCTTTTGGGCTGTCCCCATAATGGAGCTCCTCAGAGTGACACAGCAGGGAGTGAGATCCAACTCTAGGCTTACCGCAATGAGATCTATAATATATTCTTTATGGCATCACTAAAGCACACACATTCAAGATGGCTCCAATCTGGAACATTCTTTTATTGTATTTCCAGCAGCAATTGCATTACCACAGTAGTCTATTCATGGAGCAGTAGTCCACTAGGTGGAGCTCTATATTACAAGATCCTCGGTGACGTGGCAGGGAGTGAGACCCTGATCTAGGTTCAGCACATCGGCAATAAAACTGACCAGTTTCAAAAAATGTCAAAGAAATATCCAGCAAGGCTATTATTTCCTCTGCTTATGGAAAGAGGAGAGTTTGAACAAAATTACTCCCTGCTGAGCACGTGAGCTCAGGCTACTGCTTTTGTGGGTGATAAACACTAACACGGAATGATTGGGCCACACGATTTGTTTCTGTGTTGTAACTTCTATGTAATGCTGTGCAACTAAAGCCAAAGAACATCCAAAACAAATATTTACTTCTCTTGCAGCAGCTATTCTTTTGTCGTCACTGAGTGAGACTGCCAACATTGTGGAATTGCTATGTTTTGGACCTGCACCCAGAAATGAAAGGGGTCAAGAGACCCAATGCCAGAAACCAGAAAAGGGGATAAGTTAAATCAGTAATGTTGTGTATCTGTAAAGCATGCACTCCCATGTTCCGCCATCAGGGAGCTCAACCCCTGAAGTTCCAAGGGATCCCAGCATCCCTTGGGAGCACTGTATATAAACCGGCCTCTAAGGCCTGTTCCTCACTCTGGAGTGTCTTAATAAAGACTGAGATCACTGTTACTTTAACCACCCTGTGTGCAGCCTCATCTGTGTTAGGAACACAATAACTGATGACGAGAATATGAATCCAACACAAAGATGCAGCAAACTGTGGGCATCATGGAGAAGTTCTTGGAGGGTGAGGACTGGGAAGCCTATGTCAAATGGCTAGACCAGTACTTTGTAGCCAACGAGCTGGACGGAGGAGGAAGCGCTGCAAAAAGGAGAGCGGTCCTCCTCACAGTCTGCGGGGCACCGACCTACAGCCTCATGAAGAATCTTCTGGCTCCGGTGAAACCCACAGATAAGTCGTATGAGGAGCTGTGTATACTGGTTTGGGAGCATCTTAACCTGAGGGAGAGCGTGTTGATGGCGAGGCATCGGTTCTACACGTGCCAGCGATCTGAAGGTCAGGAAGTGGCGAGCTACGTTGCCAAGCTAAAGCGACTTGCAGGACAATGTGAATTTGATGGCTACCTGGAGCAAATGCTCAGAGACGTTTTTGTGCTGGGTATTGGCCACGAGACCATCCTACGTAAACTTTTGACTGTAGAGACACTGGCCCTCAGCAAGGCCATTGCGATAGCACAGGCGTTTATGTCCACCAGTGATAACACCAAACAAATCTCTCAGCACACAAGTGCTAGCAATGTTCATAAATTAACTGGAACTGTGTTTGCGAGCAGAAATTATACAGGGCAGCAACCACGAGCCTGCAACTGCCAGTAGCCTCAGGTGACCCAGATGACTGAGTCCCCAAGAAAGGATGAATGCTAGGCAATTCACACCTTTATTGGCGTTGTGGAAGCTTCCATTCAGCCTATTCATGCTGCTTCCATTCAGCCTATTCATGGCCCCTTTGAAAGTGCCCACACCTGGCTGAAAGAGATGTTCAAATCGCTTTATAACTGTTGAGCAGGAGGTCCATTCCTCTAATGACATGGCATGGACATCATCCCATTTCCAGTTTAGTTTTGCCAGCCAGCTTCTCCCCAGCAGTGCTGTGGGGTCTCCGGGGACAATCCACAGGGGAAGTCGGTTCAATGTCCCTTTGTGTGTGCCAGAGAGCATGGCGCTGCCAAGGACTGGTACGATTTCTTTGGTATAGGTCCTTAGTTTGGTGTCGACCCTTGTGAGTTTTGGTCTGTCTCTTTTATGTGGCCACAGTTGTTCAAATTGTTGAGCGCCCATGAGAGATTGACTCGCTCCCATATCCAGCTCCATGTTGACAGGTATCCCGTTGAGTAGAATCCTCATCATTATAGGAGGTGTCCTGTTGTAGGAACAGCGGCCATTGATCGTATTAACCCGCTGTACATCGGTGTCCCGGGTACTGTCCCCACCATCTTCTGGTCCGCTTTCCGACCCATCCGATTCGTATACCAGCCGAGCTGCCATTTTTTTGCACATGCGGGCCAAATGCCCTGTATTCCTGCAAACAGCCTGCTGAAATCGACATCCCCTTGACGAGTGCCCACCCCCACACCTCCAGCACAGACTGCTTTCATTGTTCCCAAAGAATGAGCTGCGTCTGGCTGATCTCTCTTGAGCTTCTCTCAGTTTGTAGTTGATTGCTCGCATTGTGGGTTGATGAGGTGTGAAGGGCCGTTTCTGTGGCCCTTGATGGCTTGTGGCGCCACTGCCTGCTGTCGAGAGCCTGTTCTCCCGATTTTGTCTGTGTGTGGGAGTAGCAGCTTGTCTAATGCTGTGAACTCCTTGTTCCATTATTTCGTTAGTTGTCGTACCTGCATTGGAAATCAACCTCATTTCTTCTTCTTACCCTACCAAGAATGTCTGTGCAACCAGTGCTGCTACCTCTAAGGTCAGGTTCTTGGTCTCTATGAGCTTTCGGAATATGCCTGCGTGGCCTATTCCTTCAATGAAAGGCCACGCATTTCTCAGCATTTCTCTCCTCAGTTCATTGGAGAACTCACATATACTAGCCAACCTCCGAAATTCCGCCACGAAGTCGGGTATGCTCTGGCCCACACAGCGACTGTAGTTGTAGAACCTGTGTCTGGCCATGTGTAGGCTTCAGGTGGTCTCTTACCAGTGTGCTCAATTCTTCAAACGACTTGCTTGCTGGTTTCTCGGGTGCCAGCAGATCCTTCATTAAAGCGTATGTTTTCGAGCCACAGCTGGTCAAGAGATGGGCTCTTCTCTTGTCTGCTTTGTCGTCTCCTAACCATTCTTTGGTTACAAAGCTTTGCTGGAGCCTTTCTATAAAGTCCTCCCAATTGTCTCCAGCATTGTACTTTTCATCTGATCTATTGTTCGCCATTCTGTGGATTCTGTAATCCTGTAACTCGTCGCCACTGTAAAGTCCTGTTCCCTCAGTACAGATTCACTTGAGGCATGTAGTGAAGTCAAGGTCACTCTGGACCTGCACCTTTATTTCGCAGTTAGGAATGCTGCACTTGCATTAGACCTGTCCTTATATACCTGTCTCTTGCAAGTGCACCCCTGGTGGTAAGTTATGCTGGTGGTTACAGGTCATATCTTATTACAGTCATGTATAGCATGTTAGGATACAGTTATATATAATAATGTAAGATACATGACAATAGGTTTATATGTAACCTTCAGGACTGCTGACCAAGGGCCGTGCAGCTCTTTGTCGGCCGGCATAGACATGAGGGGCCGAAATGGCCTCTTTCTGCGCTGTAAATTCCAAGTTTCTATGTTTCTGTTTCTAACTCTCAACAAACACATGCTTTAGTGAGAAAGAAAATCCCTAATAGAAAACTTATCCGTGGCTAACTAAGGAAGTTAAGGATGGTAACAAATTGAAAACAAAGGCATACAATTTTGCAAAGTTTAGTGGTAGGCCAGAGGATTTGGTAAGTGTTAGACTTTCCATCGGTTTCGCCCCCGCTACCGCCCATTTACCAACCGTTGAGATTTAGTCAAATGCCCATATTTCCACAAAAATGGAAACTAATGCCCAATTATTTCCCATTTATCACCAGCGTTAGTTTCGGCCGTTAACACGTCTTTAAATTATGACGTCATCAATCATGCACCACCCAGAAGACTGTTCAGAATGGAAACTAATGCCCAGAAACTACCCAGAATATCGCCGAGCGTTACTTTCAGCATCTCGCCCATATGTCACCCAAAAGATCGCTCGCCCAAAAAAATCGCTGAAAAAAAGCTGCACTCACCTGACCTTAACCATTTTGGACGCCATTTTGTAGTTCAGAGGACTTTTCATAAAAGGCTGCTTCAAGTTCATGGGAGTTTTGAATTAATTTGTGAGTGCTTTTAAGGTGGTTTAAAATTTTAACAACTATATTGTGGTCAATTTGAATTTTTTAAATGAGTTTTTGGAGGACAATTTATTAATTCTGAATACATATAATATAGTAATAGTAATGGGGCCTGTAATTTCTCAGCCAGAATTGATGACTACTCTCATGCTGCAGACTAGAGATGAGAGAACATTATGTGCCCAATCAAAGAGGTGCAGACTGATGAGGAGGAGGAGGAGACCTTACACGCAATGCACTTACAAGGATAAGTGGTCATACCTGTACTTGTCCGAGAACATGTGCCTTAGGAGACTGAGTTTCTGAAAAAAGGTCACCAGTTAGATATGCCAACTCATTATGGGAAATATGCAGCCTAACAGCACCATCAGGACCGCACTGCCCGTTGAGGTCAAGGTTACTGCGGCACTTTCCTTCTATGCATCGGGCTCCTTTCAGGCCTCAGCTGGCGACATTTGTATCTCTCGGCATGTCACACATGGCTGCATTTGACAGGTGACTGAAGCCCATTACGCTCGCAGGATGGACTTTATAAGCTTCGCTTGTGACTGTGGAAATGTATTTTTATCTAAGCTGATACCATACGGTATTTGTGTGCCTTTTGATCAAAATGGAGTCCTGGCCCTTCCAGAACTTTCTGCATTTTAGCAGTCAGCTTGCATAAACAGCTAAACCTGGTTTGAGATGGCTGATGGCCATCAGACAGCTAGGAGACAAGTCATGCTGAGACAAGTAACCCTCCCCATGGTGCTCTCCTATTATCTACACTACAGGAGTTCCATATCACCCCACCCTTATCTTCTAGCCATTATCTCTTTCCGAGACCTCATCCATTTGATGCAAACAGATAAACTGACCAGGAAATTGGAACAATCCTGACACAATACAAGACAGGTGATAGCCCATTACCTATGACTCATGGAGTAATGGCCGTTTGGCTTTCTGATAACCCTGACAAAAGGAAATATCTGGATACCATGTCAGGACCAGGATATAGTAATTAACTCTTTATCTGTATTCACTGACTGTGAGACAGAGCAATACACAGGGAGAGGCCAGAACTTTGGTTTTACTGTATAAATATCTTGTTAAACTGAACCATTTCGGAGGTGTTCACTTAGCCCTTGACTGAGTGTGACCTACCCCTTGCGGGCAAGTAAATTAAAGAAACTTCTACCGGAGCTGTAAGTGTCGGAGTCATTCTTTTCGGAGGTCGAGATTTCGACAGTTATTAATGGAGGTTCCACCGAGATGCATACTCTCTGTCCTGTGAGTAAAACGGATACAGGCATAGTGCCTCTCCAGTGAAAGGCTTCAGTGGCCAAACAAGGTGAGCCTTTTGCTCACAAGAGGTTTCTTCACTGTTGAATCGCATATGTAATCTGTTGTCCACAGCGGAGGTACTGCATCTACAAGACTCGGCATTTAAAAGCTAAAGGTATTTTTTATAACCATTTCTTTCTCAGCTCGCCAGCAGAAGAGAACAGGTTCTGGAAAAATCTCGAAACAGCCCGGGGAAGGTTTCAGTAGGTAAGGGAGCGCTAGTCGATCGAAAAGGGTTCCAGGTTCTTATGTGATAAGATTTTTATTGTTTTTAATTCGGAAGGGGTTCTTATGTGATAAGAGTAGAAAAAAAAAGAAAGCGCTAATCGATCGAAGGTTCTTATGTGATAAGATTTTTATTGTTTTTAATTCGGAAGGGGTTCTTATGTGATAAGACTATAAAAAAAAAGAAAGCGCAATCGATCAAAGAGTTTGGGTACGGAACCTTAAGTTTTATCAGTTTTTATTAGGATAAGTTAAGGACTCGGTCTGTAGTGGCGTACAACGCAGACTGAGAATTTGTTTAGATAAGGTGTAAGGTTATGATTTGTGTACTCGCGAGAATATTGTTTGTTGTCCTTGTATTACTGTCGTGTGCAATACCTTTGTGAGTCATTGCCATTAGAGAAACGGGAAGAGTCACTAGGGAAAATTGTGATTCGGAAAAAAAAACACAAGGATTGATTAAGAAAAGAAACAGTAACTGATTGATCAACTACGGTTGGTTCGTGCCAACATATCTCACACACCCAGACTGAGCCCGAATTAAGAGCCTTTTCAGGCCACGTAACGGCCAGGAGAAGTGGGCGTAGAGAACTCGGTTGGCCGAAAGGATTGTGAGATCAAAAACTGTGGAAAAATCTTAAATCATCCAGAATGGGTGCCGGAGCAAGTTAAAACACCACAAAAGGCACACCAGCCTATGTCATGCTCCAGAATTGTGGTCAGTCTTCAATTGACCAAAGAAACAAAAACGGTAAAGTGGACTAAGGGTGAAAACAGGCCATTTCCACCCGATGGTTCATTTAATTTAGAGAGAACAACATGTCTAGAGGAGTGTCTTATAAACAGAGATCCAGGTAGAAAAAAAAAAGGAAAGTAATAGAAAAGGCCTGGGTTCCGATTCTTCAAGCCCATGTAAAATTAACAGAGGAAGTAAATCAAATGTAAAAAAAAAACGAGAACCTGATAGTGACTTATAGATTCAAAAAAAAAAGCTAGCAAAATAAAAAGCTTTATTGAATGGAGAGAGACTTGTGAATGTCTTGTCTTTGAATGAGAGTGCGTGAATGTCTTGTCTTTGAATGAGAGTGCTTCTGTGTTTTTTTTCCTTGTGTCTGGAAACCTGTTTGGAAAGGTTGTGGAGCTGCCTGTTTGTTTTAGCTCCACCCACTTTTTCAAACAAAGTGAAGTTTTTTTTAACCCTTCATAGTGTTGTCCTGTATGTGGGAAGTTTAAGACATTTTAAGTTAGAAGCGCAGGTGTGAATTTATTCGGATGAGAGGTTACCGAGCTAGGAAATGCACAAAGGATATGTTTGTTGAGACATGGTCCCGGTGGTTAAAAGTTGTAATGACTTTTTTTTTAAAAGCCTTTGTGGGTCTCTCGAGGTGCAGGCTCGGGGAGTACACTCTCATTGTCCTTGGTGTAAAATCTTGGTACAAAAGCTTCTAGCTCAGTAAGAGGATTTTTTTTGATAAAGAGTGACAGTACAATATTTGAATTGGGATTTTGAGATATTTCAGGTGATCTCCTTGATCAACATTTTGGGTGTATGGGAAAAATCTTGGGTTTGGAAGCCTTTTAATAAGATTAGAAAACAAGTACTTTACATTCTGTGATCTGTGAATCACTATAAGCATAAATGAGAAGTCCGTGTAACACACAGATTCGTCCAGTTCAGAAGCCCACACAAATGGAGGTTTGTCAATGATCTACGAGCTGTGAATGAATCTACTATATTCTCACAATGCTTAAAGGATGTGGAATGAAGTATCCCGGAATGCTTTCCAGAGTCTTAAGCAGTCCCTCACTTCAGCACCAGCCTTGGGATTACCAAATTACACTAAGCTATTCAACTTATTTGTGCATCACAAGTCGGGTTTTGCACAATCTGTTTTGACTCAGTTACATGGGGACAGGCAGCGACCGGTAGCATATTTCAGTACCCAACTAGACCCAGTGGCACGCGGACTACCAGGATGTCTTCCTTCGTTGGCAGCAGCTTATTATGCTATGCAACAGGCTCAGACAATAACTCTAAATCATCAGACCATTTTGTATATCCCACACTCTGTCGAGATTTTACTTACTAAATGTGCCACCCAACACCTAACCTCCCCAAGAACCACTAAATACGAGGTCGAACTGTTATCAAATCCGAACCTTATCATCAAAAGATGTACTACCTTAAATCAAGCCACTCTACTCTCCACGGAAGAAGACGGCGAACCCCATTCATGTGAAATGGTAACCGAATTAGTGACTAAACCACGTATCAATCTAACAGATGTACCAATATGTAACCCTGAGCTAGTGTACTATGTTGACGGATCAGCCCTACGAAATGATCGGGGCCAACCGAGAGCGGCTTATGCAATTGTAACTCAGTTTAATGTTGTCGAAACAGCCTCTCTTCCAGACTCCTTTTCAGCCCAACATGCCGAATTGTTTGCGTTAACTCGAGCCTGTATTCTGGCTGAAGGACACACAGTTAATATCTACACTGACTCCAGGTATGCTTTTGGGGTATCACATGACTATGGACAAATTTGGAAGATTCGCGGGTACCTGACTTCTTCAGGAACCCCTATCAAAAATGCAGAACAAGTGGAAAATCTCCTGCGAGCCATTCAATGCCCTTTGAAACTTGCCATTATCAAATGCCAAGCACATACAGGCCAGTCGAATGAGATAGCACTTGGGAATGCCAGAGCTGATAATGCAGCTAAGTCAGCAGCTCTGTCTAAAGGGGGGATGCAGGTGTCATTGTTCCCACTAAGGAAAAATAATTGCTCAGACCCGCCACCCACTATTAATGACATGCTGGCCTTTCAGACACAGGCCAGTACGGAGGTGGAGACAGACCCACCACCCACTATTAATGACGTGCTGGCCTTTCAGACACAGGCCAGTACGGAGGAGGTGGTGACCTGGACGAAGGATCAATGTTATAAAAATCCAGAAGGAATATGGGTTCACCATGACGGCCGCGTGGTGGCCCCCAAATCCTTACTTCCATGGATTGCCCGATGTGTTCGTACATTCACACATGCAGGCAAAGGGGGATTGGCAGATTATATTTTGGCAACTTGGTATGCACCAGGTATTTCGGCAATTGCAAAACAAATCTGTGAAAATTGTGTTACCTGTCAGACAATGAATCCGGGTAAGACGGAAAAAGTAGAATCTGCCTCCCACCCAAATCCAGTCGGGCCTTTTGTATATTTACAAGTGGATTTTATTGAATTACCTATGTGTTTGGGATTCAAGTATGTATTAGTTATTGTAGATGTGTTCTCTAGATGGATTGAAGCCTTTCCATGTAAAAAGGCCGATGCCACTACTGTTGCTAAATGTTTGTTAAAAGAATTTGTACCGCGCTTCGGAATCCCTGAAAGCTTTCTAGTGATAACGGGTCACATTTCACGGGAACTGTTATAAGAGAAATGTGTAAAGCTTTACAGATTAATCAACGTTTTCATTGCAGTTATCATCCACAATCAGCTGGACTTGTTGAAAGATATAATGGAATGCTTAAAAATAAGCTGGCAAAACTATGCAATGACACTGGACTGAAATGGACAGAACTGCTGCCCTTAGCTTTGATGGTAATGCGATCTGCAACCCAACAGAACAACAGGCCTGTCACCGCATGAGATAGTTATGGGACGTCCCCAACGACTACCTTTTACAGCACCATTTACTGCAAAACAGATGGACATCCACAAAATGGAGGAAAATATGTTGAATTATTGTATTGCACTAACCAAATGTATTTCCAGCTTTCATTCACAGGTAAAGGAAGCCCAAGTCAAGCCAGCGGAAGGGAAGTGTCATAACCTGGAGCCAGGGGAATTTGTTTACATCAAGATTTTTAAAAGAAAAAGCAGTCTACAGCCAAGATTCGAAGGACCATACCAGGTCTTGCTGGCGACCAATACTGCAATCAAGGTAAAGGAAAGACCAACATGGATCCACGTATCCCATTGCAAACAGGCACCCGACCAGGAGGAAGGGACGAAGGAATCAGAGGAACAGAAAAAGGAAGACTGAATAGGGAACTGTATGGACTATGGGGACTGATGGTGCTGGGCTTGACAGGGTTTTACTTCACATTATTGATTACACCAGGGGTACAGACCCGCCACCGAAGGGAATTGCACGTAAACGTATTTATGGCACTGAGTCATAGGTATGTTCACGAAAGAAACTTGTCAAGTTGTTGGATATGTTCCCATGTGCCTGTCCACTCCAAAGGGGGTATTCCCCTGAGATCTGTCCCCTTTAACGAATCAGAATGGTAGAATGGTTGACACTGCAAAATAGGACGAAACTAACTAAGGGGCCAGAAACGAAGGAGCAAACAGAATGGAGGTCGGCAGAGTATAAACTTACAGCCTTCCAGGGATGGTACCAGCCCAATTATGATAATAACCATCAGCCTCCCTTCCTAAGCATTACTCCCAGAATAGGAAATCCTGAAGGTATAATATGCCTAGTGAGTAATGAGACTAAAGGACCAGAAATGGGACGCAGCAAGTGTTCCCAAATGATTAAATGGCAAGCCACAACTAATCCCACTGAGAGAAAGATAGCAACCGTTGGCTGGACAACGGTCCATAACAAAGCCCCAGGTGAAGGGTGGGAAGGTGAGACCACTCGAGTAGGGACAGTGCAAAAGGACCAGGAGCTGACGCCCTATAATTGCACCTACTTTATTTTTGGCCATAAAGCCTACCCATGGTTACCAGCCAACTGGACAGGGTCCTGTTACTTAGGATATGTGGTACCCCTTATCAGATCAGTAAGGACTCTAAGGGAGGCCTATGGAAGTCATAGATTTAAACGGGATTTGACGTGGCTAAACGGAATATTCAAGGTAATGGTGCCACCCTATGGAATAGCATCGACCGAATGGCAGTTACGGGAACTGGCTAACTTAGTGGAATCAGTAGCCAACGCAACTTCCCAAGCCTTTGAAGGGATAAATGACGAAATGGTAGCTATTCGAACAGTGGCTCTCCAAAATCGTATGGCCTTAGATTATCTCCTAGCCAAGGGGGGAGGAACATGCGCATTAATGGGTGAAGAATGCTGTACATATATCCCAGATAAATCAGAAGATATCGGCAGTCTAGCTGAAAACATCAGGAAAAAGGTATAAACAGACAGTTGGCCAGGACGGTGTCACCTTGTGGGGTTGGGCATCAGGATGGTTGGGAGCCCTGGGGAAATCTGTGGTACAGGGTTTGATCATATTCCTGCTGATAGTCTTCGCCCTGTATCTATTATTTGTCGTCATTAAGTGTTGCTGTGCCAGGGTGGGAGAAACTATGTTACCTACCGAGACCACGGCTAGAGTTATGGTAGCAACAACTGCTGAAGGCTCTTGTGTGGAAATGGAAATGGAGAGACTGTACAAGATCAGAATGGATTGAGTTGTCCTTGTGAAGGACAAAATGGGGGAATGTGGAAATGTATTTTTATCTAAGCTGATACCATACGGTATTTGTGTGCCTTTTGATCAAAATGGAGTCCTGGCCCTTCCAGAACTTTCTGCATTTTAGCAGTCAGCTTGCATAAACAACTAAACCTGGTTTGAGATAGCTGATGGCCATCAGACAGCTAGGAGACAAGTCATGCTGAGACAAGTAACCCCCCCCCCCATGGTGCTCTCCTATTGTCTACACTACAGGAGTTCCATGTCACCCCACCCTTATCTTCTAGCCATTATCTCTTTCCGAGACCTCATCCATTTGATGCAAACAGATAAACTGACCAGGAAATTGGAACAATCCTGACACAATACAAGACAGGTGATAGCCCATTACCTATGACTCATGGAGTAATGGCCGTTTGGCTTTCTGATAACCCTGACAAAAGGAAATATCTGGATACCATGTCAGGACCAGGATATAGTAATTAACTCTTTATCTGTATTCACTGACTGTGAGACAGAGCAATACACAGGGAGAGGCCAGAACTTTGGTTTTACTGTATAAATATCTTGTTAAACTGAACCATTTCGGAGGTGTTCACTTAGCCCTTGACTGAGTGTGACCTACCCCTTGCGAGCAAGTAAATTAAAGAAACTTCTACCGGAGCTGTAAGTGTCGGAGTCATTCTTTTCGGAGGTCGAGATTTCGACATGACCAGGGAGGCACAGACTGAGAGGGCTTTGGGTTTCTCGAGAATAGAAAACTTCCCCAAGGTACAGGGAGCAATAGACTGTATGCACCTCGCCATGTGAGCACCTTTTCAGCTTGCAGAGGTGTTTCAGAACTGAAAGGGATTCCACTCCCTGAATGTGCAACTCGTTCTTGACCACAAGCAAATAATCATGGCAGTAAATGCAAAATTTCCAGGGAGCTTCCATGATGCACACATCTTGCATGAGAGCACTGTCTCTGACCTGTTTCAGAGTCAGCCACAAGATCATGATTGGATGCTGGGGGATAAAGGATATGGCCTTGCCAACTGGCTGATGACCACCCTCGCGTAAACCCCAGACAGAAGCCGAGAAGCGATACAATGAAAGCTACATAGCCACACTCAATATTGTCGAAAAGACAATTGGAGTGCTTAAGCAATGCTTCAGATGCTTGGAGCACTCAGAAAGTGAATTAAAATCCCACCCTGAGCAGGTCGCTCAATTCATTGTGGTGTGCTGTATGTTGCATAACTTCGATATCAGGAGGGGACAAGAATTGCCAGATGGGACTGCCGGTCCACCTCAGGAGAGAGGGGAGGCAGAAGAGGAGGTGGAGGAAGACCTCGGAAAGGACAATCAGGCTGGCGTTGAAACAATGCCCCCACCCCACTCTAGACCGCAGGAAAGGTCCCGTGGTAGTTACACAGCTGTAAGACTGTTGCATCAGCAGCTCATAAATGAGCGCTTTGTTTGAACTAACGTTGGTGGTAGTTACGCAGCTACAAGACTGTTGTGTCTGCAGCTCACAAATGAACGCTTTGCGTTACGTTTGTGACCGTTACAGTTACAGTTGATTTACATTACCTTTAATCTTTGCAAACTTTGTATATGCTTAATGTTTCTGCTATCTGCAGACACTGCACAACAATGTTAAGGTAAGTAAAACATTTTTAATGTTATTACTACAATTTTTTTTTAACAAACACAACATCAAGTTAAAACTCATGTACCCCCCAACAGTGAAACATTTATAAATAACAACAACAAATTTTATTAATACCCATGTACCCCGCCTCCCCCACCCCACCCCAATAGTGAACATATTTTAAATTAACAACTACAATAAGAACAGCAGCAACAACAACATACTTTAAAAAGCAATTATAGATATAACACCCACCCACCCAACCAACCACACAACATTCAACAAATGTTTTAATAGAAACAACAAGAACAATTATAACAATCAACACCCTCCCTCCCTACCTGCGGCCACACCCCTCCTTTTCTTACCCCCTCCCCCCTCCTTTCCTCCCCCCGCCCCACCATGGCTGTACCCCATCTTTTCCCCTCCCCCTACCAACTCCAAGCCGCTTTGCAACAGGACACCTCGAGCTTCGGTGGGGGGCGGGGGTGACGGCAGATCCATTGATTGGGCTGTTGATGGAGAGGACATTTCTGAGTCAGAAGCAAGAGCTTCCTCCTGACTTGCATGTGTCACTAACAATAGCGGGGCGGCACCTTGGGATGCAGTGCTGTATTCCGGGACCACTGGCGGTCCTCTGGCATCCTTGTTCCCGGCTATTTTTTCCAGCGTCACTGCTATCCGCGTCATCTTCTCGGAGACGATCATGGACAGAGCGGCAACCTGGCCAGATAAGCCACTCATTGCTTGGAGGAGCTCTCGGCCTATGTCGACGCTCGTCCTGGACAAATTGGCCATGCCCACACTAAGATCCGCCGGACTCTGACCTCCGCGGGGTCGGTGCAGGCATGGAACCACTCGGGGTGCTCTGCGGTAAGACACTTGACCCTGCTTCCTCCTCGGTTGAAGAGGACATGGCCGCAGGAACACAGGATGAAAGGGCTGTAGGCTCCTCCTCCACCTCCTCATTATCCTCAGTGGAGAGGAGGACCTGCATGCAGCAGAACAGGCGAGGCTCTTGCCTCCTCGCCACCTGAGACAACCACGGGAACCTCCGCAGCCTGATGAACCTGGGGTAGCTGGAACGCCTGTGCTATCTGGTGAACTAGAAATTTAAAAAGTACTTGGATATGCACTTGAAGTGCCATAACCTACTAGGCTATGGACCAAGAGCTGGAAAGTGGGATTAGACTGGATAGCTTTTTTTCGGCCAGCACAGACACAAATTTGCCTGGGAGTTTGCGGAGGTGCCCCGGGCTGCCGCGCAACCGGTGATGACTTCAGCGCCATGAGCGGCGACACCTCACTGCCCAGTTTCAACCCTTCAGGCCGTGAAGCTGGCCGACATCCGCTCGCATGGTGCTCCTTAAATGGGAGGGTGCCCATGCCCTGGGCCGCCAGCTTTTTTTGCCTGACGACTCTCGGGTCAGTTCAACGATGGCAGCCCTAGCACAGTCCGGGCCACCATCATGCATGCTGCCCTGGTGGCCTAGTGAAGGCCATCAGAGGCCTTGCAGAGTGCGCAGCAGCCCTCCACTGTAAGCGAACCATTGAAGCGCGTTAGCACTACGCGGATCCATGTAGTGCTTCCCTCAGTGTCCCAGTAGCGCCTTGGTTACCGCCCCCAAAGGAAGTGGAGTGCGTGAGATTTTGCTCTGCTTCTTTGAGGGGCGGTAAGGGCATCTCCGTGATGGGAGCGGGACTTCTGTGTCGGGCTCCAATCGGGCCGCAGGGCAATTTTGCCCCCTGAGTTTTTATCAATAACAGCCCTAAAAGCCCATGCCGTCTGTCACACTTACCTGCAGGCACATAACCAAAGATGTTCACTGCTTTCCTGAAAAATTGCAAAGAATGTGAAGCCCATCTTCAATAACATATTCAGTATCGGTAGGACATTTATAACAAGGTGACTGTCAGCTACCTAATGTGATTTTTTAAATAATAAACTCTTCATGTTCCTACAAGGGATTAGCCCAACTCATTATTATGCCAACTGCGTTGGGTTTAATCCTAAGGTCCCTGCTATGGGTCAATTGTCTATGTTTGTATTGGAACAGCAGTGTCAGAGAGAATATGTTACATACCTGTGCTTCCAAGCTTCTTCTGAACACAATCACAGACACTAGGCAATTCTGAGGGGATACATATGGTGTAAGGAAAACTAGGTCGGACCCTATAGTGACATGAGGAATGTAGAATAATGGTGCAGAGAAATTGCAGAGTCAAGGAATAAAATTGCCTTTTGTACACAGAGAAAGAAATAATTTGTAATCATATAGTTCATTTTACCACCTCAAGACATCCCAAATTGCTTTACAGCCAATGAAGTAGTTTTGAACTATGGTCACTGTTGTAATATAAGGAAATGTAGGGAAATATAGGTAACTATTAAAAGGACATTTCTATCTGTTTGATATGGTTATATTATATTTTGCCTGGAGGTTTAGTTACAGTTTGAGTGTGATGATTTTGATAGATTATAGCTAAATTGCCACTTACTGTCAGTACAGCTTGCAGTAGCTGAAACAGGCTTCATAAAAGACCAGTCATTCTCTGATCTTTCAGCAAACTAAGAACAATGATCCTGAAGGGCTAAGTCTTTTACAGCATATGCCTGGAATCTGAAAATTAATTCAGTGGTGAGGATTGGGTGGTGATGTTTGTTGGAACACTATCATTTCATCACTCGGATTTGGATTTGTCATGTATGTACTTTTGGAATCACTAGCCACTAGATGGCATCACTGTTGGAGGCCATTGGGCTGCACGCGTGTGTGTGCAGCCCAAGTATAAAAGGCAAGCCATTTTGTATATTAGTCACTTTGGGCCTTAATAAAGCAGAGCCAAGATCATACCTCTTGGCGTTAAACAGTTCTCAGTCTAACAGTTATTGCATACACAAAATTTGTCGACGAGGCAACAAGTACCCTTGCATGCAAAAATGAGCACAATTGGATTGTTGGAGCGATTTGTGGAAGGAGAAGATTGGGCAGACTTTGCGAGCCATTTGAGCCATTCTTCATGGTGAACAAAATGGAGGAGGTAGGTGACGCAGATCGCTGCCGGGCGGTTTGCGGTCCAAAAATTTATGGTCGGATGAATAATCTACTCCTGCCTGTGAGTCCAACAGAGAAGACGTATGAAGAATTGTGTACACTGGTACAGGACCACGTTAAGCCAGATGAAGGCATCAGCATCTCGAGATACAGATTTTACATGCACGTTCGCTCAGAGGACCAGAATGCGGCAGAATTCATTGCTGACCTGAGACGTCTAGCGGGACCGTGTAAGTTCGCGGCTGTGTTTGGCAGACATGCTGTGGGACCTCTTTGTAATCGGCATCAACCATGAGGTGATCCTGCGTAAACTACTGGCGCTGGAAACGTTGGACTTGAAGAGGGCCATCACGATCATTCAGTCATGCATGACGACGGATAGAAGTCTAAAGTAGATATCAGTGAAAAATCAAAACTTGGCTGGTACTGTAAATATGATTGATTTGGCGTTCGGCAGAGCAGCACATGGCAGGGCCTACCCAACTGTGTACGCGAAACCTGTGGCTGCCCAAAGTCCACCACCGGGAATAGAAACATAGAAACATAGAAAATAGGTGCAGGAGTAGGCCATTCGGCCCTTCGATTTCTCCGTGTTGGCATTATGGGGGAAATCACCAGCACCAGCAGTGCCAATTTAAGCAATATAGTTGCAAATGCTGTCTGAGAGTGGAGCATCTCCAGCGCAAGTGTCCACAGATGAGCAAGAGTGCTGCGACACATCACATGGAGGATGATGGTCAGACTAGTGCGGATCCGGCTACACTACCCGAGATACCAGAAGAGGAAGTGCATGGACTGTACTCATTCTTAATTAAGAGCAAATCGATAATGATCAACATGAAATTTAATGGGGTGCCAGTATCAATGGAATTGGATAGGGGGTCGAATCAACCGTTAATGAGCCAGAGGACATTCGACAAGCTGTGAGATACTAAGGCTGTGAGGCCCAGACTGAGTCCAGTCAATGTCAAGTTGCACCAAAGAACTCATAACGGTGATTGGCAGTGCCACAATTAAAGTGTCATATGACGGTGCGGTTCACGAGTTACTGCTCTGGATTGTCCCAGGCAATGG